>NC_069781.1:79357623-79982623 GCF_027406575.1 Nycticebus coucang
TCTTGAGAAAGTAAAACGAAACTGAAAGCATCATATATACTGATTTCAAAATGTATTACAAAGAGACAGTAATCAAAACAGTATGGCACTGGCATAAAAATAGACATATAGCCCAATGGAATAGAATAGAAATAAACCCATGCACATACAGTCTACTGATCTTGGATAAGGATGCCAAGAAGACTCAATGGGGAAAGACAGTCTCTTCAACAAATGGTACTGGATATCCACCAGCTAGAAAACTGGATATCTACATGCAAAAGAATGAAACAACCTTCATTCTTCTCTTCTACCATATACAAAATCAGCTCAAAAATGGATTAAAGACTTAAACATAGGACCTGAGAACTATAAAACTCTTGCAAGAAAAGCGATAGGAAAAGTTTGATGACATTTGTCTTGACAATGATTCTTAGATGCGATACCAAAAGCACAGGCAACAAGAGCAAAATAGACAAGTAGAACAAAATCAAACTATTATAAAAAGCTTCTGTACGGCAAAGGAAATGATTGACAGAATAAAAAGACAAACTAAGAAAGGGGAGAAAATTTTGCCAATTATGTATCTGATATGAAAGGGTTAATGTCAAAAATATATAGTAAATTTTTACAACTCAACAGCAAAAGAAAAAATAACCTGATTCAAAAATAGGCAAAGGAGTTATAGATATTTCTCCAAAGAAGAAAGCCTGGCCTTCCCATTGCTGAAGGGGCTGTAGATCCGTGTGAGCAGCAAGTGCCCAGTTTAGGCCAGTGAGTGAGGAAGAACTCACAGTCTACGACATGTAGGCCTCCATTTGTTCCCTTGCTGGGACCTGCACATGTTAGGGATGGGCCTTTCTTTTCGACTGCTGGTGCTTAAGGTTTGTACCATACCTTTCACACAGCGTCTAGCCCGCACATGTACAAATGTCTGTTAAATGAAGGAAAAATCCTGAATTATTATTCCTTAGTTTTAATGACCTGGGGATAAATCAGGGGTAGTTTGAACTACTTTGGATTCTAAAGACTCCCACTTCCTTATTGATTTAATGCTGTCCTTGAGGACCCATCCCACTTGACAATCCATGGATAAAGTTCATGTCAAGAGCATAAAGGACCGCTATACATAGTTTTACAGGTTGTGCACTGCACAAAAGTGCCGTGCTGATTTCCAACCCACTCTCAGCTGCAAAGCTCTGCACCTGCTGGTAAAAAGGAGACTTTTTTGCAGGGTTGCATCTGCCCAGAGGAAGTATCTTTTTATCATTTTTCTGGAAGAGGATGAACTTTTGCTCAGTTAGAACAGGTGCTGTTTTGTCATTCACATCAGATGTTCTAGGTTCCCAAGTTCATGTGAGGGCAGGATGTTTGGGTACCCCAGCTCCAGATTCTCCACAACTGTTAACTTTTTGAGGAGCTTGAGTTATAGGCATTCCAAGTATCAGGCTATTTTTAGCAACTTGACATCTGCTGCTTGCATCTCCTTATTCCCCTCTTATAAAATCCCAGACATGGAAAATGTTGATCCAAGCCACAGGTTCCCATGCCCATTCCCAGTGCTCTTAGTCTACTCTGAGTTGGCACCTGCTGCTACCACATAAGTATGTCAGCTCATAGATATTTTAGACCATTTCTCTGTTTTTAGACTCCTCTGCCTGCCTTCTGATAAGGTGTACTGAAATTCTGTGTGTTGCTGGCCGGACATGGTGGCTCAGGTCCGTAATCCTAGCACGCTGGGAGGCCGAGGTGCATGGACTGCTTGAGCTCAGGAGTTTGAGACCAGCCTGAGCAAGAGCAAGGAAACTCCGTCTCTACTAAAAATCGAAAAACTAGCCGGGCATTGTGGTGGGTGCCTGTAGTACCAGCTACTCGGGAGGTTAAAGCAAGAGGATCTCTTGAGCCCAGGAGTTTGAGGTGGTTGTGAGATCCAATGAGGCCATTGTACGCTACCCAGGGCAACAGAAATTCTGTATGTTCAGGGTAGGTAGGGGTAACTGGGTGCTTCACTTGAGCCAGGACATAGTCCTGTACATTCTATTGAAAAAAAATAGCCTCAGGTTTGGGCTATCTAGGAGAAAACAAGCCTTGGCATGAGAGAACTTAGAATTCCAGGGGGACTTATCAGTATTAACATTAGGGAAAGGGCACATATTTACTCCTGTTGGATTGCTAAGAATCACAACAGTACTAGATCCTTCTGGGATTTCTTTCAGTTGGGCTGAATTTCAGAGTTATAGATTTATCTTGTTCCTTGAGGCTGAAAAAGGAGAGTCTGTGTAATGCCAAGACATCAGCACAGAGGTGAGCACTGATGCAGCCTGCCAGGTGGGTGAGATTTGAAACAGATTCTGAGACTGAAGATTTGGGATTTTTTTCCTACTTTCAAAATCATAGGAATTAACTCGATTTAATAATAAGATTACAGAGTTACTCCTGTGAATGTGGATTTGGTAAGGGTGGACTGTGTCTCATCAAAGAGATAAGAGAAAATCCAGAATTAATATTTCAGCTAGGAATAAGATCGCTTTGAAACTATAGAACCACAGATACATCTGAGTGTGGTTTGACACCAAAGAGCAGCATTCTCCAAAATAAGCCCACCCAATCTCAGGTTGAAAAGTCTACATTATTTAGAGGGTCAACTCTGCCAGGTCTTCACCTTTTGTTTTGTGACTAAGGTTGTGTTGAATTCTGATGGAATGAATGATGTGCGTTTGTCCTAAGGTGCCAACAGCTCATTCCAGCCTTGTGGGCCAGTCTGGAGACAGGAGATGGAGAGGGAAGTCAGCATTTGAGCATCACAGAAAACAGAGTAGAGGAAGATGTGGGATAAACTGTGGGCATCTCTGGATGAGGAGATGGCTGGCTGATTTTATTTTCTTTGTGATTTTGTGTATTTTCCCAATATTTCTATAATAGACATGATTGCATTTATAATCAGATTTTAAAAAATTATTCCAAGAGATAATCTATCCAAAGGAATTGAAGCTTTTGTGAAACAAACTAGAAACAGGAAAAAGAAATAGAAAGGAATATAAAGAAAGATCTCTTGTAGAAGTTAGGGGACACTAATTTGATAGCTATCTTAGTTTTTCATCTCATTTTAACACTCTACAACTGAAATATTCATTCATTTATCATTTAATGCTATAGGGAGGAAGGAAGAAAACATTAAGCATCCACTTAATGCATAAGCCCTGAAAGTAAGACATAGGTCCTATGCTCATCTAAGAACAACAGAAATACTCATATGTGTATTCATGAAACTTTCAATTTTGGAGTCTGTCCATGCGCCGGGCATGTGATTGATATATAGAGAAAGAGAGAGAAAGAGGCTATTGTCTGCAAGGGGCTGATAGTGTAGTGGAGAGGAAAGAAATGTAATCGATGATTATAATATAGTGAGTAGGTGTCACGAAAAAAGGTAGGTCTCAACACCCCAGGAGCACAGAGGAGAGACACTGAAGCTGCCTTGGTAGAGGGTAGGAATGGATTCACAGAAGGAAGTAATGCCCGAGCTGCATCTTGAAGGACAGAGATCACTTAGCCGGGGAAAGGGGAAGATGTAGCACATCAGGCAAGGGAGCGTGTCCAAAGGCATGAGTCAGAGGGCATGATGCATCCTGGGAGCTGCAAGTCATCCGTATGGCCACACCTGTGTTGGGGGCAGGCCCCGAGGAGAGGTGAGGATCAAGAGAGGTCAGAGGCTGTGCCAGAGTCTCTGAGATCTGCCCTGAAGCAGTGAGAAGCCATTGCAGGATTCTCAAGGAGAGTGGAATAGACAGATTTGCATGTACAAAAGCCCCTTTAGCAATGTTGTGCCCCAGCAAGGCAGAATATTTAGGAGGTCAAGATAGCAATCTGTGTAAGAAGTGATGAAATCTCAATTAAGATAGTAGCAGGGAAAATGCAAAAAAAAAAAAAAAAACAATTAGACCCAAGGCATATCAAGGAGATTGACTAGGAAGAACTTGATTGATGGGTTGTGGGGAGGGGAGTTGGGATTTCTGATTTCCTGGCTTGGGCAACGGAATGGCTAATGGTGGCATTTTCTGAGCGGGGTGGGATAGGATAAGCTGCAGCTGGAGCATATTACATTGACAGTGCCTTAAAACACTACTATAGGAACCCTGAAAGCAGCTGGGAGTATAAATCTGGAGCGCAGGAAAGAGATCTGGGCTGAAGAGTTCTTTGAAATCATCACAAGTAAGTTGTAGTTGAGTCCATTGGTAATGGAAGAGCGTATTGAGAGGTAATGAGAAGAAAGGAATACAGAAGACCACATGGATATTAAAGAGACGCCCAAGGAAGAGGGAGCTGCCAAAGAGCCTAAGTAAGTACAGAGGAAAGCCCTGCGTATGTGGAGTCCCTGCTTACACTCGCTTAAGCCTCTTCTGGCGAAGAAAGGGCAAAGAACAAAGGACAAGTGGCAGAAATGCCCATGCCAGCTGTTGCCTGTCGGATGTAAACGTCTGCTGACACCTCACTGCCAAAATGTGTGGGAGCACAATTTTCTTATTTGTTTAACTGGGAGCATTGCCTCCCTAAACAAAACCAGGGTTTGCTAATAAAGAACATGAGGAAAAGGGATATGGGCATTTGGGGTGGGTAGGCCATGCCAGGTGGCCAAGGGAAAAGGGACTCTCAGCGAAGAAGGTCTGGCCATTCATCTGTTTGACCAAGATTTGAGAACCTACTTTGTGCAGGGTACTCTCAGTGTCAACACTCCAGATAAACGGATGGAGAAAAGGGAAGAGTCGACTGCTTGGGGGAAGCAACAAGGAGTCTGCCTATGAACTTGGGGTGGTTGTGAGGAGGCAGGATTGCAGTGTCTCTGTAGATGAATGGGAAGTGAAGGTGAGCGTGTCCATGAGTGTTCTGAGGAGTCTGACCGCGAGCGTGGGTGGGCCGAGACAAGGGTGCAGCCAGGAGGGAGCATCAGGATGAAGTTTCAGGGGCCAGCAGGAAGGGTGGTCTCGGCAGAGTTAACACGCACACATTCTCTAAGCCAGATTGAGAGAAAGAGGCTGAAGACCTAGGAAGAAGAATAGCTGATGGGGAGAGGCCGCCAGACTACTGTGGGGGAGAGGGGCACAGATCATGCCTGAGCTGTGCTTTAGGGAGGATGTAAGGACGGGTGTGGGTGCCTGTGAGTTCACAGGTGGAGAAAGCAGGACATGAAAGGACCATCGCTCCTCCGTGAGGGAGGGGCAGGCACAGAGATTGCCGGGCAGAGGACTTCAGGAAATAAGCAAAGGACAGTATTAGCAGAGCGGTTTAGAGCATTGCTTGGGAACCAGCTCGTGCATTCCCAGCCTGGCTCTCACTGTGTGGCCTTGGGCAAGATATTTAACCTCTTTGTTCCCTCTGTTTTCTCTGCAACCAAGTGGTGAGGATAATCACAGAAGCCTGTTACTTGGAATTGTTGGGAGAATTAAATGAGTTAAGTCAAGCAGTCCTTGTAAGTGTGCCTGGTACAAGAAGTATTTCATGTCTATTAGCCGTAATAATTACCATTAATGGGACTGAGAGAAAATGGAGCCTGGGATCATCTAAACACATGACTGACTGTACCAAGATGCAGGTGTGCTGACCCAGGCTGTAGCGGCACAGCAAAGAAAGCACTGGCTGAGGAACTGAAGGAGTCCCTGGCGAGACACTTGAGCTGGACACACGGGGTCATGGAGAGGATGGTTCAAGTAGAGCCGACACTGGGCACAGGCAAGAGGCTGAAGAGGGAGCGTGTGAGGTGTGGGGAGCTCCCCACTCCCTCACCTCCCTGGGGGAAGAATGGCACAGGGGGCGCCTGAGCAGAGTGGGGGGCACCACACTCTGCAGGGCTGTGAATGCCTGGAGTGTCTACAGCCACAGGAAGTTAGGAAGCAGGGCGGTAACAGGATCTGCTCTGTCCTGCAGTGCCCCTCCTGGTGAGAGTAGCTTAAAATAATAGTAGCAACAACCTCTAAATGTATAGAGGGCGCGCCCTGTGCCCTATGGAGGAGGTGCTCGGATGCTCCCTCGTTCCCAGATAAGGAAACTGACACAGAGATGAAGCCCCTTGAGGAGGCCACACAGCTGGAGGGCAGGGTGACCACCAGGCCACTGCCCATCACCTCCAGCTCCTCGGAGGTGGTAGTGACAGGTGAGGCTGGAGTGATGCATTTATAGCTAAGCTATGACAACTGATAGCATCTTTTCTGTCTTAGCTGAAGAGAGTTTGGCCGTAAGGATTAGAAACTCCTGCACAGACCTGGGAATGGTGAGTGTGTTGTGAAGATACAGGGCCCTCCCTGACGCAGTTGTGGGCTAGCGGGTACGGCTAGACATCACATGGCGGGCCGTAGTTGTATCTCTGTCATCTGTGAAGGAAACAGGGCCTTCTCTGTGCATCTTTCTACACCTGAGTAAATCACAACATTATTATTTTCACTCTCCCATGACTTGGTCTGCCCTTGCTCAACCTGCCCCGACCAGTCCAGGACCCCCTCAGTCCCTGGGGTGCCGAGAGAGCTCTTGCTACTGATGCTCTGCAGGTTTAGCCCCTCGTCGGTTTATTCTGAGGCCCAGGAAACTGAGGCCCAGGCAGCGCCCAGGTGCTGAGATTGTTTTCCCATAAACACCGTGTGAAGCTGCTTCCGTTCAGCCTCCAGCTCTGTGCTGGTCTTTTAGGTTTTCATCCCCAGGACGACGACAGCGACTTCTAGAATCACCCTTTTAATCTGGTCTTCCTTTCCCTTTTCATCTTGCCTGCTCTTAAGCAGTATTATTTTTTAAAATGTTTTTGGACTCCTCCTAAGAAGTCTTCAGCAGATGTTCCCTAATCTGTCATATTCCTGTCTGGTCCCAGGGCCAGGTAGCCTGTGACTAATCATTCTCTCCATCTCAATTTCCTACCGTGGGGCAGGATCCTCTTCTCTCACCAGACAGGCCATGGCCACTCCTGTCTAGGCTCCCCCCACCCCCAGCCCCTTCCTCCTGCTCTGAGGCCTCACCCATCCCATCCAGTGAAGACTGCTGGCCCTAGACTGCTATCACCTTCCTCTCCTCTGAATTTGTCCTTGTAGTCTTGATTCTCCAAGTGAAAATGTTGGTTTGTGAAAAGCAGCTGTTTGTCCAGTATGTCTTAAACCTGCACATTTCCAACACTTGGAAAATTTAATATTCTGTGATTAATTGCTGACTTATGCTCTCTTTTGGCCCTGGCATTTTTTTTCTTTTAAATTTTTTATTGCATTTTTAAGAACATTCCATAGAAGCCCTCTGACTGTGATGATTGAATACTTGTTAGAGGTGAAGCCAAGTGAAAGTATTAAGTCCTAATCCTGTTAAAGACTTTCCCACTATTAAACGTGCTTGAGTTTTGGCTTCTCTTTTGTGTGCTTGACAACAGGAGCCATCTTACTGTTGTATTCCCCAAAGTACTTCCCAGAGAGTAGTCCTGGAATACAAGTTTGAGTAATGAATACCCCTCTGGTTAAGGAATATGTCACACGTGGTCATTTTCTTGTAGCTTTTCCTCTATCTAGACATTTATATTTGTTCCTGGTTTTGAAGCCACTTTTATTACTTGTTGCCAATTAAGTTTATATGCCCAAAGTACAGAAAGGCTTTTTAAAAAATTGGAGTTGGGCAAAATTGTTCTCCCACTCAGTGTTTTTCTGCCCTTGGCATCATCCTCCCTGTCCTCTAACAATTGCATTTCTTTTTTACAGTCAGACTCACCCCCAGGCTCAGAGCCCCCAGACACCTGGTTCAGAGGAAGTTCTTTGGGGCAAACCGCCAGTTGTTCTTTGTATTTGGCGCACATAGGAGATCTGTGTTGCTTTGGCTTCCTCAATAGAAGATGAAATAGACCCAGAAAGACTTTGCAGACTGCTGCAGGAACAAAACCAAATAGAGGTGGTTATTTATTTCTCAGACCAAACATTTTTCTACTAGTTGTAAGTGGTTTTATTTGCATATAATGTATGATAAATGACTGTAATCACTGAATATTTTCAGAGGCATGCACTCTTAGAAAAAAAAAAGGGGAAAATAGCTTAGAAATTAAGTGTGGACAGGAAGCATGATCTGGTGAATTAATAAAGGAGAAATTTTGCCATGTAGGAAAGATACGATATTGTGAAGTCAACTGTCTAGTAAAAACTGGGAAGGGAAAAATTGTAGTATCCTCTAGAGGCAACAAGTTTGACTCTGTGAGATTCTTCATGACTATCCCAGACGTGACTCGGAGGAGGCAGAGAAGTTAACACTGTTAGCTAAATCTCCGTGGAGTCTTTTCCTGCATGCCAAGTATCATGACTGTGTGTGTACTTACTCTCCTGGCTCTTGGCCCACCCTCTGACACTGTCACCAAACACACAAACACAGATTGTGTCTTTGTGTATGGAAAATGAAAATCAGTGCGGGAGAAGATCAGACAGTCATGGTGTTTCCGTGATGGGCTGTGAGTTACAGTGGTCTGGAAGCAACATAACCCTCGCGGTTGTTTTCACTGGCCGCTTTCTTCTGTCTTGTGTTTGTAGTGAAGGCTTGGCTTGAAAAGGCCCATGAATTCTTTTAGGACAACCTTTGTTGGGAAAATGAATTGCAAATGGTTCATTTGAAGCAGAGGCTTTTGTCATCGCCATTTATAGCTATTCTGTGTATTCACTTCACAGAGCCATTCTGAGGATTGATGAATGTGTTGTATGAGAGAATCTAAGAGCCCTACAATTTGTTTTGATTGGTCTCCTTTTGGATTCATAGCAAGCAGGTGCCGTCATTTGGAACTGGTTTGGGCAGTGGCTTGGTTATATAAATATTAGACACGTGAAGTGAAACCTCATTTAAATTACTTTCATCAGTAAGAATAGGAGAGCTTTATGTTTGAATGCAAGACATCATAGTTCTATTTTTATAGCTCTACGCACACAAATGTGTATCATACCATATGTCTGAATATGTGTGTTTTTAAGCAGCCCCCATTGTGCAAATATATAACATACAGATTTTCTGTATTTCTTTGCGAGTTTATGCAAATACTCTTAAAAATTAGAGGCTATGATTTCTAAATATAAGAGAAACTTTTTTGTCTGAAAAATATAGGTATTTCTACTTTGGAAACTATGTCAAGGATTGTTTTCAGTTTGGTGTATTTTTATTGTTTTTATTTAAGCTTTGGAACATAATCTATTACATTTTTAAGCCTTTGATTTTTCCTCCTCTTTGTTTTTGTTGTTGTTGTTGTTTTGCAAACACACATTGAAAGAACATCATACCTGGGCGGCACCTGTGGCTCAGTGAGCAGGGCGCCAGTCCCATATACCGAGGGTGGCGGGTTCAAACCCAGCCCCGGCCAAACTGCAACAACAAAAAAAAATAGCCGGGCGTTGTGGCGGGCGCCTGTAGTCCCAGCTACTCGGGAGGCTGAGGCAGGAGAATCGCCTAAGCCCAGGAGTTGGAGGTTGCTGTGAGCTGTGTGATGCCACGGCACTCTACCAGAGGGCAATAAAGTGAAACTCTGTCTCTACAAAAAAAAAAAGAAAGAAAGAATATCATACCTTTTAAGTGTGCCGGAAGAAGTGCTGTAATACTTCTTCCCAGCAAAGCTATTTACAAGGATGGGTTTTTTCCTAAGAATAGCTTTCTAGGTTTTCATGAGCTTTCACATATTTGTTTTTATTCAAGCAAAAGATTTAATAGGGATTTACGCTAACAGGTAGAGGGAGAAATCAAGCGTCTATAATCCTTTAAGTAACATCTTAAATCTCAGGCTGCTTCTGGGTAAATTCTCAGAATGCAAGACTGGTGATTTCAAAGTACACTCATGAAAATTTAAATATTGTCCTTCCTGCTGCTGGGTCTTTTTCTTCGTAAGCCGGCGTGGTACCTGGCATCTTTCCCACCTTCTCCCTCTCAGGATTTGTCTCCAGCAAACTGCTTAGTCTAATTTCCGTGTTCTTCAACCATGAAGCTTGGCGTGATCCCCACAGGCTGACTTTTGAAATTCTTCTTCCAAGAACCTCTAAGGTGCCCCATGTGGTGCTATAGCTGTCTACTTGTCCATCTCTCCTGTTGATAGGACTTCTCTGAGGACTATGACCTATCATGGTCATCATGGCCCAGCTCACTGCCTGACATGTAATGCTCCATAAATGCTTATTGAATGAATCAAAGAGTAAAGTTATTTGGTGTCAGATAATGAACTCAGAAGAGCATAATTACAATAAAAATGATTAACATTAACTTGCAGGTATGACCAGCACCCAAATTATCTTTCAGTTGCCTTCTCTTTGGGGGAAATGTTGACAGACACAGCTTGAATGGCATGAAAACATTTGAATATGCCTATCTGTGGAAGTTTGGTTTCCACAGGGCAAGGGGCACTCAATAATGATTAAATAATTAGTGAATCCCCCTCCTTATTCCAAAGGGAATTTGAGGTGAGGCTCCACCTGAGAAACTTGGCAATGGCACCAAACCAGAAACACTGTTGAAGAGAAGTGGACAGAAGCGAAGATGAACATAAAACCCAACCCTGGGGAGGCCTATCCCAGCGCTTCTCCAATTAGTCTGTGCGGCTGCGCTTTATCAGTGTTTAATGAAGTGTTTGTTTTTATGGGAAGACCAGTAAAGACTACTGGCTAGTGTCCTTCACGTCCTGTAGCTACGTGCCTCTACAGGAGTTGGTCCACTGAGTTGGGAAAACAGAGGTTGAAAGGGCTGCTGAGTAACTCAAATGCGCCCCCCAGGCATAATATCTCTGTAATTTTCAGTAACGATTGAGTTGTAAAGAGTTCTTGACCACCTTATAAAGTAAGACCTGCCCTCTAGATTGAAATTCATGGATGTAGGACAAGGTTTACAGGAAATAATTATGTAAATTAGTATCGTGGACTAACCTTTAGATTGAATTTGCAAATTGAAAGATGCAGTGCAATATTAATTAGACAATCTTTTAACTGTTTTTAAGTAGGAAAGAGAGCACTGTATGGTGGAAAGAGCATTAGATTTGAAGTCAGACAACTATGCTGAAATTATCAGTCCTAGCACTTGACTTGACCCTAGGCAAATTGTCCTAAGTGGCAGTCTCATTCTTCTAGTCCCTCTTAGGCTTAATGAAGGGGCCTCAGTAGAGCCTAGCTGCTTGGTAGTGGCCTATTTAAGCTCTCTCTCTCTCTCTCTCTTTTTTTTTTTTTTTCTGGAAACAGAGTCTGACTCTGTCTCCCTGGGTAGAGTACTGTGGCTTCATTATAGCTCACAGCAACCCCAAACTCTTGGGCTCAAGTGATCCTCTTGCCTCAGCCTCTGGAGTAGCTAGAACTATAGGCACCTGCCACGATGCCTCACTAGTTTTTCTATTTTTAGTAGAGATGAGGTGTTGCTCTTACTCAGACTTATCTCAAACTCCTAAGCTCAAGCAATCCACCTGCCTCAGCCTCCCAGAGTGCTAGGATTATGGGCATCAGCCACCACGCCTGACCTATTTAAGCTCTTAACAAATTCCCAGAGTCATAAAAATGGAAATGTTTGTACCAGCTCCTAGCCTACCTTCTAGTCCACATTTCCATTGAGAATCATGTTTCTCAGGTTTATCATCACCCAGTATCTGCGTTCCCACATTCATTACAATTTCTGTTTTATTTTATAGCCCATCTTTGACCTGTTTATCTTCAAAACTATTCCTTTCTTCTCTTGTTCTGTATCAGAGGACAATCATCCCATATAGGATGCATTTTTCAGGCTTCCCACAGGGTCAGGTGGTTTTCAGCAGGTTGGCCTCTGGGAGTCATAAACAGGGATTGGCAGGTGGAAGCGAAAAGCCAGGGTGTTCTCCCCACCGACCTTCTCTGTTTTGGGTGGTATTTCCACTAGAGACTGTGTCTTCTCCAGGCCTCCAAACATACCTCTCTTTCTGTGGTTCCGACTTCTGCCACATCAACACTCACCATGATGTTCTGACCCCAACAGGCTGCCCTGGCTTTTAAAGTCTGTTAATACCACCTCCTCTTGTGCCTGTAATACTGAAAGCAATAGTGCCCTCCCAGTGATGTTAATCTGTTTCATCACCAGAATTTGCTTAAGTTTTCAGCTCACATATCAACTTTTATAATCAATTTCATGTTTTACATTCTCTCTCTTTAACACACTCAAAGTATTAATAGTTTCTATTTTCCCTCCTTGACCCTGAAAACTCTCCTGAAATGATAAAATGTCTTTATTGCCTTTGCTAATCAGAGTAGCTTAAATGATCCCAAGCTTATGAAGCATTCTGAAATACTGATTCCTTAGATCGGCAATGGAGAGGTAGTGGTTCACTCAATTCTTGTGGCCCAAGAACCGACTTTTCATAAAGTTCCCCAGGAATTTCTGCTGTCCGGCATTAGTATAAAGAACAGCAAAGCCAGGCTGAGATGGAGTGCCTAAGGTGGTGGTGAATGCTCACTTAGTCATTCACCATCTAAGGGCTTCACTTTGACAAAGAGAGCCCACCTCAGCAAAATTAAAAATGACTACATCCCGACTTTATAGGACAGCCTTTTTTATAAGTATCAAAAAAGCACATGCTGAATTGGGGGTGCCAAGGGATTATTTACAAGATTAAATGAAATCATATATGACAACATTTTGCACATCATAATTGCTCAATAAATGATAGTGTATTTCCTTCCCTCAAGTAGAGTGAAAACACAGAAATGTAGAAAGCTATAAATTATGTATTCCTCAAAGTAATAGGATCCAATACTAAATAGCAGAAAGGATAGATAACCAGTCTAATAGGCAAAAGAATTTCATTGCCTATCATGTGTTATTTTTGGCTGAACTGGTGTCTCAGTAATCCAACCATATGATCCCTTAAGTTGGCTCTGTTTAATGTCAGAAATAATTTGAAAAAAGAAATTGCAACTGGGAACATGGAAGTCTCACGTGAGATTACATGTCAACACATTTCCTAAGGCGGCCTAAACCTTGCGAGTCCGTTCTTCTTTGGCCACTGGAATTTCTGCCTTCCATGCTCTTGCCAGAGACTGTAACTTTGAGTGTTCCACTCTCCAATTCTTATCAAAAAGTTGCTCATGAGAGATGGTATTCATGGAGAACTACCTGAAAGATATGCGCTCTGTTTGTCGCTCATTGAGATAACCTAAATTTTATTCATGGTTTAGGTCAGGCCATCACACAGCTGCCTATTCGGATCTCCATGTATTTGCATTTTACCAGTTTTCCTTGTCTGGGGAGGGTAGATGAAAAAAGGCACATCTATCATGTTTCAAGAGAAAACTCTCACAGGTTTTTAGAGAAAACCAATAAGGTACAAGAGTAGGGGCTTCAAACTACCATCAAGCTAAAAAAAAAAACAAAGAAACTGAGAAGTAAAGACAGCAAGGTGATATTTATAGAGAGATGAGAAAGACCGAATCCTGCGTGGATCTGTTCACATATATGAGGACAGAAGAAAGACGTTTCTGGATAGTAGTGACTCAGTGGCACACCCAGAAGGGGCTGACACCCAGTGGAGAGTGTGGTCACACTCCCAGGAGTAGGTAGTCTTCCTTCCTCATAGGGAGATCTGGATGGCTCATATCCGTGTCTACCATAGTAGGCCAACCGAAAAATGTCCAGGTAGTGGGGATAGCATATAGTCATTTTGTTTTTTAATAGGAAAGTAGAGGGCGGCGCCTGTGGCTCAAGGAGTAGGGTGCTGGCCCCATATACCGGAGGTGACAGGTTCAAACCCGGCCCTGGTCCAAAAAACTGCAAAAAATAAATAGGAAAGTAGAGACTTTAAAGTGATTTTAAAATAAGGTAATGATGAGCAAACTATATGCATAATAAAATTTTTTAATTATTAGAAGAAAAAATGGAACTTATAAACTTGATCTATCAAAGAAGGAATGAGTAAAAATAAATATAGGAAAAACAAACATAACTCATACCAAGCAAATATGGTGGTAGCAAAGCAATTTAATCTAGTCACAATAGATGTCAATTTTTGGAAGTTCCCTCTTTACTGACAAAAACTTTTAGATGAGCAAAAAGACAATAGAACATTCGTTTTTAAGCTATTTATAAGAAACAACTAGTAAAACAAAATGATGACAACCTGAGAAAGTTTAAGACAAAGAAATGGTCAAAGATATGCTAAAAAAGTTCAATCAAGGGTGGCGCCTGTGGCTCAAAGGGGTAGGGCCCCGGCCAAAAACTGCAAAAAAAAAAAAAAAGTTCAATCAAAAGCAAAGGAGGGTGGCTCAACATTGTTTAAGAAGTTCAGGGAATGCAATAAGAAAAGAAACTGAAGTAACTATATAAATATTGCAGGTGATGTAACTGCCTAAAATCTTTTAGAATTCTATAAGGATTTGATAAAATGACTGTGCAAAAGATAATAAATTAAACCCAATTGTTGTCCTTTATATGAATTAATAACTTGTTAGAAGTACGAATGTAAAAATTCCTATTGAAAGGAGTGACAAATGAAAATATCTAGGAGTAAAACTACTAAGACACAAGGCAAATTAAAAAAAAAAATGATTGCAGTAAAAGACATAAACTAACATTTGAAGAAATAGAAAACTATATAATCTTTTTGAACAAGAAAACTTAACATTGTAAAGATAACAAATCCTTCTTAAATTAGCAAATATAATTTTAGTCAGAATCCCAAGTTGGTGGGTGAAGTTGTTATCAGGTCAATCAACATGATTTTTAAGTTCATAGAAACACAAGAAAATTGCCAAACTTGAAAGAAAAATAGTACGGGGAACTTGCACCAGCAGATGTGAAAGCAGTCTGTCAGGCGTGTAAAATAATATACGAGCTCAGAAGTGCAAAGGACGTCTTTGGAACAGTATTGTCCGTAAATAGATGAAGGAAAACTTAATGTTTGTTAAAGTTGGAGTGTCTTTCCAGTACAAAAAAAAAAAAGATAGATTATAAAATAAATGATTTGGGGACAATTAGCTACCCATCAGGGGAAGGTTCCATTTGGATTGGACTCCATTTGAAATAAAGATGTCATGTTAAAAATGGAAGCATAAAAGCAATAGAAGAAAACACAGCGGAATACATGTAAATGTTAGGTTAGAGGAAGCTCTCTATCATAATCCATAAAGGAAGAATTGCAAGACAGGAAATTCATAGTCCATAAAGAAAAAAATTGGGGGGGGGGGTAGAGGGAGGGGGATTGGTGGGATCATACCTGTGGTGTATCTTACAGGGGTATTTGCGAAACTTGGTAAATGTAGAATGTAAATGTTTTGGCACAGTAACTGAGATAATGCCAGGAAGGCTATGTTAACCATTGTGATGAAAATGTGTCAAATGGTCTATGAAGCGAGTGTTATGATGCCCCGTGATCATATCAATGTATACAGTTATGATTTAATAAAAAATAAATAAATAAAAGACCAGAAGACCAAAAAAAAAGAAAAAATTGGCATATTTGAGAATATAAAATGTAAAAGGGTTTGCATGACGAGATACTATAAACAAAGCCAAAAGAAGAACAGTAGCTTGCGACCCATAGGACAGTTAATGCTTGATATACTAAGAGGTCTTACAAATTGATTATAAAAGAAAAATGATAAACAACTCAGCATAAAAATAGGCAAAGAGCATGAAGTGGGCATGCAGATTGCCCATAAACCTGTGAGAAGGATCAGCCCATTAGTAGTGAGAGAAGGTAATTTAAACAACTGAGTTGCCATTAGGCGTCCATCAGTTTAGCAAACAGTTTCAAAGACAGAACATTCTAGTGCGGAGAATGTGTCAACAAGCAGGCACTCTTTCTGCACTGGGACCCATAGCTTCAACCTTTTTATGGAAAGAAATTTAGTAACAGTCATTCAAATAGTTCATGTGCTTCTTATCAAGTTTGGCCTCACACTCCACTTCTAGGATTCTTTCCCACAGAAAGAAATGTACTGGAACGTTGAAGATGTTTGACTAAGGCTGTTTATTCCTGCTCTGGTTATGGTAGCCAAAACCGGAGACAGTCTCATGTTCATCCACAAGGAAGTGGTTGGTTGAAAAGTGGTATGAATATTATGCAGGTATTTTAAAGTGAGGTAGAGTGAGTACATAGATTTGAAAAAATATCTAAAATATGCTGGGAAGAATAAGTAGCAGAAGTGTGTGTGTGTGTGTGTGTGTGTATGTGTGTGTGTGTGTGTGTGTGTATAAGCATAGGCAAGATTTTGAAAGCTATTCTACAAACTTAACATTGTGGAGATAAGGGTATATCTTTTACTTTATACCTCTCTGCATTTTAAAATTGATTACATTGTGTAAGTATCTGTTCTGGGTAAAGCATGATCACCACAAAAGAGGTTGATTCAACTGTTTTTTGAAGTTATGTTACCTTAGGAAAATCACAGTTGATTTATCATAGGAATAATAGTGAAAAATTGGCCACTGTGAAGAACTGTGGGGGAATTTCTGCTCCCCAGATACTGTGTTCCACATGAGCAGCTGGCCTGCTTTTATTTTTTGAACATTGGACACCTGGTAACTGATCATGTCTTTTTTTTGCTGGGACAACTAGGAATCGCAGAGTCAAGTTGGAGGCTGTATGGTTTATTGAACAACTAGCAATCACAGAGTCAAGTTAGAGACTCTGTGGTTTATTGAACAACTAGGAATCTCAGAGTCAAGTTGGAGACTGTGGTTTATTGAACAGCAATACCAGCTCACATGGCTTATGTTCCGTGCTTAGGCTTTACTGCTATAATCATTTTGTACCCAACCTTTATTTTTTCCTTCACAGATATTCCTTCCCTTATTTTGATTTTTTAACTGATTACATTGCATGTATCCCTATAGCTACTGAGAATCCTTTTGGGGAGATGAGGTAGAGCTGTGAATAAATAATGACCAGAGATTTCTATTTTAACAGGTACCTGGGAAAGAAAACACCCTCAACAATGAATAGGCCGCCCATCGCTACCAACTACAGATGACTTGTCATTTCATTTACAAAGGTAAGGAAATAGTCTCTATTTTTATTTAATGACTAACTCAGAATAGAGTCCTTCCTTTTTTTATTGTATACATAGTATACATACTTATTTACAAATATTTTTTAATGTATCTAGTTCATAACCTTTAACTTTGACATTATCGAATTTAAACATTAAGCTAACAGAAACAGGAAATTTTGTGAATGTCACCATGCCTGAAGGACTCAGGAGGTGTGGTTTCTGCCATTAATTACCATGTGTGGTTAATTTTTTTTAATAACATTAGTATCTTCCTTAATTTTAAAGGTAGCTGTGCCCACAGCAGACAACTTGGAGAATAACAGCAAAATATAAAAATCAAAACCTGAAGCGTTCAGAATTCCATCATCCGTAGATAATCACCAGTACTTATGAGAATGTCTTTCCTCTTTTTAAGGAAGCATAGAAATGTATGTGATTATTTTAGAAACAATGTTTTTTAACTCATACTTACCTTGGCTTCTATAGTTACAAAATGATAAACCTTAGTGGTGTAGAAGTGTAACAAGTCTAAGGACAAATGGTTATCATCACCGTGACCACTGTAACAGTCCTTTGCAGTTTACCAGTCCATCCACAACTATGTCATTAGCTTCTGCTACTGGGATGTTTCTGGTTAAGAGGTCCATGTAACCTTTGGCCTTTCCGTGTCATTATTATCTGTTTTGTGCTACTTAAAAGGCATCAATTTTTAAAAAGAAAAATTTACCCATTTCTCTCCTCCTTTCCCCTACAGTCAAAGTCAGGAGTGATTCACAAAGTAATGAAAAATATTTTAAGACCATCTCACGATCCATTTTTCATTCATGCCAATTACTCAACCTCTCATTAAGATTGTTTTTTTTTTTTTTATTTTTATTGTTGGGGATTCATTGATAAGATTGTTTTATTAAACACCCTTCAGAGTTGCTCTTCAAGTATTTCAGTTTTAAAAGCTGCAAGGTCTCAGAAGTGAAATTACTGGAGTGGCATCCTTTAGGGAGGTCTTCATTCTGTTGGCTCTATTAAGTAGATGAAGGTTTGTTTTCTAACCTGACCTTACAAAGCCTTTCAGGCGTTTTAATTCCTCTAGTAATTTATTCAGAACTCACCAAAATAGTATTATAAAGAGACTAGAAAATCAATTATTCTTTAAGTGAATGAAGCAGTTACAGTGTGGGAAACAGTACTTTGTGTAACATCTGTCCTCGAAGACTCTGTTCTAATGCGGACGGATTGAATGGACACACATAGAAATGAAAAATTGCATAAGAAGGTGGTTTGATTCGTGCGCAGGACTAAATCTGGTGAGGTCGGCTCACCGTGGTCCATGCTTTCATACTCTTGGGTGCTTTTTAGTCCCATCAAACTCCGGGCAGCTTGGGTGAACTCAGTCATTTGGTTCCAATGCACAGAAATGCCTGGCGAATTCTTACCCTTAGCATACGCTGTGTTTATTAAAAGCCCAGAATAAAGCATGCTTCAGAAGCTTATAAGAAAGAAGTTTTATTCCTCCCTGGTGTATTAAATGTTCTTCATGCATTGTAAGGTAAGATCCTTAAGTATTGTAGTTCCTTAATTATACACTTATCCTTGATTATCACAGAAGTAACTGGCCTTAAAAATTCTAATGGAGTAGAGGTTCAACATGAAAATCTTATCATCAAAAAAAGAGAGAAACACATGTTCAAACATCTCATGTCTCCCAATGAGGAAAAAATACTTTATTTAAAAGCATGAGAAGGGCGGCGCCTGTGGCTCAGTGAGTAGGGCGCCGGCCCCATATGCTGAGGGTGGTGTAGAGACTCTGTCTCTACAAAAAAAAAAGCATGAGAAGAAGTCACAGAGACAGTCAATAGATTTGAGTGTGGAAAAATGTAAAACTCTATATCATAAAACAAATGACAGGTGGGCGGTGCCTGTGGCTCAAAGGTGTAGGGGGCTGGCCCCATATGCTGGAGGTGGCGGGTTCAAACCCAGCCCCGGCCAAAACTGCACAGAGAAAAAAAAAAGACAGACACACATTGCAACATGGAAAAAATATTAATAATGTGCTTGGTAATAGATGAATAATCTTTTTTTTTTTTTGTAGAGACATAGAGTTTCACTGTACTGCCCTCAGGTAGAATGCCGTGGCGTCACACGGCTCACAGCAACCTCCAACTCTTGGGCTTACGCGATTCTCTTGCCTCAGCCTCCCGAGCAGCTGGGACTACAGGCGCCCGCCACAACGCCCGGCTATTTTTTGGTTGCAGTTTGGCCGGGGCTGGGTTTGAACCCGCCACCCTCGGCATATGGGGCCGGCGCCCTACTCACTGAGCCACAGGCACCGCCCGAATAATCTTAATATATAAAATTCAGTAATGAGGTCACTAATAATAATAACCATAATAGGTAAAAATCAATAATGAAACACTGAGACTCCCCCAGTAGATAAATGGACAAAACAATGGAAGACTCAAGAAAAAATACTAAAGAACTAAAAAAAGATGTGAAAATGATGTCAGCCTTCACTGGTAGTTTTCAAAGATGCAGATTAAAATCAGAAGATGCTTTCTTTTGCCTATCGGATAAGCAAAACTATTTAAGATGATAACAGTCATTGCTAAATGCGTAATGAAACAAGCTCCCTCTCATTGCCATAGCAGCGTGAATGTGCATATTGTTCTGGAAAGAAATTTACCAACGTGTTGTAAGAGTTTTAAATTTTTTAAGTAATCTGGTATGCCCTAGCAATTGCAGGAATCCAGTCCAAGGAAACACTGAAGTTAGAAAAAGATATAATTTTGTACAATTTGCAGAAGCAAAATCCTTGAACTGCCTTAACGCTCCTTCTATATTAGCATCAGCTGAAGTTTTAGCACACAATGGTTTTTACACAGAGGTCTATCTTGCAACTAGGAAAAATTATTCTTGCGATGAGGTTTTTGTAATCAAATGGGAAAATACTTATTATATAAATGTTCAGTGAAAAATATTGGATACGTAAGAAGGTATTATAATATTTTTCATACAAAAATGCATAAAACAAAAGGTAGGAACACACATGCCAAAATTTGAAGCTTGGAGTTGCCTAAGGGCAGTGGATTTGAGAGTAATTTTCTTTTTATTCTGATTCATTTTTCTTAGTACTTTCCAGATATCTTTAGAGTAAGCATTTATAACCAGAAGGGAAGTTTTTCAAAAGGCTTTGGGGAAAGAAACTTATGCATGTGAAATGGGATTGGTCTTCTATACCGTCTTTCTCACAGCATATCAAGTAAAGCATACTACCAAAATAGTGCAAGTTTTACTTGGAAAGATTGGAAACAGATTTTTCTTCTTCTTCTTTTTTTTTTTTTTTTTTAGCATTATGAGAATGTCTTCCTTTCTTAGAAATAACAGTTACAGCAACAATAACATAATGAACCAAAACAGACACTTTAATTGACAATATTATTAATGTTTTGTAGTTCAGAATAGAGTTTAAATTCAAACCGGAATGTTTTTCTCTTGTAGATGTCGTCTGCTGCTGAAAATGGAGACGCAGCACCTGGAAAACAAAACGAAGAAAAAACCTACAAAAAGGTACTGTGAGTGTTTTATTTTCTTTCTTCAAATCAGAAAGAGGGACCCTGTTTTCTTGTTTGGCTTATGAGTATTGTCATAGGACTTGTCTTCTTCCAAAGCGGTTACAAGTTACTGTCTTCGTTTTCTTGGTTGTTGCTGAAAACTTAGAGCCTTCAACAACACAAATGACAAGCACATTGGGTATAGTCCTGCAGGTTACAAGTGACATGGGTCCCACTGGCCCAGGATCTGGTGTCCGCAGAGCTGCATTCCTTGGTGGAGGCGCTAGGGTAGAGCCGGTACCTGCAACCCCTCTTCCACGGCTTCCTTCTCTCCTCAAAGACAGGAGTGGCTGGCCGTGTCTTTCGCAGGCTGCACCACTCTGGCGTTTTAAAGGGCCTGAGTGATTGCATTCAACCCTCCTGCATAACCCAAGACAATTTCTTTTATTTTAAGGTCAGCCGATTAACAACCTTAACGTCCTCTGCAACCTTAATTCTTTGCTGCCATATATCGTAACATCTTCACAGGTCTCAAGGATGAGGGCATGGGCATCTTGGGGGACTGTTTTTCCGCCTGTCCTAGTTACCTCAATATAGCATATGGAGGGTAAGTAGTTATTTGAAGACCCCTATTATTCCTAAGAAGGAGGCTCTTAAAAGTGTGCAGTGTTCTTTGCATAGCATGCAATTCCTTTGCTTGATTTAGTACTTTCTACCAAAATGTTAAACATTTTACCTTTGTGTTTTAAAAAAATTTTAAATGTGAGATGCTCCTCCTCTTTCCCCCCTTTTGTAAGTCTCTCAGATTTCATGTCTTTAGACCATGGCATGAAAATCTCTTTTCCAGACTTCCCAATGTATCCTGTCTTACTGTCCTTTGGGATAAATTCTTAGCTCCTAACAACTACGCTGATATTCAGAAACACTACTGGGGTAAAGTATGTTCCCAAGCTCTGTTACTCCTGATTATAAATTGACTATATATTTTAGCTTTTAAAAGTTGTTGCTATTCTGCCCTCTTGGGAGTAGAAGGTTTGTGTATTATATCTTAACTTTTCTTTTCCTTTAACAGATAGCTAGCAAATGATTTAGTAATAAAGTATGGGAATTACCTGATCTGACCCCACATATTCAGGTCATGGAACTAGCATGATGTATTTCCTGTTCCCTTTTTGTTTAGGAGAACATATCCTTTTTCCTGGTATATCTTTTTTTTTTTTTTTTGTAGAGACAGAGTCTCACTGTACTGCCCTCAGGTAGAGTGCCGTGGCGTCACACAGCTCACAGCCACCTCTAACTCTTGGGCTTACGCGATTCTCTTGCCTCAGCCTCCCCAGCAGCTGGGACTACAGGCGCCCGCCACAACGCCCGGCTATTTTTTTGTTGCAGTTTGGCCGGGGCTGGGTTTGAACCCGCCACCCTCGGCATATGGGGCCAGCGCCCTACTCACTGAGCCACAGGCGCCGCCCTGGTATATCTTTTTTATCTGACTTTTTCACTCAGCCAAACCTTGATATATAAACAGGGAGGTTGTCATCCAAAGTGGTGGTGTGGTTAGGGAAGAGTAGGGTGAAGATTCAAGGGCTCATAGGGCCATGTGAGATCTTTAAAATCTGCACATCTGGCCAAAGACAACAATATGCTATTATTTATTTTTAGATACAGATGGAAAACCAACTCCCATCTCATTTACCCAAGACTCTGTGTAAATTCAGTCAAGCATGGGGCCAACATAGAGATGATGAAATTGTCAGCCTATTATTACTTCAGATCAGTTTCCGTCAGTATTCTCAGGCAGCATCAAGATGCACTGCAGCTTTTGACTGAATTCTGACCTAGGAGCTCTTTCATGATGCAAAAGTTATAGAAAAACATACGACTGTGACATCTTAGAGTTTGCTAAGAATGCCCTGCCCAAGAATTTAGTGAAGCTAGTGTTAATAGTATCATAGGAATGAATCTAGGATTAATATCTCTCACAGGATATTTGACATAGCAATGTTGGGAAGGTTATAAAATTGAAAAATTAGATTCCATGATAGCAAATAATGCTAATAAATAAGAAAAGATGCAGGAAAATTAAGGTGGGCAATAAATAAATAAAACTACCAACGACAACTTTTTAAAATATGTAATAGTATACTATAGGGATCTTTTTAATGGTCTCTGATTTTAAAAAGAATGTAAGTGATAGAGGGGGAGGGGTGGAACCTCTCTAAAAGAGCACCACAAAGCCTCAGCACAGCACCTAGAACTTTAGCTCACAGTAAACAGGGTGTTGATATACAGAGCCAGAAGAAGGGATTACCTAGAGAAAGTGTTACTTCACTAACAGATAAAAGCTCCACTGAATTATTCAATTTAATTCTTCTCCATTAAGTAGACTGATCTTCAAACAGGAGAAGGTGTTAGTGGCAGAGTTAGGAAAGCTAATAGTAAAAGTCATATGAGCTATTGCACACGTGTTCACCTCTAAGCCCAGATAAACCATGTCCTAGATGAAATAACTTGAAGCTAGGGAAACCACTGAATGTGAGCTTTGAACACATCTGAGATGGGAAAATTGTCCAAAAATCAGGAGATAAATAATTCCTATTTTTAAAAATGAGGAAAAGGCCCCTTCTAGAAACCAGAGTATCAATGAGACGTTGCTCCCCAGCATAATTTGAGCATCATAACTAAGCATATGGTTTATACACATTTAGAGAAGGAAGATGTCTTTTTACAAACCTGGAGAAGTTCGTAAAGGTATAATTTATGTCAAACTAACTGCATTTCACATTGTGAAAAAATCATGAAGTTATTCATTGATAAGGACAATGTTCAAATCTAATGAATCTTGATATAAAGCACCTGGACACGTCTGCAGTGTCCTTTCAGACAGGCAGAAAAGTATTCGTTCAATATTATACTTAGTAAGCTTGTACCTGATTAGACTAATAATGTCAAAGACTGACAATTTTGCTCCCTACTAAGTGTCTACAGCACGATGCATGAGTTGGCCCCATGTAGCTTAAAATTTTCACCCATGACATTAATGAAAGCATAAGAGCTATGCTTTGCAAATGCACGAATGACAGGCTGAAGATTTTAGCATAGCAGACTAGGTGAATGTCATCAAGGCCATTATACATTTCATTAACTGTGTCCCTTTACAAATAACTTAAAGTTATAATAAATTTCTGCATTTTTTTCTTTTGCCTGGGGCCAGGTTTGAACCCGCCACCTCCGGTATATGGGACCTGCACCCTATTCCTTTGAGCCACAGGTGCCGCCCAAGTTATAATAAATTTCTTTCCCAGTCCTGAGGTGCTGACCAGGGGTATGCACCTGTTTAATACAAAGCTTTACAGACCCATTGTGTTTTTGCCCATAATGGAAGCCAATCCACAGTCCCAGGTTAAAGATCCCTAGATCTACTGACTGAGGGATGGGAAAGATACAAAAGGAGTTTATAAGCATCTAGGTTTGGGTGGGGAAGGCAAGACAGGAACACAGTTTTAAAACACCGTGGTCCGTAATGAAGTGTGTTTAAAAGGAGAAACCAGTATCTGTTAGATTTAAGCAGCAGGCGTAGGCTTTCTGTATCAAGCCCCAGATTTATTGGGCAGCTGCCAGCAACACTCATCATCATGAGTGCTGTGACTTCCACGTGCTTTTAGGGAACACTCAGTGTTCATGGAACAATCTTATGCTCTCTGTCTCGGTTATTCCCATGTGATTATTTAGGCTGACTGCTTTTTGTTCTTGCAGTTGACCATTTCCCTAATCCATTATCGGTTCTTGGCAAGCCTGGGAAGAATAGTTAGAATTGGTCCTTGAGGTTAATGTCTTCGGCTAATGGCTAAAATAAGAAGTTTGGTTTTAGCTGCTTAAAACAAGCTTGTTGCCCATTCAGATAAGCATTAAAGGCTGCCTGGCTGTATTTACAGAGTGTAGTATTTCCATCCTCCATTAATTTATTAAGCATCTTCTGTAAGGGTTATAAACACGGAGACATTCCGGGGCTAGGCAGGTAACCAGAATGAATTAACTAGGGGAGCTGTGGCACACGGGAGCTACACCATCCTCTAAAGGGGGAAACCAACAGTTCCAGCTAATAGAGCTATGCAGGAAGGCTTACCCAGGGTAGCTGGATACTCTGATTTTTTTCTTTTTTTAGGAAACAAGAATTTTGGTGTGCAATTTGGCAATTTTTTAAATATCAACAACTAAATCCAAATATTTTTAAAAATACACTCTAGATCAGCGGTTCTCAACCTGTGGATCACGACCCCTTTGGGGGGTCTCTTGCATATCAGATATTTACATTACAATTCATAACAGCAAAATTACAGTTATGAAGTAGCAATGAAAATAATGTTTATGGTTGGGGGTCACCACGACATGAGGAACTGTATAAAAGGGTCGCGGCATTAGGAAGGTTGAGAACCACTGCTCTAGACGAAACAACCCACCTATGAACCCTATCTGGCCCACAGGTAGTGGCCAGTTTGCAAACTTTGACCCACACCCCATTGGTGTAGAAAAGTAAGATAACAAGGAGGATTCAAAAGAAATGGAAGTAAGAACTTGTCTCTACTTCTCAGGACCTTGCAATTTATTTGGGAGAAAAATACCTGGACCCATGTGAAAAAATTTAATAATGACCCAAATTGATACTGTGTAAGTGCCAAGATAAGTGATATTTCTTTTAATCATCTTGAAAGTCTTGATGAGCTTAAGGCTCATGACGGTCTTCTGCAGAAAGATCTCTTCTCCAGACTTATTAGTTAGGAGAACATTTTGCTAGGATAAACATTTCATAGATGTGCCATTGCCTTTTGTCATGACAGAAATTTGTCATGACAGAAAATCCTACTGTCTTAGTGACTGTGACTTCTGATCTACCTTCTCATTTGTCTTGATGGGGAATCTGAGGAACACAGGCACAGTAGCAGGGATCAGCATGATTACTGGCGACTCTGGCCTGAGCAAAGCTAAGGGTCAGTGTGTGGGGAAAGTAGCAGACAACTTGGGAAGTATTGACTGGCTCTAAAGGACAGCCAGCCTGGGGTGCTAGTTTGAGGAGTTTGGAGGTTATGTTTTAGGGCAGTGTTGTTGAGTAGAACTTCCTGCAATGATGGAAATGTTCTGTAATCTGCATTAATCTAGTAGCCATAATAGGTGACTATTAGGCATTTGAAATGTGGTCAGTGTATTTGAGGACCTGAATTTTCTTCGTCTTAATTTTAGTTAAATGGAAACGTCAGTAAGCACACGCGGCTTACTCCTACCAGGTCAGGCAGCAGTGGTAAGCAGTGAGGTGCTGTGACATTATGTGAAGGGTGGTGACATGCTGGAATGACTATGTGAACCTGGTGGCAGAGCAAAAGTGACACAGCGTCAGGGGAGATGACGCAAGGTGGCTTTTGTGTTAGTTGAGCTGTTTAAGCTGGGTGTGAAGTTGCATAGGAAAAGATACGGAGAATATTTTTGAAAAGAAAATCACAGTGAAATCTGACTTGAAAGTTTCTGATCAGGGCGACGACCAGAATTTTTCTGCCATCGATAGAATTGGAGGAACTTGGGAAAGAGTGTTATGTTGCTTTGGGGTTTCAGTTGTTCAACAAGGTGAGAGACATAGAAAGCAGCAGGAGACAGGACATGAGCTGACTTAGAAGAGGATGCTTTAAATTCAAGTGAAGTTCTGATATCAGAGATCTGAGTTTTCTCTATTTTATATGCAAAGAACTAGCTCAGCCCAGCCCCTGGCCTTCCAAAGCAAACAGGTGTCATGGTGGTTCAATGACATACGCCGGGTCATCTAGCAATTTTTTGTCAGGGAGATGGTTAGAATCTCCAGCCCTGGGTGGCGCCTGTGGCTCAGTGGGTAGGGCGCCAGCCCCATATACCAAGGGTGGTGGGTTTGAACCTGGCCCCCGCCAAACTGCAACAAAATAATAGCCGGGCATTGTGGCGGGCGCCTGTAGTCCCAGCTACTTGGGAGGCTGAAGCAAGAGAATGGCTCAAGCCCAGGAGTTGGAGATTGCTGTGAGCTGTGACACTATGGCACTCCACCAAGGGTGATAAAATGAGACTGTCTCTTAAAAAAAAAAAAAAATCTCCAGCCATATGCTGTCCTTGGTGATGGTCCATTGGAATAGACCAGAGCTTCCCAACCCCCTGCTCAGAGCCTGGCGTGCAAACATTCACAGCCATTGGCCTTTCTTCCTGTTCTATCCCTCTTCCCTAACGCCGTCATTCAGGCATCTCACCCTTTTCTCTTTTGCTGCTGCTTCTGGGCCTGCCCACAACAGGCCTCCGCTGGGAGATTCTGATTTGATGACCCAGTCTGGTGTGGGGGCAGCAGTCACCTGCTTGTGGCACCAACATCGAGATAGTGGTGTGCCGCGTCTCTTTAGCCGATTTCCACCACGGCAGGTGCACATGCTGCCAGCACTCGGAAGGCTCCAGTAGGACCAGACTAGGACACCCACAGAGGCCTTAGCCCCAGTGCTCTAGCTTTTTCGTTTTTGTTTTCTATCAGTAGAGGCAGGCAGCAATGAGGTAAGAAGGAATTATACCTGGCCCTGACCACATTACAAGGAAAGATGCCTCTTGTTACTTTTCAAACGTGAGCAAGGTAATGGCTCAGACACACTGTGATCTGAGAGGAAGCATTTATTTATTTTTATTATTAAGTCTTTTGTACATAGATCATAAATACATTTATGCCATTTTCCATGTGTTGATTATTTGTACAAATTGGAGTGCTTACATCATACTAATCAACATAGCTTTGAGAAACAGATGTGCTCCCACGGGTTGACTGCTGCCGTGCCATAAAGAGTCAGCAGCAAGGAGGCGAGCTGTATCATTTAGGCAGGGGACGTTTTAAAATGATTCCATGGTGATCATGACCAGTCCCACCTCATTTATCCAATTATAGCATGAGGACATTTGTGTTCTACACATGATAGATCCAACTTGTACTTGCAATGTGCTCCATAGGGGTGGTCCGCCTACTGTCCCTTCCACCCCCTCCCCTCCCCTCTCCCTCCTCTCCTCTCCTTCATCTTAGGCTGAAGTTGTGTTTCATTTTTCATATGCAAGTGTGAGTGATTATAAATTGGTTTCACAGTAGTACTGAGTACATTGGATATTTTTTTTCGATTCCTGAGATACCTTACTAAGAAGAATATTTTCCAGCTCCATCCATGTAAACATAAAAGAGGTAAAGTCTCCATTTTTTTTTAATGCTGCATAGTATTCCATGGTATACGTATACCACAATTTATTAATCCATTCATGGGTCGATGGACACTTGGGCTTCTCCCATGACTTGGCAATTATGAATTGAGCTACAGTGAACAATCTGGTGCAAATATCTTTATTGCCCAATGATTTTTGGTCCTTTGGATATACACCTAGAGGAGGAATTGCAGGATCAAATGGCAGGTCTACATTTAGATCCCTGAGTGTTCTCCAAACTTCCTTCCAAAAGGAAGCATTTATTTAAATACAAGCTCTTTTATACAGTGTCTCTGGGAAGACACACAGGCAACTTGTAGTGATTCTCTCCATTTCTGGGGAGAATTGGACAGTGAGATTTTTGAGTTGGGGGCATTTCTTTACATATGCCTTTATATGCATACTTTAATTTGAACCGTGTGAATGTATTGCCTATTCAAAAGTTGAATAAATATCATTTCAAAATGTTGGAGGCACGCAGGGGTGCCCTGCTCACTATTCTTTTACTTTAGATTCTAGGAAGCCACAACTTCCATAAAATAAGCAAACTTGCCTGTGCTGTGCAGCAGTTGTCATGAGCAGCACTGATGATGATGAATATCCCTTTGGAATTCTAAGACGTCTTCCTGATTCATCCTTCTCCAAACAACCCTAACCCAGTGGTTCTGTTGCCCAGGCTGGAGTGAAGCAGCCCCATCATAGCTCACTGCAGCCTTGAACTCCTGCCTCAACTTCTCGAGCAGCTGGGACTACAGGCATGCACCACTACACTCAGTTATTTTTATTTATTAATTTTTTGGAGAGATGAGTCTCACTATGTTACCCAGGCTTGAACTCCTGGGCTCTCGTGATTCTCCCACTTTAGCCTCCCAAACTACTGGGAGCCTGCATATGAACCACCAGGCCTGGCTGGCGTGCTACATCTTACAATACACAGGATAGCCCTCCCACCACCACCACCAAAAGCAAAGAATTATCTAAATGTTGTTAGTATCAAGGCTAAAAAACTTTGCCCAAACTTCCTTTTTAAGAGAAAGGTGGATGTGAATCCACCTCTTCCAGGTACCAGTTTATAGGCATTTTTCCTAATTGACCTGGATCTTAAAATTTTCCTCAGTGACAAAATGTAAATAATACGTACCCTACCTGGCTCATAGTACTGTGAGGATCAAACAATTTAATAGATGTGAACAAATACTGGAAAAAGTAGGATACTACTGAGTAAGTTACCGTTTTGATTAGTGAGAGCATGATCCATCAACCCCTGATTTCCAGGTAGTTCCATGAGAGAGCACTGGGTTACTGGTGAGAAGTGTTACTTGGCCGCCTGGTTCTACCGTGGTCAGGCCTGCTCATGAGAGGTGGGCTGTGAGTGCCAGGAAAGGATGTTCTGTCCTTCCCAACAGCAGTGGCATCTGCGGTCAGAGAAACAGATGTGCTCCCATTGGTTGACTGCTGCCATGCCATAAAGATTAAGCAGCAAGGAGGCGAGCTGCATCATTTAGGCAGGGGATGTTTTAAAATGATTCCATGGTGATCATGACCAATCCCAAGCCCCCACCTACCCCCCGTGCAGTCGAGCCCTCTGGTATACCTCAGTATACCCACCTCAACTTCCGTATTGGGTCACCTGTGCTTCTGTCCTCTTCCTTGCTGAGTACTAAAGCAAGTGATCCCAAGTCTGCCTTTGCACCTTCTAAGAAAGACACTACATACACTTCAGCAAAGGCAGTTGGCAGCTTCAGGTTAAAACCACTGAGCGTGCCAGCTCTCTCATCAGCCATTGCTCTGAATGGTTCCTTTTTGAGTGACCTCTTTCAGCATTCCTTCTGGAGGAGATGTCTACTAAGCCACCCAGTTTTGCTATACTTCTGCCTTCTGATTAACTGTGGGTACTCCATATTTTGGTCCCTGATTCCAATAAATATCACACTGGTGTCCTAAAACACCAACCATAGGAGATAATTTTCCAAACCCCAAACTTGCTGCATGCATTCCTTCAGGGGCAACACTGCCCCATGGGGTTGAGTGTTGTGCAAATGGCAGGCCAGGAGTCTGGGACATTTGGTGATTCTGCAGCTGGCTGGGTCATCGGAGCTGTGTTTCCTGCTCTCAGGGCACAACAGTGTTTTTGTTTTCCAATTCAAAGGCTTAACATAAGCAGGTGATGTGGTGCTGCCCTGCACAGCTTGACCTCCGGAGTTCTGATCTGGTCAGCCGGATTTGTCCACCTTCCTCATGGCCTCCCCTCCTTTGCCTGAGCACTTAACAGATTTTACAACATAAACTTTTTTAATTCTGAAATTTTCTATTCTGGATTTTGGAAAAGAAGACCAGCAATGTAAATTGGGTTTTAGTCTTACATCTACTTAAGGAATAGACCATGTGTTTATTCAAAATTTTTTGTGGTCTATGGACTTAGAGTCATTATTGATCAAGTTCACTGAAGTTGTTCTAGCCAGAAACCTATTGATGCAGTGAAATAAAGAATAGTTATTACCAATCAGCAGCAATTTTAAAAGCTGTGCTAATAAGTGCTAACATTTATTAAGTGCTTGGTGTATAACAGCACCATTCTAAGCACTTTGGATTACCAATTCATTTAATGTTCATAACAGCCCTATAAGGTGATACGATTCCCGTTTTATAGATGAGAAAACTGAGGCACAGAGAGCAAATAAGGGGCAGAGTAAGTGTGAGATTTTAGCCCTGACCCTCTCTGCGGCCTGTCGGATCCTATCTACTGCACTATTGCCTGAACGCATTGGTGTCCAGAAGGCAGTGCTGCCCGTGACATTAAAATGATGATTCTCAACCATTCACTGTAATCATGAAGGCCAGTGGCACAGATAAACCCAGCCGTTTTGGAATGGGAAAAATAATTCATAAAACTGAACAATTTTAACACAAATTTTCCTTAATTCAGTGGTTCAAAAGCCAACTTCCCCTGTCCAAAATGTGTCTCATCTGAATACAGAATCTGAACCGTAGCCTCAGAAATACCTTTTTTTAGAAAGTACTTAGTAATTTCAAAATGAAAAACAAATAGATCCCTTGGACACTGTGCAGAACACTGGGAATAGGAAAATGACTAAAGCAATCATTTCAAAACTGTTCCCCAGTACAGAACTCAAAATTGATGGTAAGGGGTGAGATCCACTTGGCAGGGTGACATATTTCAAATTGTCAAATTAGGAGAACACATTTTAAAACCTGACTGTCTGACAGTTCTGCAGACTCATGGAAGGTGTAGTAACTCACTAATAATCTGTTCAATAGCAAAAAAAAAAAACAATCTGGGAAAGAAAGCATGAGATAGGAAGGTGACTATTTTGAAAGTTATTTTCTACTGTGAGAATCAAGTTCTCCCACATCACACTCCTGTATTTTCTGGTGAGTTCAGTTCACTGTCTCTTGGTCCTGTGTTGGTCCACTGTCTCTTGGACCTTTATTATACCAGAGAAAAGGCAGAGAAGCAACTCAGTCCTCAGCATGGAAGCCGCTGCCCTTTAGGTATTTCATTAAGGAGAAAATGAAAAGAAGGTGGTTTGTGGTCTCTGTGGGGCTGTAAAATTAAGACTCTCAGTCTTTCTGTATCTGTTTTGTCCAACTTCTGACATGCATGTACATGCAGACACCAGGGGCACAGGCTGGGTTCAGTTACAAAGAAAATTTTTACCTGTTTCTGGGGTTTTGCTGTCCTTTTTTCCAGTGGAGATGATGAGCTGCTCTTCCTGTGATGTCAGGGGTTTCCACTCATCCAGGATGTGCTACCCTCTCCTTTACGTTAGGGATCGGGGAGCGTTTATTTGTTTATTGAGCATGGAGCTAAAATATCATCTGTCTGGGGAACATTCTTATTCTCCAGAGCTAAGCTTTCACATTGTGACTTTGTCACTTTTTACAGATGTGGTTAATGCCTGGAATATAAGGCATACTTTTGATTTATATCCATGCACTCATTCATTTCTTCAGTTGACAATTTTTTTTTTTTTTTTAGCTTGGGACCATGCTAGGCCTCGGGGGTAGAAGAGAGGCCAGGACAGACCTCGTCCCTGTCCTAATAATGCTTTCATTGTTGTGACACAGACAAACCAGAAAAAGTAAACAAAATCAAATAATTACCAACTTTAAAAGTACTACCATGAAAATGAAGAGAGGCAGAGTGTTGCTTTTAAGATGAGGTATTCAGGAGACCCTGTCTCTGTGGAGCAGGCAGGGGGCTGGGATTGTTAAACATGAGGAGGCGGCCAAGAGAAGTGTGGAAGAAAAAGAGAGAGAAAGCTTTTGCCAAGCTCTGGAGCTGGGACAAAGCTGGGTGGATTCAAGAAACCCAGGGGAGGCCCCTGTGTGGAAGGTTCTGAGCAAAGAGCAGGCAAATAGAATAAGAGCAGTGGTTCCAGCTGAGGCCAGTTTTGTCCCCGAGGAGACAATCAATGCTGTCACAACTGAGAGGAAGGGTGCCACTGGCATCTGGTATGAGGGCAGAAGTCTGCTACACAGTCTGCAATGCACATAAATATCCCCCTACAACAAAGACTCATGGGCTCAAAAGTCAATAATGCAAAGCTGAGAAACCCTCAAGTTAGAGAACTGGGCAGTGGGCCAGGCTGCGGACTAGAAGAAGAAAAAAGAAAACAAGTCTGAGACACATTTCAGAGTCAGTATTGACTGGGCAGGGCTGTGGTGGGAGGTGGGGTGAGGCAAGGTAGGGGAGATTGATGATCCAGGGTTCTAACGTGAGGATCTGGATGGGTGACGGCCATTCGTCGAGATGGGGAGGGATGGAGAGGGAAAATCATGTCTTTTGATTTGGACATGGTAGTTTGGGAATGTCATGACGTCAGCCATGGAAGGGGAAAGAGGTGGTTAGAAATGTGGATTTAGAACTCAAGGGAGAGGTCTGGGGTTCAGTTTCAACTTGCCCATTGGTTAGACGGATGAAGAAGAAAGTCCCCAGGAGTGGGGAACATCCATATTTTGATACTACCTCCTAAGGCCTCTTTCCACAGAGCTGCATGCCTGAAGTAAACAGAGCTGGCTAAGTCATTGCCTCATGAGTTTCCCGTGGCTTTCTGTTATCTGCAGGAAACAACAGTCCACACCCCGTTGCACAGCCCGTCCCCAGGGGCAGTGTTGTGGCCCATCTGCTGCCATTATCTTGGGCACAGACGTAGCTCCTGCAATGCCGAATATGCCCTCTCTCTCTTGTCCAGCCTCCCTCCTTTCCACACAAGCTGATCACTCTGTGAGGTCTTCATTCCAGAAAGACTTCCATCAGTGCCCACCTCCCAGGTCTCCTCGACACCCTGCGCTTACCTCTGTTGTCCCAGATGACTTTGTCTTGTAATGATTATTTGTAGGTGTGTCCTGCCAACTGCCCCAGGAGCAGCTGGAGAGACGGGGCCTTGCCCAATCACCCTGATGTCCCAGCGTCCCACACAGTGCCTGGACCATAGCATTCAAAAGATGTATGACTTTCTTCTTCTTAATTCTAAAGTTTTTATAGACTTTCCTCAAAGATACATTCTTGAGCCTGTAGTTCTGTTTCTACAAGTAGAGGTGAGAGTTGTGAGGGCAGTGGGGGTAGAGGAAGGGTAGCATTTGTACTTTGGATGTTTGAATCACAAAAAGCACCCTCTGAGAGAGCTCAGTTCTGTTCCCTTGGCAATTCCTGTTTCAAAGATGATAGTGATTATGTCATGGGTCACAGTATGGGCGTTTGAAAGTTGGCTGTGAATGACATGGCATCCTTAGTCCCCTTGTCTATAGATGGCTTTTGACTGGCCATTCCCGAAAGAACATCAGCAGTGAATTTTAAAAGGCAGTCTTTTTCTCAACCCTGTCACTTAAAGGTTCTCTTCTTTCCAGATGCTGGCCCAAGTAAAGGCTGCCCCTAGAACCTGGCAGTAATTGCCAGAGAGGTCAGGGATTTGGGATATACTGGCAGCCCATTTCTCTGGCACAGCAGCACAGTAAATAGCCTTTCCTTCATAACACAAAATAAACAGGATCAATGATTGTTCAGGTTTGCTATTTTGAAGAGAGTGAGAGACACCAATAACCTGGCAGTTTTCAAAGCAGCTATATTCCTCACAAAATTGTAGAAGCAGGCAGACCTTCAGACTGTGCTCGGGTCCCAAAGGCAGACAGAACATGGGCTGTTGTGCCCGGCTTCCTTCCTCACCAGCAGTGACCTGAGAAGGGCATCTGTGGCCGGGGCTGTCAGGCTAGCTGTGCCATTATGAGCTCAGCTCCCTGCAAGACAAATGTCTGAACACAACGATACTGTGTTATGGCTCGAATATTACGTCTGTTACTGTATGAGGAGGCACTAGGAAGATGGTAATTGGCTGCACAAATACTAAATTGCTGTTATAGTTGCTGTATCGCCCTGCCCCCTCCCCCCCACACACACACCCTCAAGCGACTTCAAGCCCTATGAGAATAAGGACGTGCCAGACCAGGTAGAAACTTAGGGAGGGCACCGGTATTACTGCCACTTTCTCCATACTGGGACTCTGCTCAAAGTTTAGAATTGCAAATGGTTCGGGACCCTGTTCTCTCTCCATGGCAGGCTCTAGTACAGTGGTTCCCAACCTTCCTAATGCCGTGATGAATTATTTCCATAGCAATGAAAATAATTTTATGGTTGGGGGTCACCACAACATGAGGAATTGTATTAGTAAAGGGTCATGGCATTAGGAAGGTTGAGAACCACTGCTCTAGTACTACATATTCAGGGCGACAGGTCATTTTCAAAAGTAAGTGGAATTCTATGGCAAAAGGAAATCTAATTTTTATGCATGAAAGACTCCTTTTTAAAAAAATCTTATGCCTAAAAAGGGAAAATACTTTTCTTAGCTTTTCATCATATTAAATAAAAGTTACAAATTTTCTTTTTTTTTTTTTGGTGGTTTTTGGCCGGGGCTGGGTTTGAATCTGCCACCTCCGGCATATGGGACCGGCACCCTACTCCTTGAGCCACAGGCGCTGCCCAAAAGTTACAAATTTTCTATCATAGCTTTGCCAACTCTCAGTGCTGATTAGTTTGAGGATACTTTGGACTTCAAGAACCCCCTCTCCTAGCCTGTCTCTGCCTGTATACCTTCTAACTGCTCTTCCTGGCCCAGTGGCGTTCTCCTGGGCAGAATGAAATGTCATCTTCTCTAAGGACACAGAGTGCAATAGAATGGGGTGGAGGGTGTGTGTCTTGAACTCAGCAAGATTGGGGAAGGTGGAGGTGGGCAGGCAATAGGCAGGCAGCTTTGCATTGCATGCATTTTAAAGAAAATCATGGGAAAAAACTTGTTTCTCAAGAAAGTAATATAATAAAAATGTCAAAAGCAGGCAGTGCTTGTGGCTCAGTGGATAAGGCACTGGCCCCATACCAAAGGTGGCAGGTTCGAACCCAGCCCTGGCCAAACTGCAACAAAAAAATAGCCGGGAGTTGTGGCAGGCAGCTGTAGTCCCAGCTACTCAGGAGGCTGAGGCAAAAGAATTGCCTAAGCCCAAGAGCTGGAGGTTGCTATGAGCTGTGACGCTATGGCACTCTATCGTGGGCGATAAAGTGAGATTCTGTCTCTAAATAAAAAAAAAGGTCAAAAACTTCCATTTCTTTTTGGAATTTGGGTCATACTAACTTAAGTTGTATTACTATTCATCTCTGTGCTTTTTATTCATTCTTTTATTTCTGAGCAATTTTTGCATATGGATACTTCATTGAAAATTATTGCTAATTTTTAAATGTCTATTTTTGGGGATTATGGAGGCTTTGAATTGTTTTAAATGAGTTATAGATGACTGGGTAGAAACTACACAGTATGATGAAGACTGATGAATCTAGCCAGGGAGAGGGTGTCTTATGAGAAGCCAGGTGGCTGCATGGAGCAGATGCAGCATCTCTCAGTGTGGTCCCCTTGGCCCTCAGAATTCCTAACAGGGACACACAGCAGCTGGTACACAAGGTAGAGTCTGGCTGAATCTGGGGAACCAGGCCATGTGGCCTTTTAACTTGGGATGGCCATTCCATGAAGGAAGATTTAAACCCAAACTCTACTCCTGTAATAGGAAACTTTACAGCCATCCAGGCCTTTCCTACTTACTGACCCAAATTCAGTCTCAGCGTAGTCTCCTGGTCCAGAAAGCATAAGGAACCCAGATGGCCCAGAACAGTGTCTTTGTTTTCAACCGTCCCAGCCCCACAGTGCTGGTTTCCCCACATGTTCTCCCTCCGTAGATAAATCTAGGCACCTGCTTGGGTTTTGCAGGGACACAGCAGTGAACACAGGACTTGGCTTATGACCTCATGAAACCAAGTTAAAAGGTCTAAGCATTTTAGCATTATGACTAAGTTAGCTTTCAGAGTGTCTATTCCATCTTAGACTCCCCTTAGCTGATTAGGGGATTGCCTGGGATCCCAAGTCCTCACTAACACTGGGCACTATATCTTTAAACCAGTTTTGCCATCTGGATGGGGGAGGGGGGATGCTTTAATTTTCAATTTTTTAAATTTTAAAAACTTTTTTTATTTCAAATTAATATGAGGGCACAAATTTTTAAGTTACAATGTTCTCACTTCCAAGGTAAAGTTCAAGTTGTAGAAGAGCCCTTCGCCCAAGGGGTGTGCCGAATACCCTCACACTGTGCACATTAGTTAATTTTCATTTTAATTGCGTTCATCTTTATTATTGCAAGTTTGACTCTTTTCACCTGATTCTTATTGATATATATATTCTTTTGAGAATCATCTACAAATACCTTTTGCTGTCTTACTTATAAACACTATTTATATATTAAGGGCCTTGCATTTTCGTTGCAAATGTTTTTCTGGTCTTAAATTAGACTTTTCATTCTGCTTACCTTTTTTTTTTAACCCAAGCTTTTATAAAGTCAAATTTATTAATGTTTCCCTTAAGACTTTTGTTTTGCATTTATTTTTTAATTTTGTGCTAGTAATCCCTTGTTTTAATTATGGTAATTTATAACATGGGGCTTCCCATGGTGTTCTTAATTTTTAAAATGTTATAATGGTGTTTATATTTGATCCTCTAATTGAATTTAGATTATAAGGTCATTACCTCTGAAAAGGTTTCTTTTGTGATTTTGTTGAAATTTTATGAAATTTATTAGTGAGTTTAGGAAGAAATAGCATCTTTAAAGTATTGCATCTTCCCTCCCAAGAATGAAATTTCTTTCATGAGGCGCAGTGGCTCATGCCTATAACCCTAGCACTTGGGAGGCCAGCACAGGTGGATTGCCTAAGCTCACGGGTTCGAGACCAACCTGAGCCAGAGCAAGACCTCATCTCTTAAAAATAGCCTGGCATTGTGGCAGACGCCTGTAGTCCCAGCTAAGGAGTGACTCGGGAGGCTGAGGCAAGAGAATCACTTGAGCCCAAGAGTATGAGGTTTCTGTGAGCTATGACACCACGGTATTCTACAAGGGTGACAAAGTGAGACTCTATCTCAAAAAAAACAAACAAAAATAAAACAAAACAAAAAGCAGGAAATTCCTATATGTTTGTTGTCTGTTATGTTCCTCAGTAAATTTTTATTTTCTCCATAGATTTTTGTATCTAGTTTTATTTAAATATATTTCTGTGTAACTTATGTGGAGTTTTTGTTGTTTTGGGAGGTTCCCCCCCTATTGTGAATGGGATTTTTCTTTTCCATTATGTTTTCTGGCTGGGAATACATAAAATCTTAATTAATGGGAATAAATTACCAATTTAATATTGTTTTTAACTTTTCCATTGTATCCATGATTGATTCTTGAGTATTCTAGACAACAATCATATTATCTGTAAATTATAATTTTTCTCCTTCTAACCAATATTTTGTAACCGGTTTACAGGTCTTATTCTAATAACCTGATCTTCAAAAACAGTATCAAAGAATCTTTGTGATATAAGGAAAGCCTTGATTTTAAAGGGCAAGTGGCTCTTGTACTGTTTCCTGTGATTTATCCTCTGTTTACACAGGTTTTTAATAAATAGCTAATTAAAATATCTTAAATACATTTGGGAAGTGTCACTCAAGTGCTTCTATTAGTTTACTGGTGTCTTTTAGCTTGAAAAGGTGTTTTCCATATTAAAGTTTCTTTCTGACTCTCGTTTTACTAAAAGTTTTTTAAAGTCTTAATTAAATATTGACTTCTTCATGTAATTGAGTTAAACTGACCATAGAAAGGCAGTCGTCGTAAATGCAGTTAGCTTTTTGAGATACTCCAAGTACTGGCAAATAATAAAATCCTGTTTCTCTTAAAATATTGTTTAATTTAGGTTTTACAACAGTCCAGGATGAATGTAGCAATTGTATTATTTCCTTATAATTTGGGGAAGTTTTAAAAATTTATTCCTGTAGGCCTGTTGTTTCCTGCCACACCCAGAGTTAGCTATGCATAAATTATCCTAAAATTTAATACTATCTCACTTTTGTGGTGGGCAAGTTGTTGAAATCATTTTTCCTGAGAAATTTTGTTTTGAGCAGGGAAATAAAAAGGACTTCTGTGAAGTTTTTACCTGAAATTCTGTACTCATCTCAATTTCCCTTTTGTTGATATTTTTAACATGATTTCATTAATTTATTATATTTGGGCTTCTGCTTCTGCATTTGTAAAATTTGGGGTATAGATGACCATTAAATGTCCTTTAAGTTTCTTGGTTTCTTGGTGGTGATTGTGTTTTGTTTTGATTCTGTGATCATCTATGGCAGTTGCTTTTATTGAAGGCCTTGCTAGATGCCTTGGGGGGGGAAGCAACAGAGACACAGAGTGGGGAGGAGGCTACATTTTCCTTCTCATCTGTTTTTTAGGGAACCTGAGTTGGCTTTACTTTTACTGCAGAGGCAATAACGTCTTGCATATTTTCCCACCCTTTCTTAAAGGATCGGGAAAATCCACTGGATTAGTAACTCAAATGACTCTGTGGATTTAAAAAGATTAATCCTTCGTGGGAAAAAGTGGAGATTTTCTCCCCTTTTCCATGGCCCAGAGAAAACGAACATAGCAGAAAGTTACCAAAGTCTGTTATGAGAGTTTGTAGAAAAATAAAGTTAAGCACACATACGAAGTCAGACAACGAAGTTTGTGAACCATCCTAGAAAAAGTGCTACATACCCCATTGCTGAATATTACTTTGGTCCCCTTCAAAGTACTCCACTTGGGAAGATGTGCATCAATGCTAGCGCCTAGTCCACCCTTCAGAGCACTTTTTCTAGAACAAGTTCACACACTTAATTGTCTGACCTCATACAAGCGCAGCTCTGATGGCTTTTCCAGAAGAAGAGTTCCTAAATTGCTTTGAAGGGCGAACCAGGTGTTGGCATGACTGTGCAGCTTCCCAAGGGGAGTACTTTGAAGGTGACTGTGGTGATAAGCAGCAAAGAGGTGTGAGCACTTTTTCCAGGACCAGTTTGTGAACTTAATTGCTTGACTTTGTATACTGTGGCAACATGCCACGATCCCACTGGCTCTGCAAGCCTAGGAGAGCCCTGAAATAACCAGGGCCTAAGCTGGGAAGTGGTCTCACAGAGTGAAAGGAGAAAGGCAAGGGTATTATATTTCTGTTGGCTACAACCTTCGTCTTCTCCAGTCCAGAGAGGTCTGCAAAGACCATCTTCTACCCAGAAGGCCAAATGTGTGTACTCTTCCATATTATAAACTCATCACCTATCCACTTATTCCTTTGACAGTGGTCAACTAGGTCTTGCTTTGTGTCATATCCTAGGGCTCAGGGAAATAGGGACAAAGAATGAAAAGGGACACCTCAAGTGTTATTTAAAAACGGATGTATGTATTCATTTTCTATTGCTGCTATAACAAATCACCACAAATTTGGTGGCTTAAGACAATGCATATTCATTATGTGATAGTTCTATAGACTAGACATCCAATATTCATCTTGGTGGACTAAAATCAAGGTATTGATATTGCTGGGTTCCTTCCTAGAGGCTCTGGTAGAGAATCTTTTTCCATTTCCTAGGATTTGCCTTTTCCAGCTTCTGGGGGCCCCTGACATTCCCTGGTTCATGGCCCTTCCTCCGTTTTCAAAGCCAATGATGGCAGATTGAGTCCTTTTCACATTGTATCTCACTCACCCCTCTTTTGGTTGTTCTTTTCTCCTGCTTAAAAACCTATGTTATTACATTTGACCCACCTGGACACTCTGGCTACCGCGACCTTAATTGTATTTGCAACCTTGTAACATATTTTGCCTTCTAGGTTAATACACTCGACTTGTTCTGAGGTTAGGATATGACACCTTTGGGGGCCATTGTTCTGTCTGCTGTGATACAGTTTAACAGCGGCCTCCTCTGCGACCCATCATGCCTCTGCGACCCATCATGCTTTGTTAGCCCTTTATCAGATGGACTCTCAGAAGACACCCAGGTCCTGAGGTATAGACGTTGTCTCATGTCTGTATGTCCTTCTCCGCCCTTCTTTCCCTTCCCTCGTCTACTTTCCTCCCGCCATAAAATAGATATGCCCAATAAATGCAGCTCCAGTACCTAAATCTTCCTGTTATAAACTTACATAAATAAGAGATCATGTTACAGAGTACAAGCAGGAAACTGGGCTTCTAATGCAACTGCCTGTGATTGAAAAGCAAACATGGCTCACGTTACTACTGTTAACATGAAGCTATTAATGTTTGGACAGAATTTTCAAAATGAAATTTGGAGTTTGCTGCTAGAGACGGTGTGGTCGCCTTCATTTCCTCCATTACCATGCCTCTCCCACAGCACCATTTGCCGTATTATTTCTTTGGTGTTTACAGGAGCCAGTCGTGTTTATGAAGCATGTCAGAAGAAGGAAATGATATATGGAAAATCTCTACGTGGGGTATAGAGTCAAATGATCCCTAGATTGGGAACCAAGGGCTATAAATAGGCCAATGACTTCATACGTACCGTGGGACTGGTATTTTCCATCTTTCGGTGCAGAGTTTAAATAAACTTAGATGGAATTTTTTAATAGTTCTTTGAAAATGGAATATTAGCTATCCATAGAGATTTAATCTTGGACAAAAAATAGGAATAAAAATCATCACTTTTGATGACAGGCTTAGTCCTTTTTTCTCGAAAGTAATCGAACATTTGAACATCCTATGAGTTTTTTACAGTTTCCATTGAATTGAGAATAGTGACCATTATTTGAAGTGGAAATAGAGGAAATGATTAATTTAGAAGGGAGAAGGATTTGTGGGGTGGGTGGAAGTGACATTTTATGCATTGTATTCTTAGAAACTTAGACTGTTAGAGTTGAAAGTGCCTCTGATAAAACTGTTCATTAACATATGAGAAAACAGAGGTGTGAATACTCTAAGTCGCTGGGCCAAGAGTGTGCTGAGTGCGAAACACCAGGCTGGAGCTCAAGTCCATGGCTCTGGGCTCTCAGACTTTCTCAGCCCCACTCCAGTGCCTCTGATGGTCTCCTGGGGTGGCCCACTAGGCCACCTGCCCCACGGATGCCCTTGTGTTGGTGTCCACTTGGGTGTTTCTCATGTTCGGATGGCTAAAATACTCTAGCAGGGGTCCTTAAACTATGGCCCATGGGCTGCATGAGGCAGTGTGATTGTATTCCGTTTTGTTTTTTTACTTCAAAATAAGATATGTGCAGTGTACATAGGAATTTGTTCATTTTTTCTTTAAAACTATAGTCCGGCCCTCCAACGGTCTGAGGGACAGTGAACTGGCCCCCTGTTTAAAAGGTTTGAGAACCCCTGCAGAGTTTACCCTGGAGAACTGAAGGTCCATGTGCCATAGGACACAGCAGCCTCTGCATCTGTGCGTCTGTGGAGGCAGGGAGGGTGGACAGGCGTATCTGTTCACACTATGCCAGCAGCATTTTTAAGGGCTGGGATCATGACAAAAGTGACAGGAAGTATACCTTCCTTCCCATTTCTTTGTTGTTGTTTATACAAAATAATAATAACCACTTTGGTACTTGTGTTTTGTGCTTGGTGAAACAAGATGTCCTCAGTTTTAAAACTATGGGATTGTAAAACATTGTTCTTTACACACACATAATGCAAGACATCCCGTTGATGTGGGCAGCACCTCAGCAGACCCCAGAATAGGCACCGATGTGGTACTTTCACCTATAGACAGGAGGTTCATGTGTCTCGGCATATGTAAGGGGAGTTCTGCACCCATATTAAATCATGGTTCTCACCCAGGGCCAGTTGCTCATACATACCCCCCCAGGGGATTTAGCAGTGATGCCTGCAGACATATTTGGTTGTCACTTCTGGAGGAAGGGAGCTGCTGGCATCTACTGGGTAGAGACCAGGGAAGCCGCGGAGACTCCTACAATGCACAGGACAGCCCCTTGCAGCAAAGAATTATCCAGTCCAACATGGCAATAATGCCATGATTGAGAAGCCCTGGCCTATAGGAATTTATGATTTATCTGATGCTTGGAGTTAGAAAGCTACATAGAGAGTACAGGGTATGGCTTGGGGAAATTTTTGTAATCTAGTTGTGTAGGGGCGTGAGCTTGCCCAGGAGGAGCAGAGCGGCCCACTCTGACCTGAAGTGAGCCAAGGCAGTCCCGGTACTTTCCTGTGCTGGCTCTCTCAGACCTCTGTGCTCAGTGACTAGAGTTACAAATCAGCTTCCCTTTGCTCTTCCCATCTGTAGAGTCTGTGGTTGAGGATTTAGATGTATCATTTTTGTTTAGGGTCATGATATAGTTTGGATAACCAAACATAGAATTTAAAAGATGGCTAAGGATATAAGAGACTAAGAAATGCCTTACTCTGATTCACTGTTTACACAAACAGCCCTGTTGGGGAACCCTTCGCCAGGTGAGGATCAGCCCTCAGCGTGGCCACGTCCTGGCAAAGACCACTGTGGCAGCAGTAATTAAAAAAGGAGAGAGGTGTGAGGGAGAGGAAATGGTTAGGAGGCTGCTAGAGCCTTCTCTGCAGACCATTTTCTACTTAGGGACCAAGCGAGGTAAGATTGATTTGTGTTTCCTTGTTCTTTTTTGAATCTTTGAAATAAAATTTCCATATTGTTTGGGGTTTTTCCAGTTGCCAGCTGGTTACATTCCAAACAAATGAACTAGAAACACACCCATTTCCAATCATGCTCATTTTGTCGGACTGATTGCAAGGTGATTCCCCCCCCCATGACAGCGCCTCTTAACCATGCAAGCCTCTGGAATCATGGCCCCCTGTGCCTCAGTCTGGCATCGCTGGGTGGTGTTGGTGGAAGGAAGACTCTGAGACTGCTTTTGCTTACTTCAATCTATAGGGTGAGCCAGTCTGCTCCTCTTGGGAAGCCTGTTCCTTTACATGGGTGGACTGTAGAAAATCCTCCCTAGCCATATACTGTGCCAGGTATGTTTATTTCACAAACCAAGCCAACCTCTTAGTAACCTCCTAGTAGTCTCCCGAAGCCCAGTGTCAGATACCGGGGTGGAAAGATGAACAGATTCTGCATGGGCACAGCAGACTTGGGCCTGGAAGAGGGAAGCTGGCGGAGTGGTTCCGGAGACAGGTGGAGGCTGTGAAAAGAACCACAGAGTATCAGAGATAAAGACAAGTTAGGGAATCAGCTGGGCCTTTTGTACAGCAAAGTTGAGGAACATAGAAGAGAACATAACAGAAATATGTATCATAACAGCTGATTGCTTATGTGCATCTTGAAAATCAACAGTTGCAGGGCCCAAGCATAAGGGTGACAACCCCCATAATAGAGGTTATGTATCCATAGCCTCATAGAATCTCAGTGTTGAGATCTTCATCCATCCAATATCATCTCCTGATTCATTCAGCCAGCACTGAGTTGGGCTCTGGGCAAAGCCCTGCAGGTAAATGGCAGATAGGTTAGCATAGGTGGAGAGTGTGGGGTGAGAGGTCTGGGCTGCAGAGACCCTGCACAATTTCCTCTGACTGTTACCAGGGGAGGGGAAGGAAGTAGCCCTCTATTGAGCAATCGGCTGCGGGTCAGGCACCTCCACTTGTGCCATAGTGGCAGGCCACTCACCCCTCCCCTCAGCCACAGCCACTAGCCATCTGGTTTGGACTGAGCCACTGGAATACAGGTTTGTTGGGATCGAGTCAAGAGGTTCCAAGAAACCTGTTGAAAAGAGCCACCTCACCTTACAGGCCAGGAAGTTTTCTGAGCCTGGTGGCCAGCCCCAGTGGGGAGAAACCTGAACTAGGTATTTGATCGTAGCTCAGACACCAGTTTTATAACGTTAGGCAACACCAGAAATAACTTATAAATGCTTTCTCCAAAGTTCAGGAGAAAAGGACTAAACAGAAATAATCAGCACCAGACCCCTGCCCAGCTGGCAGCTCTGGGAGTTGCACATGGGTGAAGCAAGGCTGCTTCCTCCTACGCGCTTGTAGGAAGTGACTGCTGCTTCTCCTTTCTCAGTATCGGTCTTACTTGAAGAGCTGTAGTCCAAAGACAGCAAAACGCAGTTACTTTCTGTGGGTGTCGTTAGTGGAGCAACTATAAATGGACAAAGACAAGACATAGAGAAAATGGTAGAATGAAGTGTTTTAAACCTTAGAAAACAAGTGGCTTCTGGTTTGTAACCACAGACGTACAGAAAAATAAATGAAATCAGGGAGTGGACTTACAGAATTTTAAATATATAAGAAACGTGGCATTCATCTAGCCGACTGCCTTTACTTTATACAGGAGGAAACAGACCTCGTGACATCACGTAATGCCCTCAGCGTCTCACAGCCCCTGCTGGCAGAAGGGGCTTGAAACTCAGAGTTTTTTGTGTGTTGCTGATTCTAAGCATCTGTCCATTTTTGCAAGTTAATATGGTGGCACTTATGAAGTGAGAGCTCTCCTCATTGTCTGTGAATGCTTCGCTTTTTCTACCTTGGGTCAAAAAGCTGACTGGGAGAGGAGCTGAAAGCCTGGGGGCAATGGCGGCTTCAGTTCCTCTCTGCCATCCCTGTTTGCAGTGTGAGTTTCCAGCTGGGTTTGAAGGTGCTGCTCTTCCCCAGACCTAAGGCGCCTCCCTTGCAAAAGGGCTGACCTTAGCCTCTGGAACAAGGAGAAACACAGTAATTTGAAAGGCCATGAGGAAGGGAGGAAAAGCCCACAGATTTGGGGCGAGGGAGCTGCAGACAGGCAGGAGGGGCTTGATGGCCTGACGTGGCTGTTTTGATTAAATGTCCAGGGCTTAGAAATAGAAGATTTAGCAACTACATTCTACTGTTCCAAAAGGGCAAGTGTACAGGGAAAGATCATATCTCAACTACAGTGTAATCCTAGATCTTTATAATAGAGGTTACACGAGCAAAGAATCCATAATACAAACTTGCAAACGTGCATAATATTTTAAATTATCCCCCAATTCAGTGCTTTATCTTAGAGATTCTTAAAAAAACATGTAAATGAACTCTGATATAAACACGTGGAGGAAAAGTGCCAATTAATAGTTTTTTGTGTGAAATGATCTAGGATTTATATTTCAGATGTTCAATCTTTCTGAACTTCAGTTTTCTTCTCTGTGAAGGTAATAGGGTTATGGCGAAAAAGAAATATTACAAGCATCTTCACCTTACACATAATTAGCCCTTAAAACAATTACAATATAATGTAAGGAAATATTATGTAAATATATAAGTATATGAAATATCTCTCAAGAAATTATTGCCTGAGAGCCTTTAAATGTTAATACTTAAAATTAAGTCTCTCTCTACTTAGGAAATACTTAAATTCTAAATTTGAAAACCCCTTTAGATAAATATTTGTATTAATATTTCAGATCTTTTTGTTTAAAATTCTCCTGACAAATGGTGTTGGGAGAACTGGATGTCTACATGTAAAAGACTGAAACTAGACCCACACCTTTCCCCACTCACAAAAATTGATTCAAGATGGATAAAGGACTTAAATTTAAGGCATGAAACAATAAAAATCCTCAAAGAAAGCATAGGAAAAACACTGGAAGATATTGGCCTGGGGGAAGACTTCATGAAGAAGACTGCCATGACAATGGCAACAACAACAAAAATAAACAAATGGGACTTTATTAAACTGAAAAGCTTCTGTACAGCTAAGGAGACAATAACCAAAGCAAAGAGACAACCTACACAATGGGAAAGGATATTTGCATATTTTCAATCAGACAAAAGCTTGATAACCAGGATCTATAGAGAACTCAAATTAATCCACATGAAAAAAGCCAACAATCCCTTATATCAATGGGCAAGAGACATGAATAGAACTTTCTCTAAAGACGACAGACGAATGGCTAACAAACACATGAAAAAATGTTCATCATCTCTATATATTAGAGAAATGCAAATCAAAACAACCCTGAGATATCATCTAACCCCAGTGAGAATGGCCCACATCACAAAATCTCAAAACTGCAGATGCTGGCGTGGATGTGGAGAGAAGGGAACACTTTTACACTGCTGGTGGGACTGCAAACTAGTACAACCTTTCTGGAAGGAAGTATGGAGAAACCTCAAAGCACTCAACCTAGACCTCCCATTTGATCCTGCAATCCCATTACTGGGCATCTACCCAGAAGGAAAAAAATCCTTTTATCATAAGGACACTTGTACTAGACTGTTTATTGCAGCTCAATTTACCATTGCCAAAATGTGGAAACAGCCTAAATGCCCACCAACCCAGGAATGGATTAACAAGCTGTGGTATATGTATACCATGGAATACTATTCAGCCATTAAAAAAAATGGAGACTTTACATCCTTCGTATTAACCTGGATGGAAGTGGAAGACATTATTCTTAGTAAAGCATCACAAGAATGGAGAAGCATGAATCCTATGTACTCAATTTTGATATGAGGACAATTAATGACAATTAAGGTTATGGGGGGGGAAGCAGAAAGAGGGATGGAGGGAGGAGGGTGGGGCCTTAGTGTGTGTCACATTTTATGGGGGCAAGACATGATTGCAAGAGGGACTTTACCTAACAATTGCAATCAGTGTAACTGGCTTATTGTACCCTCAATGAATCCCCAACAATAAAAAAAAAATAAAAAAAAATAAAAAAAAAAAAAAATTCTCCTGACATTGTTCTTCTGTGGATTTCTATATTTTTTTCTTTCTTTTTTTTTTTTTTTTTGTAGAAACAGAGTTTTACTTTATGGCCCTCTGTAGAGTGCTGTGGCATCACACAGCTCACAGCAACCTCCAGCTCCTGGGCTTAAGCGATTGTCTTGCCTCAGCCTCCCGAGCAGCTGGGACTACAGGCGCCCGCCACAATGTCGGGCTATTTTTTGGTTGCAGTTTGGCTGGGGCTGGGTTTGAACCCGCCACCCTCAGCATATGGGGCCGACGCCTTACCGACTGAGCCACAGGCGCCGCCCTTCCTGTGGCTTTCTAGAAATATGGCCAGAACTATGTGATAGGTAATAATACTGCTAACATTATCGAGGGCAGTCATTTAAAATACTTTAAGTGGAAAGGAGGGATGTCTTCACTCCCCATTCTTTCTGAAGACTAGCTTGGCCATAGGAATTTAGAGAGAGGACATTTTTCTCATCCTTTACCAATGTCATTCCTTAGTCCTTATGAAAAAGTGATCCAAGATGGGTAAGCAGCACCTCCCTAGCAAGCGTGCTTCTCACTGCCAGTCTATAAAATCACTGTATTGTCAAATGGTAAAATTATTTTTATTTTATGTATGAATCTATTTCATTTAGTAGCCATAACACTTTCTTCTAAATCTTGGACCCTTGAGCTTTGCCTTTCAGTCTGTAAATGTTATCTGTTCCTATGACATAGTCATGGTATATATCGTGTATGCTATCGTAGTAGTACGTACATGATAACATATATATCAGCTATATATAATTCCCCTCTCATCCACTTATAGAGTTTATCATGAAAATTAAACTGAAAGGGGAAAAAAAATAAACTGTCGTTATGTTAACTTGAATTCTCTAATTGTTAATGGTATACAATGAATATCTGTATATTGAACTTTAAAAAAATAAAATAATGGTAAACATTAAGAAAAATTAAACTGGGAGATATTTGAAAGGAGAAGCAAAGCTAGTTTTACTTCTTCTAGGCCTGCTTCTGTACCATTTACCTCATTATATCTATTTTTTATAGATCAAGAAACTTAGTTATAAAAAAGTTAAGTGACTAATGCAAATGGAGGGACAAATGGGAAAAAAGGAATCTGGTGATCCTGTCCTATTTGAAGCTCCATTTCTGTTTTTGTTCTCTTTGTTTGGGTAAATGGATAGCAATTAAGCCCTCCTGTCTTATAAAGTTAGAGAACTTCCCTCCTGAACTGATTAATAGCAGAATAGAGGCCAGTGTTCCTGTCAACACTGTCAGCACACTGAGAGAAGCTGGGTTCCTTCCTCTTCTTAGCTAAATACATTCTTCTTTTTTAAACTGCAGAGGTCAGTTGGTGGAATGAAAAGGCAAGTTTTAAGGTCTCTTGGGAAGGCAGTAAAAGATATAACAACAAGGTCTTGTAAGCTTATGGTATTTCTGGAAGTATATTATGTTTCCATGCAAGTCTTAGCCTCCTGGAGGGACTTGTGATCATCCTTCCCATTCCCTAAATCAGCAACAATAGCATTGTGTGTGTGCGCACATGTGTGCGGGGAGAGATTTGCATATGCAGTAAAAGCTGAGGGGACAGGGCAGAGCTAGGGTAGTTAATGTCCTCTCAGAGTAGATGGGGCCAATATGAGGCCAGAGAGGATGGATGAGAATGTGGAGGCTGCTGAGGGTTTATTTGGCAGCGGAGAGGGATTGGTTGGTTGTACTTTACTCAGCCTACATAAAGCTGGTAAGCAGCCTAGAGTCTAATTCCTCTTTAAAATGCCAATAATACAGTGAAAGCTTCCAACATTGGTCCCATCGAGGACACCTTTTAAACCAATGCCTATGTTACCCCGTGTACCTGAATTGGCAGAAAGCCACGAAGTTGCCCCCTGGAGAACTCTGTGGGAATGAGGCTTAGGTTTTGCTCTGACCCACCTCCACACTTATGGGCCAAGAGAGTTAACCATGAACTTGCAAGGCCAAGAGGAGAATGCATATTAAAAAGTAGAAGCTGGCTCAGCATTGCCTGGAAGGAAACAGGCCCATACAGCCAAGAAACAAGCAGTTGGACTAGCCACAGAATTTACTGGGCCTCTGCTAAACTGAAATGCAAAACTGGCAAAGCTGATGTCTGAGTCTGGTTCTCATGTGAGGTGTGGACTCAGGATTAGCAAATCTAGGTTCCGGGGCCAGCTTTGCCACCTCCTTGCTGTGTGAACTTGGATAAGCTGTTTTGTCTTTCTGGACCAGTTTCATCTTAGGTGAATCAAGAATAAATAATTTAGCACAATGCTTGGATTACAGTAAGCACTCAGAAAAGGCCAGCTAGCTGGCAGAAGGGTGAAAAGGACTCAGCATGCTCCATTCATTTCCTTCCCCAAAAAGAATGAAGTGGAGGCATAGCAAGAAAGGTGCTACTACCCTATGTGCAAAAATTCCAGCCAAGGATACCAGATCGTTTCTCCCTCCGTGGAAGCCCATCCTAAAGGCCGGTTCATCTGCAATTTCCCTGTGTGTGTCTCTCTCTGCCTAGGTGGGTTTCTCAGCCCCACCTCACCCACAGGCCACCATTCTGTGCTCCCCCTAAAGAGTCCACCATCCCAGCGAGCCAATTCTGAAGCACATTCCTAATTTGTTATTGCAAAAATATATATTTAATTGTGACTAGGAGTATAAATTCTTCTAAAGGACTGTTTCAAATTAAAAAAAAAATAAAGATGTGTATGGGTGGCGCCCGTGGCTCAAGGAGTAGGGCGCCGGTCCCACATGCCAGAGGTGGTGGGTTCAAACCTAGCCCTGGCCAAAAACCACAAAAATAAATAAATAAATAAAGATGTGTAAAATTTTATTAGAGTAAAAAGGAATAAAGAAGAACTTTATTTGGTAGATGATAAAAGTAGCTACAGTTTCTGCCCTGTGAGAGCTTACAATTTCGATAATAGAAACTCCCAAGAGAAAGCATCGGATCTTATTGTTTTAGTTTAGAGCTTCCGTGGGGACTAGTTTGAAAATGCAGTTTAATTTCATTTGGTATAAAATAATTGAGCAAGGTTATTAGTGTGTAACCATAAAAAAGTGAAAATTATAAACTTAAAAGCAAATCATAAAGAAAACTCACAAAGACAATCTTCCTCCCTAGAGATCAGGAAAGTGGGAACTGAAACAGGAAGATTGGTATGCTTTCTCTACCTGCGAGAGAACCAGGCAAAATGCCCAATTAATATTTCTATTACTATCTAACAGGGCTTTTCAACCTCTGCATTATTGACATTTAGTCTGGATAATTCTGTTTTGCAGGTGACTGTTCTCTGCATTGTAGGATATTTATAGCATATCCCTGGCCTCTATCCAATAGATGCCGATAGTGCTCCCCAGTCAGGGTAAACCAAAATTGTCGCCACACGTGCCAAATGTCCCCCGGGGGTGGGGGGGAGTCAGCCCTCACTGAGAATAACTGCTAAATGAGAAGGGAGAGTGGATGTGAGAGACAACTAGCAATTATTTCCCCAAAGCAGTGCTTAACATCGAAGTAATATTTTACCTCTAAAGCAACAACTCCTTTACCAGGCAATCCAACACTCTTAAGATTGTGTGAAATTTCATTTTGGTTAATTCTAGAAGGAAGAAAAGTCATGCCTTTCTTATTTGTATCTATTAAATCTAAATTTGTATTTATATCAAATACAATTTTTTCTCTGAGTATATAAACAAATATTCTTCCCTGGTGTATAGGAATAGTATTAAGAATATGATACAGTGCCATGATTATGAGGAACGTCTTTAAACTGCAATATTTCTGAAAGTCTTTGTAACAGCATTCATAATGTTGTTCTACCCTAAATCAAAGATTTCCCTTGCAGTTGATGGCAGATCTCTTTTAAGGGCAATTAGTGTGCATAATTTACTAGTGCTGGATTATGAATACCTTAAGAGTACAGTATTTTCTGTTAGAGTGTTCGCTTAATATTCTTTCCCTCTCCAATGAGAGAATGAGCTTCACTGCCAATCCTATAAGATGGAGATAATTTAGAAGAAATCATAAAACCTCTTTGTTCTGTCTTTTCTATCAAATTTTGAGAGGCAAATCTTCCATCAAACAAGTGGATACACAGGGATCTTGTTAAAAGGCTGCTTAGTAAAAAGGGAACATTAAATATGAAGTGGCTTCTTCCACACTTGCTTAGTGCCTCATAGGTCAGAATGACCCTGTGACCAGGTGATTTTACCACAGGGGGTATCCCTACAGGCACCAGGGAGGTATAACAGGACTGCCAGTATTCTTATTTTGGAAAAAGTAAATGGCTATAGAAATTACATCAGAAAAGTAGCTGCCAGCCATGGAAGTAACAGAATACCGTAAAAGTCACAGATGAAACTAGTCATATTGAGAGAGGAATCATTTTTAGCTGCTGCAGTGAACAGAGGTTGTCTGGAAGGACAAGTGGTAAAGCTGGAGCTGGAAGAGTAGGTAGGATCCCGAAAAGAGAATGGAGGACGACCCTGGAGGCCAGAAGATGCGTGGATGCCGAGGCTGGGAATCACAGGGCATTGTGGATTTCCACAGAGGCAGAAGAACCTCTTGACTTATGGCCAAAACAGCCAACTGTCCAACAGAATCTGAGCTCTCTTCCACAGCGCAGCTGGATCTGGAAAGCAGCTGGAAAGCCAGCCTTGGTTGCATCTGGGTGAGGTCAAGGGGCTTGTTCTTGTTGATGGACTATGAATGGGTCTTCATCTGGAGGGCAGTGAACAAATAGCACACCCAAACTGGGTGATTTGAAGGGATTTAAGAAAAGCACTGTTTGCAAAGGTCCAGAAGAATCGCAGGGAAACCACTGTGGATAATGTAGTATTTTCCGGCCAGAATGTACCTTATTACTTCCCCGAGGCATGAAGAAGGAAGACAATGATATGTTTCTTCTTCTTATCATTATGATTATTATTATTATTTTAAATTTAAATAGATTTGGAGTGTACATGTGTTTTGGTTTTTTTAATTACATAGATGAATTGCATAGTGGAGAAGTCTAGGCTGTAATATATCTGTCACCTGAATAATATACTCTGTATCCAGTAAGTAATTTTTCTTCCTGCACCCCCTTCCACCTTCCTCCTTCTGAGTCTTCAGTATCCATTAGAGGACACTGTCTCTGTATGACCATGAATACCCCTTGCCTAGCTCCCACTTATAAGTGAGAACATGCAATATTTGGTCCTTTGTTCCTATATTACTTGGAACAATGGCCTTGGATTCCATCCAAAGTTGCTACAAAAGACATTATTTCTTTCTTTTTGATTACTCAGTGGTATTACATGTGTGTGTGTGCACGCACACACACACACACCCCACACACATTTTCTTTATCTACTCATTGGTTGTTTTCATATCTTTGCAACTGTGAATTGTGCTGCAATAAACATATGGGTGCAGGTGTTGTTTTGGTATTTGTTTTTTTGGTTTTGTTTTTTAAATAAAATGGCTTCTTTTCCTTTGGGTAGATCCCCAGTAGTGGGATTGCTGGATTGAATGGTAGGTCTACTTTTAGTTCTTTGAGAAATCTCCATATTGTTCTCCATAGAGGTTGTACCAATTTACACTCCCACCAATAGTGTCTGAGTGTTCTCTTTTCAACTCATCCATGCCAGCATTGATTATTTTTGATTTATAAATAGTGGCCATTCTGATGGGGATCAGGTGGTATCTCATCGTAGTTTTAATTTGCACTTCCCTAATGATTCCTGATGTTGGGCATTTTTTCATGTTTGTTGGCTATTTGTTTCTCTTCTTTTGAAGAATGTTCTTTTTTTGAAGAATGTTGCCCCCCTTTTAATGGGGTTATTTGTTTTTTTCTTACTGATTTGAATTCATTGATTCTGAATATTAGACCTTTGTCAGAGATATAGCTTGCAAATATTTACTTCTTCCATGGGCTGTTTATTCGGTTGATTATATCTTTTTCTGTACAGAAGCTCTTCTGTTAGGTCCCATTTATTTTTGTTTTTCTTGCATTTGCCTTTGGGGTCGTAGTCATAAATTCTTTATATAGGCCAATGTTGGGGATAGTTTTTCCTAGGTTTTCTTCTAGAATTTTTATGGTTTCAGATCTTACATTTAAGTCTTTAATTCATCTTTTATTATTATTATTATTAAATTATAGCTGTGTACATTAATGTGATCATGGGGCACCATACACTGGTTTTATAGACCGTTTGACACATTTTCATCATACTGGTTAACATAGACTTCCTGGCATTTTCTTAGTTATTGTGTTAAGACATTTATATTCTACATTTACTAAGTTTCACATGTACCCTTGTAAGATGCACCATAGGTGTAATCCCACCAATCCCCCTCCTTCTGCACACCTCTCCCCTCCATCCCTTTCCACTTCCTTTCCCCCATATTCTTAGGTTATAACTGGGTTATAGCTTTCATGTGAAAGCCATAAATTAGTTTCATAGTAGGGCTGAGTGCATTGGATACTTTTTTCCTCCATTCTTGAGATACTTTCTAAGAATATGTTCTAGCTCCATCCATGTAAACATGAAAGAGGTAAAGTCTCCATCTTTCTTTAAGGCTGCATAATATTCCATGGTGTACATATACCACAATTTATTAATCCATTCGTCGTTCAATGGGCACTTCGGCTTTTTCCATGACTTAGCAATTATGAATTGGGCTGCAATAAACATTCTGGTACAAATATCTTTGTTATAATGTGATTTTTGGTCTTCTGGGTATATGCCCAGCAGAGGAATTATAGGATCGAATGGCAGGTCTATTTTTAGATCTCTAAGTATTCTCCAAGTATCCTTCCAAAAGGAACATATTAGTGTGCATTCCCACCAGCAGTGTAGAAGTGTGCCCTTTTCTCCACATCCATGCTAACATCTCTGGTTTTGGGATTTTGTTATGTGGGCTACTCTTACTGGGGTTAGGTGATATCTCAAAGTAGTTTTGATTTGCATTTCTCTGATGATTAAGCATGATGAGCTTTTTTTCATGTGTCTGTAGGTCGTGCGCCTGTCTTCTTTAGAGAAGTTTCTCTTCAAGTCCCTTTGCCCACCCTGAGATGGGATCACTTGTTCTTTTCTTGCTAATACATTTGAGTTCTCTGTGAATTCTGGTTATTAGACCTTTATTGGAGGTATAACCTGCAAATATTTTCTCCCATTCTGAGGGCTGTCTGCTTGCTTTACTTACTATGTTCTTGGCTGTGCAGAAGCTTTTTAGTTTGAACAGGTCCCAGTAGTGTATTTTTGAAGCTGCTTCAATTGCCCGGGGGGTCCTCCTCATAAAATACTCGCCCAGACTGATTTCTTCAAGGGTTTTCCCTGCACTCTCTTCTAGTATTTTATAGTTTCATGTCTTAAGTTTAAATCTTTTATCCGGGGAGAGTCTATCTTAGTTGGTGAAAGGCGTGGGTCCAGTTTCAGTCTTCTATAGGTTGCCAGCTCTTTAATTCATCTTAAGTTATTTTTTATATGTGGTGAGAAATAGGAATTCAGTTTCAGCTTCTGCAGGAGGCTATCCAATTTTCCCACCACTGAGAATGGCATGGTTTTTAGAACCCAAAATAGGACTCCTCTGGAAGAACCCCCAAGAAAGGAGCTGTAAACTTCAGAAGGATACAACCAGCCTGAGTCAAACCTACAGGGAAAGAGGGATGGAAGTAAATACTGTGAACTCGCTGTCCAACCTCCTTCCAGTCTTCTGCCAGCCTGTCCCATTGGCTAAACCCACCTAGAAGCCAGAAGGCAAGGGAGCCTTTGATATTGTAGAAGTTCAGGTGAGTGGCCCGGGGGTCAAAGCATGGTAGAGAAAGATTGAAGATCCTGCACTGTCAAAGACGGTAGGAAGCAGACTTACTTTCCTTCTCTGGTCCCACTTCCCCTACCAGCCAGCTAGATTTGAGACCCTACACATCTCAGACAGAGCCACAGGAATGCGGCAGCCAGGCTGTCTTGTATCACCTGACAGAGGAAGCTGGACCCACCATTCAGGAACACGATCTACAGACGGTGCCTGGTTAACAAAAATGTGTCTTGAATCAAGACAGTAAATTTCAGGGATGTGTTTTCTATAGCAGTTTATTTTACATTTGAGGGTTTATTTATGATCACATTTAGCATTAACAGGAATTAGACTGTAGAAAGTTTTGAAGGCTAAGCAAACAATTTGGATTCATTTCTACAGAGGGTCAAAAACTGCTGAAGATTCTTGTGGTGGGAGGTGGTATTAAAAAATAAAAAGCTTTGGGATGATGAGTCTGGTAATTGTGTGGCAGGTGGAATGGAGCACAGTGAGCAATCAACTGATGCAGCTGACCCAAAACTCTTGTTATCAGCAAGACCTGTAAGTCCAGGACAGTATAAGCTAAAAGGGTAAAAGCGTGTTAATCACATTCCAAGTTCAGGGGTCTATCCACCATGTAGAACTTGGGGGAAAGGGTGGCCTAAGGCCAATGTAATGATCACCTCAGTCTATGAAAGGGCTTGGATGGTGCACTATGAGATGTGGAAGAAGAATTTTAGAGACAACTTCCACAAAAGAGAAGGCTAGGAGAGGACCTGCCCATCCTTTCGAGCCTAGGGAAGGGAGCTTCAGTGAGATCAGTGAAAAGTGTGATATGTATTGTCTGGAGCCTGGGGGATGTAACAGATCACAGTATTTTTCTGGAAAATCAAAAGAACACGAGAATCGAATTGTTGGTCAGCTCTTCTGATGATAGCAAAGCTGAAAGAGGCTTCTTGGGGAGGGTGGAGAGACTGCTTGTCAACTCCCAGAGTCTCAGGACAAATGATATGTAACTAGTTAAGGGCACTGAACTCTGGGGAGTTAATGTGGGAGTCATCCCTGATCCTGTCGTGTGAGGACCTGGGAGACAACCAGAAACTAGCAGTCAGAAGAAATGTGTTCTTCCTCTAATTAGGAGAATGCAATAGCCATTTGAGGGGTGAACTGCAGACCCTACCAAAGGACCCCACAAGAAAAAGAGATTTATACACCCGGCAAGCCTTTTGAGTGCCTGGGACATCTTACAGCTGTACTCCTCAGAAGAGACTTCTCCTGCCCCTTTCCTCCTGCCTCCAGTAACCAGGCAGAAAAGAGAAGAGGAGGCCCCTAGTCCCTCCCCCAACTGGACCAGGCTTAAGCCAGGCAGGCTGGAAGAAGGGTGAGATGGCTGCTAAAAGTATAGCCACATTTTTTGTTACTAAGCTGGACTAGATATGTCAAGTGTCTACATGAGGCCGTTTTTATTGATCTGTGACAAGAAATAAACAGAGGACCTTCTTTTTGTTCTAGGAGTTACCAGAAGGGTCATAGCTCTGCCCTAAATTTCATGCTTGAGTAGGGAAAGATCTAAGCCCAGAATATGTTTAGAGGAACAGTGGGAGAAAAAAATAAAGCTGTTTGTAATTATACTTCATAAGACCATAAGTCTTATGGTTACATAGGTTTGCGTAACATGGAGAAAGATAAAAAGATGAACAGATCCCAAACCTGCCTTTGTTATGCCTCAGAATATATTTATAAACATGATAACAACACTGTAGACATTTTCTTTCCCATGTATCACATAACATTTAGAAAATCTGGGAAGTAGAAAACTTAAAAGCAAAAAACACCTAATATCCCATTGGCTAGAAATGTACATTTTGGCAAATGTCCTTCCTATCTTATTTTCCTCTGTGGATTAGTGTACATATACTTGTGAGTTTCCCTTTTTTTTTTTGCAGTTTTTGGCTGGGGCTGGGTTTGAACCTGCCACCTCTGGCATATGGGGCCGGCGCCCTACTCCTTTGAGCCACAGGTGCTGCCCATACTTGTGAGTTTTTCCCATTCAAATTTTATTATCTGTATTTTATATCCTGCTTTTTTAACTTAAGATTTTATTTTCTGAGTTGTAGAACATTTTAAAAATATGGTGTAAATGATGTCGTACATAACTACAAGAGGGACTCTACCTAACAGATTCAAATATTGTGATTCAGTTGTTTGTACCCTCACATTAACCTAAAGTTAGAAAAAAAAAAATGAGGGTGTAATTTAACTGGAGTTCATCAAATAATTTTGTCAAATATTCTGGATCCAGAGTTAGATTTCCATATGAATCAATGATCTGAATGAGAAAAGAATAGAGACTGTAACTCATGGCTTTAGATATTCCATCGAGTTGTAGCATTGAGATTATCAAATAAAAGAGCCATTTGTGGAGACTGTAGTCACTCCTTTCTTGCAACTCGCTTTTCTTAATTTCTCTGAAGCCATTTACTTTCTTCCCACTGCCGCAGTCACGCCCAAGTCTCCTCTGAAAGTTCTCCTTCCGTCCAGTCCCCTAAGTGTTGACGTGGCTTAGGGCTCTCCTCAGACACTCCCATCTCTCCCTTGGTTTTCAATACCATTCATCAGCTAACCATTCTCAACTTCAAATATTTAGCCCAAACCCCTCTTCTAAGCTCCAGGCTTGCATGTTAACATCTCCAGTTAGATGTCTTATTGGCATCTCAGATGGAAGTCTTGATCTCTGCTCCAAAAGATGTTCCTTCTTCAATCTCCCCAACTGGGAAAAGCAACCTCAGTTCCCTCAGTTACTCAAGGAAAATACCGAGGGGCATTGCTGCTACTTTTTTCTCCCTCGTGTCTAGCTCATGGCAAATCCTGTCTGTCTCCCTCTGAAATAGATCTCAAACTCAACTCCTCTTCCCTTTTCTCACTGGCCACTCTTCTTTAAGCCACCAGCATCTCTATATGAACGACTATGACTGCCACGCAATCACTTTCCCTTCTATAATTCCTCCAATGTGTTCTCCAGAATGATCCTTTTTAAATTAGAATATTGTTCCCTTACTGAAACATAACCAACCCTTTGGGTGGCCTGTGAAGTACAGATCCTGGTCCATTCAGAATTTCCAGCCTCCAATTCCAGCACTCTCCCTGTTGCCCACTGATCTACCCACAATGGGTTGCTTTCAGGTTCCTGAAGGCTGTTGCTTTTCTATCCTTGGAAATGGACTCCCTAATCTCCTAATGTGCTCTCTCTCTCTCCCCCACCACACAGGCTAGTCCAAAATGTCAATTCTGTGAAGGCAAGGACCCTGTCTGGGTCATTTCTTTGTTTCTGGTGGGCACACAGGCAATCTTGTTGAGGTGACCTGCTGACTGGCCTATTCTCACCTTTCAAGTCTCAGTCTACAGATCATTTCTCAGATCAGCCTCTGCAGAATCCACCATTCTTAAGCAGGTCTCTGTCCTTCTGTTCTCAATTACTTCACACTGTGCTTTCCATCACTGACTCCAGTTTGGCATTATGTATGCATATGTTTCTTTTTTTATTGTCTCTATCCCTGTCTCCCAGTAGACTAGAAACTCCCAGGAGAGGAAGAATCATGTCTTTTTTAAGGCTGATGCTTTCCCCAGTGCCCACCACCGTGCCTGGCTCATAGAAAGCACTCAAATGTTTGTTAAATGAATGAGCAGAGTCGGACTGAATGGAGTTGTAAGGGGAGCTCTTCTCCGCAGGGGGCAACACTGGAAAAATTGCCAAGGTCAGTCCCCACAGTGGAAGAGTGTAGTTCATAGGGTAATTGGACCCCAAAGAGGTCCCTGTCCTAACCCCTGGTACCTGTGAATATGTTACCTTACAAGGCAAAAGGGACTTGGTAGATGTGATTAAGTTAAAGATTTTGAGATGAGGGGATTGTCCTGGATTATTTAGTTGGGTCCTTATAAAAGAGAAGGAAGAAGATCAGAGTCAGAGAAGGAGATGTGATGAGAGAAGCAGAGGTTGGGGGAGAGAGAGATGTAACAATCGCGCTGGCCTTAAAAATGGAGGAAGGGCCACAAGTCAAGGAATGCAGGTGAAGCATGGAAAGGCAAGGGAACATTTTCCCCTCGTAGCTCCAGAAGGAACACAGCCGTGATGACACTTGGGTTTTAGGACTGCTGACCTCCAGAACTATAAAGTAGTAAGTTTGTGTTGTTTTAAGCCGTTACACTTATATTATCATAGCAGCAATAAGAAACTAGTACAAAGAGGGACTAGATTTGCAAACCCCAGAGGAGAAAGTGATCCCACTTTCTCTCAGAGGGGAGTAGGCTTGCCTACCCTCAAGCTGTGTAATTTGTGTAATCCTACAACCAGTTTTATGTAACCTGTACCTCTTTCTTTTTCCTAATTCTCCCATGGGGACAAATAAATAGTCCATGTCTTATTTCTTGAGTATAGGTTTAGAGACAGGAGGGTGGACCTGGAGTTAGGTGGGAGCTAGAAAAAGGAGGGAGCACAGCCAGCACCCACCTGCCCAGACAAAGATCCACCCTCATGCTGTCTGGCCAGGCCACGCCTGTAATCCTAGCATTCTGGGAGGCTGAGGCGAGTGGATTGCTTGAGCTCACAAGTTCAAGACCAGCCTGAGCAAAAAGCAAGACCCCCATCTCTACTAAAAATAGAAAAACTAAGGCCAGAGGCTCACTTGAGCCTAAGAATTGGAGGTTGCTGTGAGCTATGACACCATTGCACTCTACCCAGGGTAATAGCTTGAGACTCTGTCTCAAAAAAAAAAAAAAAGATTACCCTCATACTGTTAAAAGGAGTTACTGAACCATTCTTAATGGACTGGTCTAAGGTACTTTGTCAACAAGTATCTCTAATTTAGATTTAGAGATCTGTAGTTTGGGAAAAATAGACCTGAGAAAAAGAGAAAGCTTTGGACCCTATCTCTGGGGGTCCCTAGTTAGTTGCTATTAACTGGAGTCATCATGTTGTATAAGAGATCTCTTGACTCATTCCTCCTGTCTAACTGAAATTTTTTATCCTTTTATTTCTCCCCAGCCCCCACCTAACCCCTAGTAACCAGCATTCTACTCTCTATGTGTATGAGTTCAACTTTTTTTTTTTTTTTTTTTTTTTTTTGAGACAGTCTCACTATGTCGCCCTGGGCAGAGTGTTGGAGTGTCATAGCTTACAGCAACCTCAAACTCTTGGGCTCAAGCAATTCTCTTGCCTCCGCCTCCCTTCCAGCCAAGTAGCTGGAACTACAGGCACCTGCCACAACACCCAAGCTATTTTTAGAGACGAGGTCTTGTTCTGGCTCAGGCTGGTCTTGAACCTGTGAGCTTAGGCAGTCCACCTACCTCAGCATCCCAGACTGCCAGGATTACAAGCATGAGGCACCTCTCCCGGCGAATTCAACTTTTTTAGATTTCTTATATAAGATAATTAAAAAAAAAAGATGCTTTTTAATTATTCCCAAATGCATGAGAGTTAAAATGTACACAAGCAGAAATTTTCATATGCAGTTGTTAGAGGTTCATAAGGTCAGCTTGCGCAAGCTCGGGGTTGTGTTCAATGTGGCATCGTTTTCATGGAGGCAGTGGGAGGCAAGGAGTGGGGGGGAGTAGAAGATGAGCTTCTAGTGTCAAGCTGAGGGGGTTGGGCTTAATCTTGCAGGGAGGGTGCTGAGGACCCGTTAGAACAGTGGTTCTCAACCTTCCTAACGCTGTGGCCCTTTAATACAGTTCCTGTGGGTCACAACAGGACCCCACCAACAGACCGGTGAGACTGTGGTTGAGAACTGCTGCATTAGAGGGTTTCAAGCAGGGCGTGAGATGATCAGAATTATACTTTCGAAAACAGTCACTCTGGCAACACGTATATTGGCTATAATCTTACAATTATTTCCCCAAATCACCTTCAGGGAAAAAAATGCTGTTGACATGAAATGTTTTAATACTTCTTTTAAAGCCAGTGATATCAGATGGCATATTAGTGATCGAATTTCACGGACATTGTGCTGTAGAAAGCAGTTTCCTGGAAGGCCATGAACATCCTCCTGTTGTCAGGATCGTTGCCCTCCATTAGTGCATTTGCATAGGCCTACAGTCTGGTTTCTGTCATCACCCTTACCTCACTGTTGAAGTGCTTCTCATCTTCTCCCAGCTCCATCTCAAGCACAGAGACTCAGTGAGTGGCAAGTGGGAGAACCCTGAATTGGGAGTCTTCTGGAAGACCGGAGTATCAATCCTGACTCCATCACGGCACTGTCTACGGGAATTAGACCAAATTAATCTCCTAGAACCACAGGATGCTTATCTATGCAATAAGCATTGCAAGGCCTGCCTCGCTGTGTTACGTTTGTGACAATTGAAGCAATCATTAAGAACATCACACTTTGAAAACCGTAACATTTTCAGGGTGACAGTCATTTTCCTCTTAGCATTACCAGGTCAGACCTGAGCAAGTTTGGGTTAGTAGAGAGGAGCTGTGAAAGGAAAGATTTGTGGTTTGCCTTTGAGAGACTGTGTGCTTCTTTCTCTAGAACTTCAGAGGTTTTTCTAGTATCCAGGCAACATGCTTGTACTATCTCCACTTAGCCCTTGCAAAGTCTAAGGGCATTGCTGTGCTCTGAAATCTAAACCTGTGTGTTCTAAAGAATTCAAAGGTCTCCCCTTGGCACTAGAAGGGCCGATGGTCATGTCCCAGCACCTTGAGAGCCTATGCACAGCCAAGCGGAGAAAATCGGAGGGGCTAGTGTGTGTACCCAGGAAGCTGCTGACCCCACAGTCTCCCTGGTCTGTTGGTGGGGTCCGGGCATGAGGAAGGGGGCTCTGGCGGCTCAGAGTTGCAGGAAAAGAACTAGAGGTTCTAAAAGTGCAGCCACCAGTGCTTCACACAGACGGTTCTTTGTCATCATCGTAACTACTGATCTGTGAATCTGAGATTCCAGGTAGCGTCTCTGCGTGGTTTTCTTCCACAGGTTTAAAGCACATCTGGTTCACTACTGAGCCAGACCTGACATCCAAGCGGGGAATGTCCAGTGCTGAGGCCTTGACTGTTAATGGCTTAATAAACCATATGCCATAGTGAAGACATATAATCAGACATTTCTATGAAGCAGACAAGAAGTACTTTTTTTCTGTTTTATTTTTTAATTGGCAAATAAAAATTATATATATTGTGTATGACATGATGTTTTGAAATATGTATACATTGTGCAGTGGCTCAGTCAAGCCAGTTAACTTGAGATAAGTAGGGCATTACTTCATGTAGTTATTTTTTGTAACAAGAACACTTAAGATCTGCTCTCTTAGTAGTTTTTAAAATACAATACATTGTTATTGACTTGAATAATTATGTTATGTTATTGACTAGAATAATTAATTTTGAATTTATTCCTCCTATCTAACTGAAATTTTGTAACCTTTGACAGCTCCCCAACCCCCAACTAGGCCGTAGTAACCAGCTTTCTACTCTCTAATTCTGTGACTTCAACTTTTTTAGATCCCATATATAAAATACATTATATTATGCCCAAATACATCAGTGTGAAAGTGTTTAATTTTTACACCAAAGTGGGGAGAAGGAAACTCCAAGGTATCAGCAAAATATTATTAACCCCATGTTACCAAGGGTGACATTAATGATGGTGTTTATACTGGTTTACCAAGAAGTTTGCAAATTTTTCTTACACTTAACCTGTGGTTGGGTATCATTAAATAAAATACTTTATCCCATTTAGCCATTCAAAATTAATGGTTGGTTGTCTTCGAGCAGTGGTTCTCAACCTTCCTAATGCTATGACCCTTTAATACAATTCCTATGGGTCACGACCCACAGGTTGAGAACCGCTGTCTTAGAGCTTCTTTCTTTGCTGAGGTCAAACATCCAGACTTCAAAGAGAACTTCCACCTTTGACTCTAGGTTTTGATTTGAAAAAAACACATGAGGAAATAGCCCGGGCTCAGCGATCAGATTGTACCACACACCAACCCCACACTCACAGTGTGAGCAGGGCAAGTCACTTAACCTTGCTAAGCCTTAAATCCCCATCTGTAAAAGGGGAATAATTGTCACTCCACTTCACAGTCCTCAAGAGGGTTAAGTAAGCTACGAGGGTCTGATGTTAGAAGCAGCAGACTATGCTTGCTTATAACTGAGACTCTGAGCCGGCCTTCCTAGGGGTGAGTCCCTGCTTTACCTCTCCACTACTTGTGTGACTTTGTGGAAGTTGCTAAACCTTCTTGAGTCTATAAAAGAGGGATAATAATAGTGCCCAAACTGTAGAGTCATCACGAGGATGAAAGAGTTCCTATAACCAGAAAGCACTTAGAACAGTGCCCGCTGTTCAGTAAACATGTGCTTTGATTATGATAGATTGTGATTATAATTGTTGTTATCCACATGTCAAGTGCCCTGGCACCAATTAGTTGTTCAGAAAAGATTAATAACTACTTTTATTATTTCTCCTATCAGAGCACTTGAATTTTAAGTAATCTGAAAGGGAAGTAATATTATTATAAGTCTGTTTTTTGGTTTAATTAAACGGATGTCAGCAGGTTCCTTTCCAAAATCTCGTTTCCTTCAGGGACTAAAATCTTATTCTTATACAAGAAATAATGTTTCTAGGTGCTCCTTAGAATAAGAGCACATTATATGGCCCCACCCCAGGCCTTCTGGATCAGAAATTCTGAGCATACAACCCATCATCTGCTTTAGTAAGCATCCCCATTGCTTCCCATGTTCCCTACAGTTGGAGAACACCAAGGATAGACCAGTCAAAACTTTGCCTTCTCCTGCCAGGGCAGGGCAACACAGCACTGGGTCCTCTGTTTGTTTGACAGATGATTCCAGCCCAAGAATGTTGACACGACAGTTACCATGGTGATTCCTTGAATTAACCAGAAATATAGGTAGCTATGGGAAGCAGAATCAGGGAGGGGTTGCATGGAAGACAAAGCATTTTGAAAGCATTGTGTGTCTGCAGGTAGGCCGGGCTCAGAATGTTTTATGCCCTATTACTATGAGTGATGGATGGGAGAAGAGATGCCTTTTGAATTTTTACGCAAGGTTAAAATGAGGAAAATCCATTTCAGTCTGTAGAAGTCAGATCTACTAGTACAAAAGGTCACTGACGCCAATTGGTGGCATTGCAGAGCTCAGAGAAGAAATACTAAAATAGCAGACTTTTTTTAAAGCACGAGACGCACTGTGGGCTTAAGTCTCAATTTTTTGCTGTCTTTCTACCCTGGAATCTTAAATAAACAGCATGTGCAAAGGAAAAACACCAAGACATTTTCCTACCACCTGAAGTTTCGGGAATATAGATTGTTGTTCTCAAGCTAAGGATGACATAATATTTACACTGGAATAAGCAAAGCAATTAAATGATGTCGTAATTGGGAAAATAAAATTACTAGTTGTATGCAGAGGTGACTGATCAGTATTGATCAGGCATGGCATTTCAGGTCAAGTCAAAAAAGTTTTGTTGAAGACCAGCCCTGTTCTAGATGTGGTTTATTTGAGGTTCAGGTTTAGGTGACTGAAGATTACAGTGCTGTGGGTGAGAGAGCCAGTCTTGAAGGCGAAGTAGAGAGTTTGTCAGATACTAGTCCAGTTCTGTAGGTACTGCCTGTGTTGACAGAGCAGCATTTACATAGATTGAGAAGATCTGAGAGTCATATGCATATAAACGGTATTTATATTGGCTTCTTGGGTAATTAAGATCTGAGGGTCAAGGAACAAACTTTTAGGGACACCACAGTTACACCAATCAAGTGTATCCACATAGGGTCAGAAGAGATCCAACTAAAGAAATAACAGGAAGCAGAATTAAATGAAATTGAAAACAAAAGAATTATACAACAGATCAATAAATCCAAAAGTTGGTTTTTCAAAAAGGTCAATAAAATAGATAAACCTTTGGCCAACCAAACCAGGAAAAAAAGAGTAAAATCACTAATTTCATCAATCAGAAATGGTAATGATGAAATAACAATAGACCCCTCAGAAATTAAAAAAATCCTTAACAAATATTACAAGAAACTTTACTTTCAGAAATATGAAAATCTGAAAGAAATTGACCAATACTTGGAAGCACGCCACCTACCAAGACTTAGCCAGAACGAAGTGGAAATGTTGAACAGGTCCATGTCAAGTTCTGAAATAGCATCAACCATACAAGATCTCCCTAAAAAGAAAAACCCAGGACCAGATGGCTTTACGTCAGAATTCTACCAAACCTTTAAAGAAGAACTAGTACCTATATTACTAAACCTCTTCCAAAATATAGAAAAAGAAGGAAAACTACCCAACACATTCTACGAAGCAAACATCTCCTTGGTCCCTAAACCAGGGAAAGACCCAACAAGAAAAGAAAATTATAGACCAATATCACTAATGAATATTGATGCAAAAATACTCAATAAGATCCTAACAAACGGAATCCAACAACACATCAAAAAAATTATACACCATGACCAAGTGGGATTTATCCCAGGCTCTCAAGGCTGGTTCAATATATATAAATCTATAAATGTAATTCAGCACATAAACAAACTAAAACATAAAGACCATATGATTCTTTCAATTGATGCAGAAAAAGGTTTTGATAATATCCAGCATCCCTTCATGATTAGAACACTTAAGAAAATTGGTATAGAAGTGACATTTCTTAAACTAATAGAGGCCATCTACAGCAAACCCACAGCCAATATCATATTGAATGGAGTTAAATTGAAATCATTTCCGTTTAGATCAGGAACCAGGCAAGGTTGCCCATTGTCTCCGTCGTTCTTTAACATTGTAATGGAAGTTTTAGCCATTGCAATTAGGGAAGAAAAGGCAATCAAGTGTATCCACATAGGGTCAGAAGAGATCCAACTTTCACTCTTCGCAGATGACATGATCGTATATCTGGAAAACACTAGGGATCCTACTACAAAACTTTTAGAAGTGATCAAGGAGTACAGCAATGTCTCTTGCTACAAAATCAACATCTATAAATCTGTAGCCTTTATATATACCAACAATAGCCAAGCCGAGAAAACAGTCAAGGACTCTATTCCTTTCACAGTAGTGCCAAAGAAGATGAAATATTTGGGAGTTTATCTAACAAAGGACGTGAAAGATCTCTATAAAGAGAACTATGAAACTTTAAGAAAAGAAATAGCTGAAGATGTTAACAAATGGAAAAACATACCATGCTCATGGCTGGGAAAGATCAACATTGTTAAAATGTCCATACTACCCAAAGCAATATATACTTTTAACGTAATCCCTATTAAAGCTCCACTGTCATACTTTAAAGATCTTGAAAAAACAATACTTCGTTTCATATGGAATCAGAACAAACCTTGAATAGCCAAGACATTACTCAGAAATAAAAACAAAGCAGGAGGAATCACGCTACCAGACCTGAGACTGTACTATAAATTGATAGTGATCAAAACAGCATGGTACTGGCACAAAAACAGAGAAGTAGATGTCTGGAACAGAATAGAGAACCAAGGGATGAATCCAGCCACTTACCATTATTTGATCTTTGACAGGCCAATTAAAAACATTGAGTGGGGAAAAGATTCCCTATTTAACAAATGGTGCTGGGTGAACTGGCTGGCGATCTATAAAAGACTGAAACTGGACCCACACCTTTCACCATTAACTAAAGATAGACTCTCACTGGATAAAAGATTTAAACTTAAGATGTGAAACTAAAAAATACTTGAAGAAAGTGCAGGGAAAACTCTTGAAGGAATCAGCCTGGGTGAATATTTTATGAGGAGGACTCCCCAGGCAATTGAAGCAGTATCAAAAATACACTACTGGGACCTGATCAAACTGAAAAGCTTCTGCACAGCCAAGAACATAGTGAGTAAAGCAAGCAGACAGCCCTCAGAATGGGAGAAAATATTCGCAGGTTATACCTCCGATAAAGGTCTAATAACCAGAATCCACAGAGAACTCAAACGTATTAGCAAGAAAAGAACAAGTGATCCCATCTCAGGGTGGGCAAAGGGACTTGAAGAGAAACTTCTCTAAAGAAGACAGGCACATGGCCTACAGACACATGAAAAAAAGCTCATCATCCTTAATCATCAGAGAAATGCAAATCAAAACTACTTTGAGATATCACCTAACCCCAGTAAGAGTAGCCCACATAACAAAATCCCAAAACCAGAGATGTTAGCATGGATGTGGAGAAAAGGGCACACTTCTACACTGCTGGTGGGAATGCACACTAGTATGTTCCTTTGGAAGGATGTTTGGAGAATACTTAGAGATCTAAAAATAGACCTGCCATTCGATCCTATAATTCCTTTACTAGGTATATAACCAGAAGACCAAAAATCACATTATAACAAAGATATTTGTACCAGAATGTTTATTGCAGCCCAATTAATAATTGCTAAGTCAGGGAAAAAACCCAAGTGCCCATCGACCCACGAATGGACTAGCAAATTGTGGTACATGTATACCATTGAGTATTATGCAGCCTTAAAGAAAGATGGAAACTTTACCTCTTTCATGTTTACATGGATGGAGCTGGAACACATTTTTCTTAGCAAAGTATCTCAAGAATGGAAGAAAAAGTATCCAATGTACTCAGCCCTACTATGAAGCTAATTTATAGCTTTCATATGAAGGCTATAACCCAACTATAGCACAAGAATATGGGGAAAGGGCCAAGGGAGGGGAAGAGAGTGGGGAAGTCAGGGTGGAGGGAGGGTAATGGGTGGGGCCACACCTATGGTGCATCTTAGAATGGGTACAGGCGAAACCTACTAAATGCGGAATACAGATGTCTACATACAATAACTAAGAAAATGCCATGAAGGCTGCGTTGCACAGTTTGATGAGAATATTTCAGATTGTATATGAAACCAGCACATTGTACCCCTTGATTACACAAATGTTCACAGCTATGATTTAACAATAAAAAATAAATAAATAAAGTCAATACCAAAAAAAAGGGGGGGTAATTAAATGTAAGGCCACATTGTAGAATTCAATTTTCAAAAATTCGAAAAATTTTGAAGATCATAATTAAATTATTTTCAAAGGCAAAAAAAAGGAAGAAAATATGAGAAGCCCCTGTTGAAACGAAGAATTACTACAAGCATTACTAAACATTGTAAGCTTGATATGGCTTACAAGGTACAACAGGAATCTTTGGGGCAACTGCTATCAGGATGTGTTGAAGAATAATCAAGAAAATAAAACTGAGGGTAAGAAATAGAAGGATATGAAATACACAACATAATTACTAATGACTCTGTGTTACCATTGTAAAGTAGTTTAAAATTAGTACTATGTACAGTAAACCATTTTTATGTTTCTCTCAAAAAAAAAAAAAAAAAAGAAAGAAAGAAATAACAGGAGAGACCATCAGAAAAGCTGGAGGTGGTCCCAGGACCAGTTCTATGGTAGGTATCAAGAGGAGAGATTTTTTTCAAGAAAAGAGAGGTGCTCTTGGGCATTAAAAATGTGAAGAAATTAAAAAAGAATAAAGCATGCAGAAAGGGTGGGGCCACGTCTTGGATTTGCTAAGTGAAAATATTAATTCAAAAAAATTATTTTCTATAAAATAGATGATCTTTATTACATTCATTCAAGTCAGGGTTTTTTAGCCCCAGTATGACATTTTGGGCTGCGGAATTCTTTCTGGTGGGGGTTGCCCTGTGCAATGTAGGATATGGGCAGCACTCACTGCCTCTCTGCTCACCAGATCTCACCCCCCCATGTGATTGCCAAAAATGTCTTGACATTGCCCCATGTTCCTGGTTAGGAAACACTAACTTAAAGATTTGTTTATCTCCACTGTGTACATAGTACTACATTAGGCTCTGCAGGGCATAAAACGTATGACCCACTTTCTCCGTTAAGAAGAATACATTCTGGGCGGCGCCTGTGGCTCAAAGGGGTAGGGCGCCAGCCCCATATGCCGGAGGTGGCAGGTTCAAACCCAGCCCAGTCAAAAACTGCAAAAAAAAAAGGAGACAAATACATTCTAATTTTCCTAAATTGACAAAAGAAAAGGAGACGAATACATTCTAATTTTCCTAAATTGAGTTATTCTGCTATTTCTCTTATTATGTTGGTTAAACTATGTCTCTGTATACACATACATATACACACATACTATATGGCTATTATCCTCCAAGTTAACATTACATCGGCTTAACTATGGAATGATAATAGAAAAAGAATGAAGTGGAAATACAGTAGAACCTCTGTAAGTTGACCACCCAAGGGGCTATGTAACAAACTGGTCATCATACAGAGGTGGTCAACATGAGAAACTTCCATTGACTATGTGTGGTATATGTCTGGTCCCTTTAAGGAGGTGGTCAATGGGAGGAAGTGGTGCACTAGGAAGGTTCTACTATATAGGTGTCCCAATGCTATATATTTTAGCACAGATCAATGTTGGAAATTTTGATTATGGATTCAAATAATTTATTGCTTTCTTATTTCTTATGAAGAGAAAATACTCTTACTAATCCATGGGTACATGTATCTTATGGACATTCTGATTTTTTTAAGTATCTGTACCATGTAGTTTTGGGCAGAAATTATAATGCTATGGATTGAAAGTGTTCTACCACATTTTTAAGTTTTTAATAAAAGAAAGATGGGCATGTTGGACTTTAACTTAGCCTTAGCAACATAAAAATGTTGGAAAAACAATCACAACAAATAATTTCCTGAAAAGAAAGATGCTTAATATTTGGAATAGATTCTCCATCAAAAGAAATAACCTATCATCTACTCAAACATCAGTTTCCTCATTGTTTAGGAATAAGAAAGAAAATCCAACCTCCCTCCACTGTTTCTGTTGCTTGCAACATCATCCAAGGCCCTAACACTGAGACCCTTGTTTCCTTTGCAGACCGCATCATCTGCAATTAAAGGTGCTATTCAGCTGGGAATAGGCTACACGGTGGGCAATCTCACTTCCAAGCCGGAACGAGATGTTCTCATGCAAGACTTTTATGTGGTGGAAAGTGTGTTCCTCCCCAGGTAAGAACATTTTTTGTGGCAACCTCCTATCTTTCCTACCATGCCCGTGTTTACATGTCCTAATTTATATGTTGGTCATCTGGCAAGGTCACAGCAGTTCAGATGCTTGTTATTTTCCTGCCTGTGGCATCAGGAGGCCATGCAGTGTATGGAGATGACAAGTGGGCTTCGTCTGTGGGCCTGCTGTAAATACTTGTGACAAATGTCTGGAAGACCAGGTGGAGAAGACTTTTTTAGATTCAGTGGGAAAGAATGCAGTAACCAGGGAGTAACGTCTGCCATGGTTTTAGGATAAGAAGGCTTCCAGGAAGCAGACTCCTGCCAGGTTTTTGCTATTCCTAATGTAAAGAAAATAGGCTTAGTGGGCCCACAACTGGCCCCGGCATGTGAATCCAGACTTCCAGCTCCTCTGTCTTCTTCTTTTGTGATGACTTTAACTTTCCTCTTGAAAATGTGTGAGAATTCTACTGTTTTGACACTGCATTTGCAAAAACACCAACATCACCCAGGCACGTTGCCTTAAACTTTTATCATTAGTGTTGTGGTTGCACAATAATTCTTGGGTTTTTTGAGACAGTCTCACTCTGTTGTCCCAGGTTAGAGTGCTGTGGCATCAGCCACTCTCACAGCAACCTCAAATTCCTGGGTTTAAGCAGTCCTCCTGTCTCACCCTCCCAAGTAGCTGGAACTACAAGCACTCATCACAACGCTCGGCCAGTTTTTCTATTTTTAGTAGATGCAGGGTCTTGCTCTTTCTCAGGCTGATCTCAAACTCCCGACCTCAAGCAAACCTCCCCACTTGGCCTCCCAAAGTGCTGGGATTACAGGTATGAGCCACTGCACCAGGCTGTTTGCACACAATGTAAATGTAATGCTCCAGAGCTATACACTTAAAATGGTCAAGATGGCAAGTTCTATGTTGCAGTCTGTTTTACCACAACAAAATAAATAAATAAATTTCAAAGTCCGTAACTACCTTCGTTTAGGAAGAGAAGAAGTAATCGTTACTAAATTGGAAATGTTACCACAACTGACAGGATTTTTCAAAGAAAATGGTCTAGAACATAAAAATAAAGATATTTAGGGTGGTGCCTATGGCTCAAAGGAGTGAGGCACCAGCCCCATATACTGGAGGTGGCAGGTTCAAACCCTGCCCCTGAAAAAAAAAAAAAAAGATATTTAATTTGGGGACTTGGGGATAATTGTTTTGTCTTTGGGGCTATGAAGATTGACTTTTCAGACACATTTATATTTCAAATAAATACTTCTCTTCAGAATTTTGTTATTTATTATGGGGCTTGGGTGAGAGTGGCTGAGGTGACTCCAAACACTAGTATTCTTACTGCCTTATTTAAAAAAAAATTCTTGGGCGGCGCCTGTGGCTCAAGGAGTAGGGCGCCGGCCGCATATACCGGAGGTGGTGGGTTCAAACCTGGCCCTGGCCAAAAAAACAAAATAATAATAAATAAATAAAATTTCTTCAGAAGAAGGCTATTTATACATTTATCTCTGTGTCCAGGTGTCAACTGCCTAAAACATAAAACCTTTAGGTAAATGTGCACTAACTTCCCACATAGTCACCAAGCAGCCCAGACATTTTAAAAATCAGCTATGGGGCGGCGCCTGTGGCTCAAGGAGTAGGGCGCCGGTCCCATATGCTGGAGGTGGCGGGTTCAAACCTAGCCCCGGCCAAAAACCACAAAAAAAAAAAAAAAAAAAAAATCAGCTATGAACCCAGACAGCCTAGTTTTGGTTTAAATGCACTTAACTTAATAAAGTCGGTCTACTGGGACTTTGGAAGTTTGCTTCTCAGGGTCCACTAGCAACCAGGAGAACTAGAGTCCCTGCTCAGGACACTTCTTTCTGTAGTTGGAAATTTTCTCTGTGTTTGACTTTAATAGTCTGTTTAAGATCCCCCCACCCACAAGTGTGTATTAACTACATTCTTTTTCCCTTGAAAGCCAGGATATCATGAATTTTGGTAAAATTTTTAGACTCGGCTCAGCACCCATAACACAGTGGTGGGTTCGAACCTGGCCCAGGCCAGCTAAACAACAATGACAACTGCAACAAAAAATAGCCAGGCGTTGTGGCAGGCATCTGCAGTCCCAGCTGCTTAGGAGGCTGAGGCAAGAGAATTACTTAAGCCCAAGAGTTTGAGGTTGCTGTGAGCTGTGACATCACGGCACTCTACCAAGGGTGACATAGTGAGACTCTGTCTCAAAAAAACCCCAAAACTTTAGGCTTATGAGTCTTGTACATGTGTTTGCAAGTGTTCGAGTTCTCAGGCTCTTCCAGGGCTGCTATCCTGACATTTCAACCTTATTTTGAGGGGTAGGGGCTACAAAGAACAAGAGGAATGGAGGACTTATATGGAAGGATAGTGACATGGGTTCAGGGGACTGAGAACAGTTATAGCTGAAGGTGGGTGGGGAAAAACCCAATCAACATAGCTGGCTATTGCTGGGTCTTGGGGAGCCCATAGCCTAAGCATAAGGTCCCCAGGCCCACAGCATCAGCATTACCTGGAGCTGTTATTTAGAGATGGAGCTTCTCAGGCTCCATCCTAGACCAACTGAATCAGAAGCTCTGCAGATGGGACTCAGCAATCTGGTTTTTTGGGGTAGGGGCTTTTGGTTTTTTTTTTGTGTGTGTGTGTGACAATCTCAAACTATTGTCCTGGGTAGAGTGCTGTGGTGTCACAGCTCACAACAACCTCAAACTCTTGGGTTTAAGCGATTCTTTTGCCTCAGCCTCCCGAGTAACTGGGACTAGAGGCACCCGCCACAATGCCCAGCTATTTTTTGTTGTTGTTGTTGTTGCAGTTGTCATTATTGTTTAGCTAGACTGGGCCAGGTTCGAACCCTCCAGCCTTGGTGTATGTGGCTGGTGCCCTACCCACTGAGCTACAGGTGCCACCAGCAATCTGTTTTAACAAGCCCTCCAGGTACCTGTAAGCACATAAAAGTTTGAGAACCACTGGCCCAGCCCATTCCTTCCCATTTTAGATTGATAATTATTCAGTAGATAGCAAATTTTGTTCTTGGAGTTAGTACATATACAAGGCTCTTATAACTAATAAAGCTAATACATTATTTTAAATGAGTATTTTATATACCAAAATTTATCTATTAGCAATTAAATTGTACATGACACTGTATGAGATGCTTTACAACAAGAAGTACATAAACGAGGTCCTCATCCACGAGGTACTTAAAGGCGCTTTCTGAGTACACCTCTTTTGTTCATGGACAGTAGGCCTACTGCATCATTATGATTAAGGTAAATAAGGATATTTTTCACCTTCTCCTCAGGAGTGAGAAGCCAAAGTGTAAACACTTTAACAGCTTTGGCCTTCACTTTGTTATCCAAAGTAGTTGGCAGCAGACTTGCCACTGGCGGAGGAGCTAGCCGGCCTGCTTGCCCTTATTCAGAGGCATCCACGGATTCATTTAAAATATACCATTTTAGAGTATTTACAGCTTTTAAGGGTCAATAGGATATCAGACTTTTTTTTCCTGCAGTTTTTGGGCAGGCCTGGGTTTGAACCCACCACTTCCAGCCTAAGGGGCCAGCACCCTACTCCTCCACAGGCACCGCCCTATATCAGATGTTTGTTTCAGGCCAAGAATGTCTTTAGCAAATACTATATTGTTTGTTTAAGTAATATACTCTCCAGAGGCATTTGCAGGAAAACAAAAGAAACTCCTATTGATCTTACATCAGTTTCCTCATCTGGACTCCGTTTCTTCATGGGTTTAGCAAAGGGCTTGGGCTCAGTGTTTCTCAATAGAGGTACTACTGACTCTTTTAAATGCGACAACACTTTGTGTAAGATCCCAAATTTCATGAGAGGTGTCCCCCCCTAAGGCCCTGCCAGTAAGATCTCTTAATTACTATAGCAACCAAAAGCCCCTAAATTTAGTATCTCAGTTGTGGCCATGTTTTCACAGGTGTATACACATGGGAAAATTTAACAAATTGTACAGTTTATTGTATATCAATTATAACTAAATCTGTCAAATATGGGGCTTCCCCGCCCCATATATATAAGCCCATTTGCGGGTGAGGGTAGGGGAAGGTGAGCAGGACAGGCCCTGGCTGTAAGCACCTGAAACATTCTTAGGTCTCTGGTGGCTCAAAAATCCAGTGAATCTGCCAGGGTCATAGAACTAATTACTGGAAGCACTTGATGTTTTCATTTACTGCTTACTGCGCGGAAGCTTTAGCATCTGTTTCCCTTAGCAACCAAATACATTGTGTTATTTATTTCAGAGTTTTCTAGTTATTTTTAGATATCATGTACATATTCTGTGGATTATTTCATTTTGTAGATGGCAAAAGCCCTAGACGTATTGAGGAGTTGAAAGAGAATATGAACATCGCTCTTAACTATCTGGTTTCATAATCTTCCATAATCACAAAGTAGATGAGTAAGAGAACCATGACCGTATCTTAATATATTTTGACCACAAATTCTGTGCTGTGATCAAAAGCTCCAGAATGTTGATAAGGATTCCTATATTGATAAGCTAAAGAAAGGAGAGAATAGTCGATAATGTTTGTACCATGTGAATGTAAACCTATTGTAGCAAAGGGAGGCAAAGATAAAATTTTAAGTACCAGCTAAGAACCAAGCATCGTTTTATTGTTATGCATCATATTGTTTTTATGATATGTAATATTAGCTTACTCTTAGTATCCTTCATATTTACCAAAAACACCTATTTGACCTATGAAATAATTAATAAGGCCCTAAGTCACTAAACCCAAGGCCAAATACCAATAAATGGACTCGGGGGTGGCTGGCCCTAAAACTTTGTTTTTCTTTGCACTGTGGTGATAAAGCAAAGATGGTATTTCTGCTTTATTGAATCAGGAAAAATATCCAGCTTTAATCTTAGAATTATGGACCTAGATCTGCCTCTTTGGCCTTCTGAGAGCCAATTGTAGTCTCTTCTCTCCAGGAGAAGCTAACACTCCCTTTTAAACTATTTTTAAACAGTTTAAAATGGCAATAAAATTTGAAATATTTTTCCATATTCTAAAATGATTATCTAACTAAAAAAAATTTTTTTTTAAGCCCATACACTTTAATCTCCTCACTTATAAAATAGGAGTTTAGCTTGATGTGAGGATCATTACAGAAAACAGACCTTGGGTTTGATTGCTGCACTCTTCAGGGTCTATGTGGATAGCCAAGCAGTACCCTCATTGGAAGAGAGAATTCCACAGAACTATTGCAAGGGTAAAACATTATCTTAAGTGACAAGCAAACAAACACGTTAAAGGTTCATGTAAGTTGGCAGTCGCCAACCTTTTTGGCACCAGGGTCTAGTTTTATGGAAGATAACTTTTCCATGGAACAGAGGCTGGGGTTAGAGTTATGATATGAGCTTATAAGCAATTAACTTATTGTGGTCTCTGTGCAGTCAAACTCTCTGCTAATGATAATCTGTATTTGCAGCCGCTCCCCAGCACTAGTATCATGCTGCCTCAGTTCTACCTTAGATCCTCGGTCATTAGATCCTCAGAAGGAGCAGCACCTCGATCCCATCCCTTGCACGGGCAGTTTACAGTAGGGTTCACACTACTGTGAGAATCTAATCCCACCTCTGATCTGAGAGGAGGCCGAGATCAGGCTGTGGTGCAAGAGATGGGGAGCGACTGTACATACAGATGAAGGTACACTTGCTCACCTGCCACTTACCTCCTGCTGTATGGCCTGGTTCCTAACAGGCCACAGATAAGTAACGGTTTTCAGCCCAAAGAGTTGGAGACTGCAGATAGAAACATTGCAAATATCATTGCTCGATATTACAGGTTTGACTGGCTGCATGTCAAGGCATGCTGAGATAAACTCATCTAAGAGTCTGTCTACCCCACGGATTAGCACACTACTCCCCATGGGACAAATCTGGCTCACTGCTCTTAACGTCTAATTGGAACACAGAGTGTCTATTCATTTGTGAATTGTTTGTGGCTGCTTTTCCACAGCAGCATCAGAGTTGAGCAATTACCACACAGAATATGGCCCCATGTTTACTATCTGGCCTTTTATCCAAAAAGATTGCCAGCCCCTGATCTATACCGACATTCCGTATGTGCAGCTAAACTGCCAGAATCACCTTCTCAGGATGGAACAGGGGATGTGGCTGCTTTTGGGCAAAATGATAAGATGATATCCCTTCAAGTCAAAACAATTTAAATATTTATTCAACATATATTTGGTGGGAATGAGGAGAAACTAATTTCTTATTAATAAAGGCTATGTACCTCTTCCTTTAGTTCAAAGTAAAAGACTAATTACATGCACTGCATATTACGTTAATATAACACTTTATTTGAAATTGCTTTCCAGATGCAATTTTTCTGTATAATAATTTCTTAGGAAGTTTAACCTTTAGATAATCAATGATGTCACATGTTCTCACTATCTGATATCCCAGAATGCTTTACTGTATTTAGTTTTGGAATTTGAACAGTACCAGATGCTGAATTTAAATGATTAGCTGTCAGCTGGTTGGCCTGAAAAGATAGTGTAGCCTCCTATTATTCAAGGCAACTCATATGTACCCATCACAGAAGTGCTCAGCACAGGGAGGTTGGCACCAGCAAAGAATATGTCTTTGGTTTGGTTTGGTTTGATTTTTCCATTCAAGAGGGCTATCTAATTTGGCAAGAGAGAGCATCAATTTTATTTCATGAGTTACATAAAGAGTTGTGTGTGGACTAAGCCATCTCCACCTTGCCAGAATTGGCAGAGACGGTAATACCTCAAGCTGCTTCTTATTCCCTTACTAACAAAGGTCCAGCTTGAAGAGTAGGTATGACCAGTAGTTTGTTACTGGACTATAGCATCACTTGTCCAACTGTATTGCCACGTAAATTTTTCTGTCTCATGTCTGTACGTCTCGGGGGATATTGTCATGCTCACTCAACATGAGGTCCAGCTTGAAGTGTAGGTGTTACCAATAGTTTGTTACTGGACTATAGTGTCACTTGTCCAACTGTATTGGACAGAGAGGGAATTTAGCATCCTTTAGTGACACCCTTTGCTAGCATCCAGGAGTTGTTGACCTACTAGTTTTGTCAAAAGTCCTTAAGCCCACGACTGATGGTTATAATTTGAAACAAAGGAAGCTTACCAAATAGAAAATGCTGCCCTGCAAAGGACAAAGCTCTCTGTCTCAGCTCCAGAACTGAATCCTTTGAGCGTCTTTGAGATGCTAAATTAGTTTTATACCATTGCTCATCACCAAATCCTTCAGTCCAATGCCAACAAAAATAGTTCTTGGTTATAAAGTTCTAAAACCACATAAACAAAGCTGTGACGGTCATCGAACATACAGATGACAACGCCACCTATGTAATCAAAGCTTTTATAAGTGAAATTCTACCCTCCTGACCCTGAGGTGCAAGAGCCTCAAGGAAAAGTAATTGGCATATTTGAGCAGGGAGCACCCTGAAACCTATAACTGAATCCTGAAAAGGAAGACTGAGCGAGGAAGGGCAGGTCTACGTTAAGATATACTATCTGCTTGTGACTTTCCCACTGTTTTGGTAGGAGGCTAATCTACCAATCTTATTTGTTCCTGACCAGTTTGGACCATTACTGTCCCTCCCTCTTTGATTTTCTTATCTGCCAAATGGGGAATTCCAGAGGGCGGCTCAAGCTTAAACATTGTGTAATTTGAAACATAAATTTCCGTTAATGTATGTATTTTCAGACTAAGACAGGAGTTCAGAAATGGACTCTACTCAGAAGAGATGAATGTCAAAATGCCACAGTTGGCCCATGATTAAACTTGAATGGCTCCTTGGTGAAATAAAGGGGGAAAGAACAACATAGAGCAAGAAGTGTCCTTTAATCGAAATTCCTTCCTCCTTTTGGGGGATGAAAATACCCTTTTATGACATGATAGGGAACATAGTGTGTTTGTTTAGGTTCGTGCCCAAATAAAGCTGGAAAATCCAGTGTTGACTTCCAGATTTTTATTGTTGAAATTTTCCTGGCCCATGGGATCCAGACATCTAAAACGACTGCCCGAAACCCCATGGGTAAAATTTTCTAAGCGTCAATTTATGCCAAGACAAAAAAATGAGGGTTTGGGCCCCCCCCCCACCCACACACACACTACATAAGTGTATGGAAGAAACATAAGGTAAACCTTAAACTGTGAAGAAGTCTACTCCTCTTCAGACTTCATTTTTGCTAAATCTAGATTCTGGGCACAGTTACATGGCAGGTAATTCCAGGCTCAGGGCAAGGAAAACCTGCAGGAAACTTGAGCACCTGGCAGCTCTGCCACGGGTAGAAGTTGCTAAGCACTTGGTATCTATGCCCAGGAGGCTCTGTGGGCTCACACTCAGCCCACGCACAGTAGGGCTATCAGCCTGAAGCCTCGGAAAACCCAGGTTGGTGTCTGCTGGCTGATCCTTGATGGACTTGCTGTTAGATCCTGCTCCTGTGCATGGTAGATCCTGACAAATATCAGGGCCCAACAATCTCATTAATTTGCATTTCCTTCCCTAGAGCTTCATTCAAGTCAAACTGGTATTTTGTATTCATAAGAGCAACTTAAATATGCAGAGGTAAACAAACTATGCCAAGGTGCTCTGGGGGTGGGGGATAAGTTTATGGCTTTTAACCTCTAACTTTTAAAAATTACTGAATTTTATGAATGATAATACATAATAGGGTTTGTCCTGTTTTTAAAAGGAATACTGTGAAAAGTATTCCTTTTGTTCCTATGTTTTTTATTAACCAGGGTCCAGCTGCAATGATCATTGTTCCTAGTGGCTTCTTTTTCCTTCAAGGATTTTTTAATGCATATGCATATCAAAAGAACTTTTTTTCTTTTTTTTTATACAAGTGGTGGCGTGCCATATGTAGCATTTTGCATCATCCTTCACTTAATTTACCTTAGGATCTTGCCATGTCAGTACATAATAGGCATCCTCATTATTCTTTTTTAATGCTGTATAATATTCCATTTTATAGCTGAATCATAATTAATTTGACCAGTCCTCTTGCAAGGGATGTCTAGGCTATCATATTGAGTAACATAGTTGTTTTGCACATAGACAAGTTGATCTGTAGGGTAATACGAAGGCATGCATTTGATGAATCAAAGTATTAGGTACATTTGTAATTTAGATAGAAGTTAGGAAAATGTCCCCCATGGGAAAAACATCAAGTTACATACCCACTAATTAATAACTTCTCAAGGTGCCGGTTTCCCTTGAACTATATCAGAGTTTTAGATTTTCACCAATCTTATGGTCTCTCAGTGACATTTATTTTATTATGAACAAGGGTGTGCATCTTTTTGTATATATCAGTCATATATTTCCATTTCTGTAAAGTTCTTGATCATATCCTTGGCTGTTCTTTAAAATTAATTTCTTGGTCTTTTATGCAATATACTGATGCTTTTTATACTGGGAGATTAGCCCTTTGTCTGTCATATGATTTGCAAATATTTTTCCATTATGACATTTTAGTTTTCTACCTTTTTTTTTAACTCCATGGTCAACTCATTCTTCATGGGAAGTATTTAACTCTGGGCTGATTGATGCCCATCGTACAACCTCAATCATCCAAACGTACTGAGGGATTTCTACATGCTGGACACACCCCTCCTCACTTTCTATTCACTTAGCCACTTTATTTGAAGAGGCTCAATAATGGGCCTAGTGAAACTCAATGTAAGTAGCAGACATGGAGTGAACCTGGTTCTCCCTGGGCTATAAAACCCATTTTCTTAACTAGCACACAGGGTGTCCAGTGCAGCTTAGGAGAGTATAACCTAGTCTTAATATTAATCAAAGGACAACTGAGTTCATAAGAGGGAAAAAACCAAACAAAAAATAATGATGTATTATGAACCTAATTTATAGAAGCCACTGTTTGTGAATGGTCTCCTTCATTTGTACAATAAGAGTCAAGATTGTATAACATCAGCCAGGTGCTGTGGCTTGTGCCTATGATTCCAACACTTTGGAAGCAGAGGCAGGAGGATTGCTTGAGCCCAGGAGTTTGAGAACAGCCTAGTCAACAAGCAAGACCCCCACCTCTACAAAAAAATTTAAAAATTAGCTCGGTGTGGTGAGATACACTTGTAGTCTTAGATACACGGGAGGCTGAAGTTGGAGGATCACTTGAGCCCAGAGGTTTGAGACTAAACACCACTACATTCCAGGCAACAGATTGATGTCCTGTCTTGAAAAGAAATTGTGTAGCATCAGCAATCAATTACTTATGCCATGAAGAAATTGCCATTCTGCATACTGCTGCTGTTAAGTATTATGCCCATCCCTTTTCATCTTCTCCATTTATATAAATATAATTCATTGATTGTCCCATGCAGGCAAGCCTGACCCATGCCACTCTTTGTATCTTAATGTGGCCCAACGTTAGGTTGTTGTTGTTTTTTTACACATTTAGTGGCTTTTTTATTTATTTATTTTTATATGTTTACTTTTTGTTGTTGTTGTTGCCCTGGAATCTCAGCCCCCCCAGAGTGCTAAGATTATAGGTATGGATTTAGTGGCTTTTTAAGCCTGTTGTCAAGGTATGTACCTAAAGAAACAGATGTCCTCCTTCCTAGCCTGAAGATGGTTCTGCTGTAGGTACATGTGACATTTATGTGTGTCTGTCTTATCGCCAGAGAAACCTAACTCTATCCTTTCACACCATGACTGAGTTAACCACAGTTGTCAGGGAGATGTGAATCCAAGGAAAATTATTATAATTAATGGAAGCTTCAGGGAAAGGTGAACAATCTAAGAAGCTCAAAATTAACCAAAAACAAAAATAATAACAGAAAACGCAGTATCCTCTGCATAGACGTTGGGCCCCAGTTGCATAAGAATGAAACTCCTTTTAATAGAAAATGGGTGTTTTATCTTGCCTGTTTAGTGTGGAAGGAAATCCGCTCTAATAGAATGAATTACCTTGCGTGAGTCAGAAAGTGAAAAAGAGAGTAGAATAAGGAATCAGAAGTACTGAAAGCTGCCCATTTCGGCGTCTAAGGAATTGTGATCATTTGTACTTGCTTACAAAAGTGAGGAAGGAGGTCAGAGGTCACCACTTCGAGCCTTGTTGTTTTTACCCTTTATTTCTATATAATCCATATTCATAAATTATTTCATATCATATAAGTTCTAGAATCATTCTAGAATCATCCTGAGAAAATATTTGGACCCACTGCTGAGGCATTATGTGATGTTGTGAAGATGCAGCTGCACTTGCTTAGAGAAACAACCACCATTTAAATGAGCAGGTGATTTGGGGGCCATTCACACAGCGAGCTTTGCTTTTCTCTCAGTGAGTCGGAGTGTCCGCGTCACCCTCCTCGTGTGTGTGCCTTGCTGCTGCTCGGGTGTAGCTAGCCTTAACGATAGCCATTTATTATAAGATGATGTCCCCTAGTAACACAAGCCGACTCTTCCTCTGTATTCACCAAAAGAAACAGTCATCCGTAACCGTGATGTAGGAGGGAAAACTGGCTGTACTGGGTATATTGAATAGTTATTTCCTTTCCAGGGGTGAATTTTTTTACTCTGCGGAATTTTTGCCATATATTCATTTTTTTTAACACAAATACTATGTAAGGATCAACTTTACTGTAATAGTATGAAATGAATGAAAAATGAAAACTCATTTTTTTACTCAACAAACACTTGTGTGTCTACAATGTGTGAAGCAATGATGTAAAAATCTGACCTCAACAAACTTAAATTGTATAGATTTCAAGAGTCTGTTGTGTGGTTGCTTACTTTTTTTATTTGCAAAGTCTTATTTGTATGGTCTCCATGAAAAAGAGACCATGATAAATTTGTATAGGCTAACAGTGTCCTACCTAGAGTGAAGTAGAAAGAGATCTTGAACCTTTACATAAAATTCTATTGCATCGTTCTAATTTTCACGGTGAAAAATTTAGGTATGAGTAGATTAGGTGTTTTATGAGGTCACAAAAAAATATAACAATGTGTAAAGTCCAAGAATAAAAAGGATGAGATTGATAAATATCAAAACTTGGGCCAACAGATGTCTCTAAATATGTGTATGATCAGTAAAAAGTACAGAAGGGAGTTCAGTTATATGCATAATGTTGTTTTTCTCAAGCAGCATTTAGGGTTCGTGGGTATTCATTGGTTTATTCTTTATTTTATAGATCATAAATATTATGCACAATTTTTTAAAAATAAACCCAGAAAACGGGGGAGGATGATATATTTGGAAATGAAAATCATGTTTTAAATTTTTTTTAAATGATTAGGGTCTCTCTTTTTTGGAATACATAAATATAAGGAAGAGTTCAGATTGAAATCTCATCCAGCATGATGGTCAATGGTGTAGGATATTTTAAGAATTATTTTACTTATTTCTAGTTTAAAATGTTTATCAAATATCCAAAGTTCGTAGTAAAAAAAATGCATTTTGTTTTCTGTTGTTATTGTTTGTTTTTGAGACAGAGTCTCACTTTGTTGCTCCCAGTAGAGTGCGGTGGTGTAATAGCTCACAGCAACCTCTAACTCTTGGGCTCAAGTGATTCTCTTGCCCCAGCTTCCTCAGTAGCTGGGACTACAGGTGCCCAGCACAATGCCTGGCTTTTTTTTAGAAACGGGTCTCACTCTGGCTCAGGTTGGTTTTCAACTCCTGAGCTCAGACAACCCACCCTTCTCGGCCTCCCAAAGTGCTAGAATTATAGGTGTGAGCCTCCACGCCCATCCCCCAAAATGCATTTTGAACTTGCTCCGCAAACTAAGCCCTGGGTCTTATTACTCACATTACAGTGTGATTTCACAGGGGGAGATAGAGTGATTTTCCCAGGAAGGAGGCAAAGAGAGATGAAGACTTTCCAGGCTGGAGGCAGGTGGATGGCAGGTACCTCCTGCATAGAGTGATCCTCCCCGAGTCAGCATCTGCTTAGAGCTGACGACCATTGGCCTTTGATATGAACTTTGAGAGACTCACTATCAGTGGGTAATTTTTCTAGAGGTGAAATTGGCCCAAGTAATAGGGGTAGAATTTGAAGTCAAAATTGTCTTTGCTAATGATTTCTTTCTTTTTCTCTCTCTTTGATATTTTAACTTCAGTGAAGGGAGCAATCTGACCCCAGCACATCACTACCCAGACTTCAGATTTAAGACATATGCTCCATTAGCGTTCCGATATTTCAGAGAACTTTTTGGTATCAAGCCTGATGATTACTTGGTAAGAACCTGTCATTTTCCTTCATCCTACAGAAATGTGTGATGTAAATACTTGTTGCATAGCAACAGTGACAAGCAGCTTGTGTCTCTTATTTTATAAAGGTCTGAGGTGTAGTAAAATTCCCCAGTTTTATAATGATTATAAGTTTAGCATCAGGAAATTTGATTTGATTCTGCAGCTTTTAACTGATAGCTACAAAATCTGCTATGGTAATTGATATTTAAATAACTATGATATCAGTTGCGACTTCAGATAATTATTTGAACAGATATATTATAATTAGTTCTAAATACTCCTGTGAATTTTGCTGATTAGATTCTATGTGAACACCTCTCTATTTTAATTGCCTTTATTACCATTTATCTCAAACCTGCCTTGGCCCACAACCATTTCACCTTGACCTACAAATTTGAATGACGTTTTAAAGAACCTGGATAGTTTTGTTCTCAACATATCTTCATGCAAGCTCTTTTTAAACATATTTTTATTTGGTACAAGGGCATATTTCATCCTCCAATTTGTCTTTTCTCGCCATTTTCCCTCTGGCACTTAGGAGGTACAAAAACAACAGCCTCTTTGTGAAGTAATCTGGTGTGACCTCAGAGTTTTACCTTATTTCTGTTGAAAGAGCCAGGAACTTCCTTTCTGTTGCAAGTGAAAAAAAAAACGGTTTTTTTCATAATTTGATCACTGTTAACACCCCAGGGCTTTTCAAAATTGGTTTTCAAGAAACTGTAGAAAAGATGCGATTAAATATTTATAGTTCATTCCGTTCTGAAAGATCTTAACAAGACTTGAGCCAGATCCCAGGATAATGGTTTTCAGAGGCAGTATAGCAACACCATTCAGTGATAACAAAGGGTATTTAAAATGCATCTTATAATTTGTGTCAGATGTAAATAATTAAATGTAAAGCTATTTTGTTCTATGCTGATGAAAAGACATTAATGATCGTCTTTTTTAATCAGTCTAAGAAAATTATGACTTCTGCCTGATAAGATAATATTGTTTCCTCAAGCCACGTAAATACATGTCTATAGAGAAATTAGGACCAAGTAGAAAGTCCCTGGACATCTTGCTGCCCTTAAATGTTTATGTCCATATTGCGTGTGCTTGTATGTGCTCTCCCCCCTTCCCTCTCTCCCTCTCTCCCTCACACCACTCGCCTTTTAACTGAAATATCAGGTGCCTCTACACATCGCTACCAACTTAAGAACACAACACACCCATTTATGCTGTGTGTGTGTGAAGATCCTTTGGTTTGTAGCCATTCTATAGTTACTGAGGGCAGCCATCATTGGGGGGACGTGTTTGGGGACCCTAATGGGGTTTTGATATTATATTATGGAAAACAAGGTTGGTCTCTCCTTTTCTGCTGTACATTAGAATTTAAGGTATTCTCCCTCTTACCAGCAAAGAGATGCAATAGACTTGCATCTCGGAACATGATCCAGTCACTGTGGCAAAATGAGTATCTGTCTTCAGCGCCCCCGTGTCTGTTGCCTCACAGGCTGGAAGTCCGTTCTTTCACTGGTCCTAGCCTCATAAAATTGCTTTCTTTAGAGAGGGCCCCTTTCCAGACAACTTCACCTAACTTACAGAAGTTTCCCGATGAGTGAAGTCACATTCCAATGGGGGGAGGAATCACTGACTGACCCCACCATTGCTTCATTTTCACATGTTCTGTTGTCCTGTTTAAACAGATGTACAAAAAAACCCTCAGTGAAGTCAGTCACTGACCACGCCCCCCCACTCCCCCACAGGAATAAGACTGTTGAAGCTGGAAAAATTAGTTTCATATGGGATCAGAGTATCACAAAGGAGCACAGGAGACTACGCTGATGGCTCCTCACCACAAAAGTCTTGGTCCCTGCACCTGACAAGATGTAAATTAATCAATTGCTAAGTACTTTGTACACCTGTTGTATCTAAAATACTTCCTAATAGTTATTGGGAGATTCAAAAAATTACAAGGCATGATACTCAGAGAACTTAGAATCAAATTGGAATTCGATTGTCTGAGCAAAACATGAAATGTTCCAGAATTTCAGGGGGAGGAAGGGTCTTTCCTTCTGTTGGGGTGATGATTTGGAGGTCTTTATATGGGCATCATGTGGTTTTAACTGTGCCTTAGAAAGTACAAAGCATTTTAATACGTAGAAAAGAAGGGACAGATGTCAGGGTGGAGAGGATGTTGTCTAGACTGCGGGACCAGATTTATAAATACATTGGATGTTCAGAAGGACTTTGAACGGACCAGTCTGGAGACTGGACTGGAGAGGAGGGTTTTGATCAGGAACGTTCATAGGTAGAGCCTATTAAAGATTGATAAGATAGGGCGGCGCCTGTGGCTCAGTGAGCAGGGCGCCGGCCCCATATACCGAGGGTGGTGGGTTCAAACCCAGCCCCCGCCAAACTGCAACCAAAAAATAGCCGGGCGTTGTGGCGGGCGCCTGTAGTCCCAGCTGCTCGGGAGGCTGAGGCAGGAGAATCACCTAAGCCCAGGAGCTGGAGGTTGCTGTGAGCCGTGTGACGCCATGGCACTCTACCGAGGGCAGTAAAGTGAAACTCTGTCTCTACAAAAAAAAAAAAAAGATTGATAAGATAATTCAAATAAATAAACTCCTAAATTATAGGAAATGAAGGAAATATAAAGATTTTTATGGTGTTAAGGAATTACTTTTTTGGTGGGATGATGATATTATGTTTCTATTTTAAAACGGAGTCCCCCTTTAGAGGTACATACTGAAATATCTACAGATGAAATGATTTGATGCTGGGAATTTGCTTCTGTAGAATCTGAGGAGCTGGTCAAAGGACACACAATTTCAGTTAGACAGTAGTTACGAGTACAGGAGGCCTCTGCCACATGGTCCCTATAGCTAATAACAATGTTTCACATCCTTGAAAATTGCCACCCCAAAAGTGACAAATATGTGAGGTAAAGGATATTTTAATTAGTTCCAGTGATTAAAACATCATGTTATGCACCATAAAAATGTAAAATTTGTGTCAATATAAAAAAATTAACTGGAAGCGTTGTATACTTTAGGTAGGTGAATTGTATGGTATATGACATATCTCAGTAAGACTGTTATAAGAGAACTTACTGAAAGCCAAAAAAAGAAAGAGAAGGAGAAGAATCTGAGGGAAATTGGGTAGGGGAGCCTTTGGAGGTATAGAAGAAACAGGATTGGCCATGAATTGATCCTTATTGAAGCTGGAAGATAGATAGGTGTCCCTTACGCGATTCTCTCTCCTTTTATGTATGTAAATGTAGTTTGCAAGGTGGAGGAATGATAGAGCCAGGCAGATAGGCGTACTTTTGTTTGATTCTGTTTTTCTCCTTTCCTCATTCACCATGCACATAGTTCAATGACGAGACACATCTCTGTGACTTGCAAGAAATAGAACAAGGGCAGCAGCCTTAGCTTAACTTGACTGCCTGGTTTCTACAGCTGCAACCATCCACCTGCCTCTGCCCTGGAGACACGTGGAGCCCAGGACTGAGGCACCTGCTTCCTGACAAATCTTGGGAGTTTCTGGAAACTCAGCTTCAAACTGCTTGATCTTGAGTGTGGTAGATGAGGAAAGGATCTTCTGCATGACGCAACCTGCTTCACAAAGTCACTTAACCCTCAAAGACTTTTTAACTCAGCACTTCATTTTATAGATGAGAACTCTGAAGCTGGGGTCAGAAAGAGGGGGTGGCCAAGCTTACCCACACTGTGGGGAGCAGAGCCTAAGCCAGACAGTGGTGTCCCCATCCTTCCCCCGGTGTTTGGTGGCCCTTACCCAGCTGGCCTTATGGTTCCTGCCCACTGAGTCCCAGACCTCTCATCCAACATGGGCTTGGGGTAGCCTTTCCTTCTCCCACCCAACTGTGATTATCCATTCTGAAGAATACAGCTGAAAGAGGTCAAACACCTCTAACAAAGCACTTTTCGGAAGAGTTAAGCCCAAATAAAGTGCGTGCTCACACACACACAAAATAAGACTAAACAGACAAAGGATACAGTACAGATCCCGAAGCCCATCTTGGCATCTGTCCAACAGGGCTGCTCTAACCTGTGCTCCTGATTGTATACTGATCCATGCTGTGGGTTAGATGAATGTTATTTAGCCGTTGGTAACTCCCTGGATAGGTTTGATGTTAAATACTTGTGATATGCGTGTATTTTGTTTTTTTGATATGCATGTATTTTTACTCAGCTGTGTCCTGCTGCATCTGGATTTCTGCCTGAATTATTCTGTTTATGTTCTCAGTACCATTAAAATTCACCACATGCATGCTGATTATAAGTTTCATGTTGAAACACGCATAATTTGGACGGTGAAACAGTACATTGATGGTGCTTCTGCACACACAGCAGTGTGAACCCTGCTTTTTCCTTATTTTTTAAGAGACAAACACCTCCCAAGGCAAGAGCCAGGGGCCCCACAGCACCCCTATCTCTGCCTGGACAATAAGCTATTGATTCCTTCCTTCACCATCAGATATTCAAAAATCCAGTATAATTTATGTGAGTCTTTCCAGGTTCACCTGCACCAGGGAGAAAAAGCAGAGTGAATATTTTATGCCGTTGGGGAAAGAAATGGCAGGTAAAATGATCTCTGCCACAGGGTGCAAGTTGACCTTGTTGATTTGCACCAGCAGGGCCCAGCTGGGTTGAGCTTTGCTTTCTTTCCAGTGGGTATAGCAGGGAGCCCTGCAGGAAATTAGAGCGAGAAAATGAATCCATGTGAGCAGCTTGCACAGATGATAGTGCCTGCAATGTGCATAAAACCCAGGAGCTTGTTGATCATGACTAATTAAAGTGTTCCCATCTCTCCCCTTCATTTGCTCTTAAAAGGAGCAGAGAAGGTTGCTTAGAAGAGAACGTAGTAACCAGGTTGCAGAGTGAATTTTAGAGGGTTAGTCCCAGGTACAAAAATCCCTGTTCATTATCTTCATCACAGTTTATTGCACATTGATGCCGTGCTATTATTAGTAGCCCCCCAAAGTGAGTTAAAACAATCATTTATTCCATTCATGTTAATTTATAATATTAAAAGAGTATTTGACTAATTAATAACCGAAGAAATAGTCTCTATATTATATCACATCTTACAGAAGAATTGAGACTTTGAGACTTTGATTAAGAGTAGATGTTTAGGTTTGAATCCAGCTTTTCTAGTCAGGTTTTCCTGGATCATACTTTAATTTCTCCATTTTGCAGCCTCTAATTCCTGCATCCTTTGTTGTTTCTGTCCTTTCACAACAACTACGCCTGCCTGTAAGAAAGTTCTATGTCGGGAGTTCAGATGCCAAGATACACAGAATCAGAACTTTTTCTGCATATATATTTTAATGTTCACTTGACTTCTGAGTCAAATTAAATCTCCACAATAACCAGAGGACAAAGTTTTACAGATAGCTGTTAGGTTGTTTTGTTTTTGTTTTTTCAGATTAAGATGAGAATATAAACGGTTAGGTTACAATGTTTGTGTTGGTTAGGAACGGTCCCTGTTGTAATTGTGTCCCACACCCAGGAGGTGTGCCATAAGAATGAGAACTTTTTCAAAGATTCTGGGGTCTGCTTTCCCTTTTTATTAGAGCTTAAGGTCCACACCTTATTTTCCAGGCTCTCAAATTCATTAGTATATGACAGACACACTTTTTTCTTGCTTCATTCAGAATGTCTTAGTGTCTCTGGGTAACCCTACTGTCGAGGGCATTCGGCTGAAAACCTGAGTGCATCCTAAGGCAGCGGCACCCTTCCTTACTTCCCTGGGGAGCAGGGGTATTGCAGGCTGTGCCCCACTCTCCCCTGCATTTGATCATGTATTATAAAAATAACTACGGAAATAATAAGTGATCACTCTTTGCCAGGGGTTTTTAAAGCATTCACCTTAAAAACTTTTAGCTGCTCTCAGGTACATATTATTATTTTTATTTTAGAGATGAGGCTCCTAAGATTCCAAAATGCTAAACTCCTTCCTCAGGGTCACGTAACTAGCAACTGGCACAGATGTCATGCCCTTTCCATAAATCACCCTTCCACATAGATGCTTTGTCTGCACACATGGCTGATCAAGAGCTCTCTGCTTCCTCTTAGCTTTTATGGCATCCTGTCTGCAGTCTGATGGCTATTTTCGTTTTCCTAACTCACCCTCAACTCCCCCATAAGGGCTTGGGCTCTAGCACTGCTTAGCGAGACAGCATCAAAAAGAAAGGCCAGCAGAACGAAGAGGAGGTGAAAGGTGGAAATTGCCAGCAAACACTTGCTTCTTTCTTTTCTTGGAGAATTTTGTTTCCTTTGTCCACAGTTCTGCCAAAAGCAAGATTATGTAAAAGGTGGCATCTAGAAACTGGCTTTCTTCTTCTTCTTCTTCTGTTTTTTTAGAAACTGCCTTTTGGTCAGATTACATTCCTCCTTCTCCTCGTCCCTCTCTTCTGTCCTTCCTTCCAGATTTTTTTATGATTTAAATATTCACAAACCCAGAATAAACTATTTGGAAGGTTTTCAGCCTTTGTGTTTTCAGATACCTTCATCCTCAAGATATGCTTCTTTTTTTTTTCTTTTTTTTGAGACAGAATCTCATGGTGTTGCCCTCGGTAGAGTGCCGTGGTATCACAGCTCAAGCTGTGCAACCTCAAACTCTTGGCCTCAAGCCATTCTCTCGCCCAGCCGCCCAGGTAGCTGGGACTACAGGTGCCTGCCACAACACCTGGCTGTTTTTGTTGTTGTTGTTATAGTTGTCATTGTTGTTTTAGCAGGCCCCATCCGGGTTTGAACCTGCCAGCACAGTGTTTGTGGCCAGTGCCCCAACCACTGAGCTATGGGCACCAAGCCTCAAGATATGGTTATTTTACAAAGCTATAGTAATCAAAACAGCATGGTACTAACCTAAAAACAGATCCATGAACCGATGGAATAGGATAGAGAGCCCAGAAATGATCCCACACATTTCTATAGTCAATTGATTTTCAACCAACGTGCCACGAAACATGCAATGGGAAAAGGACACGCTCTTCAGTAAACCGTGCTGGAGAAACTGGCTGTCCACATCCAGAGGAATAAAATTATACACTGATCTCACACCATATATATAAGAATCAACCCAAAATGGATTAAAGACTTAAATATAAAGACCTATAAAGCTACTAGAGCAGCAGTTCTCAACCTGTGGGTCGCAACCCACGGGAACTGTATTAAAGGGCTGCAGCATTAGGAAGGTTGAGAACCACTGGCCTAGAGAAAAACATGGGGGAAGACTGTAACATGTTGGTCTGGACAATAAGTTCTTGGATGTGACCCAAAAAGCACAAGCAACAAAAACAAGAATTTGATATCATATCAAACTAGAAAGCTTCTACACAGCAAAGAAAACAATTAACAGAGTTAGACGACAACCCTTAGATTGGGAGAAAATATGTGCAAATTATACATCAGATATGAGGTTAATATCCAGAATATATAAGGAACTCAAACTACTCAATAACAAGAAAACAACCCTATTATAAAATGGATGAAGGAACTGAATAGGCATTTCTCAAAATATAAAATAGTCAATGATAAATGAAAAAAAGCCCTTAATACCACTAATTATCAGAGCAGTGCCATTTAAAACCGCAGTGAGATATCACCTCACACTGTTAGAATGGCTATTATCAGAAAGATGAAAGATAACAAATGTTGGTGAGGATGTGCATTCCGGGGAGCCCTCCTACACTGTTGGTGGGACTCTAACTTAGTACAAACATTTTGGAAAACAGTATGAAGGTTCCTCAGAAAACTAAAAATAGGACTATCACATGATCCAGCCATGCCACTACTGGGTATATATCCAAAGGAATCGAAATCAGTATGTCAAAGACAAGCGTTCATTGTAGCATTTTTCACTAGAGTTAAGATGGCAATAACCTGAGTGCTGTCAGTAGGATAAGTAGATTTTATAAAATGTGGTACATACATAATGGAATACTATTCAGCCTTAAGAACAAAAGAAATACTGCCATTTGGGGCAATGCGGATGAATCCCAAAAACATGCGAAGTGAAATAAGCCAGGCACAGAAACACAAATAAGCATGATCTTACTCATGGGGACGCTGAAGAGGTCAAGTTCACAGAAGTGGAGAGCGTGGTGGTGACTACGAGCAGGGAGGGGGTGGGCAGGGAGAGGTGAAACTGTTGGTCAAAGAGCACAAAGTCTGCTACACCGGGGAGCAAGTCCTGGTGTCCACTGCAAAGCACAGTGACTATTGTCAACAAGAATATATACTTCTAAATTGCAAAAAGAATGGATTTTAAATATTCTTACCACAAAGAACTGTGAGGTGGTAGATATGTTAATGAGCCAGATTTGATCACTCCACAATGAATACGTTGTTGAAATGTCATATCATACCCCACAAATACATATTATTTGTCAGTTCTAATTTAAAAATAGAAAAATAAAAAATGAAAATAGATACAATTCTTTCAGCCCCTGCTTTTGCCAAGTTGGTCCTGACCTCACACCTATATTAACCGCCTTTCTTTTTCTCTGCCCTCCACTTTTTCTCTAGTTGATCATCTGAGTTATTAGTTAATAAACACAAAAATGGCCTTCTCTGCTGGTTTTTAGCACTTTTAGTGAGATTTACAGCCCTCAAGTTGTTGGTGGAGTTCAGCCATTTGCCTGACAGAAGTTCATCGAGCCCTGGCTATGAGTGCGCAAGGCACAGGTGCTGGGACTGTAGCAGAGTATCCAACACTCAGAGTTTCTCCTCACACAGAGTTTTACAGTCTAGTGGGAACTCAGGAAAAGGAAATAGGCAATTGCAGGACTCTCTGGTAACTTCTGTGATGAGGAATGCAGGGCCAGGAAGCAATTTATCTGGACTCAAGCACAGGAGAGTTTTCCAGAGCAAGTGCTGTCCCAGCAGACACAGGCTAAAGCTGTTGTGACAGCCTGTGAACTGTGTTCCTTGCATCTTCCTCCTTTCCATCCTCAGAGGCTTCTGTCCCCACCAGACAGAGTGATGTCTGCTCTAAACCCTCCAGTGGAGTCCCAGGTCCCTAGGAGAAGAGGCCAGAGTTCTCACATGGCTGTGCAGTGCCCTACGTGGTCTGCCCTCGCGACCCTTTCAGCCTTCTCCTCCTGGCCCTCTGCTCTGGCCACTGGCCTCCTTTCTGTGTCTTGAATTCTCAGGTCTCAGGACTTTGCATTTGCCTTTTCCCTTGCCTGAAATGTCCATTTCCCCAGACAGCCACATGACCTGATGCCTCTGCTCTGATGCCACCCTCCCAGTGAGCCCTTTTGCAACCCAGCCCTGGCTCATTGCTGGTACTCCCTGCCTCTCTCTGTGATTCATTTTTCTCCATAGCACGTAGATCCATATTCTGATGGATCATTTGTTTACTTGTTTACTGTCTGTTTCCTCCTACTAGGATACAAGCTTCATGCAGCAGATGCTCAGTGGCTGTTATTTAAGTGTTGACTGAACACAGGAATGAGGGGTTGTTAAACAGGGTAAAGTAGCCTGGGGATTGTTTTAGGCAAAGGGAAATGCAAAAGCCCTGGAGTAGAGTGGCTCCTTCCAGAACTTGAGAAGTCACTCTATGTGGCTAGAGCTAAAGTTTATTGAAGGAAGCAGGCTGAGGAGGAGACTGGAACATTCATGCCCTTGAAAGCTCCGTTAAAAACCATTAGAAAATGTGAAGGCCCAGAAAAGCCTGATCAGATTTGCATTTTAGAAAGATCTCTGGTTTCCTGGTGAACGTACTGGAGGGGATGAGCGTGGCCACTTTAGACCAGGAGCTTACTGTAAGACTCCAACCACGAAATGATGAAAAATCCATTGAACTTAGCATAATTGGCAGAAGGGGTAGCATGCAAGGGGCACACAGAATCAACAGTCTGGATGGGGAAGATGAAAAAATGTGAGGAGTCGAGAATGATGCCCAGGCTTCTGGTAGGGGGAACAAGGTAAACAATATCTCCATTCTCTAAGATAAGGGACAGAGGATCTAGAGTCAACATGTACAGTTGTGCAGGGTGTGCACTGCCCAAGCATTCCTACCTGGCTGAGAGGAAGGAGTGGTGACTGGAATCCAGCCCTTCTTGTACTCTCCAACCTTGGATGCCGCGCTTGCACTGCATCTGCCAAGATAAAGGGATGCATCTTTCTAATTACTACAAAGGCACCATATGGGCTAAACATAGCCCTGAGATGAATTTTACTTTGAACTTGATGCCTCCAAAGTGTTTGTGGTATAACCAAGTAAAATTGTCTATTGCATGTTTGATGAACAAGTCTGGAGCCCTAGAGAGAGTTCTGGGCTGGAGATACAGATGTTAGGGTCATCTCCTTGTTGAAACCATGAGTGGATGACATCTCCTGGAAAAATAAATAGTGAAAAGAGAAGAGGGGTTGGTGTTGCAGCAATAGATGTGCAGTGTGGATCACATTATTTTTATGAACACTTACTGGAAACAAAGCACCTTAGTCAACATTACTATTTCAATTATTTCAGGACAGATGGGATGATTCATGATTCTATCACATGATAATTGCAGGGGGAGGGCATGTCTGTTTTTCATCACAGAATTATTAAGACAATGGACCAAATAAGTCTTCAGAAATCTCACCAAGAGCCTTCTTAGCATTCCTAGAGCCTCTTTTTTTTTTTTTGTAGAGACAGGGTCTCACTTTATGGCCCTCGGTAGAGTGCCGTGGCCTCACACAGCTCACAGCAACCTCCAACTCCTGGGCTTAAGCGATTCTCTTGCCTCAGCCTCCCACGTAGCTGGGACTACAGGTGCCCGCCACAACGCCCGGCTGTTTTTTGGTTGCAGTGTGACCGGGGCCGGGTTTGAACCCGTCACCCTTGGTATATGGGGCCTCTTTTAAAGCCAGTAGAGAGGGCTTCCTATTTCAGAATGGCCAAGGTATATCATGCTGGCATTGTCCTCCTCGGAAGTATTCTATACATCAAGTATATTTTAAATGTTTATTTATTTGCTCTTTTAGTATTCCATCTGCAGTGAACCTCTAATAGAGCTATGCAACCCTGGAGCCAGCGGATCTTTATTTTTTCTGACCAGTGATGATGAATTTATCATCAAAACAGTTCAACATAAAGAAGCTGAGTTCCTTCAGAAGCTACTGCCAGGATATTACATGGTAAGGAACTGCACAGAATTAAAGCTAATACTTTCGGTTGAATTCTTCCTCTCAACAAATTTTTTTTTTTAATGTTTTCTTTTAATGCCTTTTGGTGTGTTTCTTTCTCTTTGGTGGACTTTATTTTGCATTTACATTAGGCTATGACATTCATTAAATAGATTGTCAAGACAAAATGAAAACTAAATGGTAGAGCATAGTTGTTGAATCACATCATTGTGGGTTCAAATCCCAGCTCAGCCATCAACTAGCTGTAAGTCCCTGGATAAGCAACATAGCTACTGAGCCTTAGTTCTCTCCGTCTTTAAAAGCTGGGAAATACCAGTTTGTTGTTGTGATTAAAAAAAAAAAAAAAACAGACAAAGGATATGTAGGATAAGGGAAGAAGAAAGGGGACAATGCTTTGCAAAGCTCTTTGCATTCAGTACATGATAATATGTATCTGGGTTGAGTAACTGTTTCTTTGCCTTGAAAATATTACACAAAAGGTGATTTCCATGTTATCAAACAATATGCTTCATTGATTTCTTACTGTGTGGTAAGCAAGACCTTAAGTATTGTATTCCCTACCTCATTAATCTTCACAATGACTTTGGATACTACACTTACTGCCATTTTATGGATGAGATAATTAAGGCAAAGGTAGATTGAGTAACTTGCCAAGTGTTGTTCAGCTAGAGAGCTGCAGAGCTGGGGCTGCACAGCAGTGGGGCGACAGCCATTGCGTTTCCAACCCCTGCACTAACCCACACACACATTCTGCATTAGCTATTCTTAGCTAGTGCACTTCAAAATTTAAGATTTCATAGATTCAATACGATAACATGAAAATCACCTTTTGTGTAACGTTCTCAAAGCAAAGAAACAGGGCGGCGCCAGTGGCTCAGTGAGTAGGGCACAGGCCCCATACACCAAGGATGGTAGGTTTGAACCCGGCCCCGGCCAAACTGCAACAAAAAAATAGCTGGGTGTTGTGGTGAGCGCCTGTAGTCCCAGCTGCTTGGGAGGCTGAGGCAAGAGAATTTCCTAAGCTGAAGAGCTGGAGATTGCTGTGAACTGTGACGTCAGAGCACTCTACTGAAGGTGACAAAGTGAGACTCTGTCTCTAAAAAGAAAAAAAGAAAAAGACAAAGAAACAGTAACTTAACCCAGATGAGTTAAGTACTACACATTTAATCCAAAAAATTAAAGAAATAAACCCTTTTCCTAAGTACTTCTATCATTTTCATACCTCTGGTTTCATTGTACTTTCATGACAGTTAATAATTTTCTGTGATGGGAATGGCTACATGGATTTCCAACGCCTCACTTCTGCCATTCCCTTGCTATATGAGGAATAACTGCCATCTTTATTTTAAAAAAAAGAAAAAAAAGATTATCTCCTCAATTGATTATCTCATTAATTTTTTTTTTTTTGGAACAAAGATGATAGTTATCATCTCACATAACAACTGAACGGCAGAACTAAGGCTTTATCACACAGCTCATTTGTATATAAAAATATTATTTTAATTTCAAAATCTGCTAGAGATAGCATTAAATACTATAAAGTAATCTCATATGCAAGTGTAATAATTAAAAATCTACATAAAAATCTTAGTGGTCAGCAGGCAAATTTGAAAAAGTTTTGGTCTTGAGCAGTATTTTCTTTTCTTTAGAAAAAATATATTAAAAAAGCAAAAGAAGGCAAAGTATGATCCATGCCTGGGATCCTAGCACCTTGGGAGGCTGAGGCAGAATTGCTTGAGGCCAAGAGTTTGTGACTAGACTAAGCAAGACCAATACCCCATCTCTTTGGGGAAAAAAAAAAAAAAATAGAAAAATAGCCAGGCATGGCGGTGGGTGCCAGTAGTCCTAACTACTTGGGAGGCTGAGGCAGGAGGATCACTTGAGCCTGGGAGTTTGAGGTTGCTGTGCACTATGATGGTGACACTGCCCGGTAGCCTAGGCAAGAGAGACCCAATCTCAGAAAAAAAAAATGCAATGAACTATAATTCCTTTCCCAGAGATACATATTAGTAAAGTTTGGTATATAGCCTTTCACATATATTTTGTTCATGTATTTTAAAATAACCTAAAATCGGGATGAAATTGGCATATGTTCTTTGATGACCTACTTAAATGTATAAATTTTAAGCTTCTATAATTCTAAGCTTACATATACTAGTTCTTTATTATAGAACTGCATTGTATAATCTGGAGCCCATTGGCCATATGTGACTATTTACATTTAATTAAAATAAGCTAACATTTTCAAATTTAACTAAACAAGTCATTTTATCCCATTTATAGAAGCTAACGAACAAAATAATTCATTCTAATAACAAGAAAAAATATGAACATTATGTTGTTATCCAAACAGATACTGAGAAACTAACTCAAAATTCAACATTCACCTAATTAAAATTCTAAAAATTGGCAGGAAAGTTTTTTTAACACAGTAAATAAATAAATAAGGAACACACACATAATATCTCATAGAGAAAAACAAGAGTCTTTCCTCTCAAGGATCCCTCCATCAGTGATATTTTCCAAGACCTTTGTAAGAAGTTCAATGACTTTAAATACAAAAAGAAACGGAAGAAAAGCGTAGGCAATGTTCTCTGTAAATAAAAATGAGTAAAACGTCAAGAAAATACACCAGTAAGTTCTAGAGGTAATAGGAGTCCAGCAGATTTGTAGGATATAAATCCACAAAATCCATTGTACTTCATTATACAGGTGATACAGAGCTGGAGAATATAAGGGAAAGAAACAGGTCTGTTCATGATGACAATAATTTACAATAAACATTATTAGAAAAATAACAATGTGAATAAATGGCATATGTGTACTGTAATTCTGATTGGGAAAGCAGATTATAGTAAGCGTAGCATTTGAACAGCAATCGATTCAGAAAGAATATTTGTGATGACAAGACAAACTCTAAAACACATGAGTCTATAAAAACAAATGTTACAAGATGAATATGAAGGAAACTACAAAATGTTATTGAAAGACACGGAAAAGATCTGAAATAATGAAGAAAATTTAGTATTGTTCTTGAATCAGTATTGTAAAAATTTCAATTACCTGCCGATTGGCTGATAAATACAGTCTGCCGCCAATCAAAAATTTGAGTAGGATTTTCCCAGAACTTGACAAAGATGAGTCATTTGAAAAAGCAAGTATCATTTTAAGGATTTTTTTTTAAATGACTAAACAGAAAGGTTGGAACAATGGACAACACATTTTACCAAAAATCCATTAAAGGCTCTGTGCCAGTAGCACAGTGGTTACGGCGCCAGCCACATACCCCGAGTGTGGCGGGTTCAAACCTGGCCCAGACCAGCTAAACAATGACAACTGCAACAAAAAATAGCTAGGTGTTGTGGTGGGAACCTTTAGTCCCAGCTACTTGGGAGGCTGAGGCAAGAGAATAGTTTAAGCTCAAGAGTTTGAGGTTGCTATGAATTGTGACACCATGACACTCTACGGAGGACCACATAGACTCTATCTAAAAAAAAAAAAAAATCCATTAAAGAGATGGTATTAGTACAGTTCTAGACAAATGAATCAATGGATTCAAATGAAATGTCCAGAAATAAACCCATGTGTATTTGTCAGCTTATTGTACTGACTCAGTTGGGGAAAGTCAGACTGTTCGATAAACGACCAGCCATTTGAGAGAACAGCTAAATTCCCTATTTCAGTTATTTCTCATGCACAAAAAAATAATATGGAGTGAAGACCAAATGTGATGAGCAAAACTATTAAAAATGTTGAAGAAAATAGAAGTTTGTAAAATGAGGGGTAAAAAAACTTTGTTAAACAAAAAGCAAAATAAAAGCAGAAGAACCAAGTAGATAAACATGAGCATATCAAAAAGCAAAAAATATATATAACAAAAAATAGCAGACACAAAATTAGTATAAGCTCATAGAATATTTCTGGAATGATGAAAATAACAGTAGTTTCCTCAAATGTTGGGAATTGGGGAAAGGTTCAGAAATAGCAGAATTTCATTGTGTACACATATACCCTTTGGTAAACTATTTTAATTTTTCTTACCTACTTTTAAAGTGGAACAAAAACAGGCATGTATTCCCTTGTTCTATAATAAAGACAACATACTAGGAAAAATTAGCCCCTATAGAAGAAGGAAATGGTAAATATACAGGCTATATCAAGAATTCTCACAATGACAAAAACCTATTAAAAAATGACCAAGAAATATTATCACAAAATTGTCCCTGACATAGCTAAAAATACATCAAAAGTATTAAGTTTCTATAATCAGTGGCATTCAAATTTTAGAAAATACGTTTCCATTTTTCACCAAAGTTTGATAGTATTCAGCATGGGTAAGAATTATGGGAAACCTTACCCAGTGTGGTAGGTTGTAAATGAACCTACCATTTTAGAAGATAGTTTTATAGGAGCTATTAAAATTTGAAATGTTCATCTCTTGTATTCCAGCAATTAATTTTCTCTTTAGCTACCTAGAACTCATGATACCCATAATTCTTTACCTGCATCTCATTGGAGGTAATTTGGAGCCCTGTGTCCATTTTCAATTCAGTCACTTTTACTGCTCTGAGTTTGAAAGGGTAAAGCTTTTGTTCCAAAGGTAAAATTGGAAACAGCAAAACTTTTAGCAATAGACATTAATAAAGATAATCACATCCCATTTTTAATCACAATATCAGCATGAAAATGTATCTTTTGTGGAGCATTGTTTTATAAAAATAGACTATTATAAATATCTTTGTGTGTCTGTTCCTAGAATTTAAACCAGAACCCAAGAACACTCTTGCCAAAATTTTACGGACTGTACTGCATGCAGTCAGGGGGCATTAACATCAGGATTGTGGTGATGAACAACGTTTTGCCACGCTTCATGAGAATGCACTTTACATATGATTTGAAAGGTTCAACGTATAAGCGAAGAGCATCCCGGAAAGAGAGAGAGAAATCCAACCCCACATTCAAGGACTTAGATTTCCTGCAAGACATGCATGAAGGGTTGTATTTTGATACAGAAACGTACAATGCACTTATGAAAACACTTCAGAGAGACTGCCGGGTAAGGATGTATCACTGCTGTGATTTCCTTTGAAACGTCATCCCTGATCATGTACACTTTAACTGTCCCTTATGCAAAGCATAGAAATAAGAAATGTCCAAAATAGACGTATGCGATCTCATCTTTCCCACTCCTGGTGCTAAGCCATGCCTCCTTGATATGGAAAGAATTTGGTGGATGATACGGGAATTATCTAGAGTCTCTTAACTCTGATGGTTTTATTAATAAGCTAAGTCATCTTTCCTTGACAAAATGAAACAAGAAAGCCTTGTTTTCTTTTCTGGCTTTCCTGTGAGGAAGATAGTTCAACTAGAAAGAAATAGAATTGAGGTTTAATGCGGTGATTAGCAATAAAACCCATATACAAATGTTCAAAGAAGTAAGATTTCAACTAGGGAGACAAGTTTAGAGAAAATGTACTTGAGTTGAATAAATGGTTTTCTGGAAATCCATGATGTGAACAGCACACTTGCTGAAATTGTTTTATACAATCTGAGTAAGAGGCGATCAGGAATGAGGCTTGCCACAGAGCCAAGGCCATTCCATGCAAACTTAGCTGCAATCATTTTTAAACGTAAGGAAGAATTCCTCCTAGCCTATAATCCTTAAAACAAACAGCTAAGGCTAAAACCAAGGAAGATTTTTATCGCACTGTGAAAGCACATAAAAAAAATTTTTTTTGGAGAAAAAGATAAAAATTAAATTCTAATGGCTTCTGAAGGATAATGGTAACTTAACAAATCCCCAGGAATATCATTTTCCCAGATGAGCTTGGGAGAACTGTCCAGGCTACTCAGCTAAGTTGGGTGTAGTGGAGGAGGACAGAAAGCAGGGTGGCATGAGGTTGGGCCCGGGCCAGTCCAGGGCTTCCTGGGGTATAGTTAGGAGTCCTGGTCACTGGGATGTGCCTTCTAGGTTGGGATTTTCTGGGTCTTCGGTGAACCTGGACAAATGACACATGTTGTTGTGGGGAAGGGGACAAGTCTCTGCCAGACCTGAACTCACTTGAAGGTGAGGAAGACAGTCTCACCATCGCCTCGAATGTATAAAGTAGGGAATCCTTACTGAGGAACACAATCCTGCTGTTTTGGGCTTTCTTTGTTCTTTCTACCTGTTACAACACATAAAATCATGCATGAAAATGTGTCCTTGGACTTGTTTTCTCCCTTGACAGAGATGTTACCCCCCTTTGTATTGAATGCTTACAGCGTGCCAGGCTAGTCTAAGATTTTTTAATTCATCATTTCATTTCCTTCTCTTAGCAACCCTTTGAAATCAGAACTATTCTCCCATTTTAATGGCTGAAGAATTCTATTCTTAAAGAAGTTCAGAAACCTGTCTAGCATCACTTAGCAAGTCAATGACAGAGCCTACATCTGTTTGAGTACAAAGCATGTAATCTAAAACTGAAACTTAAAGATTGACTCTGAAGATTGTTTAAAATTATCTTTTCGGGCGGCGCCTGTGGCTCAGTCGGTAAGGCGCCGGCCCCATATACCGAGGGTGGCGGGTTCCAAACCCGGCCCCGGCCAAACTGCAACCAAAAAATAGCTGGGCGTTGTGGCGGGCGCCTGTAGTCCCAGCTGCTCGGGAGGCTGAGGCAAGAGAATCGCTTAAGCCCAGGAGTTGGAGGTTGCTGTGAGCTGTGAGGCCACGGCACTCTACTGAGGGCCATAAAGTGAGACTCTGTCTCTACAAAAAAAAATAAAAATAAAAAAAAAAATAAAATTATCTTTTCAGAATTCAAGGAAGGAACAGTGGGAACCAAGCCAAAAAAAAAAAAAAAATTATGTCCAGCAGAGCTATTCAGATATCTCAGCAGATTTGAGTGATTCATGTTTTTCTTTAAAAAAAGAAAAGAAAACAAAACAAATCACACACATTTTAGTAGAAACCTTTCTCCTGTGTTTTTTCTTACCCTTACAGGATGTGGGTGAAAAGTGCCTCTCAATTCCCCAGAGTCTGGTACGAGCCTCTCCACTTTTAGATTTGCTTTCTTGTGTGTGTGTGTGTGTGGTATATGCATGCTTCTTGCCTCTTTACTATGGAAAGCCTTTTTCTACCATCTTCCTAAATCAAATGATTCTATGCCAGGAAAAAAATGTCAAACGTAAAAACGCCGTTGCACAGAATCTATCTGTTTACCGTTTCCTGAGTTCAGTACTGAGAGACCGAGGTCCCAAACAGCTTGTCATCAGGAGTGAGACCTTAGAGGTTTGCCTTTTTCTTTTTTTTTAAGAGAGTCTCACTTTGTCATCCTCAGTAGAGTGCTGTAATGTCACAGCTCACAGCAACCTCTAGTTCCTGGGCCTAAGCTATTCTCTTGCCTCAGCCACCCGAGTAGCTGGGACTACAGGCGCCCGCGACAACGCTCAGCTATTTTTTTGTTGCAGTTTGGCTGGGGCCGGGTATGAACCCGCCACCCTCGGTATATGGGGCCGGCACCCTACTCACTGAGTGACAGGTGCCACCCTGCCTTTGTATTTTTTATCTTTTCCCAGACTTGTTGCTCTGAGAAACAGAAAGGTTAGTGTAAAGGTGTCCTGAGGCCGCCTCCTTGTCGCTCTGCGCATTGTATGTTACACAAGACACAGACCCCGGACCGTCTTTAAATTGCACACATTTGCCTTCAGAAAGGCTCTTCCAGGCATTGTTTGGGAACGTGTAAATGCCAAGTTATGGGGGAACCCAGCTCCCTTCTCTGCTCTGCCCTGACCATGACCATGACTGCATCCTCTGTGATCTGGAGTTGACAACTGGTTGTCTGAGCAGAGCTGCCATAAGACGTGTGTCTGGATTTGCTTGATATTTAGTAGTCATGGGCCTCTTTGCAAAACAGATGAATGCTATGAACTGTCCTCCCAGCAAAATGACCATTCATGCAGCGTTCATGAATCCCTTAGAGCTCGTCCTCCCTCCCCTGTCCGTCCTTCCCCCTTCCTGAGGTCACCTCTCTCTTTCTTCATGATATCCTCTAAAGGGCCAGCTTTTTAGATGGCTGAAATAGGCTGTGTGGTTGGCATTGCTGAGCTTCAGTGCTCGCCAAGGGGCTGTAGGGATCCAAGGAGGCTGCAAGGTCACCCCTGACTGGTAGCAGCACCAAACCATCAGGGATCTCTGCTATTAAAATCCCTCTGAGAGGCATGGCTGCTAAGGCTTTGGATACAACCCAGCCATGGAAATCTGTTACTGGGGAAGCACCCCAGCCAGAGAAAGGGGAACTAGACCTGTGTCAGGATAAATCCTTTCTTTCACTTAGCGGACACATATTGCAAGCACATATATGCCGAGCATGAGGTGAATGACTCCACTTTCGATCAACTGCTGTGCAGTATATTGTGTACAATGATAGCATATTGTGAGGGTCGGAGTAAGGACACCATAGCTTGGTTTTGAGGAGTAAGAAGAGCTCTCTAGGAACGCAAAGCAGCAGAAGCTTATTTCCAGGAGAGAGAACAGTATAAGCCAGGTGCGAATTAGCATGGTGAGTTCCAGGAAGGCTTGCGGTCTGGTGTTCCGCAGTTAATAGAAGGGGAGAGCATGTGAGGTGGGAGAGGAAAGCAGCCAGGTGATGTCAGAAGACCCTTTCTGACGGTGCCAGGGGCTTCTTGAGGGCTTAGAAATGGCAATTCCAGGAATCTCAGGCCTTTGGATTCTGGCTTTTCTGTTGTTCCCGAAACAATAAGCCTTATAAACACTTGAGGCGCTCCCCTGGCTTCTAGCCCCCCCCTCATCTCTTCTTTCATATTTTGGCTTGACACCTGGGCTCTCAGGATCCACCTTCCTCTCACGTGAGTGGTGGCTGGGGGATTCCACGTGACATAGTGAGCTGTCTGACCGATGCTGCTCCCTGTTCCCTGAGGACCACATGCAGCCAGAGCTCTGCCTCCGCACTCTGCATCTGGGAAGACCTGGATAGCCTACCATGACCCCTCTTGACAAAAGCCATCTGCAGCCACCATCACCATCCCTACAGCAGCCCTTGAGTCCCTCTGCCCAGCTTCCCAGCCCAGCGTTGGGCCTCTGGATAAGACTGTCCGTTGGGGTGGTTCATCCCATCCCAGACCAACTCCTCCAAGGAGCACGTAGGCCACTCAGAACTGTTCTAGAAACCTGCTGAGCCCAGTTCTCCCAAAGGCTTCAAACAAAGGGCTCTTTCTAAAAGCAGGGATCCGGATCTCCCCCAGCCCCACACTGCTGTTCCCTGTCAGCTGGGCATGGGGAAGTGGATATGTAAATAATCTGTCCCCTTTCTTGAAAAATTTCCTGTCCCTTGGCCTCACCTTCTGTATGCCTGTCACGGTAGCTGTCCACATTCACAAAAGAATTTGGCCAGAGAAAGAGTGGAGCAAAACTGAGCACCCCAAAAATCTGCGGGTCACTTGCTGTCAAACAGAGTAGGACGTATTCAAACCGTGCCCTCCAACCCCCCATGACAGACAGGCTGAGGTGCCCATCCTGTTTGAGAACTGCTCTTTTGGCTCAGTGCCTGTGGCTCAGGCAGCTAAGGTGCCAGCCACATACACCTGAGCTGGCGGGTTTGAATCCAGCCTGGGCTGGCCAAACAACAATGATGGCTGCAACAGAAAATAGGCAGGCATTGTGGTGGGTGCCTGTAGTCCCAGCTACTTGGGAGGCAGAGGCAGGAGAATTGCTTGAGCCCAGGAGTTTGAGGTTGCTGTGAGCTGTGATGCCATAGCACTCTACCCAGGTTGACAGATTGAGGATCTGTCTTAAAAAAAAAAAGAGAGCGAGAGAGAGAGAACTGCTCTTTCCAGGTACCCTATCCTCACCCTGCAAGCCTGTCCCTCTTCTCTCTTCTCTATACCAAGGAACATGAGCAGGGTGCAGCCAATTGCCCAAATCAGTTCTCCGAAGCTTCCCTTTCCTCCGTCCCCTCCGTCTTTTTTGGCATGCAGTAAATCGCCATGTCCCCTCAAGTCTGTCTCCCAAATAATTTGTCATGAGGGCAAAGCCACCACCTCATTGAGTTTTGCTGTAGCCTCTTCTCTATTTGTAGTATCGTTGTCTTCCAGCACATCCCAGCTCTGCTGCCGGAGTGGCCTCTCATCAGGAGACTCACGATCCTCTAGCCGAGGTCACTTACTGCCTTTGTGCTAATGCCCCGGGCTTCCTAGCTTGCAACTTTAAGATCCTTCCTGATCTGGTCTTTGCTGCCATCTCCAGATGCCTCCTTCAGTTTCTCCCCGCCCTCCCCCAGCAGCCCCTGTTCTCCTGGCCTTCCTGATCAATTACAGGTGCCCTCTGAAGGCCTGGGTCCTGCTGTGAAGGCCTCACTCTGCTGGACCCTTCTTCCCTCTCTTCTTGCCCTGGTCCTCCCCGACTCTTCTCAGAAGTGCTCAGGCATCAGTTCCTTTAAGATCACCGTGCTCTGATTTGCCACGCATCCTGTGCTCACCTCTTTCATGGGATTTAGTATACTGTGTTATTGTTCTACGTGTGGATTCTGGAACCTGAGCTGTCTTTACATCTGCGTGCCTGGTTCTCAGTAGGTACTTAGTAAATGCCTGTTAGAATAGGTACCTGAACAAGGGAATAATAAACTGATGAGGAACAGGGAAAGGTTTAGGTACCCCTCTAAGGGCTTTGATGACTTTTATGTATTTAGCTGTTTTTTTAATTTTGCCTTATTTGGGAGGAAGTATTCAGTTTCAGTGTAATGCTTGCCAAATATGGCATTGAGAATTTAATAAAGTAGATGATCTCCATTTCAAGTCTCTTGGGATTATTTGAGAAACTGTACTGGTTGTCCTCATATTAAGTTTCATTTGTGTCACCAAAGTATGTATTTCAGTCAGTTTCCCAATGTCATAAATGGTCATTTAGTTTGTTTATACTGACCCCTGCCTTCTTTATAAGAGTGTATCATTTCCCCAGCTAGAGGAATTTGTAATTTCAGATTAATATGAGAGTACAAATGTCTAAGTTACATAGCTTGTGTTTGTCAGGCAAAGTCCAAGTTGTAGTTGAACCCTTCACCCAGGGGGTGTGCTGTATACCCCTACGTTGTGCCCATTAGATGAAAGCTAGTTCCCCTCCCTCCTTTCCCTTCCCTCTCTTAAATTTGTGTTTTTCTTTTGTGTGGTCATGTAGTTGTTTTTCTACTTGTTTCATATTAGTATTGATACTTGACCAAAGAGAATGTTCTTCAACTCCATTCAGGTTAATTTAAAAGATGTAAAGTCACTGTCTTTTTTATGGCTAAATAGTATTCCCTGGTATATGTATACCACAGTTTATTAATCCATTCATGGGTGATAGGCACTTGGGTCAATGCCACATTTTAGTGATTGCGAATTGAATTGCAATAATCATTCTGATGCAAATGTCCTTATAGCAAAATGATTTTTTTCTTCTGGGTAGATACCTAGTAATGGGATTGTGAGATCAAATGGAAGGTCTATTTTAGCTTTTTGAGGATTCTCCATACTTCTTTGCAAAGAGGTTGTATTAGTTTGCAATCTCACAGCATTGTAAAAGTATTCCCTTCTCTCCACATCCACACCAGCGTCTGCAGTTTTGGGACTTTCCAGCTAGACTTGAAATGTCTCCAAGGCCACAGCTTATATAACTTATATACCTCTCTGCAGCTGGAGTACTTGGCTTACTGTATACACTCAATACATGTTACAAGTGTGTGATAAAAATTCTTGAAAAGATATGTATTAAGGCTGGGCATGGTGGCTCACACCTGTAATCCTAGCACTCTGGGAGGCCGAGGCGGGTGGATTGCCTGAGCCAGAGCTAGACTTCATCTCTAAAAATAGCCAGGCATTGTGGCGGGCGCCTGTAGTCTCAGCTGTTTGGGAGGCTGAGGCAAGAGGATCCCTCGAGCCCAAGAGTTTGATGTTGCTGTGAGCTATGACGCCAAGACACTCTACTGAGGGTGATAAAGTAAGACTCTGTCTCAAAGGGGAAAAAAAAAAGAAAAGATATGTATTAATTTTGAAAGGCCAAGTAGGAATTATTTTTGTATTCATTTTTAATTCTTTATGAATATTCTTTGCTACAACTTCTCTAAGAAAAATCTGGAGTCCGATAAAATTTTGTTCATTAAATTCATAAATTATTATATCTGCAATATTTATTGATAACTCTGGGAAATGGCACTGAGATAAACTATGTTAGTGAGAATGTATGTTTACAACCTAAATGTTTTTGAGTCCATCAAGTGGGAGTCACATCAGAGACCGTCTTTATAATTAATTATCTAAATGACTTATTTTACATTTATTATCATTTTTGTTAAGCAGCAGAGCTTATTAATTTATAAAGAGTATGGAACCAATTTTCTTTTTTCACACAAATGACTATTATCATAAATATTAATAGGTTCTCAGAATTTAATGAAACCAGTCTTAAGGCTCCCAGAACTCTCTGATGTGCAAAGTGGGATCTTCATAAGCTCTAAATTTATAGATCAGATTCTTATCAGCAACGGGTATGGGTTATAATATGGGTCATTTTCTTTTCTTTCTTTTTTTTTTTTTTTTTTAGAGACAGTCTCACTGTATCACCCTCGGTAGAGTGCCATGGCGTCACACTGCTCACAGCAACCTCTAACTCCTGAGTTTAGTCTATTCTCTTGCCTCAGCCTCCCAAGTAGGACTATAGGCATTACCACAGGCACCTGCCACAACACCCGGCTTTTTTTGTTGCAGTTCGGCAGGGCCGGGTTTGAACCCACCACCCTCGGTATATGGGGCCGGTGCCTTACCCACTGAGCAACAGGCGTCGCCCACAATATGGGTCATTTTCTACAATACCTTAGTTCAATATCATGGCTTATGATTACCATTCAGCTGTGATTTTGTTTAGTATTATATTTTTTGCATTTTGTTCAGCCAGTTTATTTTTCTCTTTTGATACTGATGGCATTCCCAATTATCAGGGAGGAAAAGATGTTTCAGACCTAATAAAAAAGCCATGGACCTTTAGTGATGACAATGCTATAATTTAATGCTTTTTATCAATAAGGAATTTTATTTTCTTTATTATTTAGATTTTAACCAAATCTAAATGAAAAGGTTCAGGCACAGTGAGCCCACACTCCTAAGGTTACATATAAAAGAAGGTACAGATAAATTCATTATCTTTCAAAGTATGTTTTACAAACACTGTAAGCCTACAATATATTTCATTTGCTCCATTGTTTTTATTTATGAGTTTTGCTATCTCTAATATTAATTATTTTGAAAGCACGGCAATATAAGAATAAAGCAAAGTCAAAGTTGGTGAACAAATAAATAAAATCAACTCATAGAACTAAATATCATTTGAGTTGGAAGGCAGCCTAAGAGTTCTGAGAAACAGTAGAACAGTTGTCTTCCAGTGTCCGAGGAAAAAATGATTTTGGACTTACCTAGTCAAGCCAGGTTTTCTTGTGAGAACAGAAAGGAAGACATTATCATACATGCAAGGACATTTTAAATTTTTCTACTTGTAAATCCCTTCTTTTTTCACTTTTTATTTTGAGAGTAATTGTAGATTCCCTTGCACTTGGAAACAATAACACAGAAAGAGCTCATATACCCTTCACCCAGTTTCCCCCAATGGTAGTAGCATCTTACATGACCTTAGGTACTTTTTTTTAAATTTATTTATTTTTATTGTTAAATCATAGCTGTGTACATTAGTGCAATCAAGGGGTACAACGTGCTGGTTTCATATACAATCTGAAATAATCTCATCAAACTGTTCAACATAGCCTTCATGGCATTTTCTTAGTTATTGTATGTAGACATTTGTATTCTGCATTTAGTTAAGTTTCGCCTGTACCCATTTTAAGATGCACCGTAGGTGTGGCCCCACCTATTACCTTCCCTCCACCCGAACCTCCCCACTCCCTTCCCCTCCCTTGGCCCTTTCCCCATAGTCTTGTGCTATAGTTGAGTTATAGCCTTCATGTGAAAGCTATAAATTAGCTTCATAGTAGGGCTGAGTACATTGGATACTTTTTCTTCTATTCCTGAGATACTTTGCTAAGAAGAATATAGCCATAGTACCTCCTTCCTGCATGACCCCTCCCTAATTTCATGCAAACACCGTCTGTTTTTCATCACTATAATTGTCATTTGTCACTTCAAGAAGACTGTATAAATGAATCATACAGGATATGCCCCCTGCTATTGGCTTCTTTTCACTCAGCATAATACCTTTGAGATCCATTCAACTTATTGCCTGTGTCAATAGTTTGCTGAGTGATATGACGTGATGTGGATGTACCACAGTTTAACAGTCACTCATTGAAGAACCTTTGAGTTTTTTCCTGGTTTTTGAGGATTAAAAATAAAGCTGCTATGGCCATTTGTAAACTGGTTTTTGTATGAGCGTAAGTTTTCATTTCTCTGAGATCGATGCCTGTGTGCAACGTCTGTGTCATATGGTAAGTGCACATCTGGTGTTGTAAGAGGCCACCATGCTCTTCTCTAGAATGGGTGCACCACTTTCCATTCCCACCAGCAGCGTACGAGCCATCCATTTCTCCTCCTCCTTGACAGCGCTTGCTGTCGTCACTAGGTTTGTTTTTGTTTTTTTTTTTTAGCTATTCCAATAGGTGTGGATTTCTCTTGCTAAAACATTACTTGGGCATATGCTCCAGAAGAGCAAAAGCTAAACCCAACAAAGAAGTGGTTGGAGAAAGAGGAAAGAGTGGTCACAGGGAAACAGAGAAACTTTGATGGGTGAAGTCTGGTGACTGATACTGTACCTGTTAGACTAAATGAGAATGACAAGGATTCCTGAGAAAGAGGCATGAGGTACAGGATTTCTTCATGTATGTCTCTAAGAAGCACTTTTTATGAGGCTTTAAATTCTCAGAGCACTTCATCTAAAACTATTCTCTCGCCATTGTTATTGCTCATTATATTGTAATTCCTTGATTACTTGTTTAATGTCTGCTACTAAACTCTCCCTATGAGAACAGGAGCCCCAGGGCTTTGTTTTCCCACTCTTCAGCCCACGTGACAATTCTGACACAGCAGATCTTTGGTGTTGGTTTCCTGATGAATCCCAGGCAATGATGACAAATTTTTTTAGGTAATAGTGAAACTTACCTAATCAATAAACTTGATAAAAGCAGGTTTTGGTAAAAAGGTACCCATGGTTTGTCATGAAAGAGACTTGAAGTAAATCATGTCAGCGGTGTGAATTTGTGGATAATTGTTGGAAGTGAATTTGTATTGGTCATCTGTCCAATGTCTATTAGTGGCTAGTAAATTCCAATTGTGTTAACCTCCTCATTCCCTTAGTCATTTATTTAGGTGGTGACTGGGGTCCCACATGAGACTGGGACCTGTTCATGAGTCTTGGAAGGGAGCTAACTAGTTTGCCCAGGCTCTTGCACTTCCTGCATTTTTGCTGCACAGCAGATGGGTAATAGCAAGGCGCTCTCCTGCTAGCAGTAACTAAAGGGACACAGTGGCAATGCCAGAGAGGGGCAGAGGCAGCTACACAAATCAAAATACTCTTACTTTGTAGTTCATGACTGACTTTCTACCAACTGAAAGTCCATACCTCAATTTCAGCCAGACAAGTAATTCCAAATATTTTACAAAACCATCTATTCCAGTTTTTGGTGGAGGGAAGGTACCATCTTTGATATAACCCATAGAGATCAAAGTTGCTTAACACTTAAAATATATCATATGTAATATGGTATAATCATTAATAACTCATACACAATACAATGTATAAACATGATTTCTTGGGCAGAAAGGACACATTTCTGAGGCTCAGTTTTTCCGTGGGTTGGTACATGGAACATTTATTGTGGATTTGCACTGAGCCAGGTAGTCTAGTACAGGCAGAGTCTCCCATTAATGCTCCTGCCAGCCCTGTGAAGTGAGAGCGGGATACTCAGGAGAGGTTCAGCTGCCTCAGATTCGCAGAGCTGACCGTGCTGGGTCCAGGATTTATGCCCAGGTCTCTCCGACTCCAGATCCATGTTCTTTCCTCTTTTCACTCTACTCAAGGAGCTTGAAGGTGTAATGGGGAAAATCCCCTGAAGTGAAAATGTTAAGTAATAACATAGGTGGACACAGACCACAGGGGCTGGGAGGGCCTGATGGCGAGTCCTCTAGCTCCCACATGGAGGTGCTGGAGCTGGTGGTGTAGGAGTTAGGGAAAGCCTCTACAAAGTAGAGAACTCAGTTCAGACAGGATAAGGAGTTAATGAAGTCTCACAGCCTATTTCAAGGAGGGAGGAGAAAGGGACACAAGTGACTAGGGAACACAAAGTTAAATAAATGATCCAAACAGTTAATTTTGAAAGTTGGATGAGAAACATAATCAAGCCCGTTGACATTTGTCAACTGTTACCAGCATGCGTGCATACAAAATCCTATTGACTTATTAATAAAAGCAAAAGCAAAACTTCCTTCTGAGCAATCTGATGATTACAATCGGGTCAGTTTTTGTAACTTGTGGAAAAGGAGATCAGCGACTAGATGATCCTGTGTGAGCAGCTGTTGAGAATGTGATCCTGTGATCCTGTTAGGTCCTGTGTGAGCAGCTGTTGAGAATTCTCATCCACTACAAACACTGAAAGACTGTCAAGTCAGTAGTTATTTTTTTTTAATGCTTAGTTCAAACCAAACAAAGTATTGCAAACATTTCTACAGCAAGAATGGAAATTGGAGACTGAAAGTAACCTCGTTGGCCCTAAGAAGTAAACTCCTTTTCCTTTTCTTCCTAAAAGAAATATTACCTACCAAGACTGGAGAATTGAAGTGTTTCCTGGTTTTGCTGTTGTGATGTGTCTAGCTAGTTTTCATTGTAAGTACTTTGCCACACTGAAATTTAAATATATAATGAATCAAGTTAATGGAAGCTTAAGTGTTTGGGACTTATGAAAGAAAACAATGCTATGTCTAATATATTAGGGTTTCCTGCTTTTGTCTGTAAAGAATTTGCCTGTCTTTGGCTAGGCGCGTAGTGGCTCACGTCCTAGCACTCTGGGAGGCCAAGGCAGGTGGATTGCATGAGCACAGGAGTTCCAGACCAGCCTAAGCAAGAGTGAGACCCTATCTCTACTAAAAAGAGAAAAACTAGCTGGGCATGGTGGCAGGTGCCTATAGTCCTAGCTACTCGGGAGGCTGAGGCAAGAGGATGGCTTGAGCACAAGAGTTGGAGGTTGCTGTGAACTACAATGCCACAGGGTACTCTACCCAGGGCAACGGAGTGAGACGTTCTCAAGAAGGAAAAAAAAAGACTTTACCTGTCTTTGACTTTGTAGGTGACTGTAAGTGTAGAAGTACGGTTAGTGTGGGTCCCAAATGAAAGGACTCACACAGAACCTGAGGGTCAGGAGTAAAAGCGAGGAAATGCCTGGAGGACCACCTCCTCCTCCACACCGAGAACCCTGTGAATGCAAAGGGAGAGTGGTAGCGCAAAGAGGATACGGCCATAGAGGGCCAGTGGGTAACAGCTCTGGCTTTGAAGACAGATCTGGAATGGCTTTGCAGTTGGCTGCCGTGGACCTCGTCATGGTTGTAAGCCAGTCACATGGATCGTAATGTAAGGTAGATCAGTGCTGTCAATACCCAAGCCAAAGGAGACAGGGGACTCAAACCAGAGAAACCAGGCCCATACATGCTGTACGATGTATCAGATGGAGTTGAGGCTCCATATGTTGGGAGGAACTTCTGGAATGTGGTGAAGGACCAAATGACAGAGATTTAAGGCGTATTTGAGAGTTTATGGGTCCTGGCGAAACATTACAAAGTTTACAGTATGATTCCAAAATATGCCTTGTGGTACGTTACTCAGTCATCGTGGACCTTCAAACATGACCTTGTCTTCCTCCCAGAAGCTTTCTACTTAGGCGACGGGGAACACTTTCAAAGAGTAAAATCAGTTCGATTTTACAGTGTTTTATTTTATTCATCCAACATCCAGTGCACATTGATGAAGTACCCACAGAGCTATAGGAACAGGGCCTGCAGGGCTCCCTGTGCAAAGCAAGGCACCTCTTCTGTTCAGTGGTTCTAAACCGTTCAGAAAAGATCACCACATACTGGCTTGTGAGAGGCTTTGACCCATGGTGTGGCTCTTTATTCCCATCTGCGTCAGCCAATGCTTTGCCCTCTCCTCCCTGACAAGTGGCTATCTCTTTGATATCCCCAGTGTTCTTCCTTCAAAGAAGTTTTTAAACTCAATATTCTGATAAAGCAAGCGTCACTCTTCCCCCCTCATTTCTGTCCTTCAGAATACTGCACTTCTATATGATGAAGTAGAAAATCTCTATGAGAATGTTTGCCTCCTCCATTAGAATAAAATGGGCAAGGATAATGTGTTAATGAATTTATAGATTAAACTTCAACTTCTCCTAAAGAGGATACTTCTGTGAACTTTTCCATTTGCACACATCAAAAGGTCTTTTAAAAGGGATGTTGGACATATCCGTTGTCCAGAGCTATTAGAGATGCAGGGATGATCAAACTGAATGTTTATTTGAAATATCCTCGTCCAGCCTGAGCGTGAGCCTCGCTGGAATGAGTCACATCTCTTTAAGGTCCGTCTCTTCATTTATCCACAGGAAGGCCTCATTTGTCAACTTTGTCCATATTCAGCCAGCTCCAGCTGTTCCAAAAACAAACCATTAGAACTAGCAGCCCAGTGTTCACTGCACTTTCATCAGCACCTGGTAATCTGTCTTCAGATGATGCCAAGGAATTCTTTAGAAGTGGAGATTCTCCCTTCTTGGATAGATATTCTTCCTCTTTCTGAAAGAGACAGCTAACTTTTTTCTAGATTATTAGCAATTTCAGAAAAAACATCAACAACTCAATTGTCAAGGAACAGAGAAAGCAGTGCTTTCAGGTTGCAATTTCTCTTCTCTGCACTCAGATGTGAAGGGGGAAATGCACTTACTTAATCACCATGACTGGTCTTCCTCACCAGCATCTTCTTCCCTAAACTTAAACGCACCACTGTTGCGGTCTCTTCTGGTTTAGACAGCCACCTCTCAGTTAAACATTCTCTTTATTCCAAGGTGAACTCTCTCTCCAGGCTGGTGTCAATTGTCCCTCTTTGTCACCCCATCTTTTTAGGTAATCACTACTGAAAATATAGTCTTTATCACATGTAGACACACAGTGATGACGTTGCCGCAGGCCCCTCCACTTACTATATTCTAGTTCCATCTTGAACCGTCATCCTCATGCTAAGTGTGGCTCTGTACTATGTGGCATTGAGCCCCCTTCGGTATCTTCATTAATTTGGCTTTGTACGTATTATTCAAACGCTAAAATACCTCAAGACTCCATTTCTAGTGACATTTCTCAGAACCTGCGTTTTCTATCCCTTCTTAAAACTCACCCTCTAGGTACTTGCCCTTCTTCTTAAATTCTAAGTTTCTCAGCCAGTGGGGACTCTCCCAAGCCTCTGATTCTTCCTGCTCTGTGGAAGCTTTGATGATCTCAGAGCGTATATGGGTCTGGTTTCTTTGGCCATAAACCACGACAAGAATCTCACTTGACAAATCCTGCCTTACTTTTATCAAATTAATTACATGTCATTCAGCAAATCGTTTTTGAATTCTTTCTGCATGAGGCTCTTTGCTGAGATCTGTGGGAGGTACAAAAAAATGATGTGGTCCTTTCTCTAAGAAGCCTACCATCAAGCTCTTATTTTTTATGGACAGACTTTTCCATTCTTCTTCTCTTTCCTTATTCATAAAAGTAATGCTAGAGGGCAGGGGTAAATCTATATTTCTCTTTCCCAAGAAAGGCAGTTCAGCTGGGGGTGGACTGTAGGAGACAGGGAAAAAGACCCTGAAATTTCACCTCATGTGTGGAACGGGATGTGGAGACTTGGACCAAGTGTGGCCTGCAGGTCTCCTTAGGTGGCTGGCTGGGTTTTCACTGTCCTGCCTACTAAGGAGCAGTGAAGATTATCATTCCTGGTGAAGCCAGTTAGAAGATATATAATCAGAAGGACTTAGCTTTTTTTTTTTTTTTTTGAGACAGAGTCTCAAGCTGTCACCCTGGGTAAAGTGCCTTGGCACTCTTGGGCTCAAGGGAGCCTCTTGTCTCAGCCTCCCGAGTAGCTGGGACTACAGGCGCCTGCCACAATGCCTGGCTATTTTTGTTATTGTTGTTGTAGTTGTCATTGTTACTTCAGCTGGCCTGGGCTGGGTTCAAACCCGCCAGCCTCGGTGTACATGGCCGACACACTACCCACTGAACTATGGCGCCACCCTTAGCATTTTAATATAAGATGTTACTTTAAAATGTGTTATAAATAAGAAATCTTTATTGTGGAAACAAAGGGTCATAAAGGAAAAAATTCCAAAATCCATCCAATATAGGAAGCTGATGAATATAGATATATTTATAAGATATGCTTCTCTTACTTCAAGCTTTTCAAGTGAGAAAAATAAAAAAATAAAAAAAAAGCCTTAGTACAGGTTAGTCCAGCACAGCCCAGAGATCTAAATCACTGCCTTAGACACGGTGAAAAACACACTATTGCCATAACTAGGCTAAGGATTTAATATTTATTTCATTCTGCTTTCCCAGCCAAAATGAGATGGCCAGAGCCTGTATTTTCCCATTATTACATTAGCAAAGAACACTGAGCTTTATTGAGGAAATTGAATTAAATTAAAAAGGCAGCATTCAGCTCTAACTGGACTGGCACACACAAGTAATTCTGGAGCTAATCCTGAGGGCTGATCTGTGAGGAATGGCAGACCTTTGAGCTCATTTCTCCTCAAACCAGTATTTCCAGGAATGTCTATTTGCATAAAATCTCCAGGATACTATTTTTAATTTTCTTATGTTATTGAATTAACAAGTTATTCTACCAGTCATTACCTCCTTCTTCAGGGACTAGACTGTAGTCCAGCTGGGACATTACTCAGGGCCCTTGAGACATCTTCCCATCAGCTCCACAGTTTGTTAATTCAATTATTCTTTAGATCTTCCATCAAAGAACGACCAAGATCTTCCATTAAGGAATGATCAGGTGAGGGCGGCGCCTGTGGCTCAGTGAGTAGGGCGCCGGCCCCATATACCAAGGGTGGCGGGTTCAAACCCAGCCCCGGCCAAACTGCAACAAAAAAATAGCCGGGCGTTGTGGCAGGCGCCTGTAGTCCCAGCTGCTCAGGAGGCTGAGGCAGGAGAATAGCGGAAGCCCAAGAGTTAGAGGTTGCTGTGAGCTGTGATGTTACGGCACTCTACCCGAGGGCGGTATAGTGAGACTCTGTCTCTACAAAAAAAAAAAGGAATGATCAGGTGAGATAGGACACAGCAAGTTTTCTTTAACCATTTTAGTTAAGATCCTACATTATTAATTTTTGTTTTCATCTGTGCCATCTTTAGCCCATCATCAGCAAAGAGTAAGTTAATGCTAACCAGGTAGAGAAATGCATTTTATCCAAGTGTTTTAAGCGAACATATAAAACTTTATATTTGGGGCGGCACCTGTGTCTCAAAGGAGTAGGGCACCGGCCCCATTTGCCAGAAGTGGCAAATAAAAAAAAAAAACTTTATATTTGAAAAGGTCAGACAGTTACCAAAGTGGACAGAATGTTGTAATGAATTCATATACACTCGGTACCCAATTTTTAACTCATACCCTATCTTGTTTCATTTTGCTTCGTCCTTCTCCATATAATTTGAAGCACACCCCAGGCATCACAACCTTTCATTCATACATATTTTAGTGAGAATCCTTAAAAGGCTAAGGGGTCCTTAAAAAAAATAAAAAACCTTGGGCGGTGCCTGTGGCTCAAAGGAGTAGGGCGCTGACCCCATATGCCAGAGGTTGCGGGTTCAAACCCAGCACCGGCCAAAACTGCAAAGAAAAAAATAAATAAATTAAAAATTAAAAACTTTGCAAAACCATTACCATACATTACAAATATTAGTAATTCTTACTAATCCTTAAACGTCAATGTTCAAGTTTCCAGGTGTTTCAGAAATAACTTTTTTGTGTGTGGTTTGGATGAAGTTTTAAATAGAGTCTTGCGAAGTCCTCTGTCACGCTTAGTTTTTTTTCTGTTTTGAAGGTATTTATTGAAGAAATTGGATTGTTTAACCCTAAGTCTGGATTTTGCTGATTACCTCCCATGGTTTCATTTGACAAGCTCTACTGTCAAATGGTTTTTTTGTTTTGGTTTGGTCTGGTTTGGTCTTGTCCGTACATGGGTTTTGGACCGAGAGGTTTTGTCTGACTTCATCTGTCGTGTCCCTTCCTGTCAGGAGGCACTTACTGTCTTTCTCTCTGCGATGACCCTGGACTAGATCCATTCATTCATGAGGAGTAGTAAAATGGGATATTTTAATTTCATTATTGATTAGCAGGAATGATCAAAGAATTTTTAATGAGAGTACCTGGCACATAGGGGCCCAATATAGTACGTATTGAACGGGTTCATTTCCATAAGAACCTCGGTGACGTGGGGTTTGTTAGAACCTTGCTTGCTTAAGATTCAGTGATTACAATAAAGCATCCCTTTTCCTCCTAGAATTATTATCCTTCTCCATTTTGCACACCACACCTCTAACAGATTACTGAAGTAGCATTACATTTACCACTTTTAATATCTTCTGGTACCAATTTTTAAATGCAGCTGTTTTCAGACGTGCATTGGATTTATCCAGTGATTGCCCTTTCTCAGTCTTACACTAACTTGACATTCTTAACAGGAAGGAAAAGCAGAGGAACAAAGAACAGGAAAGCTAAGGAGGCCTGAATTGTGTCCCATGGTAGGGCTAACACCAAGCATTCTCAGACGATATAAGAGTCTTTGCAATTGACTGAGCCTGTGACATGCTGACCTTGCAAAGGCTTCCTAAAGATAAAGGTGGTAGTCTTACTAGACTCAAAGCTTAGCCTAGTTTGTATCAAAACAACCTTGCCTTTCATCTGCCATTTGCTTGTCTGCCTGCTAAACAGTAAAAGAGCCTCTGTAAATACCAGCTTGATTTTTGCCCTTGACACAGTGTATATAAAATACCGACGGTGTGGGTAGGGTTAGAAACACTGTGGGCTTTTATCTTTATTTTTCTGACAATATAGAGACCATGATTACAGTAAATGTTCCGGTGCTGATAATTTTTCACAGGCATTGTAATCATGATGCACAAGTATCAAGTTCTTATATTTACGATATAAGATGGATGTATTATACAAAGAATTATAAAGTCTTTGCTGCTGCATATTTTGGCTTTTACTTATACACCTGGAAAGGACTATAACAAATATGCATTTCTACTATGTTCAGAGCATACAGCAGGATGCATAGAGTAAAACAAGTCTTTGGCGTGCTGTCTTCTGTGTATGATAGGAGGCATATAGATAGATCCTGAGGTAGGTCTTCTGGTGCTAGGTACCAGTGTTGAAATGCAGCTGTTTTCAAGCATATTTTAGATTTATCTACAGAGGAACACTGATAATGGTCTTGGGTTTTCATTTTATTGAAATCAGTAGTAAATTTTCATGGAGGTGAGAGTCAAGATAGGCTTTGAAAAATCAATAGGATTATATACTATGGAAGACTATTCAGCCATAAAAAGATGGAGACTTTACATCTTTTGTATTCATGTGAATGAAGTTGAAACACATTCTTCCTAGTAAAGTATCACTAGAATGAAAAGGCAAGTATCCAGTATACTCAGGACTAATATAAAGCCAGTGGATAAACTAATACATGCTCAAACAAGAGAAAAACTCAATTCAAGTTGAGATGAGGGGGAAGAGAGGAGAGGGGAAGAGGGGAAATTGGTGTGCTCTCACCTAACGGTCACAATGTTAGGGTATAAGGCACACCTGGGTGCAGGACACAACTGCAACAAGGACTTTCCCTGACAAAAGCAAACATTGGAACCTAATTGTACCCTCCTATTAATCTAAAATTAAAAAAAAAATCAATAGGATTTGAAAAGATAATAAGAATGTTCCAGAATAAGAGCATGTGCAAAGATAGCAGGGCTTACATCTTCAGAGCATGTTTAGGGGTGATTAAGGAATTCCAGTTTGACTAGCCTGGGAGGTTTCTTTAGGTAGGTATTAAATAACAGAAAGATGCTGGTGGGGCGGTAATGATAAAGTCTAGTATCACCTAACTCCAATAAAATTAGTCCATATCACAAAATCCCAAAACCAGAGATGTTGGCGTGGATGTGGAGAAAAGGGAACACTTCTACACTGCTGGTGGGAATGCAAACTAATACATTCCTTTTGGAAAGATGTTTGGAGAACACTTAGGGATCTAAAAATAGACCTGCCGTTCAATCCTATAATTCCTCTACTAGGTACATATCCAGAAGACCAAAAATCACATTATAACAAAGATATTTGTACAAGAATGTTTATTGCAGCCCAATTCATAATTGCTAAGTCATGGAAGAAGCCCAAGTGCCCATCAACCCATGAATGGATTAATAAATTGTGGTATATGTACACCATGGAATATTATGCAGCTTTAAAGAAAGATGGAGACTTTACCTCTTTCATGTTTACATGGATGGAGCTGGAACATATTCTTAGCAAAGTACCTCAAGAATAGAAGAAAAAGGGTGGCACCTGTGACTCAGTGAGTAGGGTGCCGGCCCCATATACCGAGGGTGGCAGGTTCAAACCTGGCCCCGGCCAAACTGCAACAAAAAATAGCCGGGCGTTGTGGCGGGGCCTGTAGTCCCAGCTACCAAGGAGGCTGAGGCAAGAGAATCACCTAAGCCCAAGAGCTGGAGGTTGCTGTGAGCTGTGATGCCACGGCACTCTACCAAGGGTGATAAAGTGAGACTCTGTCTCTTTAAAAACACACACACACAAAACACAAGAATGGAAGAAAAATTATCCAATGTACTCAGCCCTACTATGAAACCAATTTATAGCTTTCATGTGAAAGCTATAACTCATTTATAGCCCAAGAAGAAGGGGAAAGAGGAGAAGGAGGGAAGGGGAGTAGGGAGGATGGGTGGAGGGAGGGTGATTTGTAGGACCACACCTACGGTGCATCTTACAAGGGTACATGTGAAACTTACTAAGTGTAGAATATAAATGTCTTAACACAATAACTAAGCAAATGCTGTGAAGGCTATGTTAACCAGTTTGATGAAAATATTTCAAATTGTATATAAAACCAGCACATTGTATCCCATGATTGCATTAATGTACACAGCTATGATTTGATTAAAAAAAAAAAAAAAAGAGCTTCAATATCAAGTTGAGACATTGGCACTGAGCAATGGAGAGAGATTAAAGACTTTGAATGGGGGCCTGATGTGACCAACCAGTGTCAGGAATAGATCCAAGAAGGAAGAAAGGGAAATTGAAATCAAATCATTAATGTTAGAGAAAAGGAAGGTTTTGATAATCAAAACTGTAGGATTGGACGACTCAGTGAAAGGAAAAGGAGCTATGGAGTCCAAAATCTACACTAGAATGATGTCAACTAAAAGAAAGAAGTGAGCAGAACAACTTTGAGGTGAAATATGAATTTAGGTTTGCGGTATAACCGTGTATAAAGGATTAGAGATGTCCAGAAGGAAAATTCCAGGATGCAGCATAGAAATGAGATCAGAATACAGACGGCAACTTGGGAATTCACTGTAGAAAGATGGTAGTTGGAATCTACCTCTAAAAGATTCTCGATTCTAACCACTTCACCCTGAAACTCCCCTGCTGCCCCCAGCCCTTGTTTAAGTATATCATCTCTGACCTGGCCTATTGAAATACTTCCCAGTTAAAAGTAAGTACGCCTGGTGGGGTCTCCCTCTCACCTCCCATGCCTTTTTACAATCTGTAGTTTAGGCTTGTTCAATACTGAGGACAGGATATTGTCTATTTCATTTATTCCTGAAGATCCTGGCACAGAATGGACACTTAAACATTTTTTTTTTCCAGCAAAGGTCAATGAATGTTACTACTAAAACATAAAGAAAAGAGTTGAGGGCGGCACCTGTGGCTCAAGGAGTAGGGCGCTGGTCCCATATGCCGGAGGTGGCGGGTTCAAACCCAGCCCCGGCCAAAAAAAAAAAAAGAGTTGAAGAGAGAGAACTTTGGTGAACACCCTTGGGGCAAAGAAAAAAGGGTGGGAAAGACAAATAGACAAAGAACCAAGAGAAGGCAGGGCACAGAAGCATGAGATTGCAGGTGGGGCAGTGGTAGGGATCTGCTGTAGGTGAAGAGGAGAAACCACAGGAAGAGCTGACAGTGACCGGTGCTTCCCATAGGCCCAAGACCTGACGCAGAATGGCTCCGTTAATCTGCACGGTAGGATTTCCTGTTACAGACATGAGACAGGTGAGGGTAGATACTGGAAATGTTAGATACTTTGTCCATGGACAAACAAATGGGGAAGCCACCAACCAGGCCACCTGGCTCCAGGGCACAGAGTCTTAACTGCCCTCCAGCCCCTCCAGCCCCTGCTAGCAGCAGGGCAGAGTCAGTTTGCAGGGGACTAAGGAGTGTGGCATTAGAGATGTAAAAGGAAAAGGAGGCCTGGCCACTGTGACCTTTGGTCACAAAGAGAGGACATCAGCGCCTATCATTCTGAGTGAGGCTATGTCCACATTAGGCCCCCACCTTGGCAGAAGCTATGAGAGTAGTCCTCATGTGCCTCAGGCCATGAGAACCTGAGGAAAATGCTCTTATTTCAGGAATAAATAGTTTTGATCATGGCTTCAGGGTCTTCTACCAGCTGCTTTGACATTGACCTTTTTACTACATTCCAGTGTTATTATTGACTTAAAATTGTCCTTGAGAGAGAAGAAAAAAAAAAATCTGACTTTGGCAATAAAAAGCATTACATTATTCCAAGTTGCTTTCTGTTTTAAATAGTTTTGTGAATCATTCCTGTTCCTTTTTTTTTTTTTTTTAAAGTGGTGAAGTGAAGTCCTGCCCAAGCTAGATGGAAAGGCGCCTTTGTTTGCCTTGTTACTTGTGTTTTGAATAGCAAATGCACAGGTACAGAGCCCACAGGTGACACTGAGGACAGGCACACATTCCGGAAACAAACATGCCCCTGACCAGCTGGTGTCAGGTCGCAGAACGCCACTCACTCTTAAAGCTCACACGTGTTAAGGTTTTGGCAGATTTATCCATTTCTTTAATTAAAGAACTTGGGATGATATGAATCACGGAACTATTTTTTTCCTAATTGATGCAAATCTTAAAAACATGTGACTAAAATCTGTTCCCAGAATTTTTCATTGCAGAAGATTTTTAATTTGATTTAAAATATATGCAGATGTATTTATCTTTTTGTTCCTTAACATTTTTTATTGGGTGGTGGTTTTTCCTGAGCCATTCTCTAACTGTAGTGATCAGCGTTCACAGCAGGAATAGAATTTCTTTCTTTTTAAAGCCTTTCATTCTGAAAATAGGAGCCTTGGCCTCCTGAGGACAACTCAGCACCTTTCCTGGAGGCTGACAATCCAATTTAAGAGTGCAGAGGAAGTGAATAACTTCTCAAAAAATTATGTCACTTTTTCTTAATTCTCATGTCTGTAATCCTAGCGCTGTGGGAGGCCAAGGTGAAAGGATTGTTTTGCTAAGGAGTTCAAGACTAGCCTGAGCAAGAGGGGAACTCTGTCCCTACTAAAAATAGAAAAATTTAGCTGGGCATAGTGGTGCATGCCTGTTTTTGCAACTACTCAGGAGGCTGAGACAGGAGGATTGCTTGAGCCCAGGAGTTTGAGGTTGCTGTGTGCTATAATGATGTGTATTGTGGTACATGGCACTCTTCCGAGAGCAACAGTATGAGATGCTGTCTAAAAAAAAGATTAAAACTAAAATAACTGTCTTTTGAAGGTTATCCTTAAAATATATATATATGTTTTACTCTTTAAAAAATATATATAGAAAATTTATAGAATTTATAGCTATATTTATATGTATATATTATACATATATATATAACAAATATTTGGCCACTTACAGCATCAGGATAGTTTCTTTCTTTATCCAATAGTTAAAGTTGGAGCACAGCCTGACTTCATATCCCCTATAAAATGCACAGGTGATCTTTGGCCTGTTTGTGGCCAGAAAAAGTGACTGTAAGTACAAACCAAATAGTTCAGTTTGGATATTACATGAAAAATATAAGGAAAATTATTTTATGAAAAGTAGCTTTTTAGGGCGGCGCCTGTGGCTCAAGGAGTATGACACTGGTCCCATATGCCGGAGGTGGCGGGTTCAAACCCAGCCCTGGCCAAAAAAAAAAAAACCCCAAAAAAAAGAAAAGTAGCTTTTTAACAAGGAAAATTAATTTATGGATGCTTTGCAGAGGAAAATGCATTGCAGAAGAAAAACATGGTGTCAGGAATGCCTTTGGATCTTTACCATTCCTAACCCAAGTCAATGATTCTGAATACCTGTTAGGAATACGCACAGTGTTGTCACAAAGTCTGATTAGAATCTGAAGGAAACATTTATAAATCCATAGTTTGGGCTGTGCAAGACACAAGACTATATTTTTTGCCCGTTTAAAGTGGGATTGTTCCCCATGTAGATTATAAGGCAATCATCTTAATAGCTCATTGACCAGAATTGCTGTGTTGTCAGCCAATCTTTTTCTGTGGAACATCCAGGCAATACCACTGGGTACCCACAAACTCAGAGATTTTAAGAGAATCAGAACTTTTGCCAAAATGACACTGGTAAGCAGGCTAGAAATGGCAGTTGTATTTCATTGGCTTTTTAATGACATTTGTTTTCAAAAGTATAACTCTAGAAGTGTTTACTTTAAGCTGACACTTATAATCTCTTGAACTCTAGTGTGAGCAATGAGTCACCATGAATTACAATTATAGTGACAACACCTACTAATTAATTGAGCACTCACTTTATGCTAAGGCGTTTCTTTTTTTTTTTTTTTTTGTAGAGACAGAGTCTCACTTTATGGCCCTCGGTAGAGTGCCGTGGCCTCACACAGCTCACAGCAACCTCCAACTCCTGGGCTTAAGCTATTCTCCTGCCTCAGCCTCCCGAGTAGCTGGGACTACAGGCGGCTGCCACAACGCCCGGCTATTTTTTGGTTGCAGTTTGGCCGGGGCCGGGTTTGAACCCGCCACCCTCGGTATATGGGGCCGGCGCCCTACCGACTGAGCCACAGGCGCCGCCCTGCTAAGGCATTTCTAAGCATTCCCATATTTAATTTTCACAAGCACCCTATATAAGTAGGTAATTTTGTCACTATTTTAAAGATGAGGAAAAGGGAGGTTATGTTCTTTAAGTGGTGAAAGGTATGAGTCCAGTTTTAGTCTTTGATGTGTGGTTATCCAGTTCTCCCAGCACCATTTATTGAATAGGTAATCTTTTTGGCTATTTTGATTTTCTGAGCAGCTTTGTGTGAGAAATGCCATATATTTGTTAAAGGCTTGCTATAGGAAATTGAATGGCAGCTTTGAAAGACAAGCTTTGAAAAGGAGACCACTAACCTCCAAAAAATTTAATATTTTGAAAACAGAAAATAAGCAAAAACACATTCTAGCGGAGTTTTCATGCTGGGCAGGGCACAAGATCATAGTGGTGATTGTTGACTTCTCTGGTCTCGTGCTTAAGAATGTAGATGCCGGCGGCGCCTGTGGCTCAGTCGGTAAGGCACCTGCCCCATATACGGAGGGTGGCAGGTTCAAACCCGGCCCCGGCTGAATTGCAACCAAAAAAAAAATAGCCGGGCGTTGTGGTGGGCGCCTGTAGTCCCAGCTACTCGGGAGACTGAGGCAAGAGAATCGCTTAGGCCCAGGAGTTGGAGGTTGCTGTGAGCTGTGTGAGGCCACGGCACTCTACCGAGGGCCGTAGAGTAAGACTCTGTCTCTACCAAAAAAAAAAAAAGAATGTAGATGCCAAATGAAGTAAAACTGAAACCTTTTCCACACAAGGATGTCCACTATCACCACTATTATTCAACATAGTTCTGGAAATTCTAGCCAATGCAATCAGGCAAGAGAAGGATATAAAGGGCATCCAAATGGGGGCAGGGGAGGTCAAATTCTCACTCTTTGCTGATGACATGATCTTGTACTTAGAAAACCCCCGAGACACAAATGCAAAACTCCTGGAAATGATCAAGAAATACAGTAATGTCTCAGGTATAAAATCAATGTCCACAAATCAGTAGCCTTTGTATATGCCAATAGCAGCCAAGTTGAGAAGCAAATCAAGGACATAATTCCCTTCACTTTAGCTTCAAAGAAAATGAAGTACTTAGTATACTATCAAAAGAGGTGAAGGATCTTTATAAAGAGAATTATGAAACCCTAAGAAAAGAAATAGCAGAAGACATTAACAAATTGAAGAACATACCATTTTCTTGCTGGGAAAAATCAATATTGTTAAAATGTCTATTATATCCAAAGTGATCTAGAGATTCAGTGCAATCCCCATTAAAAAACCAACATCATACTTTGAAGAACTAGAAAAAATAGTATTTGTTTTATATGGAACCAGAAAAAAACCTGTATAGCTAAGGCTATTCTTAGGACTATCAGACTTTAAGCTATATTATAAGTCAACAGTAATCAAAACATCATGACATTGGCACAAAAATAGAAAAATAGACATGTGGAACAGGATAGAAAACCAAGAGATGAAACCAGGCTCGAGTTGCCATCTGATCTTTGATAAACCAAACAAGCGCACACAAGGGAGAAAAGAATCCTTGTTCAACAAATTGTGCTAGGAGAACTGGATAGCCACACGTAAAAGACTAAAACTGGACTCATGCCTTTCACCACTTACAAAACTTAAGAAGGATAAAAGATTTAAATATAAGACACAAAATGATAAAAATCTTAGAAGAAAGTGTGGGGAAAACTATTCTGTTGGTGTCAGCCTGAGGAAAGGTTTTACGACAAAGACTTCAGTGGCCATTGCTACAACAACAAAAATTAACAAATGGGATTTAATTAAGCTGAAAAGTTTCTGTACAACTAAAGACACAACAACTAAAGCAAAAAGCCTGCCTTCAGAATGGGAAAAGATATTTGCATGGTATGAATCTGACAAAGGGTTGATAACTAGAATCTACAGAGAACTCAAATTAATCAACAAAAAATAGAGCAAACAATCCCATCTATCACTGGGCAAGAGACATGAACAGAAGAATCTTCTCTGAGGAAGACAGACAAATGGCTAACAAACATTTGAAAAAAATTCTCATTGTTCCTAAACATCAGAGAAATGCAAATCAAAACCACCCTCAGATATCATTTAACCCCAATGAGAATAGCCCACATCACTAAGTCTCAGAGCTGCAGATGCTGGCGTGAAAGTGAAAAAGAAGGGAACACTTACATAGTATTGATGGGACTTCAAACTAATACAATCTTTCTGGAAGGAAGTATGAAGAATCCTCAAAGAACTCAAATTAGACCTTCCATTTGATCCCCCAATCCCATTACTAGGCATTTATTCACAAGAAAAAAAATTATTTTATCATAAGGACATTTGCACTGAACTATTTATCACAGCTCAATTTACAATCACCCAACTGTGGAAACAGCCTAAATGCCCACGAACCCAGGAATGGATTCACAAGCTGTGGTATAGGTATACCATGAAATACTATTCAGCCATTAAAAAAGATGGAGACTTTGCATCTTTTGTATTAACCTGGATGGAGGTAGAACACATTCTTCTTAGTAAAGCATCACAACAATGGAGGAGCAAGAATCCAATGTACTCAATAATATGAAGCCAGCAGACAATCTAATACACACTCACATAAGAGAAAATCTCAATTTAATTCAAGGTAGGGGGTGGAGGGGAACCAGAAAGCGGGAAGAGGGAATGTGGGAGGGGGATGGGTGTGTGCCCACTTACTGGGCACAATGTTAGGGTGTGTGGCACATCTCTTGTGGGCAGGACACAATTATAAGAGGGACTCTAACTAACAAATGAGAGCATTATAAACGAATTCTTCGTACCATAAACTAACCTGAAACAGTAAAGAAAATTTAAAAATAACAAATAATTAACTATAAAAGAATGTGCATGCCAGACTTGAGTGCTTAGGTCTCTTGTCACTTACATGCTATGTAATATTGAGCAAATTACTTTATCTCTCTGTGCCTCAATGTTTTCATCTGTAAAATACAGATAATAATAGTACCTAGCTCCTAATAAGGCTGTCATGAAGATTGAAGCCAAGTGAGCCACCTAGCAACTGGCACATGGAAAGTGTTCAATAAATGCTATCAGTGAAACATTCATGGAGGGTTAAGAAAAGATGGGTTTGCTTTATATTTTTAAGTTCCCATCTTGGAGCCCCTGCGATAATCCTTTCTCAATCTCAAGTGTTTTTATTTTGATTTTTGCTTTGTCAGCCACCCACTGGCAGGGATGCAGGAGCCACGCATCTCGTATCTCAAGCTGATTCTATGCAGATGAGACTTACAGGTCATTTGCGTTGACTGGTCTTCTGGTTCTTTTTCTCCCTCAGGTGCTGGAAAGCTTCAAGATCATGGACTATAGCCTTTTGCTAGGAATCCACATCTTGGACCATTCCCTCAAAGAGAAAGAAGAGGAGACCTCACAAAATGTGCCTGATGCTAAGAGGCCCGGGATGCAGAAGGTCCTGTACTCAACAGCCATGGAATCTATCCAGGGTCCAGGGAAATCTGGAGACGGGATCATCCCAGAAAACCCAGACACGTAAGTGTTGCCACATGCCTGCCCACCCTCCCGATAGTGGCAGCCCACGTCATTACGGAATTACATGCAATTACAGACTCCTTCCCATGACATTCTGAGGATGAAGTCCTACTTGGCAATAAAATAGGTTAAGCCACCTTCATTTCTGTTCATCTATAAATAACTATTAAATGGATGAGTGACTATTTCCCGAATTTTATTCTTTCAACCCCTTTGTTTCTTTTTTCAAACGGCTCCATTTTTTAATAATGCCTAAAAATGTCATTACCCCCATTTACTACGTATTCAAAACATCCACTGCAAAAGGCAAGAATAAATTTGGAATAAACACATATTTCAACAAATACATGATAGGAATGATGTTTGAATCCAGAACCTTTTATCTTCTGTTGTTCTAGTCCTGCACCCTGGCAGATGTGGCCCCTCGCCTCAGCCAGATGTGATAGTGACTGCAGGATTGATTGGCACGCATAAAGTGCACATTAACTTTCAGAAACAATTACAACCAAAGAATTTTATTCAAATGGCTGCCTGCTTCAGGTGTGTGTGTGCTAGTTGAGCAAGGAGACTAAAACAAATCATTTTCCTTAGTTACTAAACCATGGGTCTATTTCACTTTTGTAAAGAAAATGAATGCATAATTTAAATCCTTGTTTGCAAATCCATCTAAACGTCTAATTATCAGTTAAACAGATTGTATGTAATTGTGTTGAAATACTATATAGCTACTCAAAATCAAACTAGCATTGAATATAAGGAAACATTCATTTAGTAAGTGAAAAATTCAGACTATAAAGCATGATAAATAATCCCTTTTGTGGATTGATAAATACACATATTTAACTAGAAAGTTATACCAAAAATCAGTAGTTACCTATGCACCCTAGGGATGGTGTGGGGTTTTAAAAATATTTTTGTGTGTGTTTCCATATTTTATTTTAAAAACTCACATGAAATAAAACTTTTTGATCAGGAAAAAAAGTTTTACATTTTTTTTTAGGTTTTTTTTTTTTTTTTTTTGTGATTTTTGGCCAGGGCTGGGTTTGAACCCGCCACCTCTGGCATATGGGACCGGCACCTACTCCTTGAGCCACAGGCACCGCACCAAGTTTTACATTTTTTAAAGCAATATCTTATAATGCTCTGAAAATTCTCACACGTGGTTTTATTGTCGTTGTTGCTGTTGTTTTGCATTTGTTAGGTAAAGTCCCTCTTATAATTGTGTCCCGCCCCCAAGAGATGTGTCACATACCGTGACCCCCCCCCCCACTTCCCAATGCCCCTTCCCCCCTGCCATGTACTGACATCAGTTGTCCTCATATCAGAATTGAGTACATTGGATTCTTGTTTCTCCATTCTTGTGATGTCTTCAAAATAGGAATAAGTTTTAAATTGGATTCTTCACATCCAACTCTTCAGAGTTGACAGCTATGATGTTATTCATTTTGGTGTGGAAGTACATCATTTTGGATTCCAAGGAAGACTTTTTAAAAAAGAAGAAGAAGAGGAAGAAGAAAGATGAATGGGGGAATAAGCCCAGAATTCTTAAAGCGTGTCCAGTTTTATTTTTGGTCTACTGATTAGAAATGATATTTAAATTCCTAGCCTTGTAAACTGTTTTCTCTTTTGCTATCAACAGAATGGGAGGCATTCCAGCTAAAAGCCATAAGGGAGAGAAACTACTTTTATTTATGGGCATTATTGACATTCTGCAATCATATAGGTAAGAACTTTGAGAAGTGGTCTTTTGCCCTTTCAAAATTAATTAAAAGAGTCTAAAAAATTCACCCAATGGGAATGATTTTACATCCTCAGTTTTATCTTTCTGTCTGTTTACATTTAGGTTGATGAAGAAGTTAGAACACTCCTGGAAAGCTCTTGTTTATGACGGTGTAAGTGACGGATATCCCTTCTTAAACCGTATATAGTTTTGGTTTCTCAGAGACTTCAGAGTGTGTACAGGCAACCATGTCGACTAGACTTTAAGAGGAGAGGTAACCAAGGTCTTTGTAAACTCAGAATCATAGGCTAGCAGACTGATTTAAATCTGAGAACAGAGACAACATGAATAGCTGTTCAAATTGATGTCATTCAGCCTTGCAGTTAGGTAAAGGCCCCCCAAAACTAAATGACTTCTGTTTCTATGTGAAATCTAAAGGATTTCTCAGTTATAACGTAATGAAAAAAAATAAGACACTTTTTAAACAGACACTGGGAAGATCAGTGGGGCAGTTGAAATGACGTTCTCACAAGACCAAGCTACATTGGGGTTTGAGTCCTGACTCTGACAGTTGACAGCTTGGATCTGAACTCTGCCTTCCCCACTGCACTAGCCATGTGACCCAGGCAGGTGGCTTGTTGTTGGGCTTCTCTCTCTTAGCCTGGTTTCTCATTTGGACCAAGGAGGTAGTAATGAAGCCTGATGTAAAGTTGAAATAACATAGTGCATATTAGTCTTCGACAGGAAGCCTAACACACAATAAGGATGTAGAAAGTAACTTTGAAGTCAGTGTGGATTTACGCAGGCTGACTGATAGGACAATGTCTTCATTGACATAACTGAAGGAAAAAATCAGTTATCAAAGGAGCAATCACCTGCTTTTTTTCTCTCCTCACTTTCCTCTTTGTCTCTCTCTCTCTCACACACACACAGCCCCATCTAGATGTTATATTTCAACTTCCTGCTACTAACAGAACGTGTATTTGTCTAAGCCTCCCTGAGTTAATAACTTGAAGTGGCACTTCCAAAGCATCTATTGAACATTTCCTTTTAAGATGTTGGCAGACACTTTCCTTTGACAAAGGATAAATTATAGATACTGTTCTCCTTTCTTAGAAAAGAATACATACTTTCTCAGTTCTGTGGAAGACTGTTAATAACCTTTCAGTGTGAAAGATCTGCATTTTATCCACAGGCTAAAGACTGACCTTTGTCAGAATGCATTTTTAAACAATGGGTTCACCAATAGGTTTCTAAGAATTAACCTCAGTCTCACTCAGATCAAGGATTCCTCCTATGAAAAGGTCAAGACTGTAGGTTAATTTTATTTTTCCTTCCAACTGAGAAAGGTAGGGGTTACACAATACCTTAAAAATGAAAGAGAGAAAGATTAAATTCCCCATGTTTCATTGCCCCTCTGTTTTCTGAAACAACTTAAACTCCCTGTTAGCAGATAAGATTCCTGATCTAAATGGCCTTTATTGGCTAGATGCTTCTAAGGACCCCCACCTTAGTCTATTTTAAATATTTCTTCTGTCTTTATTTTTTTTAATAGAAATGTCCATGTTGATTACATATCATAAACTTGTTAATATAAGCAATTTACTATGTCTGGAAACATACCACTTGGATACATAGTTTGGATAAATGATTATTAGACAAACAGAGAATTAGCTCCTCCATCCATCTCCTTTCCTGGACATATAAAATGACCCTTTATTCCTAAAGAATACGGCTAAAAATGAACGAAGAATTGAGTTAACAATTTAATTCAATTCAACCCTATGTAATTAGTAGATAATTCAGTGTAAGGGGAGTCATCTGTTAGCCTAGTCTCCCAGAAATACTCCCAGTGTCTACTCACCTTATTACTTAAGGATGGAACCAGAACACTTTTTTAAACTTAAATGTCTCTATTACATTGGGATGGTTCTGTTTGTTTCTGTCCTCAATTTTTGTTCAGACTAAGAATGTTACCCTTCTTCCAGATGATGCTGGGTGCACTGATTACCTGCATGTTAAAAAAACAAACAAACAAAAAGGACTTAAAAGCCCCTCCTGAGACACAAAGCTTTAAATAAAGACAGCTGTCGATTTGCATGGCCAAGTCTTTTTGCTAGCTCTCCCCTGCTGGGTTTCATCCTGAGTGCCTGGACTCTTCCCATTGAGCCTCTGCTCTCGCCTCCAGCCCTGCCTTCTGGGTCCCATGGGACACAGGCCCTTGTTCTTTTCTAGCTCTGGACCACTGTAGACTCAGGGCATTGGCTAACAGAGAACCACTTGCATAGATTTTTCTTCTGACTTAAAATAAACTCTCCGAGGTGTAACCCTATGATGCTTGATTTTTCTTTCCAGGACACTGTTTCTGTTCATAGACCAAGCTTTTATGCAGATAGATTTCTTAAGTTCATGAATTCCAGAGTTTTCAAGAAAATTCAAGGTAAGATCCTTATGAAAGTTTTTTCACTTTTAGTCACTGACTTCACTTTATGTCTTTACAAGATTTTTGTGGCAAGATTTGAAGCTATTTCTCTCCTTGTAGTGGTAATCACTTAATAGTTAGGATCCTGGTCAGACATTTATTGATACGTAATTGTTAGAATCCTATTTTGTGATGAAAAATAATTAGAAGCTCTCTCGATGTCCAACCGTATAATATATTGGTTAGACATATTATAAAATAGCCAAATAACAGAATCATATACAACTGATAAAAATGATGTTTTATTTTTTAAATAAAATTAAGATAATAAAATCATGTGTTAGAGATACATTTACCCCTTTATATATAGATTTATTCACATATATACAGGTATTAATCTGTAGCCTTAAATGCACAGCAGAATTCTAATGGGATATATAAAATTATTCATTATTCTCATGGAACATTCTCCAGAATAGACCAACCATATGTTAGAGCCAGTGGTTCTCAACCTTCCTAATGCCACGGTCCTTTATATAGTTCCTATGGGTCACGACCTACAGGTTGAGAACTGCTGTTTTAGGCCATAAAACAAGTCTCCATAAATGTTTTAAGATTTAAATCATACAAAGTATCTCTTCCTGATCTCAATGAAATGAATCAATAAAGAATAAAAATTGGAAATTTCACAAATACATAAAAATTAAACAATGCACTTGTAAACTACCTGAATATTAAAGAGGAAATCACAGAGGCCGGGTTCATTGGCTCACACCTGTAATCCTAGCACTCTGGGAGGCCAACGTGGGTGGAGCACTTGAGCTCAGAAGTTGGAACCCAACCTGAGCAAAAGCAAGACCCCATCTCTACTAAAAAATAGGCAGGTGTTGTGGTGGGAGCTTGTAGTTTCAGCTACTTGGGAGGCTGAGGCAAGAGGATTGCTTGAGTTTAAGAGTCTGAGGTTGCTGTGACCTGTGGTACCATGGTACTCTACTCAGGGCACAGAGTGAGACTCTGGCTCAATAAATAAATTAATAATAAATAAATATAAGTATTATGCTCTCCCATTACCTTCTAAAAACAAAAAAAAGAAATCACAGAGAAATTAGAAAAACTCAGGGAGGAATGAAAATTAAAATATATATACCAAAAATGTATGGATGCTATGAAAGCAGTGCTCAGAGGGAAGTTTATATCGATAAACTCTTACATTAAAAAAAAAGAGGAAAAATATCAATTCAGCACCCTGCCTGTAAACTTTGAGTAACTAGAAAAAGAGAAAATTAAACCCAAAGCTCGTAATGGTTATTTTGAATCAGGGGATTATGTGAGATCTTATTGTTCTTTATATTGGTACTTATTAAATTTTCTGCAATAGAGATGTGTTACTCTGTTTTAAACTATGAGAAAAGGAAAAACATAATTATTTTATTATGTTGTTATTTTATCATTTAGCTATCCTGGGTTCAATTTCATGACCCAAAACATGATAATATAGCCACACAGAAAAAACTGAAAGCATAGAATGTTCATGTTTATATTTAAATGAGGTGAATTTTTCTTATAATATTTATTGGAGTTTTTGTCAATGAAAGTCAAACATTTTCATCGTAAAAATTTTGGAAAATGCAAGAACATGAAAAGAAAACAGGAACATTACCTGAAATTTCACGACCCAACAATATCCACTACTAATATCTTAACATAAAAACAGTAGCATGACAGTATACAATTTTAGGAATATGTCATCTATTTTTTTATGTAACATTAGAACTCAAATAGTTTCCCATGTCATTATATAATCTACACAGATAACCATTTAAACTAGCAATACTATATTAAAATTATATGGGTTTATCATAATCTACTTAGCCATTCATTCAGTATTGAGCATTTACATTGTTTCTTTTTTATTTCTATTTCTGCCTATTATTTTTATGAACATCATTTCAAATTTAGGGTTATTTCTTTGGGATAGATTCCAAGAAAGGATCCTGGGATAATAAAATGTGCATAACTACTCAGAGAAATTTTGCCACGGCAAGCTCCCACAGGACTCTGAATTCTACCAACCCTTAGCTAGCATTATGCTTTTGAAATTGTTATTTTGATAAGTAAAAAATGTTATCTGATTGCTTTATTTTGCATTTCTTAAGTACTGGTAAAGTTCAACCATTATTCATGTTTAATAGCTCTTTGTAGTTCCTTTGAGAATTGGATTGTGACATTTGACCACTTCTATTCAGTATTTATTATTTTTCCAAATGATACATGTGAACTCTACATATTAAAGATATTAACTGTTTTTGTACCATCTATCATTCTAAGAAAAACTTTTCCTTCACATTCGACTATCTCCATGATATCTTAAAACTGCTATCAAATGGAAACTATTATAAATTATATTCTCTGTCCAGAGCTTTTTGACCTAGAATGGACCGAAAGATAGTGTTTGTTGAGATTGAAAACCTGTGTGTATACCAAGTTGTGGTTCAAATTTTCGAGGAAGGTATTTTCACCTCCTTTAACTCTGTGCCAAGATTGGAAAATGAGCCTCCTCGCAGCCCCTGGCAGGTTTTTGGCCCTTTACTGTTTCAGGGTATCTGAGATCCTCTGGACAGCCTCTGCCTTACAAGGCCTTCCTTTCTTAGTAGCGTGTAAATTAAAGGTACATTCAGTGGCATCTTCAATTTCATAAAATACAGTATATGTTACAGATTTTTCCAGCTTGTATAGTTTATCTCTTTTTTTTTTTTTTCACTATGTCGCCCTAGGTAGAGTGCCATGGCTTCACAGCTCACAGCAACCTCCAACTCTTGGGCTTAAGTGATTCTCTTGCTTCAGCCTCCCAAGTATCTGGAACTATAGGCGCCCACCACAACACCCAGCTATTTTTTTGTTGCAGTTGTTTAGTTGGCCGGGGACGGATTCAAACCCGCCACCCTCCGTGTATGTGGCTGGCACTGTAACCACTGTGCTACGGACACCAAGCCAAGTTTATCATGTTTTTAATGTAATGAGTCTTTTACTACTTAAGTAGTCAAAAATCTATTGCCTTTTTCCCATTTTGATTTAATTCTCTATTTTTTGTAACAGCTTTGTTGATATATTCAGATCCTTGAAATTCACCCTTTTACAGTGAACAATCTGATGGTTCTTAATATATTCACAAAGTTATGCAACCATCTCCACTTTCTAATTTTGGAGCATTTCCATTACCCCAAAAAGAAATCTTATGTCCATTAGCAGTCATTCCCTGTTTCCTCCTCTTCCCAGACCCAGCAACTATTAATACTGATCTACTTTCTGTCCCTACAATTTTGCTTATTCTGGACATTTCATATAGATTATACAACGTGACCTTTCTTATTTGGCTTTTTTCATTTAACATAATATTTTTAAGGTTTATCCGTGTTGTAGCTTTCTTTTTTATCATGGAATGATACTCCATTGTACTGATATACAACATTTTGTTTATCTGTTCCTAAGTTGATTATTTGGGTTGCTTCTATTTTTTGGCTGTCATGAATAGTGGTGCTATGAACATTCATGTACAAGGTTTCGTGTGGGTGTATATTTTCGTTTCTCTTGTATATATACCTATAAGTGGAATTGCTGACTCAGATGGTAACTTCTGTGTTACATTTTGAGAAACTGTCAAAGTCTTTTCCAAAGGAGTTGCACCATTTACAATCCCACTAGCAATGCATGAGGGTTCCACCATCCCCACATCCTCACCAACTTAGGTTATTGTCTTTCATTCCATGAATGTGAGATGTCTTTCTATTTAGGACTTCATTAATTTCTTTCATTAGCGTTTTATAGTTTTCAATGTTCAACTTGCAGTTATGTTAAATTTATTCTTAAGTATTTTTTTGGTGTTACTATAGATGGAATTCTTGTCTTCGCTCAATCATTTCTGTGCTTACAAAGGCCTTCATCCCTGAAGAATCAGATAAAATATTCAGCTCTTTTTTTCTTCATTTTTTACTTTGTGCGATTTTGGCATCTGAAGTGAGGTAGCTAACCTTGTTTTTTCCCCCTGGTAGTTAACTATTGTCCCAATACCATTTATTGAATAAAATCTTTTCTACTTCTAAGCACAGTCAAGTACATAATCACTGTTGTTTGTTGCACAGATGGTAATGATTATGGTTGCATTCCTTCCACACTGTAAAAGTGAATCCTGTCTACTTTTTTCTGCCTTTTTTAAACACTTGTGCACTCATTATTTACCTATATTTTATAATGCCTGCCTCCTTTCCATGAATGCAAGCTCATAGCTGTCTCCCCAGCACCTAGCTTGGGGGACAGGGCTTAGGGGTGCACACAGTGTATGTAATTATCTGTGGATGAATAAAGGGTGTGTGACATATATGCTGGGTCCGTTCCTCTCCTTAAGATCCAGGACAGATCCCTCTACACGTTACCTCCACTTCAGGTAGCTTTAACCATCACCCCCTCTTCTGGCTCCAGCCTCACCCTCAATCTGTCCATTCTCTTGTGTTGTAAAACGCCCTGGCTGTGCCTCTCTCTCCAGTCCCAGGGTTTCTCTCTCCTTCTCAGTCCCCCTGCTTGAGAGTTGGACACACTTACAGTCTCGCTTCATGATTTCTCATCACTCTTCTGTGCCCTGCAGTTGGTTTCTTAACCTACCACTTCACCGAAATGTTCTCTGTGAGCTCAGTCCCCTGGTTCCCTTCCAGCCTCCCTGCTCCTCCGGGGTATTCTGGGCCGCTGCCTTCTCTGCCTTACGCTAACTGTGGGTGTTCTTCAGGGCTCAGGCTCTGGCTTTTTCTCTTCGTCTTACACAACTGTCTGGGGAATTTCCCACTCTCAGGGAAGGTTTCGGTTACAACCTACTCCTCAACCCTCTAACATATCCCCTGGCCAGTCCCACCTCGCTACTTGAGCACCCACGAGACAGGGGCCACAAGGTCAGCACAACGCAGGCTGAATTTGGCCTCTCCCCAGCCCCGAGCCTGCCTCTCTCCCTGGGGCCACACCTCCCGAAGGCTGCCCAGTCCACCTAGTGACCCACCAGAAGTGCTGGCATCATGCTTTCCCCCTGCCCTTTGCTCACCCTCCCCACACAGTCCCTCCGCAGCACCTGCTGATCCTCACTCCAGAATCTCGGAGTTCAGCCCCTCCTCTCACAGTGCCTCTCCTCAGTCAGCCACTGTGATTTTTGGTGTGTGTGTGGGGGGGTTAATTTATTTCTCATTTATTTCTTTTTCATGAAGTAAAGTAGTGGCCCCATACAGGGCTCTTTGCCTTTGGTCATTTCCCTCCCCAGACTGCAGCCTGAATGATCAGTTTACAGTATAAATCTGCTCTTGCTAATTTTCTGTTAAAATCCTTCCACGCTATAAATAAATAAATAAGGATTTGTTTTTTTTTTAATGTCCATGGGTTTTCCGGTACATGAAGCTCTCAACGTGGCTTGTGAGTCCCTTTGTGGCATGACTTCCCTCCCTTCTACTCCACACCCCACCATCTCCTATGGGCTCCAGCGTCTCAAATAAGACTTTATTTCAAAACCTGGGAAGAAATGTCAACTCTCATTTATTCTAGAATATTTTAATTTAAGTCAAGTCATTTTGGACAAATAATATAGCCAGGGCGGCGCCTGTGGCTCAGTCAGTAAGGCGCCGGCCCCATATGCCGAGGGTGGCGGGTTCAAACCCAGCCCCGGCCAAACTGCAACCAAAAAATAGCCGGGCGTTGTGGCGGGCGCCTGTAGTCCCAGCTACTCGGGAGGCTGAGGCAAGAGAATCGCTTAAGCCCAGGAGTTGGAGGTTGCTGTGAGCTGTGTGAGGCCACGGTACTCTACCGAGGGCCATAAAGTAAGACTCTGTCTCTACAAAAAAAAAAAAATAATAATAATATAGCCAAAACCTAGACAATTTCATCTCCCTTTCTGTATAGTATACAGAAAATAACCCTCTTGCTCTCTACTCAACATAATGACCAAAATGTTAATAAATGATAAATAGAATATTACCCTCATAAATAAAATACAGTGTTAAATGATTTTACAATACGTATCTTTGTCTTTATTCCTTTCTGTCTAGCCTTGAAGGCCTCACCTTCTAAGAAACGGTGTAATTCCATCGCTGCCTTAAAGGCGACCTCACAGGAGATCGTGTCCTCAATTAGCCAGGAATGGAAGGATGAGAAGCGAGATTTGCTGACCGAAGGACAAAGTTTTAGCAGCCTTGATGAAGAAGGTAAACATATGTAACCTTAAAAAAGAGAAAGGAAAGGGTTCTCATGACTTATTTATACTGGTAATGTATAGTCATAGTATGTAAATTAATAAATACCTGCTCTAAGAAATAAAGCCTATGAATTAAATTTTTTAAAGGGATATATGTATGTGATATAGTTCATATAAATTTTAAATACCACATAAACTATGCAATTTATGGCTCATCATAAAAAATTAGAAAATAGTAAAATATTCAAGAAAATTTATAATCCTGCTACCTGATGAGAACAAATACTAGTATTTTGTTGTTTTTATTTCTAGACCTTATTCTGTGCGTGTACGCATATACATAGCACACATACACACACATGTGCACACCCACACACACACATACTATGAAACCGTAAGTTGTCTCTGCCTTTGTATAGGTTTTCTGTAATGTATTTTTTTATTTCAGAATAATATGGAGGGGTACAAAGGTTTTGGTTACAAAAATTGTTTTTGTACAGTGTGAGTCAAAGTTATAAAAAGTGTACCCCTCACCCTTTATATAAAGTGTACCTCACACTTTATATAAAGTGTGCATTTATATAAAATTTTATAGGCCGGCGCAGTGGCTTATGCCTGTAGTCCTAGCACTCTGGGAGGCCGAAGCAGGTGGATTACCTGAACTCACAGGTTCGAGACCAGCCTGAGCCAGAGTGAGACCTCGTCTCTAAAATTAGCCGTGCATTGTGGCGGGTGCCTGTAGACCCAACTACTCAGGAAGCTGAGGCAAGAGAATCTCTTGAGCCCAAGAGTCTGAGGTTGCTGTGAGCTGTGATATCATAGCACTCTAATGAGGGCAACAAAGTGAGACTCTGTCTCTAAATAAATAAATAAATAAAATTTTATAATATTCTCCTTGTGTGGCATATAAACATATCTTTTGTTAGATTTATTCCTTGGATAGATACAGAGATATTGATGTAGATTTTTTGATGACTTTTAAAATAGTATCTTTCTCTAAGAATTGGGTTTTCTGGCTGTTTGTTGCTACTACATAGACCTCGCATCTCTTTTTCTTTTCTTTTTCTTATTCTTTTTTTTTTAATTTTCTAGCTAGGACTTCTGATACAATGATAAATAGAAGTGGTGATAGTAGACAGCCTTACCTTGTCCTGATTTTAAAGGGAACGCTTCTAATGTTTCATTGCTAAAAAAGAAGTTTGCTGTATTCTTGATACCCATAATCCAATTGCAGCTTTTTTATATCCCTAGTTTGATAAAAGATTTTTTAAATCAAGAACAAGTATTGGATTTTATCAAATACTGTTCTCTATCCACTGAATTGATCATTTGGTTTTTCTTTTTTAATCCAATAAGAGGAAGTGGCATTTTAGATTTTTTCCATCAATATGTTCTTTTGAAAATCCAAACATTTCCTGAAAATGTCTCCTAGTTTCTGTAGACGATAAGAACTCTTCTAGGGGTTTTCTTTTTCTCGATGTCTTTAGAGTAGGGTATAATTTTCTTCTGCTGCTGCTGCTGCTGCTGCTTCTTTTTTTTTTTTTTTTTTGTGGTGAGACAGAGTCTCACTATGTTGCCCTCGGTAGAGCTGTGGCATCACAGCTCACAGCAACCTCAAACTCTTAGGCTTAAGTGATTCTCTTTCCTCAGCCTCCCAAGTAGCTGGGATTACAGTCACCCGCCACAATGCCCGGCTATTTTGTTGTTGTTGTTGCAGTTGTCATTGTTTAGCAGGCCCCAGGCTGGGTTCAAACCCGCCAGCCTCAGTGTATGTGGCCAGCGCTCCAACCACTAAGTTATGGGTTAGCACTTATTAATATGGGGCATATTGGATTTCTTTCTTTTTCATCTTTTCATAGACTAACTTTTACTGAGAGTTAGGAGTTTCAACAAAAGAGTTAATGAACTCTCTGAATTGAGGCTCCCATTCCTAGCACTTCCCCTACGCTACCCCGCATTACCATTTCCCCTGATAGTATGCATAAAACTACAGGTGTCTATACCCAGGAAATAAGATAAATTTATTTTTAAACTATTTCAGTTAAGACTTAAAATAGTACACTCAATATGACCTCTAAAGTTAAAGCAGTGGATCCAATTGTTAGTCGGGGCGGGGTGGGGGTGGGGGTGCTGTTTGATAAATACACTACCTGGGATCCAGAAAGTTGGGAAACACGGGCAGTAACGCATATTTGTGTTTTTTCAGATAAACTATTAGCCCCATTACTTCAAATGTAGAGGGACTACATGTGAAAGGCCTCTGAAGGTCAAAGAAAAATCTATGGAGCATGCTCTTTGACAATATAACACACTATTGTAAAATGAGTCTATCTTCATAAATTCATAATTCTCGTCACACACGGTGTACAGCCTCTTCATAACGCTCTGTCCTTGGCGACTTCCCTTTCATAGTGTACCAAGCCAGCACCAAATTTCCTCTAGTTTTTAACCATTTGTGTTCTGGCGTTCTCAGTATGTTCTGGTGATATTCATTGCCTATTGCCATATAACAAATTACCCCACAAACTTAGCAACTTAAAATAATACCCACTGAGTAGCTGACAGTTCTATAAATCAGATGACTGGTTACAGCTCACCTGGGTTCTCTGCTCAGGATCTTAGAAGCTAAAATCAAAGTGTCATCTAAGCTGAGTTCTTCTCTGGAGAGGCCAGAGGACAGTCCTCTTCCAAGCTCATTGGTGTTGCTGGCAGAATTCAGCTCCTTGCAGTTGTTTAGTTGTAAAGCCAAGGTCCCCGCTTCTTTGCAAGCTGACCACCAAGGTCTGTACTCAGCCTAGAGACCATCCACATGCCTTACCATGCTACCTCCCCATCTCCAAACAGCACTCTTGCCCAGGCAACAGAGAAAGACTGTCTCAAAATGTACATGTATATGTGCAGGTGTATGTATATGTATGGACTCAAATAGGGTTAATGAATAGCTGGCTATTGGTCTGTTGAAATATTTGTTTCCTAGCCCTTGAAAAGTCTGAGTTCTTAGACTGAAAATCAGCTAAACTAAAAATCATAGCTGTGTGCCTATCATAGGGAGGGCAAAGCAGGTTCACTGTTTATTTATCCATTTGCCAGTCATCCTTTTAATCTCTGTCAAATTATCTCCTTAAATTCCTCAGAGTTTTTTATGCCATCTTTTGAAATAGGAAATCACTTTATTAGGCTTTGAAAAGAATAATCATTATGCCGTTTCCATCAGCCATTTTGTAAATTAATGCAATTTCCTTTCTGTTTAACCTGTTTGCGAGGAGCTATTTTACATTTCTGCTGTAGTTCAGAAAAGTGCAGTGATTTCATAATTTAATTTGCAGTGTGATATGTAAAATAGATGTTTTTGACTCAGGTAAATTGTTATAGATGCTAAAGCCATGATTATTGCTGTGATTCCTGAGTGTCTTTGTTGCTTTTGTTCCCCAGCCCTGGGATCCCGACACAGGCCAGACCTGGTGCCCAGCACTCCGTCACTGTTTGAAGCTGCTTCCTTGGCAACCACAATTTCATCTTCTTCCTTATATGTCAACGACCATTATTCACGGGACAGGACTACACTTTATTCAAACAGGTAATACCTAGCGTGATCAAATTACCAATGGGGCTGTTCCCACGTCACCATCTGGCCTGAACTAGTATCTCTGATGAGAACATGTTGTCTCTGACAACCAGGATGTGGCTATCACCTGCCTGGTAAGTAGGAGAGAGAACTCACTTGATTTTTACTGTGGCAAAAGTGCATTTGAAGGAAAACCCTCATGTATTTTTCTTCACAGTTAATCATTATGTCATGTAGAAATTATATGCTTGTCTCTATGGAAGAAAACAAATCTTTCATCATTTCTATTTTAGTGATTTCTTACAAATGGATGTTTTAAAGCAAGTACTCATGATTAATGTTACACAGATTGCCGCGAAGACATTTTAATGTTCTCTTTTGATAGGTATATGTGACCTTAGTGACTGTGGAAAACATATTAATCATAATGCCCCCCACCCACAAAGTTGTCTGCATCGTAATTCCAGGAACCTGTGAGTATGTTACCTTATGTGGCAAAAGAGACTTGGCAGGTGTGATTAAATTAAGGATCCTGAGGAGGAGAGAGAGTATCCTGAATTTTCCCCATAGGCCAAATGGATGATTATAAGAATCCTTGTAACAGAAAGACAGGAGGGTCAAAATCAGAGAAGATGTGCCACCAGAAGCAGGGGTCAGAGAGGCAGAAGAATTTGTTGTCTTTGAAGGTGGAGGAAGAGGCCATGAATCAAAGAATTCAGGTGGCTTCTAGAAGCTAAATGGGCAAGAAAATGTGTTCCCTGAGAGCCTCCACAGAAACACAGCCCTGCCCACAGCTTCAATTTTAGGACTTCTCACCTTGAGAGTTGTAAGAAAATAAATTTGTGTTGTTTTAAGCCACCAAGCTAGTAATATTTTGCAGCACCAATAGGAAACTAATAGAATGACTTTCTAAGTTTAATGTTAGCTTAAATAGTGGGCTAATTTACTGAAATTTCCCAGGCAAAAAGGTACTTTTTTAACTTGAGAATATTTAAACAAAATATTCTGGAATATCCTTTGTAGTGATAGAAAACAACATCTTTACCAAGATAGCACAACATTGTGGAATTCACTGTTTTCTTGTCTTTAATTGTCTCTTTAATTCCAAGAGAGAGACTAATAGGTACAGGCTCTCAATAATTATCTGTTTAATGTTAAACTAGTTCTTGTTGCAATCTGATGTTAAGAATGAAGATCAGATTTATGCAGATGCTGTATTTCTTATTCTATAAGTTGTTTTCCACCAACTTTGAATTTTCTAAAAGTTGTTTTCCACCAACTTTGAATTTCCTTGAAATTCAAAGCTTGGTTTACTTCCAGAAAGAGGAATCAATACTGTAGATTTTCTTTGAATATGTGCACATCTATAGAGTTGAGCTTGGTCTTTTATTTTTTATTTTTTGGTGAGGGCTGGGTTTGAACCCGACACCTCTGGTATATGGGGCCGGCACCCTACTCCTTTGAGACATAGGTGCTGCCCCAGAGCTTGGTCTTTTAAAGTTTAGTCTTTAGACCTGCTGTGGTCATTCTTTCTTATTGCTGCCCCCTCCTCTCTGAGCTGGACAAAGGATCAGGTATGCAGCAGATGAGGCAGCCACCTAGGTCCAAGAAAGTGGAGTAAGTTGCAAGGTGAGCTATAAATCTTAGCTGGGCCTAAGTTCGGATTGTTCAGCTTTAAAGACCAACAAATAAGCCTACATTATAAACCAGTTCACTCACTTGAACCATATGAAAGTCATTGGATTTGCTTAACTTTCTTGAAGTGGAGACATTTAAAGTGATTTAAATTACTATGTAATACCTATAATTACTATGCGCCTTAAATGTTTAAATTTACTATGTAAATTAGTCAAGCTACAGTCTTTCCTATATGGGTAGTGCAGCCAAATACATGCTTCCACATAAGGTTCTTGTACTCTCAAATACAAATAGCAGCTCAAAGATAGAAGATCACAGGAAGTTCTTAGCAAGGTCAAAGACGATTCTAACGTGATGTCATGGTGGTTTCTTACACCTGCTATTATGGCAATTATTAGGGGCATATAATTGGATGTGCTCTTAAATCATTTACTGAAATTTTCGGAATAGAAATAAAAGCATTTTGGGGGGATTTTGGTAGAAGTAGTGGCTGTTGTTAACTATCCAGTCTCTTACTTGGAGGTATTAAATGGTATTGATAAGGTTTTCTTATGGTCTGACACTGCTTCCTCCTGACTCCAGTCCTTCCCTGCCAGCCTGGAAGTTCCTTCTGTGTGCTCCCAGAGCTGTGCTGAATTCTTGGTACCCTTATTTATGCTGATACCGGCTAGCTTATAGGTTTGGAGCAGGATAACAAAAAATGATCTATATGTTTCCCTTTCTTTTAAATATTTATTTAAAACAAGTGAGCTATTTTAAATAAATGTTCTTTGGCATTGTACCTCCAAGTTGCAATTCAATATCTTACATTAATATTTAGCTATCGGTCAGGTTCATCTGCAAGAACCAGAAACCAATTTATCTTAAGCAGAAAGGGATTTGATCTAGGGAACTGGGTGATTACAAAGTCTGTGGAAAGACAAGGGCTGTGAACCCATGCTGGCACCAGGAGGACCCAGCGTGGAACACACCTCTGAACTGGCCCACCAGCAGGGCTGCAGAGGCAACCACAGTTAAGCCAGTGCCTACCAGTGGGATATGTGCATACAACCCAGGCAAAATCATTTCAGTGGGCCCAGAATTTTTTTAAAAAGAGCCAACATTTAAAAACCAAGCTACTTCTCTAAAATACCAAGATTCTTTTGAAAAATCAGTGGCTTTGGCACCAACTGGCTGTATTTCCTCCTGACATTATCAGCTGGAGGGAAGAACTCTAAACCCTCCAACTCACCACCTTCTGATTCATTCATCTGTGTTGTCACCTGCCTCCTCCTATAAGCATTTCTGCTTTGGGCCTTGATGTGTAAGAGAAGCCAAAGACAGGCCTTATATATATATATTTTTTTTCTTTTTTTCCAGTTTTTGGCCGGGGCTGGATTTGAACCTGCCACCTCCAGCATATGGGGCTGGCGCCCTATGCCTTTGAGCCACAGGCGCTGCCCCGGGCCTCATATTTTAATCACTGACTTAGAGAAATTAATCCTAAGGAAAAGAGGCATGGAAGAGAGAGAAATAATGGTCAAGAGAAATAATGGCGTGAGAACTCCTGGGAGTTAGTATCCCTATCTCCCCTGACCCACAATGAACAACCCTAATTATTCAATTGACAAATCTTACCAGCAAACTGAAAAAAAAAAAGATCATATTTTTTTCCCCTTTACAGCCCTCCTAGTCCTATGTGGCCTTTCTTGAGACAATAAGTAGACAGTATTCTAAATATTATCTGACCTACTGAAGTTTTAAAACCTGATCTGGATAGCCTGGAAAGAAAATGCATAAAAAAGGAAAAAGAAAGCAAATTATTTGAATATTGATGTGATAATTTACATGTGAGATTTTTCTCTTTCTTTATCTATGAGTCATTTTTCTATTCAGTCGAAGTGGTCTGTTTTCCCATTCTGACATTGTGCTATACATATCTGTTCTAAAATAAGCTGTAAACACTTCACCTAGTCATTGTCACTCCATCAGTCTTTTAAAAATTCTTAGCTTTGCAAGGTATTGATTAGCACCTAGATGTCCCCACACCTAAATTATATCCTGTAGTGGGAAACTGCTGTCTCTTAGAATTATTTCTTTTTTTAGGGATTATTCTTTGAAACTTCAAAAGCTCCAGTAGCAATCCATTCCCTTTTTTTAAGTGTATACAGAGTTGACTAAGAAGCAAAGAGAAAAATTGTATCATCTTAAAAGTATATATTTAACCTGCTGATTGGGAGTGCCTATTTTCAAGTTCCCCGCAGGCACATTCTTGTATTAGAGCAGGCAGATCAAAGGAATAAAAAGAAACTGTCGTGAGTGCTTGCTTCTCAATCAAATAGTGGGATTTAAGTTCTGAATTTTTGTTTTGTTTTGTTTTGTCTCTGTAACTTTTTTTCCTTAGAAACATTTTTTATTTTTTTTATTGTTGGGGATTCATTGAGGGTATAATAAGTCAGGTTACACTGATTGCATTGGTTTGGTAAAGTCCCTCTTGCAATCATGTCTTGCCCCCAGAAGGTATGGCACGCACCAAGGCCCCACCCCCCTCCCTCCGTCCCTCTTTCTGCTTTTCCTCCCCCGCCCCATGACCTTAATTGTCATTAATTGTCCTCATATCAAAATTGAGTACATGGGATTCATGCTTCTCCATTCTTGTGATGCTTTACTAAGAATAATGTCTTCCACTTCCATCCAGGTTAATACAAAGGATTAATTGTTTGGGATTCATTGAGGATACAAAGAATTAGGTTGTACTGATTACATTTGTTAGATAAAGTTCCTCTTATACTTGTATCCCTCCCCCCAAAAGGTGTGTTATACACCATGTCCCCCATCCCCCCTCTCCTCCCCTCTCCCTGCCACCTCGTCTCCCTACCCCACCCCTTATATTAGCTCATCTACTGCCTTCGTATTAGAATTAAGTAATTGGATTCTTGCTTTTCCATTTTTGTGATACTTTACTAAGAGAAATGTGTTCCACCTCTATCCAGGTTAATACAAAAGATGTAAAGTCACCATCTTTTTTAGTGGCTGAATAGTGTTCCACGGTGTGCATATACCACAGCTTGTCAATCCATTCCTGGGTTGGTGGGCATGTAGGTTGTTTCCACATTTTGGCAATTGTAAATTGAACTGCAATAAACAGTCTAGTGCAAATGTCCTTATGATAAAATGTTTTTTTTTCTTCCGGGTCGATGCCTAGTAATGGGATTGCAGGATCAAATGGGAGGTCTAGTTTGAGTTCTTTGAGGATTCTTCATACTTCCTTCCAAAAAAGTTGTATTAGTTGGCAGTCCCACAAGTTCTGAATTTTTGATACTTGAAATTTTTTTTCCTAACAAAACATCTGCTTTTTCAAAAGAGGTGTACATTGAGCACTAAGAAATAGAGAGGCCAATTTGTTTTTATGTCAAAGTTACGTGCAACTGAATGTTTTAGAAATAGGTTACATACATGAATATTAATTATTTTCATGATTTCCTACATAGTTGGTAACAAAGCTAAAGCTCTGATTATGTATCAGAATTTAAAGCCCTACTTCATTCCAAGGCATCTATGCTTCCCCTGTCAAAGATGTCTTAACAGCCATCACTGCTCTTTCTAGTGTCATGTTTATATCGTAGTTGTTTCTAACAGTTAGTTCACCCTGGAGATATTTGGAGTATTGTTAGAAGGACAAATATTCCAGAGAAAGAGCCACTTGTCATTTGCACAAAGAGGGACAGCTTGCAGAGGCTCCCTAAATGAAGAGTCCAGCATGCTAGATCTCAGAGGCTGAGCCAGCAGCAGTCCTGTGCCCCTTCTCCTTGCCATTAGAGTATTCTAAACGTACAACAGAGGTGGAGCACTTGCCTCTACCCACAAACCCCTCCCACAAATTGCTTTTGCTTACCATTAAAGTTTAAAGACAGACAAGTAGAGCCATCCCAAAATCAGTCAGAGACTTTCCTTTAGATTTATCTACCAGATCAGGAAATGGAAAGGCAGAGACCTCCGGGACAGTATGCCGATGCGCTGGTCCACGCTGGGAGGACATCAGTTGGAACTCAGGTCTCCAGGTTCAAATCTCCTGTTTTTTCCATCGTACTACCCTTGTATCAGGATTGCCAAATATTTCTGGTCTTACCCTTTTTGTGTGCTACACACAGAAGTTTGGTCGGTTGGTTTTTTGCCTAACATGAATCCTGGCCCTGTGTTTGAGCCACTTTTTGTTGTTGTTTTGGGCTATTTAATAACTAACGTATTTCTAGTAGGCAAAGTGTTGGGCTTTTGTGAATGTCTACTTGTGCTGTTTGTTCTGCAAGTCATTGGCAAATTTTGCTTATTAAAAACAGCACTACAATGGCAACTTTTCTTTTTTTTTTTTTTTTTTTTGGCGGGGGCTGGGTTTGAACCCACCACCTCTGGCATATGGGACCGGCACCCTACTCCTTGAGCCACAGGCGCTGCCCTACAATGGCAACTTTTCTATCATAGTACTTGGTCATACTTCAAACCATCAGTAACAATCTAATAATATCAATAATAACAATTACAATAGCAGCTGATTATTGGAACTTACTAAGCTCTTTACATTTATCGAGATATTTAATTCTTACAGCAACTCTGTCAGGTTATTTATTATCTCCAGTTAACAAATGAGGAAATTGATGTTTAGCAACATTACATAACTTTCCCAAGGTCACATGGCTAAAAAGCAGAGCCATGACTTTCACCTACAGCACTGATCCAGGATCTACGGGTTTTGCGTTGAATGGAGATTTGGTGACATCCATGCAAGTTCTCTTCTCCCTCATCTGTTTTGCCTTTTCTTTTTCCATGTGATTTGGAGCGAGGATTTTCATCTTCAAAGATGGTAGAGACAGAAGGCTCAAACACTTTAAAAATTTAACATTAATTTAAATTTATAAGAAGCCTAAAATAGCTGTTCCGTCAAACCGTTATTTTCAACTCTCCACGTAACGTGGAAATCGCTACTTAATCATTGAGAAGAGACTTTTGTTAGATATGTTTCTCTGTTTCTGCTGGATTTAGATATCCTTGTATTTTCTGACAAGGCAAAGTTAGCAAGAACCTTTATTACTTACAAAATGAAGGAAGAAGAAAGTTGGTTGCAAGGACTTTCTGGTGATTCCAGTTTTCTAACCCTCCCACCCTGCAGGGTAGTAGCATTCTGGCAGTGTCTGCTATGGACAGCGCAGTTACCTGCTGTGCCTGGCGGGGTGATGCTCTCGTTCATGCTGAGTGTTGTATCTGACCTCTTTAGACTCTGTATTTTTCTGCTTCTTAATCTGCAGGACAGATTCTTAGCCCCACCACCTCGGGTGTTTCTCATACTTTTCCATCTTCTAAACTATTACTTAGCACACTGGCTCCCAAACTGCCACTTCTCATCATCTAACATTGGGCAAGTGACTTGACCTTTACATACCCCAGTTTCCTCATTTGTTTTTTGTTTTGTTTTGTTTTTTGAGACAGTCTCACTCTGTCCCTGGGTAGAGAGTACTGTGGCATCATACCTCACAGCAACCTCAAACTCCTGTACTCAAGCCATCCTCTTGCCTCAGCCTCCCAAGTAACTGGTACTATAGGGGCCTGCCACACCACCCGGCTAATTTTTCTATTTTTGGTAGAGACAGGGTCTCACTCTTGCTCAGACTGGTCTTGAACTGCTGAGCTCAAGTGATTCACCCACCTTAACTTCCCAGAGTGCTGGGATTATAGGCGTGAGCCATTGCACCTGGCCTAGTTTCCTCATTTGTAAATGAATTATTATACTTCTGCCCTCTAAGCGTTGTTATAAAGATTAAATGAAACAATAATTGGAAAGCACTTATAATACCTCCCAGCACAGCGGTTTTCAACCTATGGGTCGCAACCCCTTTGTAACAATGAAAATACATCCTGAATATCAGATATTTACATTATGATTCATAACAGTAGCAAAATTACAGCTATGAAGTAGTGACAAAAATAATTTTATGGTTGGAGGGGTCACCACAACATGAGGAACTGAATTAAAGGGTCATGGCATGAGGAGGCGCTAGGAAGGTTGAGAACCACTGCCCTAGCACATAGCACCATCAAAGCATTTGTTAATAAAATAATCAAGTGATTTGTGATATTAACACCTTGCAAGTCCCCTGTAAGTCTGGTATGATCTATTCCTTTTTTTTTTTGAGACAGAGTCTCACTATGTCTCCCTCAGTAGAGTGCCATTATGTCACAGCTCACAGCAACCTCCAACTCCTGGGCTTAAGCGATTCTCTTGCCTCAGCCTCCCAAGTAGCTGGGATTACAGGTGCCCACCACAATGCCAAGCTATTTTTTGTTGTAGTTGTCATTGTTGTTTAGCTGGCCTAGGCCAGGTTCGAACCTGCCAGCCTCGGTATATGTGGCTGACGCCATAACCACTGTGCTATGGGCACCAACCAAGGGTCTAATCTATTCTGGTCTGGTCTGATCCTGTCTGGTCCTGTCTCATCCAGTTTGTTCCAATCCAGTCCAGTCCAGTCCCGTCTGATCTCATCAGGTCCAGTCAGGTCCAGACCGACCTGGTTTGATCTGGACTGTTCTGGTCCAGTCTGGTCTGGTCTGTATGTTTTGGGCAAAAAACATGTATAGAATACTTTGTTAGAGTTTTTTCGAGAAGATGGGAAACGCACTTGGAATTTCAAAGGGAATTGTTTACAGATGGTGAGGAGGCAGGAAGAGTGAAGAAGGAATTTGCAGAAACCCAAACTTAGGGGGCAGCTTCCTCCAGCATGTTAGCAGAACTTAGACTCTCAAAGGAAAGCTCCCACATGGGGACCTGCTGCTGCCTTAGGAGAAGGGACAGTAGAGGGGGATGCCACATAAAGAGCTGGGCTAGTGGCAGGAACACCGCTGTCTCCAACGCACTGCCCAAAGGTGGAAGAGAGAAAAATGAGAGGAGAGGGCCAGAGGCTTCTGTTCTCTTCCCACCTTCTCATCCATTTCCTCCAGTGTCTCAACTCACCTGGCAGGACCTGGCACAGGAGCCTGCAGGGTGTAGTGTGCTGACTCTCAGCCCTGGTGTTGCAAAGTAGAGTTGAGACAACCATAATACATGGAGCAAAAACTAGATAGATCTAAAATCTTTAAAAAAAAAATAGTGACTTCAAAGATCAAAGCTTTACAAAAGAAAAGTGTGCGTGCATGATCAGGAATCGATTTAAACTCCTAAAAGGAATCATAGAACCAATTGATTAACATGCCAGTGTAATATAGTACTACGTAAAGTAGCTGTAATTTTCTTTAATAAACTGTGCAATTAGAGACTCCAATATTTACCAATAAGTCTATCTGACAGTCAATAACACGTGCCCTGGTACTATGCTGGTTATAAATCTCATAGCAATAGATTAATCCCAGACACCTGGGATAGATTTTTTAAAAAGGGTTTTCAGTTCTAGAATTCTTCAATGAGGTTTGTAAGCCTGAGGAACCCAGGTGAGATGCCCTCTGATAAGGCAGTGGACACCATTTGTAAGCAGGATAGCCATGCTGTGTCCTCAGAAAACACTTGTACTTTGCTACTGCAACCTATTTTGTGAAGCCACCACCCTATACTCTCTTTGGTGAATCTAATTCAGTCTGGAGCAAACACATATAGCAGGGGGAAAAATATGGTGTCACATTCAATCTTCTTAGTGAAGAGAAAGATTTAATCGCCTTTTCCCCAGTGTCAGGAAGCTAAGTCATCAAGCAAACGACGACATGTGTTCAGAAGAAAATAACAATTCCTAGAATTCTGAAGCAAAAACCTCCTTTGTTCATGAGCCTCCCAAAAGAAGGATATCTCATTTTAGAAATTAGGACTGTGGTAGGCATGCTGGTATTCATGGTGAACACCGAGTGGGGTCACATCTCCCTCCAGTTGTGACTGGGTACATGCAGAGAAAACTGGAACCTGAGAAGTTTCATATATGCCTATTAATTTATTTCTCCCTCCCCATCCCCAGAACAAAAAACAGAAGGAAAAAAACACAGATTTACATCACATTAGTCTTCACCTGGATTTTACCAGCTTTCTTTCTTTTTTCTTTTTTTGCAGTTTTTGGCCGGGGCTGGGTTTGAACCCACCACCTCCAGCATATGGGGCTGGTGCCCTACTCCTTTGAGCCACAGGCGCTGCCCTCTTTTTTCTTTTTTTGACAAATTATAGAATTACTTCAGAAGTGATTAGCTTTTCAAATGATCCCTCATATATTTCTGCATAGACAGGAAATTGGAGTGAATTTTTCAGATATATGACATTTTTAGGAGAAATAATTTAGGATTCAGTATTAATTCAAAAAATGCAGTTTTTGAGGAATTGGTGTATAGTAACATTTCTAGGCGCTTTTTCTATGTTATTAAGGTAGATCTAATTGATTGATAAATAATATTGTCATATTGCCAAAAAAAAAGAAAAGTAGGAAACTATTGGCTAACCTTTAGCTATTCTAATTTACCCCAAAATAACCTCTTTTATTCATTCTCTGCCTCTTACTTCTGGAACCAAAAAACTACCTATGTATTTCTCTTGACTTCAACAATAGTGTTACCTATGGAGGGGGCGGCTCACTGGTGATGGGTGTGTCTCTGCAGACCCTTCCCCGTTCTCTGCCATGCTTCATGAACGTTTGGAGAAATGCTTTCCAATGTGGTTAAGTTCCTACATCAAGGTACCTGCATCTAGAAATAGGGCCCTGAAATCTGGATTTTAGCAAATTTCTCAAAAAATTCTGATGCAGGCCAGGTGTGGTGGCTTACACCTATAATCCCAGCACTCTGAGAGGCCGAGGTGGGTAGACTGCCTGAGCTCAGGAGTTTGACACCAGCCTGAGCCAGAGTGAGACCCTGTCTCTAAAAATAGCTGGCGTTGTGGTGGCTGTAGTCCCAGCCACTCGGGAGGCAAGAGAATCGCTTGAGCCCAAGAGTTTGAGGTTGCTGTGAGCTATGATGCCACAGCACTCTACTGAGGGCAACAAAGTGAAAATCTGTCTCAAAAAAAAAAAATTTAATGGACTCAAGGATATATGGAAAAGTTCTTTAGAGGTAAACTCTCTTTCTGTCTATCCTTGAGTAAGGAAACAGTACCTGTTGTTTAGCTGATACATAGTGGGACTCCTTCAAGTAATTAAAAGGACATAGCATGGAACGCCAAAAATACAAAACCTTAGGAAAATGGATGTGTTTTCAGATTAAAGTTAAGGAGAACAGGACCTCAGTTCCTTTCTCAGACCTCACACATGCCTGGACGGGCCCTAAGCAAAAGAACCCTTGCCTTCAAAGTATTAGAGGTCAGCAGCACCTCTGGGAAGTGCTCCAGACATCACCAAACCTGCTTCCCAGCCCAGATCCTCTGACCTAAGACCAAATTACATGTCTGCTCAGTACGTATTCTTGACCTCCCTGAGTCAACCGAGATCCTTAATTCTGCGGCTAAGCAGGGTCACTCCCAGATGCCCTGCACTTCAATACGCTCTCTGTTAAAGGTCAGTTTGGTCCTGTGGGGCCCTGAGAAGTGTCCTCCCAATCCTGACCATTTCACTCTGTCCAGCTGGTTGGGGCACCCTTTGGTCCAGCTACGTCATCCAGGTTAGCTGCTCTGCCCAGACACCTGACTGAGTGTCTACACCCAGGGCAGGGGCCTTGCGTAGGCTCGTCTGTGTCGAATCAACTGCCTTCTACCCCTCAGCCTCTCTTTGCGATGTTCCCTTGTGGCCCCCACTTTGCATTTTCACTTCTGAGCGGTTGCCTTTAGTCTCTCTCTCGTGTCACACATACAAAGTTGTGTTGACTGCCCGGGCCTGAGATCCAGAGTCACGTTACCAGCTCTGCCATTTATCCTCCATCCTGGGGCCTTCTTGTTGAAAGCTCTACCACAATCCCAAGGTTAAGTGTGTTTCTCTGACATAGCTCAAATATACAGGAATTGTCTCAAACAAAAATTTCTTCCAAGGCAAGTAAAAGTTAATCCTCGACATCCTCTATTTAATCCTTCTGCTATCTAAGGAATGATCTCCACAGTAGCCAGTTTTATCTCCTGCAAATTAGATGATTTGTTGATCTTTGGGGGAAAGAATTTGACCCGGGAAATCCACAAATGTAAATCCGCTGCTGAGGACTCATTAACTTCAGAGAACGAACTGGCTCAGCCTCCCCACGGGCAGACCAAACGCCTCTACCACAAGCCACCTTTCGCTTTTAGCTCCTGATAGTCACGTGAGTCAGGAGAATTAGGTAAGTGTAATGAGGGAATTAGAAGGCAAGGATAAACTCTCAATTCAGAATAATAATAATCCAAATGTAATTATTTAATAGCCTGTTTTCAAGGATAAAGTAATAAAGATGAAATACATAATGATATAAAGGAGCTCATTCTTTTTCTGGACTGCCATAATAAAAATTAGTTTTTGGAAGGTCACAAAAGAACTTAAAAAATGACCAGACTTGTTTTCTCTATGAAAGATTTGTGGCTGATGCGTATAACTCAGCAGCTGGGGCGCCAGCCACATACACCGGACCTGATGGGTTCAAATCCAGACCGGGCCTGCCAAACGACGACAACGACAACCAAAAAATAGCCGGGCGTTGTGGCGGGCACCTGTAGTCCCAGCTACTTGAAAGGCTGAGGCAAGAAAATTGCTTAAGCCCAAGAGTTTGAGGTGGCTGTGAGCTATGATGCCACAGCACTCTACCCAGCTTGAGACTCTGTCTCAAAAAAAAAAAAGAAAGAAAGAAAGATTTAGTAAAATGCAAATGTCAACCTGATGGCTACTTTGAAAAAAAAAATAATGAGAGACTTTCTCTGTTTTTTCTTTTTGTGTGTCTCATCACACTGCAAGAATGACTGCTTATTTAAGTACTTCATCTAGGGAAGGGTGTTTGTATCTTTTGTTTATATGTGAGTGTATCTGATTTGCCCTGACAATTCCAATTACCCTCAACTGCCATTTTCTGTGCGGTCACTGAATTGTGACAGGGGAGAGGCCGGGTATTCCAAGGCCAGGTCAAGTCTCAGTTGAAAAATAGGTCAAGTATTCCTTTAGCTGCCCTTTCTCTATCCTCCCTCCTGCTTTTCCAATCCCAGTAGCAAAACTGGCCCTAAAGGAATCAAGAAGCTTTGGAAATGGAAGGGACCCTTAGCCATCATGTCATCCAGCCCTTTTATATATTAGAAAATTTGATTTATTTTAAAATATATAAATAAATTATGGTTACATAAAATTTGTTAGGAAAAAGAGGAGTCCTTTCCACCTTTCCCTACACTTTACTATCCCCATGTGCAATTTTGACTCTTTGAGCTAATTCCTTTAGCAATTAATTCAATTTCTCTAAATAGTATGCTGATATGCGATTTCTTGATCTTTCAAATGTAGGCATTAGCTAACAACTGCCCAACATAGAAGATGAAGATTTAGCTGTCTTTTCCTCAGCCCACAGCTACTGCAGACGTACATTCTTCTACCCCTCACCCCCTGCACCATGGCAGTCTCCTGGGATAGTTCCATGGCATTATGCTCGGGTCAATATTGGTATGTTATCATGGCTACGTGCATGGTATGCTATGGTTGGTTTCCTTTCCTATGCAGCTTTTCTTGCCTTGTTCTTTGTTTGCTTGGTTTTCTGTACATTTTTCCCTAATGGAACCCTAGCTCTCCGCTAATGGTTTTCATTGTTTCTCAGATCACTCAGATGCAGTAGGTTCTTCATTTCACCATCTTGCAGAAGTTTCCCCCAAATCTTAGGGCATGGCCCAGTGCAGACTGCTTGCCTTCTAGGGTCTGCTGCACATCTGTGACTTTGGGGTCTCTCTGCTTCGTCATTTCCAGAATCCTCGTCACTGAAATGTCTTGTCTAGGCCTCTCCCCTTATTTTTTACATCCTGTACCTTCCTCTTCCATGGTTGGCTCCCTCATTTCGGTAGAGCACTTACTACAGAAGAATCTGCACGAGAGGCAAAGCGCGTGAGCTCTGGTGCATCTAAATCTTTATTCTAACCCTAGGGCAATAGGTTAGCTGGTGTAGAATTCTAGGTTTTGTAAACCTTTTGTTTTTCCAAATTGTGAAGGCTCTGCTTCGTTATATTCATTATATTCTAGGTTCCACTTACCATTGAGAAATCCAGTTTTTTTTAGTCCTAATCTGTATTTTCTTTCCAGAAACTTATAATCACTTCAGTCTTCTCCCAGGGTCTCAATATTTCCGGATGAGAAGCCTTTTTTTTCCTCTGAGGAAGACAGGAGATGTGGACCCAGGGATACCAGGAGCAGTTGAAGGAAAAGAGATGAAGTGCATGCTTATATATTAGAGGCTGAGAGAGCCAGCTCCCTCACTGCCAGAGGTCTCAGCTCGTGCACTGAGTGCTCAGAAGGCCTCTTTAATCTACAGACTTGCATTTTAAGTTTGAGAGATTTTTCTTAGCTATTTTTTTATTTCCTCCTCTCTGTTTTCTTTCTTCTTCCTGTAACTCCTTTCCTGCTTATAGAATCTCCTGGATTTTCCCTCCAATTTTCTCTATTTTTCTCTCTTCATTTATATCTGTTTGTCTTTCTGTTCTGTTTTCTGAGAGATTTCCTCAACTTCATCTCCTAATCCTTCTCGTGAGTTTTAATTTCCATTACCATGTTTTCTAAGAAATCTTCTTTTGTTTCCTGAGATTTCATTCTTTCAGCAGTCTTTTCTGATTTCATGGCTGTAATTTCTTCTCTTTCTGAAGCTACTCACATTAGAGGGTTTTGTTTTGCTCTGATTTTTATCACTTTGGGGTCTGTTGCCTTCAGGTTGCCTTTTTCTCCCGGTTTTCATCTATATCTTTCATACTGGAGGTTTTCTTAAGAATTTTGGAAACCCTCATTCTTCTTCTGTTCAACCAAGGTTTGACTGTACGACTAAAAAGCTGACTGGAAATTTAAGTACCTGAGCAAAGCTTATTGACCAATAAGCTGTTGAACTGGTCGGATTCCCTATAGAAGATGCTTCTAGTTTCTTGCTTGGAGACCTCTGGCAAGTAAAGGGAGCTGGCTCCTTCAACCTCTAATATATAAGTATTCACTTTATCTCTTTTCCTTCAACTGCTCCTGGTATCCCTGGGTCCACATATCCTGTCTTCCTCGGGGGGGGGGAAGGGGAATCAAACCTTCCAGTCTTCTCTTGGAACGGGGCAGGGTATTTGCCTGGCTATGCATTTCTTTGCTTTTCCAGTAGTAACATAGGATTTGCCTTTCTTTCGTTTGCAGAAAGTCAGCTGCAGCCTGCCCACGTGCCTTCTAGATGCCAATATTTTGCTTCTGTTAGCCTCTTCCCATCTTCTGCCCTTTTATAGGTTTATGTCCTTTTAAAACCTTTTATCATCATTTGAGAGGGTTGGATTTATCAGAAGAATGAGATGGCATGTGTTCCTTTTGTCTTGGTTTCTTTGTCTGTAAATTGAGAGACGCCAAGAGCGTTGCTCCAGGAAGCTTGCTAAGCTTTGCAACGTAACAGCAGACCTGGCACCAAGACCTACACTTCCTGGATCCTTGTTTGGGGCAGTCTTGTTCAAACTAGACAAGATAATCAAGAATGGGTTAGTCCGTAATCAGTGTGTTTCTGATTACAAAGAGTTCTTTGATTCATATCTCATCACTAGGCAGTAAATCAGGAAGCATCTGAGCCTTCCCAATGCCATCACACTGTACAGGCAAGCCCCACATAAGACAAGGACTAGTGAAACATGGAAATAGGACCAGCAGTGGCCATGCTAAGTGATACTGCTCCATGTCACCGGAACTATCTCATGTCTACCCTACATGTGGGAAGAAACAGGATTACAGGCAAATACCCAGGTTTCACTAGCACTTGCCCCATCTGCTGTGGTGGATGCCAAGGCCTCTGTGAAGTATTATCAAGTGCACCTGTAAGCACCAGAGGTACCTCCTCAGTGCTCAGGAATGAGCACAGCCCTGTTGACAATCTCATATCTCTCATCCCTCAGCAGACAGTGCAGCCTCCCCCCCCACCCCGACCCCGGCATCAATCCTGTCCACCGGCTAGACATGAACTCTCTATCCCTAAATATTTGGAGAGGGTCTTCTAGTCACAATACATGATATAAAACTCTAAAAAGGTTGGAAAAGGTAGAAAATCCCAGCTCTTCAGAAAATATAATATTCACATAAATAGATAATAGAAAGCAGGTGGTATTCAGTTCATGGAAAGACCTACACAAAGCGAGTGAGGAGGACAGAGTTGGGGAAGATGACTTGCCTGGGGCTATCTGCTTCCACAAAGCAAGAGTGGTGAAGGTCAAAAGCTGTACGTCCCTAAAAGCACAGCTCACTGCTGTTGGCACAAGTGCTCAGATAATGTGTCGTAAAGACCCAAATGCAACACCTGAGGTGCTTTTGCTTGGTCAAACGAAGAAGGGATTCTAAAAATGACAGAGTCATTTTATAAAGAGGAAGATGTTATTGATCACTTGCTTCTGTCCATGCTTGTAATTTAATGACTACACCTGACTTTCAAGTGCAGACGGATGTGCAGACTCATCAGTGAGGGACAACACAGATCCCCAGTTCTCTCTTCATTGTCTTTCATCCCACGTGACATTCTGTGGTGAAGACAGATCTGAAATTCCATTTCCTTTGCTTCAGTGACATAGAAACAATTCTTATTAAACCAGGGACTCCCACATAAAGCCTTCTCAATGTGCTCTCTGGAAAACTAGGGAACTGGATGTTTTTGTTGAAGAATATACAGTTCTCAGATGTAGCCTGAGCTTGGCACTTCTTTGCCAAAACAGGAAGGTAGGTCACCTAAGAGCTGGCTCAGATTGAAATAATTAATAATTACATGAATTCTGGGGAGTCATGAGAGCTTCATGGCTTTATAACCCTTATCTAATAATGCTTATAAGTGCTTTTATGCATCAATACAAAAGATAATTTTTTAAAACTGTTGAGTTATGACTACCATTAATTAATGTACAATGTTGTACATTTTTATTTATGGTCAGCCTAAGAATATACACTTTTTCCTGTATGTGTGTATTATACCATGTAGTCTGCCAAGAACTTCACAGGTATTTTATAAGCATCCTTCAAATCTATAAGGTGTAAGCACTGGTGAAGTTAATAAAAGGGTTGTAGTTGGAAACATAAGCAATAGGATCACAGAAAAAACAATTATTGCCAAGGGCATTTTGTGCCCGAACCTAAGACCATATAAAAAGCATGATAACTTGACTTCCAAAATGAACTTCTAGATAAAATGAAACTTATTTTCCCTCTGAAATCTATAATCCTTCGATCATTATGAATACATTCTGAAATGTATCACTTGAAAACATTCTTATATTTGGGTCTTATAAAATGTGACCACCCATAGTCAATCAGAAATTGGCCCCATAACTGACAAAAAAGGAATATAAGTTAAACAGCAAATATTTCAGTAAGTAAAATCATACAACAGGATTTAGGCTGAAATCGATGTGTGTTGCATATTTCTATACTGCTAGAGATGTATAAAATATCTTATAAATCTTGTCTTATAAATCTTGCTTCATCAAGCAGAAGCAAGTCCAAGTATCAGTAAGAAACGCTTTCAGCCAAGTAACTAGTTAAGTGTGGCTTGCACTAGAACTTTACAAGCATTATGATTTGGCCACAAAGAGGTATGCAAAGATACTCATCCCCTCAGTCTTCAGGGTGGTGAGGATCCTAGCGCAGCTAAAGCCTCCATGGTAACTCACCTCAGGTACCAGCAATCTCCTCCAGATTCCCCAGAGGAGAGTCCAAGTGTTATCATGTGCTATATTATGTCATGACACTAAAAAAGGTGGACGGGCCACTGCCTGTGGCTCAGTGGGTAGGGCACTGGCCCCATATACCAACGGTGGCGGGTTCAAACCCGATCCCCCAGCCAAACTGCAACAAAAAATAGCCGGGCGTTGTGGTGGGCGCCTGTAGTCCCAGCTACTCTGGAGGCTGAGGCAAGAGAATCACCTAGGCCCAGGGGTTGGAGGTTACTGTGAGCTGTGACGCCACAGCACTCTACCGAGAGTGACAAAGTGAGATTCTGTGTATAAAAATAATAATAATAATAATTAATAAAAAAGGGGGGAGAAGCACTAGCTTAACACAGAATAAAGGATGTGTGTCATTTACTTGACGTGAAGTGCAAAGATTTGCAGTCCAGGGCAGGTCCAACTGGAATCCAAGCTCTTTTGATTGGAATCCAAGAATCCAAGAATCCAAGAATCCAAGCTCTTGGATCATTCGGCTCTACCGTCTTTCACTCCTTGATTTTTGCTTCTCTTATTTCCCCCATGGATATAAGATAGTGGCCCTGGCTTCTGATGTCATGTCCTCACTTCAGGGACCACTGCAGGAAGAAAACACATGAAGAGCAAACAGGGGGGAAAGGGTGGAGAAGGGGAATTCCACATCGCAGGGCTCTGTTCTTTCCACTGGGGGTCACCTGGTTGTGGTCCCACCTACATCATTTTAATGGCTTGTGCTAGAAGTGTATCACATAACCATCTCTAGCTGCAAGGGAGGCTAGAAAGAGACCTCCCTTCTCTGAAACTACAGTAGGAGAGGAAGAGATTTATTCTCCTCACTCATCACGACACTGGTGGCTGAGGCCTCTCTAAAAAAAGACAGATTAACAGGAGAAAAGCATACAAATTTGTTTAATGTAAGTTTCACATGACACAGGAGCCTTCAGAAAAGACCCAAAGAAATATGTAAACCCATGTATTTTTTTATGCTAGGTTGGACAAAGAAGTGGATATTCATGGAAAAGAATGAGTGGACAAAGAGGGAATGATCTAGTGGTAATAAATTGGGGGGGAAATAAGCAAAGCTAGTTTGTTCAGATTCTTCCCTGTGTCTACAGAGATAAGAATGTTCCTTTCCTGGGTGGCGCCTGTGGCTCAGTTGGTAAGGCGCCGGCCCCATATACCGAGGGTGGCGGGTTCAAACCCGGCCCGGCCAAACTGCAACCAAAAAATAGCCGGGCGTTGTGGTGGGCGCCTGTAGTCCCAGCTACTCGGGAGGCTGAGGCAAGAGAATCGCGTAAGCCCAGGAGTTGGAGGTTGCTGTGAGCTGTGTGAGGCCACGGCACTCTACCGAGGGCCATAAAGTGAGACTCTGTCTCTACCAAAAAAAAAAAAAAAGAATGTTCCTTTCCTCCAGGTCTACGGAGGGCACCTCTCAAATGAAGGTCTTATGACCTACTTCAGAGTAAGATCAGATAAGTCCTCTATGCCTGCTTCAGGGGAGGACAGTGACTTTTCTAGGTTTTATGTCCTGTTTTCTCAAATACCAAGGTGCTATATAAGGGGGTAACATGTCCTGAACCCCATCACTGCTGATCTGTACCCACTACCTAAACTCAAAACTTGGGCTTTTATTAGCAAAACCAGAGCACTTTGGCAGTTACGTAGGCCACAGTGATAAGGCCAAACAGACTGTAAGGGAAATGCCAGGATGGTGGTAGGTTCTTTGTATTATTTCATTTTGTTTTCGTAATGAAACAGACTTCTGCTTCGTAAGTGAATCTTTGGCTAAAACACCACCCACTGGGCCATTTTCTCTTCAAACTAAAAAGCCTACTCTGTGGATATGAGTTTGAACCAGAGCATCCTACAGATAAAGAGAAAGGTTTGTGCACATGTTAGGAAATGTAAGCTTTTTCAGTATTCATTTTCATGTGGACATCAAAGCAGCATGTATGATTTTGTAGCTTTGAGTTATAGAACTAGGTATGATTGTTTTTCCTTTTTTCTCCTATTCAATAGTAAACTAAGGCATTAATATTGTAAACTATTTTTTTTAATTATATGGGCTCTTTGGAAAGTTGTATGAGATATCTCAAGAATCAGAGCACAGAGCTGGTTGTTTCATTTCTTGAACATTAAAAGTCATGGTAATGCAAATGTCTCACACTACAAAATTTGTTTCTATGTTAATCCTTAGGAATGTATTGTGATTTGCTTTAAAGAGCAGTATTTGGTCAATTTTATTAAGTATTCCATTTGTCCTTTTTTTTATTTGTGTAAATTTATGGGGTACATATACACATTATTTAGTTCCCATTTATAAGTGAGAACATGTGATATTTGTGTTTTTGAGTTGTTTTACATATGGTAATGGCCTCTAGTTACATCCATGTTGCTGCAAAATGGTAAGATTTTACTCTTCACTCTTTTTTATAGCTGAATAGTATTCCATCGTGTGTGTATACACGTATATACCATTTTTTAATGTTTATGATTATGATGGATATAGCACCACAAATTTTAAATGATTAACTTTTGAGGGGTCAAGCAGTATTAAGCATGGATACACAGAGATTTTTTTTTTTCTCATTTCTTCAGAATTGATAACAGGGCAAAGTGTTATTTTTATGGTGTTGCAAAGTCTGTATCAGAAATTCCTGGTGCTTAGGAGAAACTAAATGTAATAATCACCTTCGATTAATTAATAATTTTTAGCATTCATTTTTAGAATTCATAGCATTTTTAGAATTCATAGCATTCCCAACATTGACTTGGAAGTAAAAAGAATAAAAAGGAAAACATCAGCCATTCTTTCTTTAATAAATTGGAAAAATCTTAAATTTGAATGATAGAAGTAATTGTGAACCTATTTTTAATCTATAATAAGGAATAAATTTTTCTGCTTTGTGAATTCACTTTCTGATTATGAAAATTATGTAAGAACTTTATACTATGGGGAGTTTAGAAAATTCCTCCTACCTCCTTAATACAATTATTGATGTTTTTATAACCCCAGTCGGGCTCTTTTCTTTTTTTTTTTTTTTTTTATTGTTGGGGATTCATTGAGGGTACAATAAGCCAGTTTACACTGATTGCAATTGTTAGGTAAAGTCCCTCTTGCAATCATGTCTTGCCCCCATAAAGTGATGTGGTCAGACTCATAGTGCAAATGCCACTTAATGTCATACATATTTCTAAGGTACTTCTACATTCTCTTTACACTTTCTTCATGTTTCTCTAGATTTTATTTTTATCACAGAGTTGCTGCTTCCTGGGTGTTTTGTTCTCACTTTGAAAGAGGATGAGATTGCCTTTTATGATACCGTCTTCACACTGATCTTTCTTCTTGCCTTTGTCTTCCTGATAGAGTGGCATTATAATTTTGGTTAGATTATTTACCTTATTATGTCATAAACACTATTCACAACTATACCCTGCTTTAAAGTCTCATTACTTTTGCTTAGATTTTTCCCCTCAATGAAGGATGTTCGGTTTTATTGTTTTGTTTTGTTGACTTGGTTGTCCACCTACTTATGACAAGTTGAATCTCAAGCTCTTCAGGACATCTGATTGGTTCAGAGGCATCAGATACTGGGTCAGAGCTGTTCACTTGACTAATCTCGCCCCAGAGCCTTTTCACCTGATCCAGTCTGCGCGCTCTGCCTGGCACACAGCTGTTATCCTGCAGACTTCTCTGACCTTTGTTCTGGGGGTTCACTTTGTCTCTGCTGTTTGCTCCCCTGCTTCACAGTTTTCCTATTGTCCTTTTCTTGGTACGGTCCCTTGTTTTTTGGCGTACCTCCTCCAATATCTTTTTGAGAAAAAGACTCATGGGAGGTAAATTTTTTGAGAACTTACATGTCTGAAAAATGTCTTTATTCTAAGCTCACTCATAAGTAATAGTTTAGTAGGACACAAAATTTTATTTTGGAAATAGTTTTCCTTTAGATTTTCAAAGACATTATTCCATTGTCTTCAGGCTCCCCAGTTGTCAAGAAGTTCAAAATTACCTGTTTCCCAATTCTTTACATGGGATCTATTTTTCTGTCATCTCTGAAAGTTTAAACATCTTCTCTTTTTTCTAATTAAGTGCGTTGGGGTGGATCTTATTTTCTTCCATTATAAAATATACTCAGTGGGCCCTTTCATTCTGCACACTCAGGTCCTTTAGACCTAATAAGAATATGAAATATTCTTTTTTTCCATGTTGGGGTTTTGGGGTTTTGTTGTTGTTGTTTGGTCTAAGAAATTTTCTTTTTTTTTTCTTTTTTTTTTTTTATTGTTGGGGATTCATTGAGGGTACAATAAGCCAGGTTACACTGATTGCAATTGTTAGGTAAAGTCCCTCTTGCAATCATGTCTTGCCCCCATAAAGTGTAACACACACCAAGGCTTAAGAAATTTTCTTAATGATTTCTGTCCTTCTGTCTTTTTGCACTGTTTCTTGGTGAGATTTCCTCAAATTTTCATACAACCTTGTCAATCAGTTCTATTATGTTTTTACTTACCTAACCTCTTTCTCATCCTGATTATTTCTTTTTGTAAGATCCTATTCTTTTATTTTGAAGTTACACCAACTTATCCAAGGATATAAATGATAGTTGGGGTACAGGTGTTTCTAGGCATTTTATTCTTCCTGCATAACCCCAATTTCTTCCAATTAGCTTTTCCTTTTCTTTCACAATAGTGGTTTGCCTCAGATTTCTGATAAGCCTTGGTTGTCTTGTCACTACAAATCTTTAGAGACAAAAAGTAAATTGGCAGTTATCTAGTGCTAAGGGATTTGGAGGAAATGGAATAACTGTTAATGAGTAAGATTTGCTTCTTATGAAAATACTCTAAAGTTGGTTATGGTGATAGTTGCACAACTCTATATATGCTAAAAGCCATTGATTATATACTTTAAATGGACCGATTATATGGTATGTGTACAACAGATCGATAAAACTATTCAAACAAAAACTAGGGCACTAACCTAAAAGATGAAAGGGCATGGCTGGAACTTGTCATCTGTAGGTCTCAGTGAAGGGTAATTTGACTGAGCTGTGCAATTGTTGGAGAAGCCTGATGTTGATATTTTTACCTTTCTTCTTGGCTGGATTAGATTCCTCAAAAGAGGCTATACCAGCCTGGAGGATAAAGGCTGACAGCTAGCACTGTAGAAGCTGCATGAAGAAAGAGGCTTTCTCTGAATCCAGCAAGCTGAACACCATCTAATCTCCCCATTTTCAGTTGGTGCCTTAGCCTTCTGCTATGCCTGATGACCTCAATCCAGAGACACTCTGCTTTACCCACTCCAGAGAGTGGACTCCCAATTTTTCATAGGGTTGAGAGAGGGCAATTGCATGGTGGTAGAGATTTAGGGAAATGAGGTGCCTGCTTCTTAGACTTTCAACCAAAGATACTTCTCTTAGCTGCCTGTCCTCCCCCAACCTCCCACCCCCACCCCACACACTTTAACAGATTCTGAGACTCTCTAATTCCTGAGCCTTTTGAGGGTTCTATGAATCAGGCTGGTTCTAGGCTTTTCCCTCATTTTTATGAGTTTTGGGGGCAGTAGCAAGGGAGAAAGGATGTGTTACACCATTGTTACCTGAATAGAACATTTTGCCTTCCCTAATTATTCAGGGTCATTATAATATGCACTATTGAGATTACTCTTTTATTTAAAACTCTATTTTGAAAAAAAAAAAACATGGAATAACCATTTGCTTCTGGAAAAAATGCTCCTGGTTTGAGTGCATTTCTCCCCTAGCAAAGAAAGAAATATTATTTTCTATATGCAAGTAAAAAAAACCAGTTCTCTCTGAATTCAGAGAAATAATTAAGTTCATTCAAAATCATGGGCATATGATTAGCTACTCTAAAATAAATATGTGAAGGATGAGTCTGGCCAAGTCATAAAGCATCTCTTTATCTTCGTAAGTTATAAAAGTCCTCAAATCTGACTGCCTCATAAAGAATAGATAAATTTTATTATTATTTGCCACAGAAAAATTAGAGGTTGAATACTAGCTTAACCTACCCTCTCATGTAGTTCTGTGATTTGAAGGGAATCATATAGTTCCTCTAAACTGAATCTGAAGCTCAGAACATTAAAATAATGGGGGGGCAGGGGTACAGTGACCAAGCATCCTGTACTCTGTGATACTTGATCTTGAGGCTGACTTAATTCCTGTTCGTGTTTCTGGTGCTTAGAATTGTGCCTGATTGTTTTTTTTTTAAAGACAGAGTGTCACTCAGTCACCCTGAGGTTGAGTGCCGTGGCCTCATAGCTCACAGCAACCTCAAACTCTTGGGCTCAGATGAGCCTCCTGTCTCAGCCTCCCAAGTAGCTGGGACTATGGGCACCTGCCATAGCACCCGGCTAGTTTTTCTATTTTTAGTAGAGCCGGAGTCTCGCTCTTGCTCAAGCTGGTATGGAACTCCTAAGCTTAGGCAATCCACCCACCTCAGCCTCCCCGAGTGCTAGGGTTACAGGCATGAGCCACCATGCCTGCCCAAGTACCTGGTATTAACTTTGCATTTCTTATACATTTATCAGGTAATAACTAAGAGAATTAATCATGTACAGTTAACAGCATGATTTTATTATTATATATTGACAACCTTAAGGCAATTCTAAATTGTCTTCTCCTCATCTAACACATTTCAATGTAAGATAGCCTTGGTCCAAAGTGTTCTTGTTAATAACCATGATTTCTAAGATCTCTAGTCTCTAAAACCTTATAATTCTGTTTCTTAATGTAAAATGCCACCCTCTTTTACTTTTGAAAAGAACCTTTATCTCTTTGCCTTGATGAAAGAAACTTATATTTGATTTAGATTATGATGCCTAACAACTTGACCTTTTCAAAGCATAACAGAATTGGCTACATAATTTGCACGATCTCATGCAAACAAAAATGTGGGGCCTCTTGTTCAAAAATTATCAGTCTCTAGACGACAACAGCAGAGCATTAAACTAAGCAAGGGATCAGTATGAGGACAGGAACCCACATAATTTCACAGGTCACACACCCATGAAGTCAGCCCTGAGACTATTTCTAGATGGAAGAAACTTTTGATGTTCCTGCCAATAGTAGTTTGCTTTGGTTCAGTTACTATAATGACTCACATTTCCCCTGCTCAGGGACCTTCACCCTGAGCTGCAGGGAGCATTCATTCTATGGTCATTGCCTAAAACTTCCCACTCCAGCTTGTTTCATTGATGGAAACTGCCTCCTTCCCCACTGTGGGCATTCAGTATTTGGTAGTAGGGATTTTAGGTGCATTCTTCCTGCTCTGAAAGTAGCTTTCCATGGGTCAAATTCTTTAAGCCAAATTAAATTAAAACTCAAGATCTGATCCCTAAAGGGAAAAGAACCTGAATAAATAACTATCTCCTATTTCTAAGCTCCTGGTAGTTTGTAGAGCTACTTATTTACACACACACACTTGTTTTTAGCTCAATGCATCTGAGCACCTGCTATTCGTATCAGAAGGAAATGAAATCAATAGCATTTTTTTCCCTAGTAGCAGTCTTTAAACTTCTCTCTCTTTTGCCAGTAAGTCATCATCCTTCTTTGAGACTGCTTTTATATTCAGGCATGTCCAAGATTTCCTTGACTTATTTGTTTTGAACTTTGAATCTGATAGACACTTGGAAATTCACGTGGTTTCACCCTCACCCATAAAGGCACTTTACACAAGCACAGTCGACGGAAATGTCTCTTAAGGGTTTGTAAAAGGATAATTGTGATGCCATTAAGAGAAGGAAGGCCCAAAGGGAAGAAAAGGGGTAATATTTATTCTTCATGAGTAAACATCCGACCTTAGCTTTCTCAGAACAGAGGCATGTATTAAGACCTTGAACTTTGAAGTTGGCATCTCGATTCTGTGGTTACCTGCTGTGAAGGATGCTCTCTTGGGGCTGTGGCAGAATAAGTTGACCTGCCTCCCCGCACAGCCCAGGAAGCTGAGAGTTCTCCCCAAGGGGGCAAAGTCAAAGTCTTTGTGCATGGAAGTTACAAAGAAATGATTGCTCTGTGTAAAGACGTGTTTAATAGTGTGGTTAAAGAAGGAATAGGCTACCTCTGAAAATGCTGAGCCTCTCACTGAAACTGAACAACCATCTGGAAACACTGCCGCAGAGGGAAGAGAAGCAGCACATGGCTTTTTTAACTAGAATGCTTTGGGTTTCCTTATAACCCTTCTGGGTTAAAATAGCTCCCAGGAGGAGATTGATCACAATAAATAGAGAGGCTCGTGGAAAGAATACAAGTATAACTCCTCTCTTCCCTTCCTTATGAACAGAGTGAAACCAAACTGGCAAACTCGTGGCCTTGCACAGGCCTGAGCCTTAAGCTGTCTGCACTTGGCACGATGTGCTTTTTGAGGAGATTGTGAGATTATATAGCCAGGATTTTCAGTTTGGACAGGTAACCTAGCACAGAGGCTTTTGAATTAGAATGTTGCTGTGCCGTTGACCAACTACATTATCTCACTTCCCTGGCCCTCAAACTCCCCATCTACAACAAATGAATAGCAAGATTGTTGTGAGGATGAGAAAATGTGAATGACTATCCAGTACAGTGGATAGAGGATGTACAGATAGTTTATAATTTAACTTATTCTGTGATTGAATTTGAAAGTCTAAGGTGAAGATGGGGACAGAAGTAGCCTTTGGGGATGATACTTTACCTCTGCAATTTTCCTTCCAAAAACTTACAAAGACTGTCTAACCATGAGAAGAACATCAACCAAAAGAGCTTACCACTGCCCCCTCGGAGGGACAACCTATGCCTCCAAGGTCAGGCCTTTCAGCCTGACCAGTCACAGGCTAGGAATGGCTCAAGGAATCTAACCCAGTTCCAATCCCCTAACACATAGGGGGCATACGAATTCTGTTTTATAAATGAATGATGAAGTAAATGAGGTGAATTAACTGTGAATTAACTGTACAGTGATACAGAGCTTTGTATTTACTAAGGATTAGAAAGTTTAGCCTGGTTCCTCAGTGTTTCTATCCTTAAGCCATCCAAACATACAAGTGTCTATCCTTCTCTTTTGAAAAAACATAGAGAGAGGGTAGGGGGCATGTAACCCTAGCACTCTGGGAGGCCGAAGCAGGTAGATTGCTTGAGCTTAGGAGTTCAAGACCAGCCTGAGCAGAAGAGCAACCCCATCTCTACTAAAAATAGAAAAATTAGCCAGGTGCTATAATCCCAGCTAGTTGGGAGGCTGAGGCAAGAGGATTGCTTGAGCCCAGAAGTTTGAGGTTGCTTTAGCTGTGATGCTAGGGCGCTCTCGCCGGAGGCAACAGGGTGAGATTCTTTCTTGAAAAAAACAAAAAGAGAGAGAGAGAGAAACAATTGATATTTAGAAAGCAAAACAATGGGTGCATGTCAGAGGGCACAGAAGCTAACTTTAAGGGCCGTCAATGGCTAAAGCTGGCACACTTTGAGCAGTAAAATACACAGTATTGAAGTGTAACCCAAAGAGGACATACCCAAGGGGCCATACTGATATTAATATATGATTGAATAAATAAATAAGTGGAGAAGAAAAGAGACAAAACTTCCATACAAAAGAAGTCCGAATACTTCTTGTAGATATTCCACCCTCAAGACGTGGAATCTAACACTCCACCAATTAAGCAGGAGCTACACTTAATGGCCTGTTTCCTAAAAGTCAGTAGAAAAGGGAAGTGGGAGTAAGTTACAGTGAGAAGCCTGATAAACACTACCAAGGTTAAGATCACCAGTGGTAAGTCATGTTGACAGTGTGTACTCTTAGCAAGAGGTGATGGGATGGTATTTTACTTTTTTTTTTTTTTTTTTTTGGAATTACATCGAGTGTAATTTATTTGAGAATTCAAAATAAAAGGAAGAGATTGTCAGGCCAGATAAAAATGTAAAACACACTATATGATGCCTACAGGAAACTCATTTTAAATACAAATATATACAGAGGGTGCCAAAACATGTATACACATTTTAAGAAAGGAAAAAACTATAGCAAATTATAATATTAATATATACCAATAATAAAAGATAAATACAAATCACATTTGACTTCTGCAATTGCAAGAGGTGTTCAAAGTATACGCATAATATAATACATAATACAAAGGTAACAGCTCTTATCATATGTATACATTTTTGGCACCCCCAGTATTAGAAAACAAAATAATAAGATTGCTTTGCACCTGTTACATTAGAAAACTGGGGGATATTGACCTTAATAAACTGCCAGCGAAAATGTATGCTAATACAGTCCTTCTGGAGGGCAGTCTGATACTTAGCCAAATTAATTCTATGCATAACTATAGTCCAGCTATTCCACATACCTGGGTATTTACCCCAGAGAAATTCTCACCCATGTCCAGAAGGCTGCAGGCATAAGGCTGTGCATGGAAGTGTAGTTTATTGTGGCGAGGTGTTAGAAGCAATTTAGGTGCCATGGCTGGGGAGAGGTTAAGTAAATGGGATAAATACATACCATGGAATACAATGCAGCCATAGTACTATTTTTAAACTATAGTGCTAAGTGGAAAAAAATTAACAGAATAAGAAACAGAACAAGATCTATAAAAAAATACATACATAATATAATTTACATAATTGGAGAGATGCGTTTTGAACAACATTATGCTATAAACAAAAGAATATGCATTTAAAATATTGGAATGTAGAGGGATGAGAAAATTAAAAAGGGATAAAGGAAGTCAGACACATGTGCCTATAGTCCCAGCTACCTGGGAGGCTGAGGTAGGAGGATCTCTGAAGCCAGTTCAAGGTCAGCCTAGGCAACATAGCAGGACCTTATCTCTGAAAGTTGTTTTTCTTTTTTTAATTTTAAAAAGGATGAGAAAATATATATATATATACATACAAAAAAAAAAAGAAGAACCTCATGAAGTTAATAATGATACTTTGCCATAAACTAAGGCAATAAACGTGAATGTGCAACCTTAAAAAATATAAACCTAAGCTGGGTGTAGTAGCTTATGTCTGTAATCCTAACACCTTGGGAGGCCCAGGTGGGTGGATTGCTCAAGATCAGAAGTTTAAGACCAGCCTGAGCAAGACTGAAACCCCATGGTACTTTACTTTTGTGATTTTCCTTCCAAAAACTTGTAAAGACTGTCTAACCATGAGAAGAACACCAGCCAAACCCAAAATTTGAGACATTCTACAAAATACCTGATGAGTACTCTTCAAAACTGTCAGAGTCATCAAACACAAGGGAAGTCTAAGAAACTACCACCATCTAGAAGAGCTCAAAGAGATAATGACAACTAAATGTACTGTAATGCTCCGGGCACAGTGGCTCACGCCTGTAATCCTAGCTGGCACCTGAGAGGCCTAGGCAGGTGGACTGCCTGAGCTCACAGGTTCGAGACCAGCCTGAGCCAGAGCCAGACCCCGTCTCTAAAAATAGCCAGGCATTGTGGCAGGCACCTGTAGTCCTGGGAGGACTACAGCTACTTGGGAGGCTGAGGCAAGAGAATCCCTTGAGCCCAAGAGTTTGAGGTTGCTGTGAGCCGTGATACCACAGCACTCCACCAAAGACAACATAGTGAGACTCTGTCTCAAAAATAAATAAATAAATAAATAACATGTAATATAATATCCTGAATGGGGCTCAGAAAAAGGACATTTGGGAAAACTATCAAAACCTGAATATGGTATAGAATTTACTTTGAAACAAAAAGGAGCCGCTGCTTCCTCTCTCAGAGTGACATCCCAGAGACTGACTCTACCACCCTGTGTTAGAGCAGCTCTTCCTTATAACGCAGGTGTTGAAAGATCATGTTTCAAAACTGTCTCTTGAGGCTTTACTTGGAATGATAGGAAACTCAATTTACCAGCAGTGCACAGAGAGGACAAATAGGTAATCTCTCAAATACTATATAAGTCTTTTCACAGCTGGGTTCAACTGTGATTAATGTATTATGTAAATGATATTTGAACCTGCCATGAACTCCCAATCCATGTAAGGCTGAATATGTCACTTTGAGTCTTACAGCTCCAATGTCTCCATTTCCGATTTGGGGGTTGGATCAAAAATCTTCATACATAGGTGTCAAGGGTAAGGAGACGTTTCTTTTTATATCTAGCCGTTCCTAGGGACGTACTGGCAGATGTGATTTCTTTATGTCCCAAACATTGATAACTAACCTGTATACCTACTGAGAGGAGAGTAGGCTGTCAGACCACGTTCCAGAAGCTACAAGCTTGTTAAACATGACTTCTTAATGCAGCCTGTTGATATGGAAGCTTTGGTTACTTGTCATTAATCTCATGTGCTCTTTCTACATCATTCTAGCATTTCTCCACCCTCAGAGAGGTGAAAGCCAAAAAAAGAAGGCATCTGATTTCTCTGCAACTGGTTTTTTGCACACTATCGATTATTTTTTTGTCTTAATACCGTTCCTCTGAAATCATCAGCCCATTTCTTTCTGAAAAAATGTTAATGTTTCCTGTGAACTCCTCTGTTGTTTGCATCGGTTTGACCTATGTGACTATCCTTAGATAAACATGCAGAAGTCGGGCCAACCTGTAGATGAATCAAGTGCCATGTGGAAATAAACTATGTCCTCACATACTGTAGGTAGACTTTTTCATGGGGATCTTTATGCCACTTATAAATCATCTCTCCTAAGAGATTATATAGTTCCTCGATGCTCCAATTAAGGGTTATCTATCAGATCCTTACTGGGGTTAGAGTAATAGAAGTGCCTTGCTGTGGGAAAATAGAACTCCATAAGCCTGATCCCTCAAGTATTATGGCCCATGTAACAGTTCTATGGAAATATTAGGTATCAGAGTTCTTTGCTAACAACCAGGAGAATCTGAAGTGCAAAGAAAATTGCTGAAAAGATAGAATTATTTCACATAATCTAAAGAAAAAGCTAAACTACCAAGCTAAGTAAAGAATACAAAACACAGCATCTCAGAGGATTCTGCCGTGAGCGTTGAGCCTCTACCATGTCCCGGGCACTGTGCTACAGGGAAGATAGCATTTGAAGGAATACTATCAGGCCCCTGCTTTCATGGAGCTGGCTTGTAGAGACTCTCAGGCTCAGGGACATGCTACCAGTGTCACTGCTTAGCTCCTACCACTCTCCATCCATCATTTGTCATGCTGCACAAGATTCAGCTTTCTCAGGGAGCCTGAGAAGCCTATGTTGAATCCAAGATGCACCTCATGGGAGTGGGAGGCTGTGATGTGCATTCCCAACAGGACCACGTGGATTAAGGGAAGGGTCATTCTCCTAAGGCCCTTACCAACTTAAGAAAGGAGTGCTGGGCAGGCAGGAAGAAAAGTCTATTCTATTTAATATAGGAAGATGGAAGATAGGAAAGAGAAGACTCAGATGTGGCTTAGAACAATAAAACCTTGGGTGCATTTCCACAACCTCTCTGAAAGCCCCTTTCCTCATCTGTATAAAGTGGAAATCATAATCCCCATTTATTTAAAGCAGAATCAAATGAAGTAGATAACTGAGAACTGGATCTAATAATTGCTTAATAAAAGTCATTGTATTTTTGCATAGTCGTGAAATGTACACAGCATCTACAGATTATTTTCCATGCTGTTCTAACAAATTATCCTTCAGTACATTCTGATCCTATTTTTTTTATTTTTAATCCTACCATGAACATAGTTAGTGGGGTGGATCTTTCTTTGTGGGGAGGGGCAAATGTTGACCTTTAAGTAAAGCTCTGCTTAGAGAAGTATCACTTTAGCCACTTAAAAAGGAGCATCCTGGGTGGCACCTGTGGCTCAAAGGAGGAGGACACCGGCCCTATATGCCGGAGGTGGTGGGTTCAAACCCAGCCCCAGCCAAAAACTGCAAAACAAACAAAAAAAGGAGCATCCTGCCCCAGCTCCCAACTGCATCTCATTAGAGACTTTAAGAGTGAAATCTCCAGGACCTGAATCTCTCCAAGCTGTTCCACTGCCCTCTTTCCCAAAGCCAAGACAGGCATCAGTCTTCCCTATGTCATGCTGGGGGGGGTTATTTTTAAAGGGAATGTTATATACCTAGCCACCCAAACCTAGGTTAGAAACCTGTGTCCTCAGGCACATCTGCTTCATATGTGCAACTGTGATGACAATGCCTACACTGAGGGTTGTAAAAATTGTGAATGAGATAATGCGTGTAAAGTGACAGGCTTAGTGCCTCAACAAAGGGAAGCTATTACTCTTATTAGGGGTGTTGATTATTGCCATTGTTAGATCTGAGGCACATTATACTTAGAATTGAAAATGTTTTATTGAACAGAGCTAGGGAAAAAAAAAAGAAAAGGCAAGACCCTAGTCTCAGAATTTTAAAGCAGGACTTTGCCATTTATAAGAAATTGCCAGAAGGTAGAAGAGTGCTTACCAGCCCAGGGCTGGGACCACCACACCCTGTTTTCCTAGCAGGTCAACATTATAAGATATCTTTCGTAACCTGAGCATATCCTACGCCTCCCAGCCTAGTCCCTTCCGGGAATTGCTTTATGATCTACAGGAAAAGAAAGCCTTGTTCTCATAAGTAAACAAACTTCAATAGGGAAGACCGATAACAAACATTTTGAAAGAAGGTCACATATACACTTGGAAACAAGAGGAATCAATGTTTATTCAGAAGAACAAAGGGGAGTGTGACATTGAAAATCAGTAAAAGGGTTTTAATTGTAGTTCAAGGGAGTAACATTGAGGACACATTTGTTGAATTTCTAACTCACGGAACATGAAATTCTTTTGATTGTGGAGGTTGATTTTTCTCATTAAAAGATAAAAAAACAGCAATTATTTAGCCCAACACCTTTATTTTCAAAATTAGGACGCTGAGGTGCACAGAGATGGCCTTACTTCCCTAACATCACATCACACAGGCAGGTGGTAGCAATACTGAGACCAGAATCTAGTCCTTCACCTCTGAATCCAGTGACCCTTCCATTGATCTGTTCTTATATATTATAAGGGATGATGGCAACTTTCCAAAATTAGTGACTGATGAAGTATAAAATTGCTTCAATGAACATTTGTTTTTCCTTAAATTGTTTTTCACTGGAACTCGGTTGCATGTAGAATTACAGCTAGGGTTAATCACAGGTTGTCAAGGCCAGGCACTATGCCAAGTCTTGTAGCTGCTTATTCATTATGTGCTTGTAACAGGACTGGCCTAAGCTTTGATGATTACCACAGGGGTTTGGTTGTTCCTGGCAATTAGTAGGAAATTGTCCTGCAGAAGCAATATTGCATAGAGTGGAATCATCTCAGATAATCTTTCCCACAATGTGAAGAAAATGTTAGTAAGATAAAGTGGGTCATTATTACCCACTTTAGACAGATGAACTTCTGTTTATCCAAATATTGTGAACTTTATTCCCTCAACATATAGTCTATTCCACACACAAAAATGTGTATCCGTTTTCAGTTTTTAAAACTGAAAATAAGGTGGCGCCTGTGGCTCGAGGAGTAGGGCGCCGGTCCCTTATGCCGGAGGTGGTGGGTTCAAACCCATCCCCGACCAAAACCACAAAAAAGAAAACAAAAAAACTGAAAATAGTGGGGTGTAACTTTTAAAAATAAAAATGTTTATTTAATTGTGTTTTTAACATCTATCAATTTAAGAAATTCCATATGAGCTCTTCTTCTCCTTATCCGCTTGTTTCCTATCCCCACTTCTCCTTCCCTTACCTTACCCCTCACCTTGTAAAAAAATGTGTCTCAGACCCACATCTCACCCTTTAAAAAAAAAAAACAAAAAAGAAATTCCATCTGAAAATATGGATTTGAGTACCTCTTTTTCTTACTGGTTTTCTTATGAGACACAGTCTTTCTGTCACCCAGACTAGGGTGCTATGGTATCCTAGCTCACAGCAACCTCCAACTCCTGGGTTGGAGTGATCGTCTTGCCTCAGCCTCCTGAGTAGCTGCAACTACAGGCACCTGCCATAACACCCGGCTGGCTTTTCTATTTTTAGTAGAGATGTGGTAGCACTCTTAGACTGGTCCTGCACTCCTGAGCTCAAGCAATCCCCCGCCTCATCAAGTGCCTCTTTTGATTATTCTGGGGTCCCACCAGGATCTGTGGTTTTCTGACTGATAGCCACTGCACCAGCATTTTGCCATCAGCCATAATGATTCTCGTAGAAACAGCAACCTCAATAGATTATGCTAAAATTAACTCCAGAGGTTGTTGTCTTGCCCTCATTTGGTGGTGTTTCAGGGCTAGTTCCTTCTGGGTTGTTAGTCAACCATCAAATTTTGCAAACCAGTTGCTAAGCACAGCCATTGTCAATAATAAAATTACATAAACTAACAAATGGATTGTATTTTTTAAAAGGTAATACTCAAAGTTGATCTCTTCCTAATTATTCCGCTACACACCTACTATTATCTATGCTCTTCAGATTATTTCTCAGCATAGTGGAAGTACTATAAAATGGTGAGCTACTACACAGTTCTTCCTACCATTTAGTAATATCTCCCTGAGAGATTAAAGTAGAAGTACATATTCCATAGCAAGTAGGCAGTCTTGCATTTAATGTTTTGTTGATTTTTTTTAAACTTAAATCAACATTGTGTCTACCGCCATTACATGATCAGTAGTACATACATTTCTTTGTGGAAATAATCTTCTAGCATTCAAAAATTATTGTCCCCTTCAACAAAGTTGTTCCATATACCATTGACAAATGAGTGAAGTTCTGACAAATGTCTTTATTTATTTTCGTTTTATTTCTGTAAAGGAAAATATCAACCAACATCATGTTGGAATCACACCATTTACCAAAGATGCAAAAGTTCTGCAAAAATTAACAAACTCATTCTATGACAATCAATTAGTTATATGGAATTTACTTTCAAAATAGTTATTCATTTTATTATTTGTAAATTGAGTGTTACATGTTCTTTGTTGGTAAAAATTAATTTTTTAAAATTCTTATATATACACACACACACACACATATACACATATGATTTTTTTCCCCCTAGAATAGAATGCTGGTTATTAAAGGTTTACCGGTATGCCACTCCTTTTGAGTCACTCAATTCTATAGCATGCCAATTTCTTTATATAACTATCTTCAAAGATAATATTAATAACAGTTAAACGTATTAAATGTAAGTGGCAGGCTTTATATGATTCAGCCTCACTGAATCCTCATAAATACTCGTATCATCGGATACAATATGGAGGGCCATTTTAGGTATCTCTCCAGTATAAGTAGAGGAGATTTACTGGCTGCCTTCCAAGGGTAAAGAGCATGGTAGACACACATGTTATTGTTTACATCAAACCTGTGGTGATTTTTATCACCATTATATGGGTGAAGAACAAGTTTAGAGAGATGGAGTAAGTGCCCAGCTAAGTAACACTGGTTAGAAGGGGAAGCCAGGACATGAAAACTAAAGTTGTCCAGTGCCAAATTCCTAAATCCGTTCAGACATGATATGACAACGTCATCTCCTCAAAAGCTGTGGAGGAACCTAAATGGTAGATACTTTGAGAGCATTTTTATTAATAGCCATTAAGAAATTTCATGTACCCAGCTGCTTGGGAGGCTGAGGCAAGAGAATCGCTTAAGCCCAGGAGTTGGAGGTTGCTGTGAGCTGTGTGATGCCATGGCACTCTACCGAGGGCAATAAAGTGAAACTCTGTCTCTACAAAAAAAAAAAAAAAAGAAATTTCATGTAAAGAGGATTAAAACACACGTAGGAATGATAAACATTATCCAAAATAACTACAGCTTAAGTCAGACTCCTAGAATGGAGAATTTAGATGTCTTGGGAGTATGTAGACTACATAGGAAAAGAGTATCGTTTCAATGACAGCTTTTAAATATTTACAGATTGCTAAGCACGTTACCACGTAACAAGAAGTCAGGTATATGAACTATGTAAAATCATGGGACATATGTTTGTGGTTTTTAATAAAGTACCTAATCATTTATTAGTTTACTTATGTGTGCTTTCTGGAAGATAGAGTATATTGAGGGTGATATGGTAGTTGACTACACATTTGACCTCAGTGATATTCAGAGCCCCCTGCTGAGCTGGGATGACAACCCTTAAAGACCCTCTAAGCTCCAGCTCCGGAGCACAGTCCACACTGAACTCGGAGGCATGGGCAGGGCCTTGACCGTGCCCTTTGACTAACATCTTCCTTCTCATTCTCTGCCAGTCTTGTGAATATGCATCATTCTGGTCCTGGGTCATTCACAGAAGCATACCACACCATTTCTGGGCTGCACCTCCCACTGCCTTACCAATCCTCTGTGCCCAGTGTGCTTAAATTGTAGGTTGTAGAACCACCTGCTCCAGAAACAAGTTGTTCAAAATGCAGCTGCCTGGGCCTGTTGTCAATTCTAAAGCACATTAAAGCTTGAGAACCACGACATAAGCCATCAGGATGTACTGATCGTTGATTCTAATACTTCTACCTTTGATCCTTAACTTATAGGAAGGGTTTTGGTATAAAAAAGAGCCACTGCTTAAGATTACTCAAACTGAACCATGATTTAGATGCAAGAATAAGTGTCAGTTCTCCTGTAAGGTCCCCAAACCATATCCCTCCCAGATCATCTCAGCCATATGGGTACAACCCTTTCTTTGTCCACGGGGCCCCTGTTCAATTTATCTGTCCCTGAACTGCTCATATTCCTAATGACTCGGGACAGGGTGTTGATCTGTAACGCAGAGACCAGTAGTTTCTGTGACATTTTCTGATTATTCGAGTCAGAGCTCATAATTAGTTTGCTGTTGGCCTAGCCACGTAGGAGAAGCCTTCCTGTCATTCTGCACCTCTCTGAAGCTAGCAAGTGCACTAAAAATCAATTCTGCTTATGATTTTCCAATAGCTCTGAGCAGTTATAATTACAGTGTACATCTGTGAAGGCAAAGCTGCTTTTCTAATCTGCTTTCTTATTATCTTTTCCAGCAGCTTCTGCAGACTTAATGGTAATTTGGATTTCGACTAAATGATAACCACTTATATGCCGAGGGTGGTCATTTCAGCCCTGTGCCCCTTTACCACGTTGATGTGGTGCAAACCTGAGTAAAGTCCAAGAGCTGAGACACAAACATTGTCTAAAGATTCCTAGTCAATAATGAAGGCTCAGCAAATGTTTGTCGGATTTTACTGAAGAGGGAGGGACCTCACGTTTTAAAGATAGAAAATGTAGTGTTTAGCAAAGAATGGGGATCGTACTTTTCTCAGGTACCTAAAGTATACATAAGTATGTGGGTTTTTTTTAATTTCCTGAAGGTTAAGATTTTTTTTTAACTTAGGAATGCATGTCTGTGAAACATTCTTTTTCCCCAAGTTGGTGTTGCAGGCTAAGGAAAAGTAGGAAAAGTTAATGAATCAGCCCATTTGCCAAGGCCAGGTTGTCCTTCAAGCAGCTATACCAGCTCTGTTAGTTTGCTAGGCTGCCATAGTAAAGTGCCACAAAGTACTTGGCTTAAACAATGGAAATTTGTTTCACAGTTCTGGAGGTCAGAAGTCCCCAGGCAGGGTGTTGGCAGCGTTGGTCCCCTCTGAGGGCTGTGAGGGAGAATCATGCAGGGCCCTTCTCCTGCGTGGCATGCTGGCCGTCTTTGACATTCTTAAGCATGTAGATCTCTGCCTTTTTCTTTACCTGGAGTTTTCCTTCTGTGCGTGACTCTCTCTGCATCCACATTTCCCCCTGTTTATAAGAGCACTGGTCGTACCAAGTAGGACCCACCCTATTCCAGTCTGACTGCATCTTAAGTAATGATGTTTGCACCAACCTCATTCCTAAATAAGGTCACCCACTAAGTTAAGATTTCAACTATGAATTTTAGGAGGAATCAGTCCAACCCATAGCACCATTGCTCCGAACAAAGCTTTGTTCTGCTTTGTTTTCATTTGTTTTCAATCTTGATAGCAGCGAGTGTAGAGATTGCAGAGTATCCGGCTGCAAACAACTATCCATGAAATTAGGTCACTGAGACGCCATATAGAGAAATAATGGCACTTGGACTGGAAATTATTTCCTGTCGACTGTATCTTGCATCCTTACTGGTTCCATTAGCTTCCACAGCAAGAGGCATTTCCAGTTCAGCACATTGTATTCCTGACACGCCAGATCTCAAACTTCGTTTAAGAGAGGACCAGCTACGGCCAAGAAGCAAAACTTTTGAAAGTTGGAAACATCTCCTAAGTCCAGACTCATGCTTATCACAGAGGAGGAACCCGTGGGCTACAAAAAGATGAAATATCTTACCCAAATGAAGCACACACAGCTAGTTGGTACCAGATTGGTACCAGATCTCAGCTACCCTGCCTCTTGTTCTAGGTCATCCTTCCACACATCACGCTGCTCCTCCAAGTCATGGAGGCCACACGTGCCCGTAATTTAAAGGTCCTGATTCCTACTGCCTTTGCGGTGCTTTTCTTTAGCTAGTGAGCACAAGTCAACTGTCTTCCCTGCGTGCCATGTATCTGGGGATGTTTTCGGTGTGTGTGTTGGGGTGTGGTGTTGGAAAGAAGAATAAATCTGATAAACATTTATGATAGAAAAGGTTCCTGAGCTTGGACAAAGGTTTGTTTTTGCAAAGCTCTCTCCTTCCAGCCATCACCCACACACACACTCCCCTCAAAGGGAGGAAGGGCCCCCTGCTTGCCTCTGAGGCTGCCGGGGGCAGGAGCTCAGTTGCTACCCGCTCTGTGAGCCACCATGGCTTCCTATCCCCGGGACTAACAGACCTGGAAACACACTGTTTGGTTCTCTTTTTGCCTGTGGGTTCAAAGTGTTGTTCTCTGTTCTATGTCTGGGGAAGGCTTGGTGCTGCAGGCATTCATGGGCAGGGTCAAGGTAGGGGGTGGGGGGAAGCAGCCATCCGTTGATGCCTGCTGCTCTGCTCGCCTGCATTCAAAACAAGCAGTCTCCTTGTCTAAAAATAGCAGAAGTGGGAGCGTGGGGAAGAGCAGCAGCCATACTGGGGGCTGAGCAGGAGAAAAGACAGAAACAAGCAGATCTCTCTGAAAGCCTGGTAGGGAGGGGGTAAGCAGTGTGGGCACAGGGACCGTGGTCAAGGGCTTTCTGCTTCTCCTGGTCCATGTTGGGGAGTCTTATGGACTCGCCCCCACACCCAGCCGAGGAGCTCAGCATGAAGGAGAGGCTCCGTCCAGGCAGGGCTGTGAGCTAGACTGTGCGCTGACACTGTCAGGCTGCAAATAGGAACTGTTGTGCCAGTGTGGGGGGATATCCATGCCCTATACACCCGTCCCAACCAAAGGTGAGCTCTTTCTGGTGGGGCACAGCTGCTGGTTCGCCCATCCCTTTAGAAGTGCCTCGGACACACCAGAATGGGCTTGACCAGAAGCAGAGCGAGGGTCTTGGACTAATGGTCTTTGTAGCCATTAAGTGAGACCAGGCTGTACTTATTGGGTTTTCTCTACAAGTAGAGCTCTCCTGTCTACATTTGTTATCAGTTAATGATCTGGTAGCTAAACTTAGAATAGTAGAAAAGGGTCCTTTCCAAGGTCTGCAATAAATCCGTCTGTGCAAGCAGACCTCACCAAAGCCCCTGGGAACAGATTGATATTCCGTTCACTTCTACAGAAGAGCTTTTGGCCTTTCTTTCTCTTGTAGTTTCCAACTTCATCTTGTGGAGGGCCCTGTGAAGTGGGCTGCACAGATCTCTTACCCATTTCCAGGTGAGACAGGAGCCATGTCTTGCCCAGCATGGTAACTAATAACCAGATGAGCAGGGCTTGCAACTTAGCCTTCTGCCCTGTGCCCTCTGCCCTCTGCCCTCTGCCCGGATGTTCTCTGGGGATTTTTCCCCACCTGGCAATCAGTCAGTTTCTGAAGGGCAAAAAGCTCCTATCGTGAAGCAGCCTGAAATATGTCATGAATTTAAGCAAAGGTAAGGGGAAGAAGACTCCATTTAAACTTAATGTTGGGAACGTTTATCTTTGCATGGCCCAGAAATCATGACTTTGAACCCAAAGAAAGAAAAATGACCCTAACTCACTGTTGGCTGGTCAGTAAACAATATTTACATGGTCATAATAATGTAAACCCTGTGTATTAATTTTCTAATTTTAGAGCCAATCCATGGACAAAGCAGGAAAAATGTCCTTTTTTTTTCTTTTTTGAGACAGAGTCTCACTATGTCACCCTGGGTAGAGTGTCATGGCATCACAGCTCACAGCAACCTCCAACTCTTAGGCTTAAGCGGTTCTCTTGCCTCAGCCTCCCAAGTAGCGGGAACTACAAGCACCCACCACAATGCCCAGCTATTTTTTTTTTTTTCTTTGCAGTTGTCATTGTTGTTTAGCAGACTTGGGCGGGGCTCAAACCCTCCAGGCTTGGTGTATGTGGTTGGCACCCTAACCACTGTGCTACAGGCACCAATCCAGGAAAAATGTTCTTATAACTACAAAGTAGAATATAATCTTAACAGCCATGATGAAGTAGAGATGAAAGTGAGTTTTTTAAGTCTGTCTAATACAGAGAGAGAAGGGAAAGCAGGAACAAAAATGAAATAATATGAGAAATTAAAGGATGTATAGTATGTGGTTGATGGAATAAAAAAGGTTATTAAGCATGTTGTCCACAATTAAAAATAGATTCATTAGAAATGACAAAGTTTGGGAGAAAATGCAGATTTTAAGGGGGTAAACATCCTTCATAGCCAAGCAACAGACACTCTGCCTTTGGTTGAGAATGTCTTTTATTCCCTGATCCATTAAAAGCTGTGAAAGAAATCACCAGGAAAAATTAAAAAAAAAAAAAAAAAGAAATCGTGAAAGGAACTACACCAGAGTGGGTGGCTGAGGGCAGGACGTGGGGGCAGGAGGTCACTACTTTCCATCAGAAGTCATCTGTGTTGTGTGACATGTTATGATGTTATTACTTTGATTAAAACAAATTAAGGCAGTGAGAGGATGACTTTTAAAAGACAAAAACTGGATAGTACCATATGTTCCCTGAACAAATAGTCTCATGAGATTTGGCTGTAAAACACTCATTAGGTCTACAAACAGAAATCCGAGTGTTCCGGGCTATAAAATTATCGATGACTATTTTCAGCAGTCCAGCCAGGCTCATGCTCTCCAGTGAAGCCAAACTAATGTTGCTGGTAACAGAAAGAAACATTTTTGGTAAATGACAGAGAAGCCCACATGGCATCAGAGCCTCATTAACATCCTGGAGGGAGAGCCAGGACACAAAGTTCTTCCTCCTGTCCTGCCCTCACCTATGAAGAGCTTGTCACTTGTGCAGAGACCGGAGCACAGGGCCAAGGAGGAGCATTGGCAGCTCCCGTGCTTGGAACAGGGAAGAGCATACTGAGTAGATGACCAGTTTCCTGTGTAGCTTGTTGCAAATTAGGCATGATTAGCCCTGAGTCGGTCTGAATTGAGGGAATTGTGCAAAACTCAAGGGTGCAGACCCTAGGCGAGCAGCCAGACTCTTAACACTAGTTAGGTAAAGTTGCTTCTAGAAATAAATCTTCCCAAGTGGTGATTCAGAGGAATGTGTGCACTCTGACCTGACCGCTGGATTTTGAGGACGTTCCTCCCAAGAGAGATCCCCTTGCTTACAAGTGACCCCTGAAATAGAACCTCAGACAGAGAAATTAGAAATTGTTCTAAATAGGCTTGTGCCCAGGAAATCACCAATATGATTTAAAGGAGTGGGATATTCCCTAATGCCAGAACTAAAGAGAAATGAATATTAAATTGACATGTGTCACAGATACTTAAATGAAACCCTTTCTAGAACATGTCTGACCTTTACTACCTCTTCAAGGGAGGAGGAATTTGCTGTGGACTATGGATGCATTGGGATAGATAGCTTATTTTCACATTATCTCTTTATTCTTTTAATAATATGCTATTATTTTTTAAGCAACAGTGAACATATACCTATTCATGCATGCATAAATAGGTTCTCAAGCACAGATAATATTTTATACCCTACGTGAAACATTTGATTAGGAAAGAAGCACCTTCTTCTGCAATCATGTGTATAACCTTTACTAATCTCTTTGCTAAAAATAATGTAACCATGTTAAAGTGAAATATTTTTAGTATGTGTGTCTGTGAAGGCCCCAAATGAAAGTGTGAGATGTAGCACTTGCAAAGGAGTGAGTGGTACAGTTAGCCTTAGCTAACTGCCCACCTCTGGCCTTTAAAGGAGGCTGGCGAGAAAAGAGTTGGCAGGTGGAATGTGATCTTTACAGAGAACTGTTGGCGATCGGAGGTGTCTTTCCCAGCCCAGCAAAATGGGCTTCTATGGGGCACTTTGCAGGGTACTCTGTGTGTCCTGGGGAGGGTCCAACTCATGCCTGAGATCCTGTGAGGACAGAGAAAGGACAGTTTGCTTTCCGGAGATGGCCTGTGCCACTCACTCACTTCCCATCTCCTTTCTGTGCTTTTTTTTCTTCTTCTTAACACTTTTTTTTTTTTTTTTTTTTTTTTTGCCGGGGCTGGGTTTGAACCCACCACCTCCGGTATATGGGGCCAGCACCCTACTCCTTGAGCCACAGGAGCTGCCCTTTCTTAACACTTTTCATCAACATAATATGTATTTTAATTATTTATCTCATTGTCTGTCTTCTTCAATACTAAGTAAGTTCCGTGAGGCACAGACTTTTGTTTGTTTTGATCTCTGATACATCGTAGACTCAGAGTATAATGTGCAAGTAGGCGGGTGCTCAGTAAATATTTGCATTGTACCTTCATTGTCACTGATCACCTAACCTGATTTTTTTTTTTTTTGGTATTATTATTTTCATTTTACATCTGGGAAACTAGAGCTCATTTTTTAACTAGTTAAAAAATTTAACCCGTATCACATACAACTAAGTGAAAAAGCCAGAACTCAAAGTCAAATTCATCTGATTCTAAATCTCATGCTCAACCTATTAATGCTGTATCAGTTCAGATGTCTGTTTCTTAAAAATGTATTCTCATCCCTTTTTAGGTAGTAGATAGTATCCAGTCTAAGATTTTAAGAAAAGTAATCCACCAGTTCTGTACTCTGATCTCAACTTGATAGATACTTCATGAGGATAACTAATATAAAGATTAATTTATTGGTTACTTAGCTTTCACAGAATATATTTAATGATACATTGCTAAATAAATGCCTAATTATTTATACAGGGCTGTATATTTTACCAAATTCCTTTATATGTGTAATTTTATTTAAATATTAAACTGTTGGGAGCTTAATAGCTTTATTGTTTTTATTAAATATTGATATCCATTTTTATTTATTTATTCATTTATTATTGTTGGGGATTCATTGAGGGTACAATAAGCCTGGTTACACTGATTGCATTTTTTAGGTAAAGTCCCTCGTGCAATCGTGTCTTGCCCCCAGAAGGTGTGGCACACACCAAGGCCCCACCCCCCTCCCTCCTTCCCTCTCTCTGCTCTTCTTTTCCCCACCCCTCCCTCCTTCTTTCTCTCTCTGCTCTCCCCTTCCCCCACCCCCACCATGACCTTAATTGTCATTAATTGTCCTTATATCAAAACTGAGTACATAGGATTCATGCTTCTCCATTCTTGTGATGCTTTACTAAGAATAATGTCTTCCACTTCCATCCAGGTTAATACGAAGGATGTAAAGTCTCCATTTTTTTTTAAATAGCTGAATAGTATTCCATGGTGTACATATACCACAGCTTGTTAATCCATTCCTGGGTTGGTGGCCATTTAGGCTGTTTCCACATTTTGGCGATTGTAAATTGAGCTGCAATAAACAGTCCAGTGCAAGTGTCCTTATGATAAAAGGATTTTTTCCCTTTTTTCCCAGTAATGGGATTGCAGGATCAAATGGGAGGTCTAGCTTGAGTGCTTTGAGGTTTCTCCATACTTCCTTCCAGAAAGGTTGTACTAGTTTGCAGTCCCACCAGCAGCGTACAAGTGTTCCCTTCTCTCCACATCCATGCCAGCATCTGCAGATGAGATTTGAGATTTTGCGATGTGGGCCATGCTTGCTGAAGTTACATGGTATCTCAGGGTGGTTTTGATTTGCATTTCTCTAATAGATCGGGATGATGAACATTTTTTTGTATGTTTATTAGCCATTCGTCTGTCTTCTTTAGAGAAGGTTCTATTCATGTCTCTTGCCCACTGATACATGGGATTGTTGGCTTTTTTTATGTGGATTAATTTGAGTTCTCTATAGATGCTAGTTATCAAGCTTTTCTTTGATTCAAAATATGCAAATATCCTTTCTCATTGTTTAGGTTGTCTTTTTGCTTTGGTTGTTGTCTCCTTAGCTGTACAGAAGCTTTTCAGTTTAATGAAGTCCCATTTGTTTATTTTTTTGTTGTTGTTGCAATTGCCATGGCAGTCTTCTTCATCAAGTCTTTGCCCAGGCCAATATCTTCCAGTGTTTTTCCTATGCTTTCTTTGAGGATTTTTATTGTTTCATGCCTTGAATTTAAGTCCTTTATCCATCTTGAATCAATTTTTGTGAGTGGGGAAAGGTGTGGGTCCAGTTTCAGTTCTCCCAACACCATTTATTGAATAGAGAGTCTTTCCCCCAAGGTATATTCTTGTTCGGTTTATCAAAGATTAGGTGGTTGTAAGATGTTAGTTTCATTTCCTGGTTTTCTCGATTCCAAGTGTCTATGTCTCTATTTTTGTGCCAGTACCATGCTGTCTTGACCACTATGGCTTTGTAGTACAGCCTAAAATCTGGTATGGTGATGCCCCCAGCTTTGTTTTTATTACTAAGAACTGCCTTAGCTATACAGGGTTTTTTCTGGTTCCATACAAAACGCAGAATCATTTTTTCCAAATCTTGAAAGTACGATGTTGCTATTTTAATAGGAATGGCATTGAATAGGTAGATTGCTTTGGGAAGTATAGACATTTTAACAATGTTGATTCTTCCAATCCATGAGCATGGTATGTTCTTCCATTTGTTAATATCCTTTGCTATTTCCTTTCTGAGGATTTCATAATTTTCTTTATAGAGGTCCTTCACTTCCTTCGTTAGGTATATTCCTAGGTATTTCATTTTCTTTGAAACTGTGGTAAAGGGAGTTGTGTCCTTAATTAGCTTCTCATCTTGACTATTATCGGCGTATACAAGGGCTACTGACTTGTGGACATTGATTTTATATCCTGAAACATTACTGTATTTTTTTGATGACTTCTAGGAGTCTTGTGGTTGAGTCTTTGGGATTCTTTTTTTTTTTTTCTCATTAATATTAAATCATAGCTGTGTACATCAATGCGATCATGGGGCACCAACACTGGTTTGTTTGTTTTTTTCTTTTTTCTTTTTTTTTTTTTGTGGCCGGGGCTGGGTTTGAACCTGCCATCTCCGGCATATGGGGCCAGCACTCTACCCACTTGACCACAGGCGCCACCCACCAACACTGGTTTTATAAACAGTTTGACACATTTTCATCACACTGGTTAACATAGCCTTCCTGGCATTTTTTTAGTTATTGTGTTAAGACAATTATATTCTATATTTACTAAGTTTCACATGTACCCTTGTAAGATGCACCACAGGTGTAATCCCACCAATCACCCTCCCTCTGCCCATCCTCCCCCTTCCCTCCCCTCCCTCTCCCCCTTCCCCATATTCTTAGGTTATAACTGAGTTAAAGCTTTCATATGAAAGCCATAAATTAGTTTCATAGTAGGGCTGAGTACATTGGATACTTTTTCTTCCATTCTTGAGATATTTTACTAAGAAGAATATGTTCCAGCTCCATCCATGTAAACATGAAAGAGGTAAAGTCTCCATCGTTCTTTAAGGCTGCATAATATTCCATGGTGTACATATACCACAATTTATTAGTCCATTCATGGATCAATGGGCACTTGGGCTTTTTCCATTACTTAGCAATTATGAATTGGGCTGCAATAAACATTCTGGTACAAATATCTTTGTTATAATGTGATTTTTGGTCTTCTGGGTATATACCTAGTAGAGGAATTGTAAGATTGAATGGCAGATCTATTTTTAGATCTCTAAGTGTTCTCCAAACATCTTTCCAAAAGGAATGTATTAATTTGCATTCCCACCAGAGTCTTTGGGATTCTCTAAGTACAAGATCATGTCGTCAGCAAAGAGGGAGAGTTTGACCTCCTCTGCTCCCATTTGAATTCCCTTTATTTCCTTGTCTTGCCTAATTGTATTGGCTAGAACTTCCAGCGCTATGTTGAATAGAAAAGGTAACAGAGGACAACCTTGTCTGGTTCCAGTTCTAAGAGGAAAAGCTTTCAGTTTTACTCCATTCAGTAAAATATTGGCTGTGGGTTTGTCATAGATAGCTTCAATCAGTTTGCCTATACCCTTCAGTGTTCTAATTAGAAAAGGATGCTGGGGCTCTCTGGTCCTCCCGTTCGTCAGACAGCCACTTCTTCTAGTGCAGCACCAGCCGCATCCCTGAGGCACCATGGTGAAAGTGAAGGTCGGAATAAACGGTTTTGGTCGTATTGGGCGCCTGGTCACCAGGGCTGCTTTTAACTCTGGCAAAGTGGATATTGTCACCATCAATGACCCCTTCACTGACCTCAACTACATGGTCTACATGTTCCAGTATGATTCCACCCATGGCAAATTCCATGTCACAGTCAAGGCTGAGAACGGGAAGGTTGTCATCAATGGAAATCCCATAACCATCTTCCAGGAGCGAGATCCCACCAAAATCAAATGGGGTGAGGCAGGCGCAGAGTATGTTGTGGAGTCCACTGGTGTCTTCACCACCATGGAGAAGGCTGAGGCTCACCTACAGGGGGGTGCCAAAAGGGTCATCATCTCTGCCCCTTCTGCTGATGCCCCCATGTTTGTGATGGGTGTGAACCATGAGAAGTACGAAAACAGCCTCTGCATTGTCAGCAATGCCTCCTGCACCACCAACTGCTTAGCCCCCTGGGCTAAGGTCATCCATGACAACTTCGGCATTGTGGAGGAATTCATGACCACAGTCCATGCCATCACTGCCACCCAGAAGACTGTGGATGGCCCCTCTGGGAAGTTGTGGCGTGATGGTCGCGGGGCTCTCCAGAACATCATCCCTGCCTCAACTGGCGCAGCCAAGGCTGTGGGCAAGGTCATCCCTGAGCTGAATGGGAAGCTTACTGGCATGGCCTTCCGGGTACCCACTGCCAACGTGTCGGTCGTGGATCTCACCTGCCGTCTAGAGAAGGCTGCCAAATACGATGATATCAAGAAAGTAGTGAAGCAGGCATCAGAGGGCCCCCTCAAGGGCATCCTGGGTTACACCAAACACCAGGTCGTCTCCTCTGACTTCAACGGTGACACCCATTCTTCCACCTTTGTTGCTGCGGCTGGCATTGCTCTCAACGACCACTTTGTCAAACTCATTGCCTGGTATGATAATGAATTTGGCTACAGCAACAGGGTGGTGGATCTTATGGCCCACATGGCCTCCAAGTAGTAAGAACCCCCAGACCACAAGCCCCAGCCAGAGCACGAGAGGAAGAGAAAGGCCCTTAGCTGCTGGGGTGCCCCTGCCTACTCAGTCCCCCACCTCACTGAGAATCTCCCCTCGACAGTTTCCACACCAGACCCCCTCAAGAACAAGAGGGGCCTAAGGAGCCCCACCTTGTCATGTAACATCAATAAAGTTTCCTGAATTCAAAAAAAAAAAAAAAAAGAAAGAAAAGGATGCTGGATTATAGCGAATGCTTTTTCTATATCTATTGAGAGGATCATATGATCTTTATTTTTGCCTCTGTTAATATGGTGGATAACGTTTATGGACTTGCGTATGTTAAACCAGCCTTGCATCCCTGGGATGAAACCTACTTGATCATGGTGTATGACTTTTTTGATGATAAACTGTAATCTTTTGGCTAGGATTTTTTTGAGAATTTTTGTATCTACATTCATGAGTGAAATTGGTCTTTAATTCTCCTTTTTGGTTGGGTCTTTTCCTGCTTTTGGTATCAGGGTGATGTTTGCTTCATAGAATGTGTTGGGGAAGATTCCTTCTTCCTCAATTTTTTGTAATAATTTCTGCAGTACAGGAATAAGCTCTTCCTTGAAGGTTTGATAGAATTCTGGTGTGAAGCCATCTGGCCCAGGACATTTTTTGGTTAGAAGCTTTTTTATTGTTTCTTTGATCTCAGTCCTTAAAATTGGTCTGTTCAGGAGCTCTATTTCTTCCTGGCTAAGTCTAGGGAGAGGGTATGATTCCAAATATTGATGCATTTCCTTCATATTGTCAAATTTCTGGGCATAGAGTTTCTGGTAGTATTCAGAGATGATCTCTTGTATCTCTGTGGGATCAGTTGTTATTTCCCCTTTATCATTTCTGATTGAGGTTACTAGAGATTTTACTTTCCTATTTCTCATTAGTCTGGCCAATGGTTTATCTATTTTATTTATTTTTTCAAAAAACCAACTCCTTGTTTCATTAATTTTTTGAATGATTCTTTTGTTTTCAATTTCATTGATCTCTGATTTGATTTTGGATTTTTCTTTTCTTCTACTGGGTTTAGGCTTAGATTGTTCTTTTTGTCTAATTCTGTAAGATGGCTTGTGAGTTTGTTGATGCATTCTTTCTGTTTTTTGAATGCGATAGATTTTCCTCTCAAAACTGCTTTTGCAGTATTCCCACAGGTTTTGATAGCTTGTGTCTTCATTGTTGTTATGCTCAAGGCAGTTAATGATTTCCTGTTTTATTTCTTCCTGCGCCCATCTGTTATTCAACAGAAGGTTGTTTAATTTCCATGCCTTTGTGTGGGGTCGAATGTTTTTGTTAGAGTTGAGTTCCACCTTTAGTGCCTTGTGGTCTGAGAAGATACAAGGTAGAATTTCAATTCTTTTGATTCTGTTGATATTTGTTTCGTGTCTCAGGATATGATCAGTTTTGGAGAATGTTCCATGGGGTGATGAAAAGAATGTATATTCTTTATCTTTGGGATGGAGTGTTCTATATGTGTCTATCAAGCACAGTTGTTCTAGGTTCTCATTTAAATCTCTTATATCTTTGTTTAATTTCTGTTTGGAGGATCTGTCCAGCTCTGTAAGAGGAGTGTTAAAGTCCCCTGTTATTATGGTATTATCAGATATCATATTGCTCAGACTGAGTAAGGTCTGTTTCAAGAATCTGGGAGCATTAAATTGGGTGCATAAATATTTAGAATTGAAACGTCTTCTTGTTGTATTTTTCCCTTGACCAATAAAAAGTGACCATCTTTGTCTTTTTTGACTTTAGTTGCTTTAAATCCACATGTATCTGAAAATAAGATTGCAACTTCTCTTTTCTTCTGAATTTCATTTGCATGAAAAGTTGTCTTCCAACTCTTTACTCGGAGTTTTAATTTGTCTTTTGAAGTCAGGTATGTTTCTTGCAGACAGCAAATGGATGGCTTGTGTTTTTTAATCCAGTCAGCCAATCTGTGTCTCTTCAGTGGGGAATTCAAGCCATTCAAGCCAATTTATAAGTGTGGTAGTATTCTATTCATCTTATTTTGTGAGAGTCCATTGCTTCGTTTTATCTTTTGCATCAGTGTGGAGGTTATGTTCTGTCCTTTAATTTCTGAGTTCTTACTTTGCTGCTGATCCATTGTGATGGTCAGTGTGTAGAACAGGTTGAAGTATTTCCTGTAGAGCTGGTCTTGCTGTGGCGAATTTCCTCAATGTTTGTATATCCGTAAATGATTTGATTTCTCCGTCAATTTTAAAGCTTAGCTTAGCAGGGTACAGAATTCTGGGCTGGAAATTGTTCTGTTTAAGTAGATTAAAGGTAGATGACCATTGTCTTCTTGCTTGCAAAGTTTCATTAGAGAAGTCTGCATTCACTCTGATGGATTTGCCCCTGTAGGTCAACTGGTGCTTACTCCTGGCAGCTTGCAGAATTTTTTCTTTTGTCTTGACTTTGGACAGGTTCATCACGATGTGTCTTGGAAAAGCTCGGTTAGAGTTGAGGCAACCTGGGGTCTGATATCCCTCTGAAAGCAGTGTGTCAGAGTCTTTGGTGATATCTGGGAAATTTTCATTTATAATATTCTCTAGTATGGCTTCCATTCCTCTGGGGCATTCTTCTTCCCCTTCTGGGATTCCTATAACTCGTATGTTGGAATGCTTCATAAAGTCCCATAATTCTGACCGTGAACGTTCTGCTTGCTCTCTTTTCTTTTCTGCCTCTTTAACTGTATGAGTTATCTCAAGAACTTTGTCCTCTACCTCCGAAATTCTTTCTTCTGCATGATCTAACCTGTTGCTAATACTTTCCATTGCATCTTTAAGTTCCCTAATTGACTGCTTCAGTTCTTTCAGCTCCACTATATCCTTTCTATATTCTTCATATCGTTCATCTCTTATTTGATTCTGTTTTTTTATTTCCTTTTGGTTATTTTCCACTTTATTAGCAGTTTCCTTCATTGTTTCCATCATTTTTACCCACCCCCCTCTCCTTTTTCTATTTTCTTTGTATTCTCTATTTTCTTTCTATTTTCCTTCATTGTTTTCATCATGTATATTCTAAATTCCTGCTCTGTCATTCCTAACATTTCTTTATAGGTAGAATCCTCTGCAGCAGCTACCTCGTGGTCCCTTGGAGAGGGTGCCCTGGACTGGTTCTTCATGTTGCCTGGAGTTTTCTGCTGATTCTTCCTCATGAGTGATTTCTTTTATCTGTTTCCTTGCCCTAATTTTCCTTTCACTTCCTCTTGCTCTTTAAGTTCCCATGCCTGTGGACTAAAGTTTCAATGAGTCCTTTTGGTACAGGACCAGAAGGATGAGAAGGTTGAAGAGCAAGAAGGGATAGAAGAAAGAGAAGGAAAGAAAGAACAAAAAGAAAATAGAGAAAGGAGAGGGGGTGGGTAAAAGGGAATATTGACAAAAATAAGAGAGGCACAGAAAGAGGGTGATAGAGAAATATAGGTACACGGTAGGGTACTTTGACACAATCTTTAAAAAAAACCCCAACCTCTGGGGGTGCCCAGTTGGGTGGTTCCCTTGAAGTCAGCAGCTCTTTGCTAACCTGATCGGACACAGTACCCCACCTCCACCAAGTAGAGAGGAAAGACAGAAATGCTATAAATCAAACCAAAACAAACAAACAGGAAACTTACGGGATAAAATTGGTTGAAAAGCCAAATAATAGGGGTAGAAACACTAGCAGAAATGAAGTTCTAGTTATTGAAAAAGGCAGCAGTGGGAAATTGTATTTAAACTAGAAAAATGGAGAAAGAAAAGAAAGGAAAAGAAAAGAAAAAATCTGTACAGAAAAGGTTGAAATTAAAAACAAAACAACAACAACAATAGAATAAACAAAAAACAAACAACACCACCAAAAAGAAAACAATCAGAAACAAAGCAGTATATATATCTTATTGAATATTGTCTGGGCAACAGGTGGTCTTCTGGGGTATGAGATGTTAATCACAGTGCTGATATGACTGGAGGCCTCCACTGATTTCTCAAACCCCACAGGATGGACACCCTAAATCTCTCATCAGCCCTCTTAAAAGGCACTTTAAACTTCTAAACTTGGCTAAGCAGAAGCTTTCCCAGGAAAGTGCTTGTCACTGGGATCACTACTGAAGTGGCTATCCACTTACTCAGTGTGCCAAAACTGGTCTCACTCTGCCCCTGAGGGTTAAGGCTGTAAGGCGGCTCAGTCCCCGCCATTAGGCTTCTTAGTCACTAGGTTACCAGCTCCCGCCAGATCCTTGCTCTGCAAACCTGAAGGCAGAGCTTACCGGGGCAGTTCTCTCACAATGGTTCCCTGCGGCCCACAGCCAACACTATTAGCTCCATCTGGCTCAGTGGCTCAGTCTGGGGCCCTAGACAATGCCCAAAGTTCTCTGCACTCCTGCTCAAGCTCTCCCCAAGGCAGTTCAACTGAGTGCCAAGTCCAAAAACACTGAAACAGTTCACAAGTAAGGCCTTTCCGGTTTGCAGTCTCGCTGCTGCTTATGCTTACGGCTGCCGGCGGGGTTAGGTCAATCGAACACACGCAACCACTTGCCAGTTTTCCAATGTTTTTGTCCTCCTCTTGGGGTTCAGAAGTCTCTCGCTGACTCCATGTATCCTCAGAGGGATGATTATAGGCAGATCCCACCAGCCAGAAATGCCTGGAGTCTTATCTCCCCAGACTCACCATGCCCAGTTGCAGGGAAGCTGTTACTTGGCCGCCATCTTGCTGTCACCCACCTAAATATTGATATCCATTTTTAATGTTGCTTGGAAAGCATATTTTGCCTACGTTTCCTCAAAAGTTTCTGTTCATTGTTACCCTTACCAAAAGAACAAAGATTTTCACAACTTACATCAAACATCAAATGCTGTATCTGTTTTTGCCGTGATTATTTTGCAATATCTTGGGTTCTACAATGGCAGATGTCTAAAATTCCAGCAGAGATGACAGTAGAGAAAGGTAGTAAAAGGGAAAACAGTGTTTAGATCCTAACTCTATTCAGCTACCTACCGTGTAACCGTGGGCAGGTCACTGCGCCTCGCTGGGCCTCATCTTGGAAGCAGAGATGCTGGGCTGACAGATACACGGAGGGCTGGTGCAAAGGATGCGGCAGGCTGAGTGTGCTGCCAAAGAGCATGTTGGGGACCCCTGCACTCATGCAGAGGACATGCCCAATCTGGGAAGGCAGCCACAATCTCGTTGCTACTGTGGGCTTACAGTTGGCAGCTTTGCTGGTTTCTCAAAAGAAGCTGTGGAATAACTGAGTTTTTGTGGGAATTTCCTGTTTCTTAATTTGGCAATAATTCAAACTTTAAAAGAAAGAAATCTGTTCTTCACAATGTGCTTCTTCCAGCCAGACTGGGTTTGAGATCCAGACTGTGCAACCTCTGGGCTGGACAGGAGTGAAGATGAAGGTCCTGTAGCCCCTGCCCTGTGTGACACCTGGCCCTGGGACACTGTGGATGGTTCCCCAGGCTAAACAGACAGACTTGCTCTCATGGTGTCTTCTCCTTAGAGCCAAATCTCAGAAACGAACTCTTCTGTGTCATCAGGCTGGGTATAATTTTTTCTTTCCTTTATCAATGTTTTTGAATGACTGGTGACTAACAAAGAGATTTATTCAAAATAGTATTAAAGTGCATGTGACCTAAAATAATATTTTATGAGTTTTCCTGATAATTCCAATATTGTGTCCTGAGAGATTGAGTTTAGAATCATGTTCTTTAGATGTTTATGAGCCTCATTTTTGCTTTAAACATAGCGTAAGATGATCTATTTAAAGTGTACAATTTAGTGGGTTTCCATACATTCACAGAGTTGTGTGACAATCATCAGCATCCAATTCTAGAATATTTTCACCACCCTAAAAAGGAACCCCCAACCCCCACCGCTGGCAGTCATTAGTCTGTTTTCTATCTCTATTGCTTTGTCCATTTTGGACATTTTGCATAAATGAAATCAGACAATATGTGGTCCTCTATGACTGGCTCCTTTCACTTGGCAAAACGTTTTCCTGCTTTCCTCATGTTACGACATTTATCGGTACTTCATTCTTTTTACTGTAAAATAATACTCCATTTTATAAATTATTTATTCATCAATTGGTGGTCATTTGAGTTGTTTCCACTTTTTAGTCATTAGGAATAATGCTACTGTAAACATTCATTTACAGGCTTTTGTGAGGTATGTTTTCATTTTTCCTGCGTATATATCTGGGAGTGGAATTGCTGGGTCATGTGGGTTTAAGGACCCACCAAACCAATTTCCAAGGCATCTGTACCATTTTATATCTCCATCAGCAATGGCGGGGGGGGGAATGGGGCTCCAGTGACCCCACCTCCCCTTCAGCCAGTGTTAGTCTGTCTTTTCTGTCCTAACTATCCTGGTCTTTGTGAAGTGGAATCTCATTGTGGTTGTAATTTGCATTTTCCTTCTGACTAATGACGGTGAGCATCTTGTCTTATGTTTATAGGCCACTGGTATATCTTTGGAGAAATGTCTGTCCAGATCCTTTGCTCACTTTTGAATTGGGTTATTTGCCTTTTTATTATTGAGTTATAAAAGTGTTTTATGTAATCTGGGTAAATCCCTGTGAACCTTAATTTTTGTCCCCCAAATTTAATCATATTCAAAATATTCTACTCAGTAAGATAGGAATATATTCTAATATGCATGAAAAACTGTGTAAATGACAGAGTTGTTCTAAAAATACCTATTTGATTTTATCAAATTTCAATCATATAATACTGAGGAAATCTGATATTTTTTTCTTCTGTAATTATACTTCATTTTAGCTAAAATAATTGATACCTATACCTAGCTATTAAACTTCAAAAAATGTTCTAATGATTTTTCCTATTTTAAATTGCCTTATTTATGCTGGTGGCTTACTCAGAGTTTCCAAAGATAAAAGATAAATATTAGATTGAAAAGTAGGTCCCAAATGGGTTTGCCTCTAGGGAGTAGAGCTCTGGATGACAAGAGGACGGGAGAAAGAGCAAGATTCCCTTTTGCTGCATTTTATACTGTATACATCTAGTGTCATCTTCTTAAAAATAAAGTTTTTGGCAAAATTTGAATATGAATTGCAGATTAGATCATGGTATCATATCAGTCTAGGTTTCCTGATTTTGTTAATGGTACTGTGTTATATAAAAGGATGTTCTTGAGTCAAAGGGTGCCTGTGTGCACCTTACTATTCTCAAACAGTTCAGGAAAAAAAATACTAATGTGTATTTATAGAAAAATGATGACAAAGCAAATGTGGCCTAGTGATATCAATTGGTGAATCTGAGTGAAGGGTATCCCAGAATCCATTTCAGTAATTCTGCCCTTTTTATGTGAGTTTAAAATGATTTCAAAATAAAAAGTTACTAATGGCTCGGCACCCGTAGCACAGTGTTATGGCGCCAGCCACATACACTGAGGCTGGCAAGTTCAAACTGGGCCTGGGCCAGCTAAACAACAGTGACAACTGCAACAAAAAAGTAGCCCGACGTTGTGGCAGGCGCCTGCAGTCCCAGCTACTTGGGAGGCTGAGGCAAGAGAATCACTTAAGCCCAAGAGTTTGAGGTTGCTGTGAATGATGACACAATGGCACTCTACCGAGGGCAACATAGTAAAACTCTGTCTCAAAAAAAAAAAAAAAAAGAAAAGAAAAAGCACCTCCAGAATACATACACGTGTGCACACACACACATAAAACTTAATCTTAGGAAAAGAAACAATAAAAATGATTAAAATAAACTCAGAGCGGGAGAACACTTAGTTTTTGAAACTCATCAAATAAATTACATGTTTACCCTTAGAAATTTTTTTTAAGTATATAAAACATGAGCCAAAAATAAATAAATAAGAATTAAGCCATTGCCACAACTACATATTTTCTGACTACTTTGTTTCTTGCTTTAGTGTTTAAATAGATAAAGAATTTACCTTTCTCTCAGGTTTAACCAACTAGGATAATTTTAAACCCACAAGACAAGTGAACAACATCTTCACAGTTGAAAGACAAAAACCAGCTATAGCCAATACTGCCTCCTTTCTTTCTGATCTGAAAAATCACCTGAGCAATGCTTATTGCCAAAGTAACAGCCTTTGAGAGCTGATGATTTACTTAACCCAAGAAATCTGAGAGTTTACGATAGAAATTCCCAGCTCCAAGCCATGTTCATCCTGCTCCATCAGGTCCGTGGCACAGACTGTTTCCCATGGTGTATACCCCAGCTTAAGTTTTTGAAAAGCAAGACGACTTCCTTACTGGGTCTGGAATTTGAGAGAAAGTGTATCAAACCAAAAATGAGGTGGCTGCAACCCCTTAACTTCCACATTCCCAAATGTCATGAAACGGAAGACTTACGGAAGACCTCCCCAACCCTAGCTTGCCTCCTCTTCATCTGTATTGTTACAATCTTCTCATTATATTTTTAATCAGGAAAAATACAGATGAACCATATTTATTAAGTCCACACACTCTTTGGACAATTTTTTTTAATGGAGAATGTCAAGATCTCTAAATATTTCCCTGATCTTCAATTAATAGAGAAATACATGCAATGATAGAATCGTGCACAATCTCCCAGACTAGAAAAGGACAGAAGATGATGGCCTCAGTGGCTCCCGTCCAGCTGGGATGCTTAGACCCACCTTCCCCACCCCTGCACTCAGCTCTCCCACCCAGGGGTGTTCCTACATGTAATGGCAGTGCCTCTGCTGGCTCTCTCCATGCCACTCTCATCATCTTCCCTTGTTTTGTTTATAAAATATTTTGCTCTTGCAAAACCTTCCCATGGCAAAATTCCAGAGGTTAAAATTATAACTAGTAAAGTATATCTGAAAAATATTCAATGTACTCAACACTAATATGAAACCAATATATAAACAATTTCATGCTCATACAAATAATAAAACATAAAAATAGTCTAGCAAGAGGGAGAGGTGACGAGGGGAGGGGAATGGTGATTGGAAGGAGGAGGGAGGGTATTTGGTGGGATCTCACCTAATGTGCACGATGCCAGGGTATTCAGCACACCACTTGGATGAAGGGCTTTTCTACGATTTGCACTTTACCTTGGAAATGAGAACATTGTAACCTAAAAATGTGTACCCTCATATTAACTTGAAATTTAAAAAAATAATAATAAAATTATAACTAATTTTTACTTCAAGGAAGAAAGATGTGCATCCCTGAGCCCCTGAATTAATGCCTAATTTAAACACTATTCAAATGGACCAATTACTCTGACAATTAGCACAATAAAACAAGGTGCTTTCCCTTCCAATGGCTCTACAGTACACTGTTGGCTTTTGTTGTTGCCATAGTTACTAAGCACATACTTCAGGTATCCTCACAGAACACATGATACAATGTTCTGTGTACTTCATTGTTACTCCAAGTGTGCTCCTCAACCAGCTGCATGAACGTCACCTGGGAACTTGTCAGAAGTGCAAATTCGTGGGCTCTGGGCCAAACCCACTGAATCAGAAACTTTGGGGGAAGAGCCTAAGAAATTGCATTTTAACCAGGCTTCCAGGGGATTCTGATGCACATGTAAGTAAAAAACGGAAAGAAAGAAATCATCCATGCTAATGGTACACCAGGTTGTCTTCTATAAACTAGCAAAGTGTGAATAATGTGAGGAACCGATATGGGCCTCGATTCACAGCATGGCACACTCACAAGGTGTGAGACCTGCAAGTCTTCTCTCAAGAATCCAATGAGGTGGCTCATGCCTGTAATCCCAGCACTTTGGGAGATGGAGGCAGGAGGATCCATTGAGGGGAAGAGTTCAAGACCAGCCTGAGTAACATAACAAGACCTTATCTCTACAGAAAATGTTAACATTAGCCAGGCCTGGTGCTACCCACTTCCCAGCTACTCAGGAAGCTGAGGTAGGAAGATCCCTTGAGCCCAGGAGTTCAAGGCTGTAGTGAGCAATAATGGGGCCACTGTACTCTAGCCTGGGTGACAGAATTTGACCCTATCTTAGGACAACAGCAACAAAAAAGTGTTGAAGTGTCTCATGTGCCGAAGTACAAAGAAAGAATACACTGCTAGTACAACCAAATTCTTCAAACCCAAGTGACCATATTTCTAGGTATGGACGCATTTCCTTTCGTTCAAATTCTGGAAAAAACCTTTTTCTCTGTGTGTTTTATTTCAGATTAACATAAGGCACAGACGATTAGGTTACCATGTTTGCGTGTATTAGGTAGAGTCCGAGTTGTAGTTGTGCGCCCCACCCAGGAGCGTGCCATGTACCCTTACATTGTGCCTGTTAGGTGAGAGCTCACCAATCCCCTCCTCCCCTCCTCTCTCTCCTTCCTCCCACCCCTCAAAAAAACTTTTTAGCTCCCTAAGTTGCCCACAGCAGCTTCGTCAGCCACACCTTTGGAGGTGTCTTTAGATTTTATTCTGGAGGCCACATGTTCATCATTTGTCTTTATTTTTCCAGTAAAGGGTTACCTTCCAGTTCGACATTTACCTTGGAAGAGGGGACCATCTACTTGACCGCTGAGCCAAGCGCTCTGGAGATGCAGGATGATAATGCTTCTGTGCTTGATGTCTACTTAGTAAGTAAATTTTTTAGTTTCCTCCCCTCCACTCCTGGTTTGTAAATGGAGCCAGGCCCTGGCACACCCAAGAAGTTCTATAAATTCAGGCGTGTTTAAGTTTTAAAAGAAATAATGGGACCCTATCCAATTCTACAAATGGTGGGTCTTTCCACAAGCTGCGATTTCCCGTAGTTTGTGGAGAACATTACACAAAAGAATATCTAAGTTAATAGTAAGTCACCATATGTAACAGAACAACTCCTAACAGCAAGACAAAGGGGGGCTCCTGGGTGTTACTCCCAACAGAGCAATGTCTGCCCTCGACTCAGCTGTGCTCCCTTATGGTTGAATTGTCAGCATTTTAGTGTTGCTGCCTCGGTAAAGTGGTAAGCCAAGAGGCACAGACTGGGTCATAGGAAGAACCCAAATTCGGCACCAGAGGATCTTGGCTGATTCCTCCTTGGTTGTCACCAACTAGCTGTGTGACTTGGGCAGGGACCTCTCTGACTTCATGTCCTTATTTGCCAAAATAGTGAAATAATGCCTGTGCTGGCTAACTCACAAGGCTGCGTTGAGGTCCGTGAGTGGACACTCTTTAGTGCCCATCACATTGTCTGTCTCACCTTAACTAAATTGTTAGTAATGCCCAGAAAAATACACACACACACACACACTATATATATACACACACACACATATTTCTCTCTCTCTCTCTACTTTTATTTATTTATTTTTTTTAGACAGAATCACTTTGTTACCCATGGTAGAGTGCCCCGGTATCATAGCTCACAACAACCTCCAACTCTTGGGCTCAAATGATCCTCTAGCCTCAGCCTCCCAAGTACCTGGGACTACAGGTGCCTGCCACAATGCCCAGATAGTTTTAGAGACAGGATCTTGCTCTTGCTCAGCTGGTCTCAAACTCCTAAGCTCAAGCAATCACCCACCTGGGCTTCCCAGAGTACTGGGATTACAGGCGTAAGCCACTGAACTTGATTCCTTTCTGGTTTTTTTCTTTTTTTTTTTGTTGAGCAATAATAATGCAAAAAAAGTAACATCCACATTGTCAGATAAGAGTATGTCTGTCATAGAATGTTTTGACTCTGAGGTTCAGTATGGAGTCATCAGTTAACTTCTTATTTTTTTTCCAACGTCTCAAAAAAGAGATAAGTAATATTTATAAATAAAAATAAAAGATAAATTTTTTTTTTTTTTTGGTAGAGACAGAGTCTCACTGTACTGCCCTCGGGTAGAGTGCCGTGGCCTCACACAGCTCACAGCAACCTCTAACTCCTGGGCTTACACGATTCTCTTGCCTCAGCCTCCCGAGCAGCTGGGACTACAGGTGCCCGCCACAACGCCCGGCGGTTTTTTTTGTTGTTGTTGCAGTTTGGCCGGGGCTGGGTTTGAACCCACCACCCTCGGCATATGGGGCCGGCACCCTACTCACTGAGCCACAGGCGCCGCCCAAAATAAAAGATAATTTAAAAAAAACAGATCATGGGTGGTGCCTGTGGCTCAAAGAGGTAGGGTGCCAGCCCCATATGCCAGAGGTGGCAGGTTCAAACCCAGCCGCGGCCAAAAACTGAAAAAAAAAAAAAAAAAAAAAAACCAGATCATGCCAAACCTTATAGACAATAGAAAAAGAAGAAATACTTCAAAATCATTCTACTTCATCTGGATAGAATCCCCTTTCTGGTTATTTTCTAATGTTCTTATACAGCCGTTCTCGAACCCTTTGATCTTGGGATCCCTTTAAACTCTCAAAAATTATTAAGAATTCTGAAGAGTTTTTATGTGTATCGATCATATCTACCAATATTTCATATTTTCAAAATTAAAACAGAAAAATTTTAATATTAATTTATTTAAAATAAATGATTGTGTGTTAAATAACATTTTTATGAATATAACCATATTTTTCAAAACAGGAATAAATTTAATAGGAAGAAGGACATTTACATTTTTGCAAATCCCTAATGTCTGGCTTCATAGAAAAAACTGGATTCTCACATCTGTTTCTGCATCAGTCTTTGCCATATAGAAGACATCGTTTTGCTTTTGGATAGTTCCACCGTACCCATGAGAAGGAATGAGAATATGAAGGCAAATCACATCTTAGTAATATTAGGAAAAGAATTGGACTTTCTGAGCCTCCAGAAATGGTCCCCCACACACAGTTTTTCTAGTATTTTTATTTACTCTCTTTACCTATTATAAAACCAAATGAGACATAAATTAGTTAGAAATAGGCACCTGGAGTTCATGCTTGTCTCTGCCTCCCGTTAATCCTTGGCCTTGAGTTAATCACCCTCTTGGGGTCTCAGTTTTCTCATCTAGAAAATGGATTATTAAGTCATCTCTGAGACCCTTACCAGCTCTGACAGGCGAAGACTCGTTTTAAATCATAAGTAGTTGCAGAAGTAAGTTTTTCCAAAGTAGCTACAGTTTTCTCCAAATTGTGCTGTGTCATCACCTCTTGTACTGTAAACCTTCACAGTATTTAACATTTTAATGGCAGTACATCTAGAAAGTTGTGCGCCATTAACTTGTAATTCCAGGGTGTGTTTTCATGCTGGAGATTTTCATTTATTTGTTTGTTTTGCATGCTCTTCCAGATCTGAAAGGATACAGCTCATTGCTTTCTCTTTAGTATTTTCATTTGCCTCTACATTATGAAAGAGTAAATGGAAAAGAAAAGCACAGCAAAGAAAACCTAATCTTGCCTCTGCGTTTTTCCCTCCTTTCCTTCTGACCTAAATGGAAAGCTCTGAGTCACAGCCATCTTTACTTGAAAGGCAGTTGGTAAGCTTCTCTAGTGACCTGTTCAGTGTCCTCACCAAATGTAGGCAGATTTCTCTTGTAATGTTTCTCCCCCTTTAAGATACAGCATTTCTCTATTAGTAGTTGTAACCTACTGCCCTAGTGCTTTTAGTTGTAGACTAATATATAATACTGTCTCTATCCTTTTAAAAATATATGGATCTAAACCCAAATGATTTATTCCCTCCAGATAACATATGAAATGTCCTCTTAATTACCTACACATTACGGGCATATAAATTAGGCTACCTATCCTGCTTTTTTCCTGTGATTTGACATGAAATAAAAAAGGATCAGTAACCTTAGAAGGCAGCTAATTGTTCTCTCATACTTATTAAAACATTTAGCTCCAGTTTTATGTACCTAATTACCCTGCACTTGCATGTAAAAGGCCATTCACTTTCACACTGTAGAGTTCCAGGCTCTCTGATTCATTTGCAAATATCCAAATTAAGCAAAGTGTTTTCTAAGACAGTTTTATCTGTTGACCAAGAAAGTATTCTCCATTGAATTTTTGAGTTGATGGCATAGATTAGGGTATTTAAAAGAATACAACGGAGATGAGCAGGTTGTATTGATTTCAGAATGGGCAATCATGGAGTCTCTATAGCAAAGCAAGAAAGATTCTACTTTGTGAATAGTCCCGGATAGTCTAAGGCACTGATGCTGTTATCTCAGTTTCTAAGGCAGCTTCTTTGCCTGATGTGGAATGCAATTTGATGTTAATGGGAAGAAAAACAACCAGCAAAAAAAGCATGCCTGCTGAAACATACAGTGGGAGAGAGAATCCTTTTATGACTAGCTGGGAATTGCTAGGTTAAGTGGGAGCTAATACCCTGTATTAATAATAATATTAATAAGGGTATTAATAATAATATTAATAAGGGTATTAATAATAATACCCTTATTTTCCCCGAAAATAACAGTGTCTTATTTTAAGGTGTGCTCCCAAAGATCCGCTAGGTCTTATGTTCAGGGGACGTCTTATCTTTCCTGTAAGTAGGTCTTATTTTCGGGAAAACAGGGTAGGATTGCTGTTTTTTAGTAGTGTAGAAGTTTGAACGATGGCTACCACAAAACAGTGAATTTCTTGCTTCTGTTATTCAGTCCTGCAGTTATGCCCTTTTCTTTTTACAATTTCTCTGTTAACATCCTCTTCATAACATGTACTTTCATCTGGATTTGCTCCTCTGCAAAATGGCTTTTTGAAGTATAAAAATAGCTGGAAATGAAGGAGAAGAAACAGTTAAGCCATTTTTTTAGCCACACCAGTATAGGAGATTAGCGCTCTGATGGGCGGATGTTAGACAGTTGATTATTTAATGTGTTATTAGGGCGGTTAATAATACTCTTTGATCATGGGAGGAAGGGTGGCAGAGAAGTGAAAATGATTGAATTAACAGCTTATCATACTATTATGCATGGGAAAAGCCTGAGAAAAAGAAGAAAAACACTTTAACTGAGGTCACAGGGGGTCTTAGAAAATTCAGTGGAACTTTTTTGGCAAGAGAAACTGCATTTCTGGATTTGAATCCCTTGGCATTAAAGTTAATGACATATTGGGTCTCTTCGATCATTCCTTGGGGAGGCCAGTATTGGCCGCTGCAGGGGGTGTTTGTTTGAAACAGTAGCAATTCTGTTGCTTCTCAAGAGAGAACTAAATTGCCCGCCAGCCAAAGATGCTATGGGTTTTTGGTAGATTTTAGTAACAGTAGAGACAAGAGGAGAAAAGGGACAGCCCTGCCTTTGGTTCAGAGGCCATTTAACCAGAAGGCTGTTTCCTTCCACTACATAACCACATTGTTGAGAAATGAATAGATTTCAGAGAGAGTAAATTGGGGCCCTTTGTTTATTCCCACAAATGCTTGGCCCCTTAAGTTATTGACCAAATAATATTTCTAAGATGTGTGAAAGAGCTGAAAAATGGATCCCACTGCCTGAGTCTCACGGAACCTCCTAGTTATTCCTATCCTTGAAATAAGAGTGACGCAAGCTTCAAATTAATGAGGCAACCCATCCGCCTGGATTAGGAGGTCACCCACGGGATTTCTTTTAAACAAGCAGCATTAAACTGCTGCTTAAGGATTAGTTGGCGGAATTGGAGTTGGAGTTAGGAAGGCATACTGGCTTTCCAGCTAAATTAGGCCCGGATTTGGCAAGTGAATGACAGTCTGCTTTGCTGGGGTAACTTTTTTTTTTTTTTTCTGTTATGTGCTAACTTTGCAGTGAATCTTGCTCTCAGGCCAGGGTCTTTTCCACCTTCCTCAAAACCAGTTCTGCTCTTCAGTTTGCCAGAGTCTCCTACGCACCCTGGCCCACCACAGCTTACCCACATTTGTCATTCTTTGCCTCCTAGGACCTGCCTCTCTTCCCTTCCCTAATCCCCGAGATTCTAGCTACTGCTTCTCCTTCTGGTTTCTATTTCTGTCTTCTTCCTTGTCATAGAAAGCCAGTGTTTACTAGTCTCTGGAGACTTTCCAGCTCTTGGGAAAAGCATGTTTGAGAACGAACAGTCTTTAATGGTGTGAATTTGCAGCCTGGGAAGCCCTAAGCCTGCAGGAAACAAAAAGAAGTGTTGAGAAGAACCAGACAGGAACAAATGAGAACTTTAGGGAAAACGAGTTCAAATCACACCCATGGACCCAATAAACAGGACTGTTCTCGTCAGACCAATTCCTGTCCTGGGCTCCACAGAGAAGTGGGAAGATGCTTAAGGACTCTGATAAAAAAAAAAATAAAGCCTCCTCCTGTTTTCAATGGCATTAAGTAGGACTCAGGAGTGAGGAGCTGGGGCCTGGCTTCCCCTGGTCTGCTGCTGCCGCCTGTGCTCATTTGTTCGGGCTGCCGTAACAAATTACCACAAACTGGGTGGCTTAAACACCAGAAATGTATTGTGTCACGTTCTAGAAGCCAGATGTCTGAAATCAAAGCATCGACAGTGTCACGCTCCCTCTGTAGGCTCTAGGGACCAATCCTTCCCTGCTTTTTCAGCTTCCGATGGTTCCCTGAGTTCCCTGGCCCTTTGACCTGTATCGCTGTAATCCCTGCCTCCTTCCTGTGACTCCCCAGGCGTCTGTGTGTCCTCTTTCTTATACGGACACCGGTCATTGGAGTTAGGGCTTAACTAATTACATCTATTAGTTATTTTCAAATAAAGTCACATTCTGCGGTTCCAGGTGGATAAAAATTTTCAGAGGACACTGTTCAACCTACTCCACTGACTTACTGAGGGGCCTGTAAACTGCTCCTTAACACACATTTTCTCATTCACCTCCCTTATCCTTTGCCAAGTCACTGTGAGTTTGGGTAGATGTTTCCAAATTATTTTGGATTCGTCACAAAAAAAGGCGTCATGAATGTATGAACCAACTCAGTCACTTGTTGGGACATAATGTGTGTTAGAAATAAGATCCTTGGGGGTGGGCCAAGGCGTTGGTATTTCTGAAAGCTGCCCACACGTCCAGGGCTTAGATCCCCTGGGCTTGTTGACAGGGTCCTTCAGCCCTGAGCATCCTGTAATTCTTTTGTGCTCATGTAGAGGAGAATTGTGTAACTCCCCCAGAGTTCCCCTCCAAAGACAGCTGCTGGCCTGTCAGAATCAAGTGCACCTTTCCTCTGATGTAGAGGCAAAGCTAAGGCCAAGGCTAGGCTACCTTCCTGCCACCCCCAGGTTACTGAGTGGGGCCTGCAGTGGAGGCCCTCTGCTGCCACCTACTGGCAAAAAGGCTGCTCTGACCAAGGGGGACAAGAAGTGATTGAGCTTGAATTGAAACCTAATTAGGGGCAAGTGTGCTGCTCAATAGACTTGTTTCCACTCCACAGACTTTATTGTAGCCTTTCAGTACTGTGCCTGCAAGTTCAGCAGGGGATATGTCCTTCAAATGCCAAAGGCAGCTCATTTTGGCAGACCCAGTATCCACCACCTTCAAGTTGGACCAGAGGCTACAATTACAGCAGGGTGCAAAAAAAAAAAAAAAAAAATGAAGGTGCTAATCTTCCCTCAGATGGAAGTGGTCCTTGCCCTTCCCATCCATCAAGGCCAGTTCCATTTCACTCTCTTTGAACAGGCCCTTTGGCAGTTTGGGGATCCAACACAGAAAATGCTTCTGTACGCTGCTTAGCAGCAATTTTAACAAAGGATCAACATATATGGAAGTGGAAAGAGTCTTGTCTTCACTTTTCAATCTTTGATAGGTGCTGCCTTTGCAGCCACTGAACTGTCAGGTGATTGTGGCCTTGGAAGTAACTCCCAGTAAGGAATGGAATTAAACATAATAAAAAGCAAATATGGGGTTTTATTTTTCTAAATCCAAGTGATAGCTACTATGTTAGTTCCCTAGGGCTGCCATAACAAAGTACCACAAATTGGGTGGCTTAAGCAACAGAAATGTCTTTCCTCTAAGTTCTGGAGGCTGTAAGTTCAAGTTCATGGTGCTGGCCGGGCTGGTTGTGTTCCAGGCCCCTCTCCTCAGCTTGCAGATGGTCCTCTTCTCCCTGTGCAACTTCCCTCTGTACGTGTCTGTGTCTAAAATTCTCTTTTGTGTTAATAGAAGGACACCAGTCATCTTGAGTTAAGGCCCAAACTGTGACCTCATTTTTAACTTGGTTACTTCTATAAAGGCTCTGTCCCCAAATAAAATCACATTTGAGGTACTGGCAGTGAGGACTTCAACATAGAAATTTTCAGAGGATACAATTTAACCCCTAAAAGCTACTGTGTGCTTTTGTAAAGAAAGATGCTACCAAGGAAAGTGCTGAGAGGGGAAAGGCTGGATGGGGGTGCAGCTTCCAATTTCTACCCTCTGTGCCTGGGAGATGGGTGGCTCTGTCATCTGGAGCCTTCCTTCCCTGCAGGAGAGAGAGAGATGGTGGCCTCATCCTAAGGCCGTGTTTCTTTTCATATGAAACCAGTACTGTGCCCCTCTGCTTCTGTTTTTCTAAGGCAGCAGATGTAGGAGTCAGCAGATTTCCATTGCAGCTCTGGACCCCAATGATCTATTACATGATAAGATAACCACTTGGATTTACAATTAGCAGGAGTCATTTGAGTGCCAGAAAGTCCGCAGTAGAATCGTCAGCCCACATAAATCACTGATGCACTTGGGCGTCTCTTGGGTCTTTAGAAAACAAATTAATCGGGCAGGGAAGAGTGTTGAAATATTATTACTGCAGTTTTGAAGTAATTACTTAACAGTTTTGAAATGAGAGGCCAGAATCTGAAGTCCGTCCCAAGAGATGGGAGAGACAAGTGCCAGCTGCTTCTTGGGTCTGCTGTCATCACATGCCTTCCGACCTGTACGGAATGCTCCCATGGGGCATCTGGAGGTTGGCAGGGGCCTGGTGCTCCATAAGCTTCAATGTCCCAGAACTCAACCAGCATCCTACCAGATCGGGCACAGTCTGGTTGTCCGTGTGCCAGTTGTACATGTCTTTCGAGGATGGTGTATGGCCCACCTTCTGCTTCAAGGCTTCTCTGTCACACCCTGCATTCTCTGGTCCTTCAGAGAGCAATTTCACCTCTGAGTCTGAGTCCAGCCATTATTTTCAAGTGCGGATGTAGGAAATTTGGACCCGAGCTGCTCTGAGTTTCCCTTGAGTTACGAAGCTCACAGCAGTGTGGTTTTACTTTACTGCGCTGCCTGATTTCTGCAGCAATAGTGTATGTTTTCATTCCCACACCAGAGGAAACAGGAGCTTTGGGTTCCTGCTGCTGCTGGAATCCCATACAAAGAGAAATTCCCCCACCCCATTCTAAGCAATTGTGCTTTGTGAACCAACCCCCGAGATGGGGTGGATATGAATATAATCAAATGTAAATATAGCTTCGTATTTAAAAGAAAAAGAAAACTCTGGACCCCCTAGAACCCAAGGGTGAAAACAGAACTCCAGCTGTGTTCTTCAGGATGCAGGTTGTACACACACAATCACTTGTGTTATTTCATTATTGTAAGACCCTGGTTGATTTTTTTATTAAATTACAAAGTTAACCAATTCTAAGAGAGATATCAAGATATTAAATTCTTTTCAGATGGTTCCTATTACCTAAATCATCAGCTGTCAGTGGTATAAATTTATAGTTTTTATTAGGATCTTGTGGTTGAAACAAACTTTGTGGTCATCTGACCCAACCCACCCACAGGTGTCCAAGTCCTCTCCACTGACCACCGTGAGTGCCTTCTGGGCACTGGGTCTAGGATGAACAGTTTTCTGCCTCAGCCTGACCCCTCAGTGTCAGCAACTACCCCTCCTTTAGTGATTTTTTTTTTTTTTGAGGCAGAGTTTCATCTGTCACCCTCATAGAGTGCTGAGGGGTCAGCACAATAGGACAATAGTAGGCACCTATCACAATGCCTGGCTGTTTTTTAGAGACAAGGTCTTGCTCTTGCTCAGGCTGGTCTCAAACTCCTGAGCTCAGGTGATCCACCTGCCTCGGCATCCCAGAGTGCTGGGATTACAGGCATGAGTAGTGACCATTCACTCTGGTCAGGAATCACTTTCAGGTTAAGGCAAACTACTTTCCATGCAGTTGTCCTGGTTCTGGCTTCTGGAGCTATTATTCTCAACCCATGAGCCTCGGCAGGTGGCAAATTGGACCCCTGTATCTGGGCGGGACACGTATCACTGTACACATATCCTGACCCGGGACTGAGGAGGGCATGAACGTCAGGACCCTCGATGGGAGAGAGTGGAGGGTGAGGCTTTACGACTCTCTTCCTTTCACAAGTTTTGATGTTCTACCCCATTACCCACCCAAAGACCACACATCTGTGCCACTGCGCTGATGACAATGTCACATCTTTCAGGAATTCTGGGACCAAACTATCACTAATCCTTTCTTCCCAAGGCTAGCCTTTGAATACTCGAAGGCAGCTCTTATGCCCCACCTCTACATCCCCTATTTTCTAGGCCAAAAGGCCCAGGTCTTTTGCCACTGCTATAGGGACCTGGCTTTGGGCTCTTCACTGGTGGGTCTCCTCAGGCATGACTCAGATTACTCAGGCTCCTTCCAGAGCCTAACACAAAAGACCAGGCACAGAACTGCAGCCGAGATCTGTAGGATGATCTATAGGAGACAAAACTATCACCTCCTTTTGTTTTTGTTTTATCTTTTTTTAAAAAAAGAAACCAGGACTTATAAATGTAATCAGCAGGACCTCATCATTTTATTGGGGGGTTTTTGTATGTTATAAAAAGGTCGGTTTTATGGGTAAAGATCTGGACCACACATCAATGTTATCAGACTGAGACTCAGTGAAGTCGGTGGAAATCTGTCCTGAGACTGTGGCGACTTCCCATTTACCTTCTGCTATAGTTTACAACTCACCTGTTCTTAAAAGATCATTTCGAGAGACAGTTTGAGTGTGTAGTATATAAAGCAAACCTTTCTAACTTAGAGTAATAAGAGGGTGCAATCAAACTTTATAACAAAATGGTAAATTAGTAAAAATTAGAGCTCTTAGTAGCACCAGTTACATGATAAAATACTGATGGGTAAACCAGGATTTTCTTTATTTGACATAGTTTCCTTCCTAATAATTCCCAGAGGCTTTTTTTTTTTTTTAAGACAGTCTCATTATGTCACCCTTAGTAGAGTGCCATAGCTTCACAGCTCAAAGCAACCTCAAACTCTTGGGCGTAAGCGATTCTCTTGCCTCAGCCTCCGAAGTAGCTAGGACTACAGGCGCCCACCATAATGCCCAGCTATTTTTTGTTGCAGTTGTTTAGCTGGCCCGGGCCAGGTTCAAACCCGCCAGCCTGGGTGTATGTGGCTGGCACTGTAACCACTGTGCTGCGGGCGCCGAGCCCCCAGAGGCATTTTAAACTTTGTACTCAAGTTTTTTCAGCCTTCAGTTTAGGGTGCAGAGCTACTTAATCTCTGATTTCCAGATCCAGCCTTCTTCTCTACAATTTTAGGGGCACTAGCATATGGCAGGCACTGCACTAAATTGTTTATACAAGTATATATTTGTATATATAGTATGTGTACATACTTTATTTTCCCAGTAGAAAAATGTATCACTCACAATTACGCTATAAAGCAGGTTTTGTTACCTCCATTTTATGGATGAAACAAATAAGGTTCAAAGAAGGTAAGGTACTTACTTAATGTCACATAGATACAATAATTAGGAAATCAATATATTTGACGAAATGCATCTGTCTCTAAAGACTGAACATAGTATTGTTTACCCATCGGTACAACTGTCACAGGTTGAGTTCACTGGCTCTGATTTTAAATGGTTACCATTTCAGGGTTTGCTAAACTTATTTTTATTACCCAGGCACAAGGATCATGCTTGAAAATAAATATTCATGTGGTCAAGACTGTGTTCAAATTCTTTTTGACTTCAGGTCTGATATTCCACAGGATAGGGCTTCTTCCTTCCTAGCACAGTGCTGTGATGTAGTCAGGATTTAATCTCGAGAAACAGTGGTGTAAAAGACACATTGCGGGTCCAGTAAAGCAGCGTGTGCTATGGTAATCATTGCAGAAGAATCCCAAGCCTGACACGCCCCATTTCTTCCCTGCTCATTTTCTCGGCACAAGTTATTGGGAGAAAGAATGATCCTGTGTGTTCCTGCCCGTGGGGAGAAGATAGAAACTGATGCCAAAGCCTAGTCTCACAGCTGCTTGCTTTCTTTTGTTTCCCCAGTAAGTGAAAACGAGACTTGAGCACAGTGACGGAAGAGAAGTTTCTTCACTCCGGAATTATCCACAGGAGCTTGAGCCCCACCATACACAGAGAAATGATCAGCTTGATTTAGGAGAGTTTGCCAGATGTCGGGAGAGTCTTGGTCCATAGGCTGCTGAGTAGATGGGATGTGAAAACCACCACACTATTCTGTCCTTTGCTGTTGCTTGCTGAACTGTGAAGAACTGCATGAACTGTATTGAAGCTGCTTTCTATACCATTGCCAATCACCTTTTTGGACTTGGAAGTGCTATTTTCCTATGGACTCTTGCATTATTTCATTTTGCATGCATCCAGTGATTATACATAAGCAATACGTGTAATCTGCTTATATATTTTTTTAAAAATCCACCCATGCAAAATGGTAAAGTATAAATTCTGCTTTTTTGCAAAATTACAATCATAGCACATGTCATGAAAGTTTATTAAATTGGTTTCATTTAAAGATCAATATAATAGGTCTGCCTTTATAGAAAACTGGCTTCTATAAAGATTTTTTCACTGTTTACTAGTGAAATGAGAAAAGCGAAGCTATTTATAAAAGGCCTTTGTGTTGTGTATATACATTGTCTTTGAAATATTTGTGATTTAGTTTATTGCTTGTAAAAGAGAAATTATATAATTTATTTAGTAAATACAACTGTAAACTATAGTTTTATTGAGAGAAATAAAATATTTTGTTCTCAACTGTGGTGGTGCATTGATTCTGATAATTTATGGTCTTTACATTTTTTTCTTTTATTTAGTAAAAAACACAATGCCCTTTCACCCAACCCTGCAGACTATAACCAAACAAACAGGCCAAGAATTCCTGATTACTTGACTTTAAGTAGGTTTCTACTATAACTGTGAATTATTACCACTCAGTTCACCAAATGTTGCTTAAGCAAGTGTCTACTGTGTACAAGGCTTGTTTCTGAGCTCGGGATTGAATCTTGGGCCAATAATTTGGTATTGACTGTATATTCAGAGAGGGTTAGGCCAGAGGGGAAGAGAAGGAGGGGAAAACACCTCTGTTGATGACCAGAGGAGCTCATCTTCCACAAAAGGGAAACCCACATTCCATCAACAAGGACACAGCAGAGGGACGGACGGCTCCTCTGTGCTTTGGGTCAAGACAGTCCTCCGGCAAGTGGGCATCTGAGTCTTCCCCATAACCTCAGTGATCCCTTCTTCACTTGTATCGCATTAGATCAGCTAAAATTCTACACGTTTCTGACTTACCTCCAAATTATTAAGTGGAAATTGACACACAAAGAGCAATTACTGCCATTAGTCCCACGCCTGGGAAGTGGGACAGTTTGTTTAGAAGCAGGCTGTGCCGTTCCCTGAAAAGTTCTTGCAGCCTTAGTCTCTAAAGTTCAATTAGGAAAGCACAGGGGTCTAGAGTGATCATAGGCTGCATCCTATAAATGTTTCCATGCTTTGTTTAGAGACCAGAACATCAAGTATTTAACTGTCTAGAACCGGCAGCAAAATAATTACACTCTTATTTCTCTCTACTTTCCATTCTGCTTTTCTTCATGACCTGGAGAGCTCGGGGGAGTCCTTAGAATGCCAAGGAAAATAGGGATCCCTTTGCATTCAGATAAACCCTTTCATCTGAACACAAAAGACTGGAGTAGTAGGGTACCAAGTGTCTACATTGTCCTCTTTGGAGCTTGCCTATGGGGCCAAATGAAGAGGTGAAAGCCAGCCCTGACGCCTGCATGCCCATCAGAAAGCAATCAAGGTAATTCTTCTCTCTGAAAATTGCTCACTGGCAGTCACACCAGCTGATTCTCCTCTTTACCGTTTGCATAGCAGTTTCCAAATGGCTAATCATACAAGAAGGCTTGGATCATTGAATTCCAACTTCCTCTGTATCTGCAAATATTCTATGGGAGCAAAGAAAAAAAACAAACTCCCCATAATTCAAACAAGAGAAACTCTGCAAATCTCCATCTCTCTGGGAACTATTTATGTAATACTGCATGTTCTTGTCCAGAGGTACTTATCAGACCTGGATTTTGACAAGCCAGCTTCTAGCTTATTTTCTCTTTTTTAGCAGAATAGTGTAAAGGATACTTTTGAGCACCTGGTTTCAAAGGTCAGATTAATAAGCAGCAAGGACATCTATCAAATGTTGGTTTAAAAACTGACATAGCCTCTGGTTATATGAAAGACGAAAAATACACTATGGTAATAGGAAGTTTAGAAGATGATGCAAGAGTTTAATGACAATAATTTATAATGTACTATATTTCTCAACAAAAATCTTGGTGATCTTTTGTACCGCTGATTTTGCTATATATATGTAGAAGTGGTTTGACACACTTGATAATGGCATTCTAATGTTGGGAAACAGAAAGGAAGCAGTCCTAGGAACAGGCCTGAGTAGTCTACCTAAAAATATTTCCTCTGATAGGTAAGAAACTGTTAACAGTGGTTACCTCTAGGGGATATCAGTAGGAGTTTAGAGAAGTATGGATAGAAAAAGTAGATTTTTACTTTTTGCTTTATAAATTTCTGAACTGCTTAATTTGACAATAAATTACTTTGCTTATTAAAATAGAAACAAAACTGGGTGTCGTGGTGCACGCCTGTGGTCCCAGCTACTCAGAAGGCTGAGGCAAGAGGATTGCTTACTTGAGCCCAACAGTTTGAGGCTACAGCGAGCTATGATTAAGCCACGGCACTCTACCCTGGGTGACTGAGCAAGACCCCACCTCTAAAAAAAAGAAATAAAAATGAAGAAATATATGCATAAAAATTTAAAAATTAAACAAAAAGCAAAACAAAATATAAATGAGGTACACCACTGTGGGCTTTTTATAAATGCATTTATTTATGTATTATGTGCACCTTACATAATGTTTAAATCAATAAAAAAAGACAATTTTTATAAAATTCCTTTCCCCGCATTTTGGACATTTTCCCTCCTTCCCCTATAAATAGCATTCTGTTTTATTTGTACCTTTGAGGGACTACTCCTATCCCATTCCATCTCATTCTGTTGGGCTCCCAGTCAGGACCCACCCACCTGAGTCAAAGTCAGGGGTGGCCACATGTCCCAAGCTAGGCCAATAAATTTATCTCTCTCAGGGATTTGAGTCTTGAGCAAAGACACATGGGGACCAGAGAGATTTGTAAATGAGTGATCCAAAAACAGCATCTTAAAAGGCTGTTTATATGTTCTGCAGCTGTTGGCCAACGAGTTTCCTTGATTTTCCCTGGTTCCTGTCCTACACCCTGGTTTTTCAGTTCTTCCCTCATGTGTCCTTCCAGTAAATTTCTTTCTTTTTTTTTTTTTTTAGCAAAGGAAACAGAGAGAGAAAATGACAGATTTATTGAAAGCAATAATGAATTCAGGACTGATTACATTGAGTCCATGGTTTCGATAAGACATTCAAGTGATGATGTCTAATATGAGCCATTGGAAATTTGGATTTGGAATTCAGTAGAGAGATTAGAATTGGCAGCACAGATTTTAAAGGTATGAGAGTGCTAGAGAGACAACAGAGTCAAGGGTGGGCCTGTGGGACAGGCCCCCATGTGAGGGAGGGGCTAGAAATATCAGATATTTGTATCTGATAAGGACTGTCACACTCAGTCCTTCTAAAACCTTGAAGATAATTTCCTGTGCATATGTACAAAAAAAAAAAAAAATGGGTACTGGCCAGGCGCAGTGGCTCAGGTCTGTAATCCTAGCATTCTGGGAGCTGAATTAGGATTGCTTGAGCTCAAGAGTTCAAGATCAGTCTTTGAGCAAGAGTGAGACCCTGTCTCTACTAAAAATAGAAAAAAATAGCCAGGCATTGTGGTGTACACCTGTAGTCCCAGCTAATCAGGAGGCTGAGGCAAGAGTTTGAGGTTACTGTGAGCTATGACACTGTAGCACTCTACCCAGGGGTCCGGGAATGGGGTCAGACTCTGCTTCAAAAGAGAAAGAAAGAAAGGAAGGAAGGAAGGAGAAAGGTGTTATCACATGGTTGCAGTGTAACTGAACATGTATGGTGCCTACTCATTATTGTATAACATACAGACAGTGCAGCCAAGTGGCTGAATAAGAAATTGTACCCACAACAAGATGTTAGAGCAGGTAGCAAAGACTATGAAAGGAGATTCTGCACTCATATAAAGCAAAATGACACGTGAGTTTCTTAGTGACCTCTTCTGCCATCACCATGGCAACTCGCATTTCATGATGAAGAGTTGGGGCCCTGAAGAGAGACAGAACAAGAGAGCGCTTGACGTTGTCCTTTAGAGGTGCCATCCAGGGCTCTTGACATCTAGTGATATAGCACACCTGCCGATTAACACTAGAAAAGGCCCGGGGTGCAGCAGAGCCTTTGCAACATCCTTCTGCCAAAATCCACCTATAAATCTGATGTCACAAATGGATGTTTATCAAACCCAGTGATTCTTCCTCTTAACTGCACACTGGAATCAGCTGGGACATTGATAAAAATGCTGACGATTAGTCCTGCCTCCAGAGACTGGCTGAATCGGCCAGGGGTATGACTTGCCCTGCAGGACTTTCAGAATCTTACCAGATGATTCTAATATGCAGCCAGGGTCCAGAACCACTGAATGAGCCCACGAACAGGGTTGTTTGACCTGATGATAGTGGCCTGTGCAGTATATTTTAAATTTTACCATTTTCCAAATTTAAAAATTAGTGTCATCTACCCTAAATCATTCAGATTTCAGCCTTCTGTTGGAATATCTGTGCACAGTAGGCCCTCATCCCACAGACCACCATGCCACTGTGCAGACTGGCAGCTGCACCTCGCATAAACATTTTCTCTGCACTTCATCCCTCCCCGGCCCTCCCCATTGTCGCCACAGCACAGACCTAAGGACAGTTGCTGCTTACCGTCCCTTTTGCACTGGGGGCTTTCTTACATCACTGCTAAAAGAAATGTGAAATGCTGCTTATGCTGTGTCTCCAGCAGAGCAGGAAAGAGAAGGGCAGCCAGGGAAGGCCACCTGCCCTGTCAGGCCTGCCACTCATTCTCCAGCACCAGCCTGACCCCTGCAGCATTTGGGTGTGTGCCCTTGTTTTAAACTGATCAGCAGGGGCACAAAATGCCTTAGACTAGAGCCTATTGAGCAAAGTGCTGAGGACTGAGGAGCCCCAACTCAATTATCATAATAATTAGATATCTCTCAAAAACAAAAGAACGCTACATAAGTACACCAAGAAAAGGGGAGGGCTCCCAATGGCACCAGAAGGCCAGCCCCACAATTCAGGAAATGCAAGAAGTTTAAGAAGTTTGTATTCATTATATGGGACATAGACGGATGGAGCCCAAGCTGTGAGGTATTGAAATGCCTAGCTTGGAATTAATTTTAATAAAGAAGAAGAAGATTGCAACCTTATGGGCTAATTGCAGCCTTGCTCCAAGGAGCTGGAGGCCAAAGCACCCAACTTGATTCTATTTAAGAATCTCCCTCTTTAACCCTCCCCAACGTTGGTATTGCAGGATTAGAGGAGGACACCCAGCCTCTAGGTCTGAACATAATGTCCCCTCTGCCTGCTATACTCTTTCCTCCCAGCCCCATTCGACAGGCCAGTTCCACGTCTCCCTGGTCTCAAGGACTCCTGTTCTCATCACCCCAGGCTGAGACTGAACCACTCCTATGTGCTCCAGTAACACCCTGCAATCACCCTACCATACCACTTACGTGGCTTTATAGATGCTTTTAAATTATCTCTCTACTGCCTGGGACTGTAAGCAACCTGAGAACACATCAATTATCAGTCTTGTTCACCACTATCTTAAAAACCACTGGTGGAAGTTCAATAAATGATGGATGGATGGATGGATGGATGGGTCAGTGAGTGGGTAGATGAGTGGATGGAGCAAACTTGGGAAACAGAAGAAAGAAGGTGAGATGGAAAAACTGAGGATTGTAATCAGAAAGCAGAATCCTATAGTTGAAGATGTCTGAGGAACAACAATGTAAAATGACAGTCCAGAGTATAAGATGATGGTTATCAGCTGGCATCCAACCTGAAAAAGAAAACCTAGGCAAGGCAATTCGTAGAGAAAATCGAATACAGCAATTGTGTTCCAAAGGTGATAGAAGGGCTGAAAGAACTACGGGGGGTAGGGGGGGAGCGCATGGTGTGAGGGGTGAGACATACTCAAGATTAAGAAATGCAGAGTCGGCTCGGCGCTTGTGGCTCAGCAGCTAAGGCACAAGCCACATACACTTGAGCTGGTGGGTTCGAATCCAGCCCGGGCCCTCCAAACAATGATGGCTGCAACCAAAAAATAGCTGGGTGTTGTGGCGGGAGCCTGTAGTCCCAGCTACTTGGGAGGCAGAGGCAGGAGAATCACTTGAGCCCAGGAATTGGAGGTTGCTGTGAGCTGTGATGCCAAGCACTCTACCCAGGGAGACAGCTTGAGGCTCTGTCTCAAAAAAAAAATGCAGAGTCATTGGCTGGGCACCCGTCGTTGCTCAGTGGTTACGGTGCCAGCCACATACACCAGAGCTGGCGGGTTTGAGCCTGGCCTGGGCCTGCTAAACAACAATGACAACTACAATTAAAAAAAAAAAATAGCTGGGCATTGTGGCAGGTGCATGTAGTCCCAGCTATTTGGGAGGCTGAGGCAAGGGAATTGCTTAAGCACAAGAGTTTGAGGTTGCTGTGAGCTGTGACACCACAGCATTCTTTACCGAGAGCAACAAAGTGAGACTCTGTCTCAAAAAAAAAAAAAAAGAGGAAGAGGAAGAGGAAGAAGAAGAAGGAAGAAGGAAGAAGAAGAAAGAAAAGAAAAAGAAATGCACAGTCACGCATGGTGGCTCATGCCCATAGTCCCAGCTACTAGGGAGGCTGAGGTAGAGGGATCACTTGAGCCCATGAATTGGAGTCCAGCCTGGGCAATATAGCAAGACCCCATTGCTTTTTTTCTTTTTTTTATTGTTGGGGATTCATTGAGGGTACAAAAAACCAGGTTACACTGATTGCATTTGTTAGGTAAAGTCCTAACAAATTGTGTCTTACCCCAAAAGGTGTGTCACACACCAAGACTCCACCCCTCCCTCCTTCCCTCTCTCTGCTCTTCCTTTCCCCCATCCCTCCCTCCTTCTTTCTCTCTCTGCTCTCTCCCTTCCTCTGCCCCCATCATGACATTAATTGTCATTAATTGTCCTCATATCAAAATTAAGTACATAGGATTCATGCTTCTCCATTCTTGTGATGCTTTACTAAGAATAATGTCTTCCACTTCCATCCAGGTTAATACGAAGGATGTAAAGTCTCCATTTTTTTAATGGCTGAATAGTATTCCATGGTATACATATACCACAGCTTGTTAATCCATTCCTGGATTGGTGGGCATTTAGACTGTTTCCACATTTTGGCGATTGTAAATGGAGCTGCGGTAAACAATCTAGTGCAAGTGTCCTTATGATAAAAGGATTTTTTTCCTTTCTGGGTAGTGCCCAGTAATGGGATTGCAGGATCAAATGGGAGGTCCAGTTTGAGTTCTTTGAGGGTTTTCCATACTTCTTTCCAAAAAGGTTGTATTAGTTTGTAGTCCCACCAGCAGTGTAAAAGTGTTCCCTTCCCTCCACACCCACGCCAGCATGTGCAGTTTTGAGATTTTGTGATGTGGGCTATTCTCACAGGGGTTAGGTGGTATCTCAGTGTGGTTTTCATTTGCATTTCTCTCATATTTAGGGATGATAAGCATTTTTTTCATATGTTTGTTAATAATTTGTCTTCTTTAGAGAAGGTTCTATTCATGTCTCTTGCCCATTGATATATGGGATTGTTGGCTTTTTTTATGTGGATTAGAGTTCTCTATAGATCCTAGTTATCAAGCTTTTGTCTGATTCAAAACTATGCAAATATCCTTTCCCATTGTGTAGGTTGTCTATTTGCTTTGGTTGTTGTCTCCTTAGCTGTACAGAAGCTTTTCAGTTTAATGAAGTCCCATTTGTTTATTTTTGCTGTTGTTGCAATTGCCATGGCAGTCTTCTTCAAGAAGTCTTTGCCCAGGCCAATATCTTCCAGTGTTTTTCCTATGCTTTCTTTGAGAATTTTTATTGTTTCATGCCTTAAATTTAAGTCCTTTATCCATCTTGAATCAATTTTTGTGAGTAGAGAAAGGTGTGGGTCCAGTTTCAGTCTTTTACATGTGGATATCCAGTTCTCCCAGCACCATTTATTGACTAGGGAGTTTTTCCCCCAGTGTATGTTCTTGTTTGGTTTATCAAAGATCCACCATCTTGGTGGTTGTAAGATGTTAGTTTCATTTCCTGATTTTCTATTTGATTCCAAATGGTCTATGTCTCTATTTTTGTGCCAGTACCATGCTGTTATGACACTATGGCGTTGTAGTACAGGCTAAAATCTGGTATGCTGAGGCCCCCAGCTTTGTTTTTATTACTAAGAACTGCCTTAGCTATACAGGGGTGTTTCTGGTTCCATACAAAACACAGAATCATTTTTTTCCAAGTCTTGAAAGTATGACATTGGTATTTTAATAAGGATGGCATTGAATAGGTAGATTGCTTTGGGAAGTATAGACATTTTAACAATGTTGATTCTTCCCAGTCATGAGCATGGTATGTTCTTCCATTTGTTAATATCCTCTGCTATTTCCTTTCTTAGGGTTTCATAATTTTCTTTATAGAGTTCCTTCACCTCTTTTGTTAGGCATATTCCTAGGTATTTCATTTTCTTTAAAGCTATGGTGAAAAGAGTTGTGTCCTTAATTAGCCTCTCATCTTGTTATTGGCATATACAAAGGCTACTGACTTATGGACATTGATTTTATATCCTGAGACATTACTGTATTTTTTGATGACTTCCAGGAGTCTTGTGGATTGAGTCTTTGGGATTCTCTAAGTATAAGATCATATCATCAGCAAAGAGGGAGAGTTTGACCTCCTCTGCTCCCATTTGGATGCCCTTTATTTCCTTGTCTTGCCTAATTGTATTGGCTAGAACTTCCAGCACTATGTTGAATAGTAAAGGTGACAGAGGACAACCTTGTCTGGTTCCAGTTCTAAGAGGTAAAGCTTTCAGTTTTACTCCATTCAGTAAAATATTAGCTGGGGGTTTGTCATAGATAGCTTCAATCAGTTTAAGAAATGTGCCACCTATGCCTATACTCCTTAGTGTTCTAATTAGAAAAGGATGCTGGATTTTATCAAATGCCTTTTCTGCATCTATTGAGAGGATCATATGGTCTTTGTTTTTGCTTCTGTTGATACGGTGAATAACGTTTATGGACTTGCGTATGTTAAACTAGCCTTGCATCCCTGGGATGAAACCTACTTGATCATGATGTATGACTTTTTTGATGATAAGCTGTAATCTATTGGCCAGGATTTTGTTGAGAATTTTTGCACCTATATTCATTAGTGAAGTTCGTCTGAAATTCTTTTTAGTTGGGTCTTTTTCTGGTTTTGGTATCAGGGTGATGTTTGCTTTGTAGAATGTGTTGGGAAAGATTCCTTCCTCCTTAATTTTTTAGAATAATTTTTGTAGTACGGGAATAAGCTCTTCTTTGAAAGTTTGATAGAATTCTGGTGTGAAGCCATCTGGACCAGGGCATTTTTTTGTTGGAAGCTTTTTTATTGTTTCTTTAATCTCAGTGCTTGAAACTGGTCTGTTTAGGAGCTCTATTTCTTCCTGGCTAAGTCTAGGAAGAGGATATGATTCCAAATATTGATCCATTTCCTTCACATTGTCAAATTTCTGGGCATAGAGTTTCTATTAGTATTCAGAGATGATCTCTTGTATCTCTGTGGCATCAGTTGTTATTTCCCCTTTATCATTTCTGATTGAGGTTACTAGAGATTTTACTTTTCTATTTCTGGTTAGTCTGGCCAAAGGTTTATCTATTTAATTTATTTTTTCAAAAAGCCAACTCCTTGTTTTATTAATTTTCTGAATGATTCTTCTGTTTTCAATTTCATTAAATTTCTGATTAAATTTTGGATATTTCTTTTCTTCTGCTAGGTTTAGGCTTAGATTGTTCTTCTTTTTCCAATTCGATAAGATGGCTCGTGAGTTTGTTGATGTGCTCTCTTTCTGTTTTTCGAATGTAGGTATCTAAGTGATAAATTTTCCTCTCAAAACTGCTTTTGCATTATCCCACAGGTTTTGGTAGCTTGTGTCTTCATTGTTGTTATGCTCAAAGAACTTAATGATTTCCTCTTTTATTTCTTCCTGCACCCAACTGCCATTCAACAGAAGGTTGTTTAATTTCCATGCCTTTGTGTGGGGTTGAACATTTTTGTTGGAGTTGAGTTCCACCTTTAGTGCCTTGTGGTCTGAGAAAATACAAGGTAAAATTTCGATTCTTTTGATTCTGTTGAGGTGTGTTTTGTGTCCTAGGATATGATCAATTTTGGAGAATGTTGCATGGGCTGATGAGAAAAATTTACATTCTTTATCTTTGGGATGGAGTGTTCTATATGTGTCTATCAAGCACAGTTGTTCTAGGGTCTCATTTAAGTCCCTTATATCTTTGTTTAAATTCTGTTTAGAGAATCTGTCCAGCTCTTAAGAGGAGTGTTAAAGTCCCCTCTTATTGTGGTGTTATAGGATATCATATTGCTCAGACTGAGTAAGGTCTGTTTCACGAATCTGGGAGCATTTCAGTTGGGTGCATAAATATTTAGAATTGAAACATCTTCTTGTTGTATTTTTCCCTTGACCAATATAAAGTGACCATCTTTGTCTTTTTTGACTTTAGTTGCTTTAAATCCACATGTATCTGAAAATAAGATTGCAACTCCTCTTTTCTTCTGAATTCCATTTGCCTGAAAAATTGTCTTTCAACCCTTAACTCTAAGTTTTAATTTGTCTTTTGAAACTAGGTGTGTTTCTTGCAGACAGCAAATGGATGGCTTGTGTTTTTTTAATCCAATCAGCCAATCTATGCCTCTTCAGTGGGGAGTTAAAGCCATTAACATTTATTGATAAGTGTGGTAGTGTTCTATTCATCTTATTTTGTGAGAGTCCATTGCTTAGTTTTATCTTTTGCATCAGTGTGGAAGTTAGGTTCTGTCCTTTAATTTCTGTTGATCCATTGTGATGGTCAGTGTATAGAACAGGTTGAAGTATTTCCTGTAGAGCTGGTCTTGTTGTGGTGAATTTCCTCAATGTTTGAATATCTGTAAATGATTTGATTTCTCTGTCAATTTTAAAGCTTAGCTTAGCAGGATATAGAATTCCGGGCTGGAAATTGTTCTGTTTAAGTAGATTCAAGGTAGATGACCACTGTCTTCTTGCTTGAAAAGTTTCATTAGAGAAATCTGCCGTCACCCTGATGGATTTGCCCCTGTAGGTCACCTGGTGCTTACTCCTGGCAGCTTGAAGAGTCTTGGGCAGGTTCATCACAATGTGTCTTGGAGAAGCTCTGTTAGAGTTGAGGTGACCTGGGGTCCAATATCCTTCTGAAAGGAGTGTGTCAGAATCTTTGGTGATATTTGGGAAATTTTCATTTATAATATTCTCTACTATGGCTTCCATTCCCCTGGGGCATTCTTCTTCCCCTTCTGGGATACCTATCACTCGTATGTTTGAAGGTTTCATTAAGTCCCATAATTCTGTCAGTGAATGTTCTGCTTTCTCTCTCTTCTTTTCTGCCTCTTTAACTATCTGAGTTATCTCGAGAGCTTTGTCCTCTACTTCTGAGATTCTTTCTTCTGCATGGCTGTTGATACTTTCTATTGCATCTTTAAGTTCCGTAATTGACTGTTTCAGCTCTGCTTTATCCTTTCTATATTCTTCATATTGTTCATCTCGTATTTGATTCTGTTTTTGGATTTCCTTTTGGTTATTTTCCACTTTATCAGCAGTTTCCTTCATTGTTTCCATCATTTCCTTCATTGTTTTCATCATCTGTATTCTAAATTGCCTTTCTGACATTTCTAACATTTCTTTATAGGTGGAATCCTCTGCAGTAGCTACCTCATGGTCCCTTGGAGGGGTTGCTCTGGACTGGTTCTTCATGTTGCCAGGAGTTTTCTGCTGATTCTTCCTCATGAGTGATTTCGTTTATCCGTTTCCTTGCCCTAATTTTCCTTTCACTTCCTCTTGCTCTTTAAGTTGCCATGCCTCTGGCCCAGGGTTTGGATGAGTCCTTTTGGTACAGGACCAGAAGGATGAGAAGATTGAAGAGCAAAAAGGGAAAACAGATTTAAAAAAAGAAAAAAATAGAGAAAGGAAAGGGGTTGAGTAGAAGGGAATATTGACAAAAAGAAGAGAGGCACAGAAAGAGAGGGACAGGAGCAATATAGGTGTACAGTAGGGTACTTTGACCCAATCTTAAAAACCCTTAACCTCTGTGTGTGCCGGGTCGGGTGGTTCCCTTGAGGTCAGCAACTCTTTGCTAACCTGATCAGATACAGTACCCCACCTCCATCAAGTAGAGAGGAAAGGCAAAAATGCTATAAATCAAACCAAAACAAGCAAACCAAAAACTTTATGGGATAAAATTAGGGGAAAACCCAAATAATAGGGATAGAAACACTAGCAAAAATGAAGTTCTAATTTTTAAAGAAGGCAACTATGGAAAATTATATTTAAACTAGAAAAATAAAGAAAGAAAAGAAAGAAAAAACAAAGAAAAATCTAGAGAGAAAAAGTTAAAATTAAAAAACAAAACAAAACAAACAAAAGAAAAAAACAAAAACAAAGCAGTATATTTATCTTACTGAATATTGTCTGGGCAACGGGTGATCTTCTGGGGTATGAGATGTTAATCACAATGCTGATACAGCTGTACAAGATGGAGACTGGAGGCCTCTGCTGATTTCTCAAACCCTGCAGGTTGGAGAGCCTAAATCTCTCCTCAGCCCACTTAAAAGGCACTTTAAACTGTCAACCTCAGCTAAGCAGAAGTTTCCCAGGAAAGCACTGGGTGCTGGGATCACTCCTGAAGTGACTGCCTGCTTACCCAGTGTACCAAAACTGGTCTCATTCTACGCCCCTGAAGGCCAAGGCTGTAAGGTGTCTCAGTCCCTGTCGTTAGGCTGCTCAGTCACTAGATTACTCATCCAGGGTTTCCCGCCAGACCCTCACTCTGTGACCGGCAGAGCTTGCCAGGGCAGTTCTCCCACAATGGCTCTGCACGGCCCACAGCCGAACACTATTAGCTCCGTCCAGCTCAGTGGCTCAGTTTGTGGCTCTACAGTATGTTTAAAGTCCTCAGCGCTCTCGCCCAAGTTCTCCCAAGGTAGTTCAACTGAGTCCCCAAGTTCAAAAAAATAAAACAGCTCACAGGGAAGGCCTTTCCAGTTTGCAACCTCGCTGCTGCAGTAGTTACAGCTGCCAGCAGGATTAGACCAAATGAACACACACAACCACTTGCCAGTTCTCCACTGCTTTTGTCCTCCTCATGGGGTCCAGAAGTCTCTCGCTGACTCCCTGTGTCCCCAAAGGGATGTTTCTGGGCAGATCCCACCAGCCAGAGATGCCTGAAATCTTCTCTCCCCAGTCTCACTGTGCCTAGGTGCAAGAAAGCTGTTACTCAGTCACCATCTTGCTCCTTCCCCACCATGAAAGCCTTTCTAATTGCAAGACCCCATTTCTAAAAAAATAAAGATAATTTTAAAAAAGAAAAAATAAAGAAAGAAATGCAGAAAGTTGCAGTACCACAACTACATCAAGTAGGAGAGAAGGAGAAGGGTGTTACTGGGGCCCAGGAACAGAGGCTATAACCATGGTGGCCTGTGCAGCAAAAGGTAGACTCATAGAGAAAACCCCATCAGTACTGGAGATGCTGCCTGAAGACAGTGGGGGTCAGAAACACCTGCCTTCTTTCGTCACCCACCCGACAGTCCCGCACACGTGCCTCTCACTGGCTCAACCTATCTCGAAGCTAATTGGCAAGGGAGTTTGGGAAGGGTGATTTGCAAGGAGTGCTCTCCTACAAAACAAAAACAGACCAGGAACAGAGGATGGATCTAAGAACAAAAGGGCAAATGAGCAGCCCACCATGTGAGTGGCTTGCTGAAGAGAAGAGCTATGTGGGGAGCTGTGAACCAGAGTGTACAAGAGACAACCCCTGTAGATACTGAAGCCACCACTGGACACCCACGGAGGGAGGGAGGACTGTGACCTGGGCCAAGGTACTCTATGAGTGTCACTGTTCAGGAATGACTTGGGGGACAAGAGATAAAATCAAGAAGGAAAAAGGGTGTTAGTGCATGTGCCACGCCTGATCGGGAAAAGTAAGGGAGAGGTAGACTATCACATTAGGTAACAGCCCAGGCTGGACCCAGCTCAGGCACTTGCCAGCTGGAGGAGGGGGGCTGGAGAATTAGCTTCTGAGTGCTGGTCTATAAAATGGAGATTATAATGGGACCTTCAGTACCATTATTAGGGGAGCTAAAAGTGAGAATCTGCATGGTGCACTTTGCACAGGCCTAGTGATGATAGTAACAGCAGAGAGCACATTTCAGTTTACATTCTCGACTCCAGGGCATAAAATAAAGGCTTTCTACAAGGTTCTGGCTCAGGGGTCATCATGAGGCTGTAGTCATGTGGGGCACGAGGATCCATTACCAGTCTACTCCCGTGGCTGTGAGCAAACCTTGCCTGACTGGCCTGGGGCTGCACACCTGAGCTCCTCACCATGGGCTGTATAGGGGTGCTGAGCATACAGCCTCACAGCATGGAAGCCAGAGAGAGTGACCAGAGGCAGCTGAACTCTTTTATAACCTCATCTCAGATGTGACAGTGACAGACTATCACTTCTGCCATCTTCTGTGTCCCCAAAGGGATGTTTGTACAAGGGGGATTGTGCAAGAGGGACCAGCCCTTGTACAATATGCACCACACAAAGGTGTAAATACCCCTGGCATGGCATGTGCCTATAGTTCCACCTACTTGGGAAGCTGAGTCCAAAGGATCCCTTGAGCCTCCTTAGGATTTTGAGACCAGCCTGGGCAACACAGAAAGACCCCATCTTTTAAAAAGTGTGTGAATACCAAGGGGTGGGGTCCTCATGGGGGCATTTTGGAAGCCAGCTACTATGCTTCTCCCTCTCTTGTTTTATTTTCCCCCATGCCACTGATGACAAACTAACATTATTTAACTTACTTTATTACTGACAGTCTCCTTACCATAGGACAGAAGAAGGAAAAGATGTTTGCCTGTTTTGTTCATTATTGTATCATCTGCACCTAAAATGGTGCCTGGCACACAGTAGAGCTTCCTTAAATATTTGTTAAATGATGAGTAAGGTGTCACCATATGAAATTAACCTGAGTTCCCACCCAGAATATCACAGCTCATAAGTTCTACCCTCACTTAAAAAAAAAAAATGTTGTATTTGATTCTCATGATCAATGAGGAAGACAGGAAACCTCTCGTCTGGAGGAAACTGAAAGCCCGGGAGTTTAAGGGTCTTCATGGGCAAGGCTGGCCAATGGCATGGTGTTCTGGGATCTGTTGCCCTGGCCTCTCTGTACCATTCCCACCCCCACTGCACCCAGCCCTCCCTACTGACTGGGGTGCAGCATTTAGCATTACTGGGAAGTCACAGTCCCCCTAGGGGAACATTTGGCAATGGTTGGAGACATTTTTGATTGTCACAACTGAATACGGGTTCAGATATCACTGCCATCTAGTGTTAGAGACTAGAAATGCTTCTAAACACAATGTATAGGACAACCCTCACAACAGAATTACAGTCAGAGGTTGCTTTAAAAAGGGGATATATGGGGCGGCACCTGTGGCTCAGTAGGTAGGACGCCGGCCCCATATACCGAGGGTGGCGGGTTCAAACCCGGCCCCGGCCAAACTGCAACCAAAAAATGGCCGGGCATTGTGGCAGGCGCCTGTAGTCCCAGCTGCTCGGGAGGCTGAGGCAAGAGAATCGCTTAGGCCCAGGAGTTGGAGGTTGCTGTGAGCTGTGTGAGGCCACGGCACTCTGCCGAGGGCCATAAAGTGAGACTCTGTCTCTACCAAAAAAAAAAAAAGGGGGGGTGTTGGCAAGAATCTGCAGTGATAAACGATCCCTCTCACAGGCAGATGTTGTTTCTGAGAGTTTGGGGGGTCAGAGAAAAACAAATGCCATGATTTTCCAATAAATCTACTAAGCACTGCAGTGAGTTAGGAGTCATCCAGCAGAAGATACCTCACAAAGAGGCCCAAACACAATAGGCAAATATTTCATATTTGAAAGCTATGGGTTATTTCAATTAATCAGGTAATTACTTACTATCTTACTTAAGCTTGGAATTCTTTCTAAATTAAAAGACATGAAATTACAAAAAAAAAAAAAAAAAAGGGGGGATATATGGCCAGGCACCTGTAGCTCCAAGGCTGGGACACCAGCCCCATATACCAAAGGTGGCGGGTTTGAGCCCAGGCCTGACCTGCTAAAATACAATGACAAATACAACCAAAAAATAGCCTGGCATTGTGGCAGGTGCCTGTAGTCCCAGCTACCCTGTTTCACTGAAAATAAGACCAGCAAAGATGCGCTAGGTCTTATTTTCAGGGGACATCTTATCTTTCCTGTAAGTAGGTCTTATTTTCGGAGGATGTCTTATTTTCGGGGAAACAGGGTACTTGGGAGGCTGAGGCAAGAGAATCGCTAAGGCCAAAAGGTGGAGTTTGTTTGAGCTGTGACACCACAGCACTCTACCTAGGGCAACATAGTAAGACTCTGTCTCAAAAAAAAAAAACAGGGGAGCGGGAGATATGTATTGAGAAATGTTAGGTGATTTCATCCTTGTGAGAATGAATATACTCACATGGTAGGTAACTGTAACACAATGGCAAACATTTGTCTATCTAAATGTAGAGAAGAGTAAAATATGGTATCATTATTTTATAATTGATACCACCATTGTATATATGGTCCATTCCTGACCAAAAAGTCATGATGCAATGCACACCTGTACCCCAGTGTGAAATTCCAACAGTGATGCCATTGAGAAACTCTGCTCTAGGATAATGTGACTAGGTTTGACTTGTTATTTGCTTAATTAGGTCTCAGGAATGGCAACTTGTAGAAAATTGATAATATGCAAATGCCTCTTATCCAAGAAGACAACCCCAAAGATTATAGTTGTTTAGACCTGAATGGTAAGGACTAGTTGTGTGTCTGATTTAGCAATCTTACTCCAGAAGGCTCTTTTTATTACTGGCTTTATAGATGAGTTTCTTCTATCCTCCTTTAAACAAATTTTGCCCGCCAGCCGGTTCCCTCTTGTGTTGTTATGCTAGGCTGCCATTATAGAATGCCACAGACTGGCTGGGTGCTCATAGCTCAGTGAGTAGGGCACCAGCCACATACACCGAGGCTGACAGGTTTGAGCCTGGCCCAGGCCTGCTAAAAACAACAATGACAACTGCAACCAAAAAATAGCTGGGTGTTGTGGCAGAACCTGTAGTCCCAGCTACCTGGGAGGCTGAGACAAGAGAATCGCTTAAGCCCAAGAGTTTGAGGTTGCTGTGAGCTGTGATGCTACAGCACTCTAGAGCAACATACTGAGACTCTGTCTCAAAAAAAAAAAAAAAATACCACAGACTAGATGGCTTAAACAAGAGAAATTTATCAAGATCAAGTTGCCAGCAAAGTTAGTTAGAGACCTCTCTCCTTAGCTTGCAGAGACAAGAGGCTATCCTCTTGCTGTCTCTTCCTTCCTGGGTTTTTCTTCTGAGCATGTATACCTCTGGCGTCTCTTCCCCTTCTTATAAGCATACCAGTATATTGAGCCACTCTGATGCCCTCTTTTAACCTTAGTTACTTTTTTAAAGGTCCCTTCTTTAAATACAGTCACACTCTGACTGGTGGCTAGAACTTCAACGTAGGTAGCCAGGCATTGTAGCAGATGCCTGTAGTCCCAGCTACAAGAGAGGCTGAGGCAAGAGAATCGCTTGAGCCCAAGAATTAGAGGTTGCTGTGAGCTGTGATGCCACAGCACTCTACCAAGAGAACATAATGAGACTCTCGTCTCAGGAAAAAAAAAAAAAAGAACTTCAACATATGAATTTGGGGGGAACACAATTCAGTCCATATCACCTCTCTAATTAATTAATCTTTGACACACGCTTACTACATATTTGCATGACAATTACGTTTGAGTATTGTGCTTTGCAAATACATCTATCTGAGCTCACAAAGTCTACATGTTTATACTATGCCAGGCTGCTTCCTGGAGGGCTACTAGGTATATTAGAACTGACATAAAGAATGACTCTCTAAAGGTGATATTTGACACAGATCACGTGCATCTATCCTTTTGTCCCCTCAGGCTCCAGAAGATTTTTTTTGTACAAGTGAGATGCCTCTGCCTGAAGATCTCAGTCTGTCAAATCAAGGATCAAAAGTTATACACATGGCCCCAAGGGATCCTGCAGGGAGCTACTGTTGGCAAAATAAATCTAACCCTTCTTTTTTCCCAGCCACTGAAAGTTTTAGTAATTAGCACATTATTTAAATTATTTCCATGTTTAATATTTATTGTCAAAAGCATTTTGAAATTACTGAGCAATTAATTTGGTGAATACCTTTTTTTTATTAAATCATAATTTGGTGAATATCTTATGAATTTAATCTATATTAAGTTCAAGCTCTTTATTCCGGAGTTTGGATTCAGGCTCTCGTGCCATAATCCGTCTCCTGGGACATACTGCTATTTCTCGTCCCTGATTATAGAAGAATTTGCCCTTAGGAAACGTCAGAGAATATCCTCTTATCAATCAATCCAAACACATGCAATGGGCTTGCTTCTCCCCAGATGTGAAATCACCTCCTGGTAGCAAGCCAAGTCTTTAGGCTGAGTCAGAGCACTGAGCCAAAGCCCCCGGGCTAAGCAGGAATGAGTGAGAATTTAGAGACTTCAGATTTTATTATCTGTAGTGAACTGAGGAACCTCTCTTTTTTTGGCACCCTAGATGCTTTCCCATCCCCCTTCCTAGGCTAACATGCCCTGCCCCCAAACTGGCTAATCATCTTATCCATTCCCTTTGCAACAGTGATTGCTGCTGGAGAACAACAATGAAGACTATCATTCATTCATTCGTCAACGGCGGGCGCATCTGGTGTCAGAGATTAGATAACTGAGACAAGTTCCAGTTACTGTGCAGGCTGTGGAGACACAGAGGGAGATGCAGGAGACACACTTACTGGGAAGTGGAAGTCTGTTTCAAGAGCAGATTCTGGAAGAGACCACATCTGATGACTGTGCTGAGTCTTATAGGATAAGGAGATGGTAAGCCTCCTAATGTGGCCTTCTGATTGAATCCAAATTTTATAGAACAAATACTTCTTTTTTTTTTTTTCTTGAGACAGAGTCTCACTATGTCGCCCTTGGTAGAGTGCCGTGACGTCACAGCTCACAGCAACCTCAAACTCTTGGGCTTAAGTGATTCTCTTGCCTCAGCCTCCCAAGTAGCTGGGACTATAGGCGCCTGCCACAACACCCGGCTGTTTTTTGTTACAGTTGTCATTGTTTTTTAGCTGGCCCGGGCTGGGTTCGAACCCACCAGCCTTGGTGTATGTGGCTGGTGCCGTAACCACTATGCTACGGGCATCGAGTCCAGAACAAATACTTTTAATAAAGGGATTTTTTCTGTGAAGTTTGGATTTGTTTGAGGGGTCATACTTGGAGATCTGGAGGGTCACATGTGGTGTTGAGGCTGCAGGTTCCCCACCCCGCTGGCTTAAACCTATGACAATGTCTTTTATGTTCAGAAATTCTGTGGGTCTGGAATTCAGACAGAATACATAGGCACGTCTTGTCTTTGTTCCAGGATGTCAGAGGCCTTAGCTGTAAGATTGGAAAGCTGGGAGCTGGAATCATCTGAAGACTAATTCACTCCCATGTCTGTTGGTTGATACTGGCGGTTGGCTGGGGCCTCAGTACTTCTCCACATGGTCTCTCTACTTAGGCTACTTTGGATTTCCTCAAAGTATCATGGCTGGTCCCCAGTGTTAACATCCCCCCAAAAAGGAATTAGGAGGAAGCTGCATCCTTCCAAGGAGAAAGCCTTGGAAGTCAGATAGCATCACTTCTGCCATATCCTATTGGTTAGAATGGTCCTAGGCCCTACCCAGATTCAAAGGGACAATAGATCCCTCCCTGGATGAGAGAAGTATCAAAGTCCCCAAAAGCATGTGAGATAGGATAAATATTGGTGTGGCCCTCTTTGGAAAATCCAGTTTTCCATACCAACCAAAGAGACAGAAGAAAGGGATCAACATGAGAGAGAGCCAGAGGAGGGGAAAAGCATCACTATCACTAGTTCTGGGAACTACAAATAGTTTAGAGAGACAAAGATGACTAGATGCCTGCCAATATCCATTCTCCCCTTCTTTAATAATATTTCCAAATTTTAATTGGACACAATGGGTGCTCACTTAAATGACTATATTTCCCAGCCTCTCTTGCAGCTAGGTAACATCTCATAATTAAGTTCCAGCCAATGACATACAAGTGAAAATATTAGTTGGAAATGCCAGAATGTGTCTTTTAAACAGAGAAGGTGCCCTTTCCTCCACCTTACTGCCTGAATACAAATGTGATTGCTGGATTCTAGAAACTGTTGTGGACCATGAGGACCAGGGCCACACCCACCGTAGCAGAGCAGGCAACTGGAAAGAGCCTGAGTCCCTGGTAACTCGATTGAGGCACTCTAAGAACCTGGACTGCCAATTTCTCAACCTCTTTGTGTATGAAGAAGAATGAACTTGAAATTGTTTAAAACATTTTCTTGTTCTCTACTATGTCAGCAACACCTAACTGTAATTAACTCACTCAGATTAGCTGTAGAACCAGGTACACAGAACAGAGTGCGGAGGGCACCGAGACAGCTAAACTGGGCAAGAAAGCTCCCTTTGTCTAGCTAAGAAAGCTGGATGTTACCTCGATGGTGGTTAAAGGGAAGTGACGGGGAGTGCTGTGATTAGATTCACATTTTAGATTCAGAAAGGTCACCCTGATGATGCTGGCTGAAGTCAGAATTTTGCCCAAGACCTACCCTACTGAAGTGGTTCCGAAACTTTAGAGCACACCAGAATCCCCTGGAAGTCTTTTTTTTTTTTTTGGTTTTTGGCCGGGGCTGGGTTTGAACCCACCACCTCCGGCATATGGGACCGGCGCCCCACTCCTTGAGCCACAGGCGCCGCCTTGGAAGCCTTATTAATATCCTGGAGATTTTGATTCACTAGGTCTGGATAGGTAGGGCCTGAGAATCTGCCTTTTTTTCTTTTCTTTTCTCCCCCCCCACCCCCCCATGGGCGGACTCTCGCTTTTTGGAGTTAAAGGTCAAAGAGGCAGGGCACCACATCTGGCTGGCTCCTGCACTGTTGGATACTTTCCAGCCTAGTAGAAGCCAAGGCCTTCTCCTCAAAGCGGCAGTGTCCCTCTTCAGTCAACTTCCACAGGCAGGAGAGAGGCGGTGTTTTGGCCCCACTGTGCGTGCTGACCAGCACTTTCACAAGGTTGTCATGGGACACAGAGATCGTGACAGGTGGTATTCCTCTGAAAGAAGGGGAAGTGTTGTCTCTGAGTTGCTGGGGGAAGAAGCAAACTGCTTCTGAGGGGGAGACTGCTTGCTGGAAGAAAAGGGCAGCAATTCCACCCCTGTGGCCTCTAAGCCATTGACATCTTCCTCTTTCTGAGGTGGCTTAGGGAAGAGGAGGGCCAGATCTACCCTCTTACTAGATTCTGGGACCTCCAGCTTTCCAGGGGGAAACTCAATGTGAGGGTTTACCCTCATCCACCAATTGGGCTCGATATCTGGACCATGTTTATTAGCAATGGTTTTTTTTCTTTCTACAGGTAATTTTGGTGGATCAACTATTTGGAGTTTATATCTCTCAAAGCTCTGTTTGGGTAAGGAAAGGTGTGTTGTGGTGAAGGCCAGAAAGAACCCATTCCCCATGTCCCAGTCCAGCAATCTTGGGACCTAGCCATGGAGGATGCCTCAGAAGTCAAGATGTTGGTGTTTTGGGTCCACCTTCAGCTAAAGGAGAGAGACTCTCATAGGGTGGGAGAGTCAGGAGACTCCAGAATCTGCATTTCTAACAAGCTCCCGAGTCATACTGATGTTGTTGGTCCAGGGACCACATTTTCAGAATCATGCTCTACAATAAGTCCTATCAAAGTACATAAGGGCAGAGAAGGTAAGTTCAGGGGAAAGCTCCCCGCCACACACACATCTGACTGGCATTAAGATTTGCCTACAGACCATGGCCTAGCACTTGCCTTGAGAGGAAGGAATCCAAGAGGGAGGAAAAGGCACTGTGTGTACAGAAATGTCCTTCAACATCTTTTTCTGCACAAGCCATAGTACCCCAGCTTTTTACCAAGTGAGTCTGATTCCCCTGACTACCTCCAATAAACTGGGGAAGGACAAGTTCTTGTGAAGTCTTAATTTTCTACGATCTGATACCCTGACCTATTTCCTTGGCCACAAAGATGGGGCAGTAATATGAACTTTGCAGGGAGCTGAGGCATGTGCCAGGGTCCTTACTATGCCAGAACTTGCTAAGCATGCTGGTTAATAACAGTGCAATGCTCTATTCACAGAGGTTCTCAGGATGAGGAAGGGCCTGTGAGTGTGGCTTGGACCAGGGCTAGGGCCGACAAACAAAATACTCCCCTTTCATGCCTATGGGTACTTGCTGTGTGGCGTCAGGGAGGGTTTCTCATCCTTGGCTGTGAATTGGACAATTTTGGACTGGGTAATTCTGTGTTGTGGGGGGACTGTCCTGTGCATCATAAGATGTTTAGCAGCTTCCCCAGCCTCTACCTACTAGATGCCAGTAGCACAGCACACACAGCCAACAGCTTATGACAATGAAAAGAACCTCCAGATACTTTACAGGATGAAAATGATTCTCCAGGCCTGGCATACACGTAGCAATGCTTCACAAATGGCTGCTCAGAATTAAGATGTCTCCCATAGAAAACACCTCAGACCACCTCTCTGATAGCCAAGCAGATCCTACCCCTCCCCCCTTCTATTTTTCAAGACCCTGTGCAAATGCCACTTCTGTAAACATTTCCTAGATTCCTCCCACCCCAATTGTATATAATCTTCCATTCAACACTGACATCTGTTTGTAGTCCTACTTGACACTTGTCATTTAGTGTCCTAAGCATTTAACCATGTGTCTCCTCTCCCCTGTTACAGAAATAGAATTCACTATTCGCAAAAGTGACTTTGGAAGAACTTTAACACCTTCCCATCTTATCTGCCATGAAAAGTATACACATTTGACATTTTTATGTGTTTTATTGTTGGCTTGTTTTGTTTATTTTCAGACAAGTTCTCGCTCTGTTGCCCAGGCTGGAGTGCAGCGGCATGATCTTAGCTCACTGTAACCTCTGCTGGGACTATAAGAGCACATAAGTGTGCTGGGCTCACATCCAACATTTTCTAAAGTGTATATATAATGGGAAGATGACTCACAATCTGTATTCCTTTGCAATAATATATCCTAAGTAAAATTTTCTCTTATAACCTATTAATAACTAACATTGACTATGAACTTAATGGGGACCAGGCCCCGTTCACAATACTGTACATGGATTAATTCAAAGAAACTTTTATAAACCCCATTTTATAGACAAGGCACAAAGAGGTTAATTAACTTGCCCACTGGTCACACAGCCAATTCAAACAAGGCAGGAGTCTCCTGGCCGCACGTGCCTGACTGCTGTAACCTACACCGGAGGCGGAGCAGCTTCAGCGACCCACCGTACAACCACTTGCCATTAAGACAACGGGTCCCGGGCGGCGCCTGTGGCTCAACGGGTAGGGCGCCGGTCCCATATGCCGGAGGTGGTGGGTTCAAGCCCAGCCCCGGCCAAAAAAAAAAAAAAAGACAACGGGTCCCAGATCCCTCCCGTACGGAATGTCAGAAGCGGTGGACGACCAGGCTGAACGCTCCCTGAGGGCAGGAGCCTCGGTTACACTCCGTGTTTTGCACAAGGTGGGCTCTCCGTATTTGCTACATGCACGGAAAGTGCGATGCTGGGAAGTTCTTCCTGAGGTCTAACCTCTGGTTGTTTCCCCCACAGACGAGCGCGGGAGCCGAGCCCGGGCACCTGCGGCCTGTGGCCACCAGGCGTCGCCGCAGTGTCCGCGCGCGGGAGGGCGGAGCGGACGCAGACCCGGCGCAGCATGTGGACGCTGGGGCGCCGCGCAGCTGCGGGTCTCCTGCCTCGGTCGGCGCTCCCAGGCCCGGCCCAGGCCTTCACCCCTGCCCCGCGGCCGGCGGAGTCCGCGCCGCCCTGCTGCCGCCGGGGCCTCCGCGCCGGAACCGCCGCGGCCCGCGCGCCCCGCCACGCCGTGAGTACCCGCGCGGGGCCGCCCGCCGCCCGCTGGGGACGCGCTGAGGACGCGCCGGGGCTGGCTGCGCGGGCTGGGGACGCGGGACTCGGGGGACCGAGGGGCCGGGGGCCGGGCTCCTCCGCGGGCCTGGCGGCTGCGGCCTTCACACAACCTGGGAGCCGCGCTTTCTCCGCTTCTCCTGGTTTCGTTTGCAGCGACTGCCGCTATCTAACGAGGAGAGATGTTTTGTCCTGCAAGGCGACTGCGGGGGACCGCGCAGGCAGTGGCAGGGCGGGTGGCCGGGGTCGCTTCCGAGGGGTCTGTAACCGGCTCTGCGAGAACTTCAGTTTAAGTAATATTGAGACATGGGGTGTACTGTTACGGGCGTTCATACAGCGAGTCTACACATGCGTGTGGTGTGTGTATAAACACGCAGTAATTTCGAGCCCGGGTTTTCATGAACCAAAGGCTGTCGCGGACGGAGGTGAACTGTCAGGGCTCCGGCTTTTAAAGAATGACCCGAACTTTGTCCCAAATTCCTCCCGCGTGACCTCGAGGGATTCCCCCCAACCCCTTCGGAGGCGGGGCTTTTCTGTGAAGGGGAGATTAAAGGGCAACACCCAGTTTTTGAACCCCGTGTGAGGATTAAGGTGGATTAGCGTCTATAAAGTCTTCAGCAGTTCAAATGAGGGCCCCTTCCTTCCCTGGGGGATGCAGAGAAATGTCTGACCCAGTTACTCCCAGACCTGAAAGGAGGAAGCCCCAAGAGTGGCCGTGAGGTTGAGCTGGACTTCCCAGGGGCGGGACGCGGCATTTAACTGGGGTCTTACAGAAGTCCCGAGAGTGGGGAAGGCTTTCCGGGGGAGGGACAGCTGGGACAAAGGCCGGGCGGGCAGGAGATCCCTTCTGAGCGGCGGGTGCACCGCGTGTCCTGGGAGCTGAAGGAGGCGGGAGAGTCAAATGCGCGTTGTGTGTTGAGCACCGGAGTTTGTACTCCAGGTTTGAACGTCCCACTGACGCGTGTTTTTTGGCCCAGACCATGTTTAAATAAAGTTGAGGCCTAGCTCATGGATTTCTCAGTTTCTGTGAAAAAATAGGCCGTTGTGGCCTTGAAGCCCCTGAGCTCCCTGTGGGAAAGCACGCGTTATTACTGGGTCTGTCCGTGCCGCCGCCCTGACTTTGGGCTCCCACACTACCCGGCATCATGAGTTGTCAGCAGAGTTTTTAATCTAAGAGATTGGCAAGTAATGGTGTCATTTTGGGGATGGTACCTAGTGGCTGTTAAGGGCTGTTGACTCAGAAGAACACCCAACACCTGGGTGCTGGCCCCCAGGAGGTGGACACCAGCTGCACCCTGGGTTTGCTAACAGGAGGGTGGGCCTCTTGTTTTTGCATGTTAAATTAATCATGTTTGTTTAACCTGCTTATTGTGCAGTTCCCCCGCACATCTTAAGTACTTGTGGAGTTGGGAGGATGGCAGTGGCAACAGGGCCACTGTTGTGTTTAATTATTTTAAATCCTTGACTGTCCTGAAGTTGATCCCGAAGGTCCTCTTGATTTCAAAATTCATCAGGACCTGAATTCACTCGGAGGCCTCGTCCCCATTCTTATTTTCTCTACTCCCTAATTCTACTTCTAGAGCAGCATTTCCACAGAAACAGAATGGGAGCCGCATACATAATTGTAAATTTTCTAGTAGCTACATTGAAGAAGTAAAAAGAAGCAGGTGAAATCAACTTCAACAGTACGTGTATTGCCTTAACCTGGTACATCCGACACATCATTCCAACAGTAATCAATATCTTTTAAATCATTAACAAGAGATCTTGCATTCTTTTTCATACTCATACACTTCCAGGACATCTCAATTCAGATGTTAAGTTTCCATGGAAATATTCAGTTTATATTTAGAGTTCATTGAAAATGAAGATTCACATATTTGAGGCATTCCAAAAAACTTAAAAAATCTCCCAAGAACTTTATTATCAATTTAAATTAATTAAAATTTAAAATCTAGATTCTAGGTCCCACTAGCCACATTTCTAGTGCTTAGTAGACTCAGTGCTGGGGCTGCCACACTGAATAGAGGAGATAAACATTCAATCCACAGTGTGCTGCCTCTTAAATAACTTGATAATGTTAAAACCCAAACTCTGTAAAATAATTTAAAGAGATTTATTATTTTGAGCTGCATGTGTGTGTGACTGAAGCTCAGAGTACACGTTTTCAACAGATTTTGAGAAAAGGTACCCAAGGTAGCTGGGTCAGTTTGTTTGTATACATTCCTGGACACAGGAATTACATTTAAGATCGTAAGTCAGTATGTGGAAGGCTACACTGGTTAGTCTCAAAAAGCTGGGACATGGGTGAGGGAATTACAGGTTCTAGATTGGTTTAAAGAGTCCTTGATCGGTTTAAGAAATGAAGCTAAAAGCTTGGAATGTTTTAAGTTAAGGATGTCTATTAATCAGCAAAAAGCTGGGTGAAACTAGTGATATGTTAAGTAAAGTGATGGCCTGGAAGTGTGGTTTAAGCTTTGTCTTGCTTGACCATTGGCCTTTAATGATTCAGCATTTTACTGTTTACAAAGAGTTAACTCCAAAAGGGAGGAGGCATAATGAGCCATGTCTAACATCTAATCTCTCTTCTCCTTGTGGCCAGCAACTCAACTGTTTAGGATTTTCTGGTCCCTTTGACCAAGAGGGAGGTCCAATCAATTGGCTGAGAAGCTTATTATAGTTCACAATAAGCTCATGCTGCAGCCACTTCTTTTTTTTTTTTTGTAGAGACAGAGTCTCACTTTATGGCCCTCGGTAGAGTGCCATGGCCTCACACAGCTCACAGCAACCTCCAACTCCTGGGCTTAAGCAATTCTCTTGCCTCAGCCTCCTGAGTAGCTGGGACTACAGGCGCCCGCCACAACGCCCGGCTATTTTTTGGTTGCAGTTTGGCCGGGGCCGGGTTTGAACCCGCCACCCTCGGCATATGGGGCCAGCGCCCTACTGACTGAGCCACAGGCCACTTCTGTATGCCTGGGATAGCCTAGATATCCATTCGTTTTCCTAGAACAGTGGTTCTCAACCTTCCTAATGCTGCGACCCTTTAATACAGTTCCTCATGTTGTGGTAACCCCCAACCATAAAATTATTTTCGTTGCTACTTCATAACTAATTTTGCTACTGTTGTGAATCGTAATGTAAATATCTGATATGCAGGATGTATTCATTGGGTGAGAACTGCTGAATAAGACCATCATCTATGACCTTTTCTTGTTATTGCTGGTTTTACGCCCTATAAGCAAGTTAAGTCCTAAATTTAAATTTGTTTTTATTGTCTTTCAAAGACAATCTACATGAGTTTATACACACAAAAGGGTTTATAAAATGTCTATATTGCTTCTTAAAGATGAATAATAAATGCTATGCTCTAAATGTTTGTGTCCCCTCAAAATTCATATTGAACCCTAATCATCAAAGTGATGATAGCAAGAGATGGATCCTTTGGGAGGTAAGTGGGTCTTGAGAGTGGAGCCTCATGATCGAGATTAGTGCCCTTATAAAATAACCCAAGGGGTTTCTTCACCCCATCCACGGCCATGGGCACCATCTGTGAACCAGGAAACAGGCCGTCACCAGACTTGTCAGTGCTTTGATACTGGACTTCCCAGCCTCTAGAACAGTGAGAAATAAGTTTCCATTGGTTAAAAGCCACCCACGGTCTGGTAGTGTGTTATAGTTGCTTGAAGCTAGGATTTGAGGGACCAGGATCGTAGAGAGAAGGGAAATTTTCTGAGGGGAACTGACATTCTCAAACACTTTTCCCTTGATGATTTGAAACTTGTTCTGATTTCCAGATATGTGATTCTTTCCTGTGTGGCACTGACTCTGGAGCAAGGCAGCTTGGGTTCAACCCCAGCCTTGCCACTTTGTACGTTTGTATCCATAACTTGGAGCATGTTACCCTTTGCTGCCTTGGTTTCCTCGTGTATAAAGCCAGTACACTTGATCCTCATTATTTGCAGATTCTATACTTGTGAATTTGCCTACTTACGAAAATGTTACCCCAAAATCAATACTCCTGCTACTTTCGTTTTGCAAACATATGCTAAGCAGTTAAATATGTGAGTCCCCATGGGTATGTCCCCCAGGAAAGGCCAAACAAGGCATCTCTCTGTTTTCTTGTTCCTGCTGTCATAGTATACAGAACTATCTTTTCACAGTCTGTTTAGTGCCGCATTTTTTCATACTTTTAGGCTTTTTATTAGGTATTTTGCTGTTTTAAATGGTCCCCAAAGTGCCAACATAAGTATGAAGAGGCTGCTGTGTTCCTTACAGAAAAAATATCAGTTAGGTAAGCTTCACGCAGGCGTGAGTGATAGTGCTGTTGTTCTGAGATCAATGTTAATGGACCAACAATATATTAGATAAGGTGTCTTTAAGCAGAAATACACATGAAACAAAGTTATGTTTTGATCCATTAATGAAAATGTGACCAGAGGACCAGAGGCTTGCAGGAACCTAACCCCATATTTCCCCTAGGAATGATTCCCTCATTGAATATTAGCGGAAACTTTATACTGTGGAGAATAATGACTGTGACAATAGTACTTCCCACCACGGGATTCTAAGGAGGACTAGATGAGTCTGTTCATACAAAGGCTGAGAGCAGTGCCAAGCAGGTAGAAGGCACTCTGGAACATGCACCAGCTATGACGGTGCTGTGATGGCTGTGTACCCACTTCTTCAGAGCCACGAGCACACTGTCTGTTCTCTCCCCCCAGTTTCTCCTTCCCTGCTTACCCCAACCTGTGCCCCTGCCTTCTCATTCCTGAGTTTGCCAAGGGCACTGCCAGCTCAAGAGCATAATTAGAGTCTCTCACCCTCCTCTCCGTGGCAACCAGAGTGACTTTTGGAGAAGAAATCTTATCACCAACCTTTTAAAGCACCCTGGCACCTTCCCAGGATGAAGCCCAGCCATATCTATGCACAAGTGTCCAAGGCAGACCCCACCTGCCTCCTTCATCTCCATCACCTCCCTTGACTGCCATCTCCACTCTGCCTATCTTACCTTTCTCCCGGGCTCAACTGCTCTCATCTGGTTGTCTCCAGCTGGTCGATAGGGTCGCTCAGCAGGGCTGGAGGTAATCAACACAGACCCCATTGCCTGGATTCCTAGCCTTAAGGACTACAAATTTCAGCAGATCATATTCTGTCTTGCAGATCATGCTAATAAGATCTGTCGAACAGCAGTGTGCTGTCATAGCCAATCTTCTGGACTTCAGCAGACTTGTCTCTTGCTATTTCTTGTTGCTTCTCTTAGTGACCTTCTAGGAGTACTGTGGATGCCTCCCATCAACCACCCCATTACTGAATAGCCGTGCAGCACTGCCCCGTAAGGCTTCGCCCCGTGATGGAAACGCTCTGTGTCCATCCCCCTAGCCACTGCCCACAGGACACTGGAAATGTGGCTGGTGCAGCTGAGGAACTGACTTTATTTTATTTTAGCTTGATATATTTAAATATGGGGCAGTAGCCCCATATACCGAAGGTAGCAGGTTCAAACCTCGCCCTGGCCAAACTGCAACAAAAAATAGCCGGGAGTTGTGGCAGGTGCCTGTAGTCCCAACTACTAGGGAGGCTGAGGCAAGAGAATCACCTAAGCCCAAGAGCTGGAGGTTGCTGTGAGCTGTGGCACTGCAGCACTCTACTGAGAGCGACAAAGTGAGACTCTGTCTCTAAAAAAATAAATAAATACCTCCTGTGCCTCATGACTACCCTGCAGGACAGTGTGTATGTAGAGATAGACCAGGACAACTCATTGTGATGCATTAAAAGAAAGTGAAGAAAATTCCTAACAAGTATTCCTGGAAAACTTTAACATGCTTACTCTCAAATGTAGAAATGGCAATATATAAACCATGCATTAATGGATTATAATATACTATAAAAATGGTAATGTTCTTTTTAACTTTGGCTTTCAGAGTTTGAACCTCCACTGCCTCAATCAGATTCTGAATGTTAAAAAGCAGAGGGTCTATCTGATGAATTTGAGGAAATCAGGAACTTTGGGCAAGCCAGGGTAAGATAAAACACCTTCCCTATCAGGGATCTTTTCCTCCCTTTTCCCTCCCTCCCTTCCTCTTCCATATAGAACCAGTTTTCTCCCTGAGCAATGACACTCGCAGGCATCTTTCCATATCACTAAGTGTCTACTACATTACTTTTTTTATTATTATTATTTTGTAGAGACAGAGTCTCACTTTATGGCCCTCGGTAGAGTGCCGTGGCCTCACACAGCTCACAGCAACCTCCAACTCCTGGACTTAGGCGATTCTCTTGCCTCAGCCTCCCGAGTAGCTGGGACTACAGGCGCCCGCCACAATGCCCGGCTATTTTTTTGGTTGCAGTTTGGCCGGGGCCAGGTTTGAACCTGCCACCCTCGGTATATGGGGCCGGCGCCTTACCGACTGAGCCACAGGCGCCGCCCTCTACTACATTATTTTTAATAAAATAGCATCACACACCTGTAATCCCAGCACTCTGGGAGGCCGAGTTGGTGGATCATCTAAGCTCATGAGTTCGAGACCAGCCTGAACTAGAGTGAGATCCCATCTCTAAAAATAGCCAGACATTGTGGTGGGCACTTGTAATTCCAGCTATTTGGGAGGCTGAGCCAGGAGAATTGCTTGAGCCCAAGAGTCTGAGGTTGTGAGCAACAAAGTGATATGCTGTCTCAAAAAAAAAAAAAAAAAAAATATATATATATATATAGTATCAGATTATATGGCTGCACCATAATTTATTTAACCCATCCCCTTTTATTGGACATTTAGGTTGTCTCCAGAGTTTTGTTATTACTTTCTTCAATATCCTAGTAATTAGGTTAAGCCATGCTGCCGTAACAAATAGACCTCTAAGTGTAATGGCTCAAACCAATAATATGTGGTCCCCCTCTGCTTGCAGCCTGGGATTGGTGTCCCTCTGTGAAAGGCATCAGAGAGCCAGGCTCATCCCACCTTCCAGTTTGGTCCTCACCTGTCATCTGTATCATTAAGGCTGCGTCACCTTGTCTCCTTTGGCAAAAACAGCTGAAGGCACAGAAGAACTGGAAGTGCAGCATGTCGCTCACTCATACTCCATGGCCCTAGCTGACTGCAGGGGAGCCTGGGACATCTAGTCTAGTGAGTGCCCTGGAAGGAGCAGGCCAGGGATGCCCCAGGGAAATCTGACCGGCACTGCTGCATTCTGCGCCCTGCCAACCAATACCTGCATGGCTCTTACTTCTACACTCAGATGCATTTACCAGCAGCCCCTAGAGAGCCAACCAAAGGCCCATGTGGTCACTGCATCTACCTTAAAATCTAGACTTCTGAGTAACGTGCAGTCTTCTCTCTCAGGTCTGGGAAGAAAAGAGGCAGGTCCCTGGCCCAAGGCAGTGGCCCAGGCCTGCTGGATCGGCCTCTCCCCTCCCTTCATCCTGGTCCGGCCTTCCGGAGGCCCCTCCTTTGTCTGTTACTCTCCTTGACCACGGCGGGGGTGGGGGGTGGGGGGGTTTCAAGGGCTGTGTTAAGACTCCAGGAGGCTATCTTAGGCCAGATTTATTTTTCTCTATAATAGGATTCTCCCAAAAAAGTAGGCTTCTGATCTGTTCACTTTCAGTCCATCCCATATGCCAGGAACCACATCCAAATTTCTTCCCTGGATAGGAAGCTCAGGTTGCCTTTCTCTTAGTATGCCCCACACCCAGACCCCACACCTGCAGGAAGGTGCCTTAAATCATACAAACAGTAAGATTGGCTGCGCCCGTAGCTCAGTAGGTAGGGTGCTGGCCACATACACCGAGGCAGGCCGGCCAGCTAAACAACAATGACAATTGCAACAAAAAAATAGCTGGGTGTTGTGTCAGGCACCTGTAGTCCCAGCCACTCGGGAGGCTGAGGCAAGAGAATCTCTTAAGCCCAAGAGTTAGAGGTTGCTGTGAGCCGGGACACCATGGCACTCTACCAAGGGCGACATAGTAAGACTATCTCAAAAAAAAAAAATTAAAACAATAGGATTGTCTTAAGATTGGGGACCAGCAATACCCTTAACCTGATTTTTGCGACAGAGAGGGGGTCCCTTGTTGACTTAATGGGAGGCCTTTGTTGTTCAAAGCCTTAGATTCTCCCTTTGACTTTTCTGTGTTTTTGCAGCCTTTCACCCCCAAATGCTCCATTTTATTCCATCTGCTTGCATAGGGGCCAGTTTTCTCCTGGCTCACTGATTCCTTGTCACATCTGGTAGTAGCAGCAGGAAGCCAGGCATACACAGGAACATCCTGTCCGCAGGGCTGTACGCTCAGTAGGCTGACTCTGGGCCTTCCAGGGTAGCTCAGGCAGCAGCTTGGCAGAGGGCTTTGCATGGTCCACAAGGAGCCTCAGGAGCTTTCCATCCTCCTGTCTCTGTTCAGTGACCCCTGCACAAGTCCCTAAGGGCCAAGCATGCTGCCTGTCTAGGTTTCTGCTTTGGTGACAACACCTATTCCAGCCCCTGCTCTGGCACTCCTCAGCCCCTCCTCTCTGCTGCTGTCCCTTCACCCTTTCAGGCAGTCCTGCGAGGTTGGAGGGGGCACTTACGAATGTCTCATTACTGTCCTCAGGGTCTAATTCTGGCCTCTGGGAAGCACACCTTTGTCTTGGCATGTCTTGCTTCTGCTATGGCCCACCTGTCTGCTATCAGGTAGCACATACCCAGCTTTTTATTTATTTCTCTTTTTTTTGAGATAGAGTCAGTGATGCCATCATACTTCATTGCAACCTCAAATTCCTGGGCTCAAGTGGTGATCCTCCTGGCTTAGCCTAAGTAACTAAGACTACAGGCTTATGCCATCACATCTGGCTATTTTTTTTTTTTTTTTTTTTTTTGTAGAGACAGGTTCTCGCTATCTTGTTCAGGCTAGTCTTAACTCCTATTCTCAAGCAATTCTGCCTCAGTTTCCCAAAGAGCTAGGATTACGTGGGTGACCTCCCTGTGCCCAGCCCCTGCCAAGCTCTTGACACACAAGTCAGATGTGTCTGTGTGTTTACCAGATTCTGCATGGACATCCGTCAACCAACCTCCCCTCCCCATTCTCCCCAGCTCACTCTGAAAACACAGGCTACCAGGCCAACCACTCTCTTTAAAGATCAATCTCTCACCAATCGGATCAGCCCTGTTCTGAGCTGATCCTCATTATCCCCGTGAAGTGGGTGATGGTCTACGGTGGGGGTGATGGTCCTCGTGTCTTACTTTAGGCCCCTTGGAAACTCGTAGGTAATGGAGCTGCCCAGTTTACATCTTATAACCTACAGTTAAATCCTCACAGGGACTCAAAACCTCTTACAAGGATGTTTATTATAACAGTATTTTTATTGTTATGATTCATAAGCCATAAAATTCATCAGTTTAAAATAGGTGATTCAGGGTGGCGCCAGTGGCTCAGTGAGTAGGGCGCCGGCCCCATATACCGAGGGTGGCAGGTTCAAACCCAGCCCCGGCTGAACTGCAACAAAAAAATAGCCGGGCGTTGTGGCAGGCACCTGTAGTCCCAGCTGCTCGGGAGGCTGAGGCAGGAGAATCGCGGAAGCCCAAGAGCTGGAGGTTGCTGTGAGGCCTGTGACGTCCTGGCACTCTACCGAGGGCAGTAAAGTGAGACTCTGTCTCTACAAAAAAAAATAATAATAATAATAAAATGGGTGATTCAGGGGTTTTTAGTACATTCCCACGGTTGTATAATTATCACCACTATCTAATTCCAGATCATTTTCTTTCTTTCTTTTTGAGACAAAGTCTCACTTTGTTGCCCTCAGTAGAGTGCCATGGCGCCATAGCTCACAGCAACCTCAAACTCTTGGGCTCAACCAATTCTCTTGCCTCAGCCTCCCAAGTAACTGGGACTATAGGCGCCCCCACAATGCCCAGCTATTTTTTGGTTGTAGTTGTCGTTGTTTGGCAGGCCCAGGCTGGGTTCGAACTCAGCAACTCTGGTGTATGTGGCTGGTGCCCTAGCCACTGAGCTACATGTGCCGAGTCAGGATAGTTCTATGAACATCTAGTATAGTATGTAGTTTTTTGGTAAACCTGGGTATACTTTTCTGCTGAATATGCCCTCAGCGTATGGAGGGTATACCATTATACCCCAGTATACTCCCCAGCAATTCCAGAATGAAATTGACAGGTCATAGTATATAAATATGTTCAACTTTAGTAGACGCTGCACAACAGTTTTCCAAAGTGATTGTCCAGTCTACTACCTATCAGCAGTTATCTGCAAATTCTGGCTGCTTTTCTTCTAACTTAACTCTTGAATACTATCTGTCTCTTTTACTTTAAGTATTCTGGTAGCATCTTATTGTGATTCTTTTTTTTTTTGGAGACGGTGTCCCTCTGTTGCCCTGGCTATAGTGCAGTGCAGCCTCAAATGGTTGAAGTGATTCTTCTGCCTCAGCCTCCCAAGGAGCTGGAAACTATATAGTTGTACTGGGCCAATTTTTTTCTTTTCTTTTTTTTTTTTTTTTGGACAGATAGGGTCTCTCATGCTCAGGCCTCAAGCAGTCCTCCTGTCTTGGCTTCCCAGGGTGCTAAAATTAAAAGGCGAGAGCCATCAGGTCCCTGCCTGATTTTTTTAAATTTGCATTTTCCTGAAGAATCATAAAGTTGAGCTGGGCATGCTGACACATGCCGGTAGTCCCAACTCCTCAGGAGGCTGAGGCAGGAAGATCACCTGAGCCTGGGAGTTCAAGTCTAGTCTGGGCAATATAGTAAGGCATTGTCTCAAAAACTAAATAAATAAACATAAAAGTTGAGCACCTTTTCATATGTTCATTGGCCATTTGGACATCTTTTTAAATGAAATCTGTTTAGGTATTTTGCCCATTTACTTATTGGGTTTGCCTTTTTTTGATTTTTAGGAGTTCTTTATATATTCTGGTTGAGTCCTTTTTCAAATATATATAATGCAAATATTTTTCTCACACTTCGTATCCATAAATTTTAATAACAAAAGCAATGGAAACAACCTCTATTGGGACATGTTACTTAAAAAATTCATGTATGTTACTGTGGAACAATTCGTAAGACATATTTGGTAAAAATGCATAATGCTTCATTTGTAGATTAAGAATAATACACAGTAAAAGGATACAGAAAAGACTATTAATCATGGTTGCCTATAGGGATGGGGGCTGCCTATTTGGAAGAAAGGCTTATTTCTCTCTGTAACTCCTGCTGTGCTGTTTAAATTTTTACTTTGTACATGTTAGACGTTTTCCATCAATTTTAAAGATTTAAATAAAAATAAATGTGTGGATTTGATATTAATGAAATGGAGCCGTCTGATAATTCTGTGTTTGTGGTGGTTGTTTTTTCTCCCCTGCAGTTATCTAGATGAGACCACCTACGAGAGACTAGCAGAGGAAACGCTGGACTCCTTAGCAGAGTTTTTTGAAGACCTTGCAGACAAGCCTTACACATTTGAGGACTATGATGTCTCCTTTGGGGTACCTCTTGGCTTATTCTCCTCCCTAAGAATTTTAGCACAGTAAAATGAAGAATTTCCCTCTTGCAGAATTAAGCATCAAGTTGCATGGGCTTGTGGTGGGACCAAAAGACCAGGGTTCAAGTTAAAACCCAGCTCTACCAGCCTTGTGACCCTGGGAAAATCACTCTACCTTTCTGAGCCTCATTTTTGCTTAAAAATTCAGATTCTCAGTTTCACTCAATACCCATGAAGGTAATTGGTGGGTGAGGAAGGAGGGCCTGGGCATGTGTTTGTCAAGCAAGCAGGCAGGAACAGTGAACTAAACTGATAGGTCTTCAGCACGTGTAAGATGATGGCTGAAGAATCACAGCAGAACCTCCATAGTTGACCACCTCCCTACATTGATCACCTCCTTAAGTTGACCTGATTTTCATAGACCAGACATGCACCACATGTACGACGGATCAGTACAGAAGGCCTAGTTCCTTGTGTCGACCACCTCCATATGTTGACCAGTTTGTTACAGTCCCTTGGGTGGTCAACTTACAGAGGTTCTACTGTAGTTAAATTCAAAGACTTGGGGCTTGGTGTCCGTAGCTCAGTGGTTACAGCGCCAACCACATACACAGAGGCTGGCAGGTTCAAACCCAGCCCGGGCCAGTTAAACAACAATGACAACTGTAATAAAACATAGCCAGGCGTTGTGGCGGGTGCCTATAGTCCCAGCTACTCTGGAGACTGAGGCAAGAGAATTGCTTAAGCCCAGGAGTTAAGAGGTTGCTGTGAGCTGTGATGCCACAGCACTCTACCCAGGGTGACAGCTTGAGATTCTGTCTCAAAAAAGAAAATAATTCAAAGACTTGGGCCCCACCTCTGAGAGATTCTGATGTAGTCAGTCAGGTGTATTTGGGAAGCACATTTTTGAAAAGTACACCCAGGTTTCTAATGTGCATCCCTGGGTCCCACTCCTAGAGATTATGATTATGGACAGTGTCCCTGCTGCCAAGGCACTGGGATTTTTAAAGCTCCCCAGGTGAGGCTGGGTGCTACCACTCACACCTATAATCCTAGCACTCTGGGAGGCTCAGGCAGGTGGATTGCCTGAGCTCTTGAGTTTGAAACCGGCTTGAGCAAAATCAAGACCCCCATCTCTACTGAAAAAGGAAAAATTGAGGAAGAGGATCCCTTTGAGCCCAAGAGTTGGAGGTTGCTATTAAATCTATAGCACTCTACCCAGGGCGGTAGCTTGAGACTCTGTCTCAAAAAAAAAAAGAATTTATGAGTTTGATGAAATATTAAATCCTACAAGCCAAGGAAGTGCTGATCTTTATTGACAGGACACCAGGTGGCAGACTTGAGCAAGGGTCCGCCTTTAGATTTGGAATTACTGCTTATGGCAGTTCTTTTTTCCTCGTGGGAGAAATCCCCCACAGATGTTAATCCTGTTCCTAGCAAGTAATTAATGCCAGAAAATGTCATGACATGTGCACTTTGGATTAAATCATGGAATGGTTAAGGACGCCCAGCTATCGGACTAACGTGATGGCAATGGTGTTGGACGTTGCTGTGGGAGTGCTAGATAGAGAAGGAACTCCGTATGATGGAGTAGGCAGAAGTCTTGGAGAGTGTCAAGCCTGGTTTTAAGGACAGTGAGAGACTTGGCAGGAAAAATAAAAAAGAGCCATGGGATTGGAAAGGATCACATGCCTTTTATTTAGATTCAGTGGTTGCTGTCAGAAGCAGAAAATGTAGCAGTGTCTGGCAGGACTTTGAAAGTGCTTGCACAGACAGCCCTGGAGCACCTAGCTGCTCCGGAACCCTCACAAACTGGCCTGCCAATTGGACCATCCATGCACTGCTGAGGATAGGGAAGTTACAGGCCTCTGTTCCTCCAGCCTCCCTACCAGGGGCTATAACTGCAGGGAAACCAAGTCTCAGGCTGAACTGCCCACATGTGCAAATGCTGATTAACAAGCCACAGAAACAGTCATGCAGCCTGCTCTCAAAGGATCAGTGAGGCCCAGCTTGACCAGGTGCTTTGCATGAATGTTTCTTTAGAAGCAAATGTGCCAATATTCTAGCAGCTGTATTCAGTTTACCTCACTGAATCAGTTTAAGGCAGGCAACAACCACTTATGCTCAGTGGTGGGCCATAGAACCTTCCTGAAGCCTACCCCTAGAGTATCTCCTGAAGAACATTAGGCTGATGAGCTTTCCGGATTCTGTGACCTATTCCTACGAGGGAAAAGATGCCTACATTTTTTTTTTTTAGCCAATCCACACACCTTGAGTATCACACTACTCCCCAGGGCAAAAAAAATTTTTTTTTTATTTTTTTGAGACAGTCCCACTATGTCACCCTCAGTAGAGTGCTGTGGCATCACAGTTCACAACAACCTTAAACTCTTGGGTTTAAGTGATTCTCTTGCCTCAGCCTCCCAAGTAGCTGGGACTACAGGCACCCGCCACAATGCCCAGCTATTTTTTTTGTTGTAATTGTCGTTGTTTGGCAGGCCAGGATTGGGTTCAAACCCGCCAGCTCTGGTGTATGTGGCTGGCACCCTAGCCACTGAACTACAGGCACCTAGCCTACCCAGAGCAAAATTATCCCTAACACGTTATTTATTGGTTACCAAATTCTCGAGTATAGATTTGGAAAGCTGAAGGTAAGTATACCTAGTGGCTGCCTCTATAGTTTATATTGTATTAAGTACAGTGACATGCTGTCTACTCTAGGGTATGAATTCCTAGAGTCTTCTGGTACTAATTTATGTAATTCACAGGTGATAAATAAACTGAAAGTATGTTATAGACAATAGAACACCTATGACACCTTTACTTGAGCTTTTTTGGAGGTCAGCCTTTTCCTGACCTCAGGGCAGTTGGAAGTTACCTACTTTGTGAAGCCTTCGTAGGTACTGTAAGCAGACACCACCCTTCCTCCCATGTCTAACAGTCTTTGAGAGTGACTGTGGAGCGTTAACTGCCCTGTTATAATTGTCTCATATTTATATATCAGGCCCATGACTAGCCTGAGCTGCTTGGCAGCATTCTTTGATCCCTGTGCCTGGAGTAGTGCCAAATCCATGGTAGGAACATAATAAACGTTGATTTATTATGTCAATGAAATGGGGTCCACATACTTTTCCAAAACACGCTTTCAAAAAAGGTTAAAACGCTGGGCTCATGCCTGTAATCCTAACATTTTGGGAGTCTGAGGCAGGTGGATCACTTAAGCTCACGAGCGGGCACCTGTAGTCCCAGCTTCTCAGGAAGCTGAAATGACAGGGTCACTTGAGCTCAAGAGTTTGAGATTGCTGTGAGCTATGATGTCCTGGCACTCTACCCAAGCGGCTGTCTTGATGAATGAATCAATGAGTGAGTGAATGAATGAATGACATGCTTTCCTTGATGCTCAGCATTTATGGATTTTTTTTATCAACTTGCTACTGGCCAGGTAGACCAATGAAAGCAATAATCCAGATATACTCAAGAAAGAGTATGTTCTTCTGGCTCGGTGCCTGTGGCTCAAGTGGCTAAGGCTCCAGCCACATACACCTGAGCTGGTGGGTTCGAATCCAGCCCGGGCCCGCCAAACAACAATGACGGCTGCAACCAAAAAGTAGCCAGGCGTTGTGGCGGGCGCCTGTGGTCCCATCTACTTGGGAGGCAGAAGCAAGAGAATCGCTTGAGCCCAGGAGTTGGAGGTTGCTGTGAGCTGTGATGCCACGGCACTCTACCCAGGGCGACATCTATAATCCTAGCACAGGGCTCTGTCTCAAAAAAAAGAGTTCTTCTGCTTTCTTCTTGCGGAGTAGGAAACTTGAGTAGCTTCGTAGCTGGTGTGTATCTGATCAAGGGGTCCGGGTAATAGGTGCATGTCAATGTCTGGGTCCAGATCGCACCCCTTATTGGCACTGGTAGTTAGAGGGACACCCCACAAGAGCTCAAAGCCCAGCCTGTCCCTAGGCAACTACTGAGTCTGCTGCACTTGACCTAGCAAAATTGGACTGGAGACTAAGTCACCTCTGAGCTGCCTGCCTTTTCTTCCAGGAAGAGCCCTGGCCTCTTAGATGTTTTAATGCAGATTTGCTTGTTGACAGGCTCTTCATTCACTAACTTGTCAGCCTAAACTGCCTTAGAGCAGATGTTTCTTTTTCCTCTTTGGGGAGGTTGTTTGGTTTTTGTGTGTTTTCTTTTTTTTTTGAGACAGAGTCCGTGGCATCACAGCTCACAGCAACCTCAAACTCTTGGGCTCAAGCGATTCTCTTACCTCAGCCTCCAAGTACCTGGGACTACAGGTGTCTGCCACAACACCTGGCTGTTTTTTTTTATTTTTAGTAGAGATGAAGTCTTGTTCTTGCTCAGACTGGTCTCAATCTCCTGAACTCAAGCAATCTACCCACCTCAGCCTCCCAGAGTGCCAGGAGGCATGAGCCATTGCACCTGGTAAGAGCAGAGGTTTCTTAATCTTTTTCGGATTAGGACCACCTATAAGAATCTGATACTGCTCTGGACTCTCCAGAGAAAAACTCCCACACTCAGCTGTGAGTACAATAATTTGAAGGTGAAAGCTGTTTGCAGCCTCCTGGAGACCACCTCTGAGTGCTGAGGTAAGGACCCCTTTTCGGAGGTAGCTGTTACCCAAGATAGAGGCAAAGTTTCTGGCTCTCCATGCTGGATTTGCATTTTCTTTCCAGGAGTCTTTAAGTGGATTAACTAAGTTCTGAGAGGTGCAGGTTCCTCAGCTGTGAAGTGAGTGACATTAACCTCCACTACTCCAGTTTTACAGTAGGATTAATTAAAACAACAGAGGTAAAAGCGCTTCATACTCATTAAGCTTCTGCTTTAAGAGGAAGTCAGCATCTGTGTTAGGAACATGGGAAGTCACATGTACGTGAAGTTTCCTGACTCAACCTTCCACCTCACATGTGTCTGTTTCTACAGAAGAGGTAGTGACAACAGTAATTGCTATATTTGCTCCCACCTGTGTAGGGCTGGCCTTGACCAGTAGGAGTCAATAAGCCTCATCAGCTGTGGCCTCAGTCTGTTCCCATTGCTGAGTGCCTGTGTCTCAGCAACTGCCAAATATTTTGAATATCCCCCAGCCCCCACTTAAGTGCACTCACACTCCCAAAATAGACTCGGATTGGCTAAGGAATAATCAAACTAATAAATAGCCCTCTTCATCCATCTATTTGCAGTCAGTTCAGAAAGCACTGAGAACTTGTGCTGCACCAACACGGCAGCTGGTTTCTTCCCTCTTGCCACTTCCCTTTGGAAACAGCTTCAAGCTCCATGGGGGAAAAAATCTAATTAGTGAACAGGCTGGTGGGAGGAACTGAGTGTTGAGATTGTCTGCCCTGTGCACCCTTGCCCTTAACTTTGGCAGATGGAGGGCCATGTAGGGTGGCTCACACCTATAATCCTAGCACTCTGGGAGGCCAGGGTGAGTGGATTGCCTGAGCTCAGGAGTTGGAGACCAGCCTGAGCAAGAGTGAGACCCCATCTCTACAAACAAATTAGCTAAATTTAAAAACTAGCCAAGCATTGCAGCGGCACCTGTAGTCCTAGCTACTGGGGAGGCTGAGACAAGAGGAGAGCTGGGGCCCAAGAATTTGCGGTTGCTATGAGCTATGGTGCCACAGCACTCTACCCAGAGGGACACAGTGAGACTCTGTCTCTTTAAAGTAAAAACTAAACTTTGGCGGACAGTATCACAGCAGCATCTGCTCAGTCATCGTCTGACCGCTCTGCTCCTTCATCCACAAGGATGTCCTGTAGCCATTTAGTGAGAAGAATGGGGGTGCTGGACCTGCCGATGCCAGCATGAAAGGCAAATTTCCTGCTGCCAAGCTGCTTACGGCAGTGGGAAGCACGGACAAGCAAACTAGTAGCTCTGCACGCAGGAGGAAGTGCTGTGGTGACCACAGGGACACAAACAGGGTGTCCAGGTCATCTCGCCCAAGCTGGGACCTAGAACAGAGGAGTTGCCCATTCTGGGTGGGAAAGAAATGTACTACGGACAAGGTGCCGGTGGTGTGAACACTTAGACAGCTGTGGAGAAGGCCTCTCACCTTTTTTTATGAATATACTCTTTGTGAAAAAGTGGCCTGTTTCCCAGAGTCACTCAAAAGATTTGCCATTGGAATTTTGGTTTCAGCAGTCCTGTGTGCCACCTTGAGGGTGCATCAGTCAGCCCTTCCATCCTTGCACAGAATCCCTTCACGAGGTCAGACAGACAAGACACAGCTATTGTAAGGAGACAGGCCCCAGGCGCAGTCCGTGATGAGACTGGACTTGGAACCTAATTCTTGTAGTCTCTCCTTGGCCCCCTCCACTGGACTGGGTCCCCTCCCCGTCTATGGCTCAGTACATGATGAGGACATGTAAGGGGCATAGATAGGTCAAATCAGAAGCAACTGTGTGTAGACTCTCAGAGCCTACCATCCTATGAAAAAATAATTTGTAAAACTATGTATGGGATGAGGAGAAGAGTGGGGAGTGACAGCTAATAGGCACGGGCTTTGGGGGGTGAGGGCAGTGGTAATAGAGTAGAATTAGATAGTGGTGATGTTTGCACACTTTGAAATACTATAAACTACTGAATTGTACAGTTTTAAGGAGTTTTCAATTTTTATGTATTTATTTAAAGACAGAGTCTCACTCTGTTGCCTAGGCTAGAGTGCCCTGGCTTTAGCCTAGCTCACAGCAACCTTAATCTCCTGTGTTGAAGCGATCTTCCTGCCTCAGCCTCTCAGGTAGCTGGGACTATAGGCACCTGCCACAACACCCAGCTAATTTTTCTATTTTTAGTAGAGATAGGGTCTCACTTTGCTCAGGCTAGTCTCAAGGGATCCATCTGCCTCAGCCTCTCAGAGTGCTAGGATTACAGGCATGAGCCACAGCACTGGCCCAAGAAGTTTTGAAATAAATGAAATGTAGTCCTGCCAAAACAGTAAAGCTGGGTTTCAAGAAAAAAACAACTTATGTACAGTATAATCCTAATCCTTTTAAAAAGTACATTTAAGAACTGGCATCCAAGTCACAAAGGATAAATATTGTACAATTCCACTTATACGAAGTAGTCAGAAGTAGTCAAAACCATAGAAACAACACTATAAATATATAGGTTTTATTTGTCAGTTAAAAATAAAGGAGTCAAGGGCGGCGCCTGTGGCTCAGTAAGGCGCCGGCCCCGTATACCGAGGGTGACAGGTTCAAACCCGGCCCCGGCTGAACTGCAACCAAAAAATAGCTGGGCGTTGTGGCGGGCGCCTGTAGTCCCAGCTACTTGGGAGGCTGAGGCAAGAGAATCGCTTAAGCCCAGGAGTCGGAGGTTGCTGTGAGCTGTGTGATGCCATGGCACTCTACCCGAGGGCCATAAAGTGACACTCTGTCTCTACAAAAAAAAATAAATAAAATAAATAAATGAGTCAAAATTGTAGAAACAAAGTAGACAGGTAATTATCAAGGGCCGCTGGGGAGAGTCAGCGTCTGATGTGTACAGAGTTCTAATGTTAAAATGTGAATATACTTAACACTGCTGAACTGTATGCTGAAAGCTGGTTAAGATGGTAATTTTAATATCACACAGTTTCTCTATAAAAAAAGTAATTTTTAAAAACCTGGCATCTGATATCTGAGACCAAATACCTTATATCACTTGTTAATGGGATTGAGGATATGCTTTACATTATGGAAAGAACAGTGTCTGTAGACCCAAACAGACCTGGATTTAAGATTAGCTTTGCCAGTTGCTAAGTGTTCTTTTCTACTCTGACCCTCTGTTTTCCATGTTGGTAAAAGTGGGAAAATTGGGATAATGATTCCTACCTCCGACAGCTTTTGTCAGGCTGTAAAGAATTTATACAAAGCACCAAACACTTACCTTGGCACAGAGACAAGGTCTTGCTCTGTCACCCAGGCTGGAATACAGTGGTGTCATCATAGCTCACAGCAACCTCAAACTCCTGGACTCAAGCAATCTTCTTGCCTCAGCCTCCCAAGTAGCTGGGGCAAAAGGCGCAGGCTACCATGCCTGGCTAATTTTTAAATATTTTTTAGAGATGGGGTCTCACTATGTCGCCTAGACTAGCCATGAAGTGTTATTTTTACCAATGTTTTTTCCTTATGTTTCTATATTCCCGATGATGTCTATGCATTACTTTGTGAATCAGAAAAAAGATTACTAAAAAAATAACCCATTGGTGTCCCCCCATCCATTCCTACCAGTTATGTTATGTTTTCTACCCTTCATCATTAAATAGTGTATTGTGTTTGCATTGGTGTTGTAAGAATCATTCAGGGCCCCTTGATTGGATGCAGGCTCTAGGATGCAGAAAAAGGCTGCTGAATAACCCTGCAAGTCATGCACAGGATGGGCAATGGGGAGGCGCCTTCCTGCTAACCAGTTCCCAGATGGGGAACTTAGTCCTGTAGCTGTCTCTTTCTTATCCTGTTCATTCTCAAGAGGCCAGAGGCCTGAGGAGTAAAGGACTCCTTTGTTGAAAGAGTGTTTTCAAATTTAAATGAGCATTTATTGGTCCAAGATGGACAAACCAGTCTTTTGAAGAATTCAAGGCCCTTAAGAGGAAAATAAAGCGCTGGAGAAGTGTCCGAGAAGTTTGTTAGATGCGTGGGAAGGGTCTGGAAATAAAAAACCCAGTCTGGAGTTTTTGCCTTCTACCAACAAAGCTAAAGCTATTGCTCTCCTAAGCCAAGGAAAGCAGGTGGTTTGAGTACTTTCTTTCCTTTTTGTAATGAACTTGTGTCTGATGTTTGGGCTGACATGGTACTCTAATAGAATGGGAGTCTGCATTTTTTAACACCCTCTAGTATGTTCTGATTGGTAGTTGAGGGCGGTTGGGACTGCTGGCTCTAAGACCTCAGACAAGTCCCTTACCACTCAGAGCGTCATTACTATTTTCACCTTGCGGACTCACAGAGAGTAGGGAAAAGTGTAGGAGATGTAAACATTAGTGTGATTAATCCTATTCTGATTCTGAAAGCAGTCCTCTTTCTACACAGTCTCCTCTTTGTAAATACTAAGGACATTCTTTTATGGTGCAAATTGTGTACTTACATAAATGGCAAGGGTGAGGATATAAGAAAACATGAAGCAATGATGACACAGTGCTAACTTGGTCTTGTTTTATTTTCTTCATGCTTCATTCCACCCGATCCCCTAGAGTGGCGTCTTAACAATTAAACTGGGTGGAGATCTGGGAACCTATGTGATCAACAAGCAGACTCCAAACAAGCAGATCTGGTTATCTTCTCCATCCAGGTATGCTCAGAAGTCAAAATCTGTAATCATTAAATTCATTTGAAATGTGACATGGTGGGCCATTTAAGAAGTGTCACCCTGGGCTCGGCGCCTGTAGCACAGTGGTTACAGTGCCAGCCACATACACCCAAGTGGGCAGGTTTGAACCCAGCCCGGGCCAGCTAACCAACAATGACAACTGCAACAAAAAATAGCCGGGCGTTGTGGCGGGCGCCTGTAGTCCCAGCTACTCGGGAGGTTGAGGCAAGAGCAACGCTTGAGCCCAAGAGTTTGAGGTTGCTGTGAGCTGTAAGGCCACAGCATTCTACAGAGGGTGACGTAATGAGACTCTGTCTCAAAACAAACAAAAAAGTGTCACCCTGGTATGCCGGTATCCGTGTAAGTGAGCCTTTTGGGATGTTTTGTGAGCTGTCTTACTCTGAGTAGGAACATTTACTCTGATTATATAACTTCTGCTTGCTGGTAATTTGGCTTATAAGCAGAGGGAGAGGTTAGGATCTGAGATGAAACATACATAATTTTTTCAGAACCTGGCTTAGGTAATTTTTCTCTATTAAACCGTTGCCCTGGCTCAGCACCCATGGCTCAGTGGTTAGGGCGCCCGCCACATACACTGGAGCTGGTGGGTTCGAACCCAGCCAGGGCTCGCTAAAACACCACCAACAACAACAAAAATAGCTGGGCATCGTGGCAGTTGTCTGTAGTCCCAGCTACTTGGGAGGCTGAGGCAAGAGAATCGCTTAAGCCCAAGAGTTTGAGGTTGCTGTGAACTGTGATGCTGTGGCACTCTGCCAACGGCAACAAAGTGAGACTGTGTCAAAGAAAAAAAAAAAATCATTGCCCTGCCTTTTTAAAAGCTTCTTTTGGTACTGCAGCATCTGAACAAGGTGCACTTTGTCTTAAAAGCAAGTTAAAGTTTGCTCTCTTTGTTTTGAGCATCTCTGCTAAAAGGTTAGTTGAATTCCCTTTGCAAAACTGGGTCCTGTACCCTATGAAGATAGAGTGTTTTAAGTTGCTTTTCAGGGCATTTAATTCCTCCTGCCTTTTCCATTGATGTGCTTTCAATCTAGCAAAATAAAAGATTGTGTTGGAGACACAATGGGGCCTGCACAGCATCTGAAAGCGTGAGAACATATATAGAGAGGCATCCTTCATCCCTCATCAGTCTGGCTGCTGTTGAAGTGGTTGTAAAAGTAAAAGAGAAATGTCCACAGAAACGCTCTCAGACCAGCCTCCCTCAGTCATACATACATTAGCACTTCCAAAGAGAACTTGTTGTCTGTGAACTGGGAAAGGCGCAAATAGAACCAGCTTGGAATTCTTTGAAAGCTTAATGGTATTTACATTCTACAAATTATAACCTTACCCCACCCCATATCATTGACCTCATTTTTAGGCAGTTAATATTATACCATTTGTCATACTGTGATGTGTAATTCTTTCTAAATAAATAAAGCTGTTCTGCCTCCTTCATCCCAATCTCTTCCCAGTTCAACAAAAACAACACTAGACGTCACTGTCCTTTCTAGTAAGGACCTAATTCACAGATGGTATTGCTCCTTTAGACCCAGTTCATTTTCTGGAGATTGGAGGGGTTTAACCTGCACGGGCCCATTAGCCTCGCTGGCCTAGAACAGTCTTCCTAAACACGGCCAAGCATGAGGAACTGGTATAAGCAACTGGGCGGATCAGCTCAGATCCAGGAATCACTTCTGGGGATCAGTGGCTTTGTAAATACCAGGCAGGGCACCAATATCAGCTGTGATGGCTTCACTAAAAGAATTCCCTCCCTATCTAGAGACTGGAAAAGTCTGTATTATATTTGGAAACACCAACCAGCGGTTGGATCCTACCCCAGCCGTGTCAGAAGAATATACAACTGGATGATAATAACTTCCTAGAAATTCTAAGTGTACTTTTTTTTTTTTTTTTTTTTTTTTTTTGAGACACAGTCTCACTCTTTCACCCTAAGTAGAGTGGCATCATGGCTTACGGCAGTATTACTCTCTTGGGTTCCTCAAGAGTCCTCCTGCCTCAGCTTGCCAAGTAGATGCCTGGCTGGTTTTTCTATTTTTGGTAAAGGCAGGGTATTGCCCTTGCTCAGGCTAGTCTCAAACTCCTGGGCTCAAGGTATCTATCTGTCTCAGCATGAGCCACAACAGGCCAAGTGTACTTTTTTTTTAATCTGCATTCAAATGGGAATTTAGTGGGGGAAAAACTGCCATTTACTGTCAGAGATACTATACTCCTCAAAAAAAAAAAAAAATTTTTTTTTTTGAGACAAAGTCTCACTCTGTCACCCTGGATAGAATGCCATGGGATCATAGCTCACAGCAACCTCAAACTCTTGGGCTCAAGCTATTCTCTTGCCTCAGCTTCCCGAGTAGCTGGGACCAAAGGCACCCACCACAGCACCTGACTAGTTTTAGATTTGCTCAGGCTGATCTGGAACTCACCCACCTTGGCCTCCCAGAGTTCTAGGATTACAGGCAAGAGCCACCACGCCTGACCCTTCTCAGCTTTTTATATTGGTCCAAAATATCTTTCAGAAGGCTAATTTTGGGTTTTTTTTTTAATTGACCACTTTTCAGGTCCTGTCGAATAAGCAATGTTTCTTGGCCACCTTGCCCTCCCTGAAGAAGATGTGGGATGGAATAAAGGAGAGGTCTGGGGGACACCTGAATGTTAATGCCTGGCTCACAACCCTTGGGGCAGCATGGAAGGGTCTGGAGGTTCTGCCTGGCCACCTCGTAGCAGCCTCTGAGTACAGGGCCAAGGGAATGTTCTCTCTGGGTGTGGTCTGGATTATTGGGACATGTTGAAACCCCAGCATTTGGTTGCTAACATTAGAATCCTTGGTAATTCTTCCCTTCCAAACTTCTCTCCCTGGCAAGCTCCTCCCAGCCTGTGTCTTTGGGAGAGCTCTCCTTGTGTGCTCCAGGGTGACTCCAGTGCCCCCTTCCTTAGGCTCCCCACGTGCTCTGCTCTTACCTTCAACACAGCGCCATCACAGGTCAGTGTCACCTGATGCTGTGTCCACCCCTAGCCATGCGGCTGTGACGAGATAGAATTTGGCAAATATGCCGTGTCCATCTTAAAAGCTGTGGCAAATTGATCTACAACTATAAACTTGTCCACACAAGTACAGCATTCTCAAAGTGACGGGCGCATGGCATTGGCATTGCTTACTAGATGAGCTCGAAGTATATGAACTGGCCCATCAGACTTGCAACTTCATGGATTTAACATTGAATTAAAAAAAATTTTAAATAATAGTTTAGGTGGTTGCTGAAGGGCTGACAGAGGAGGGAACTGCTTACTGGGTACCATCTGCCCTGTTACCTTAGGGTTCCACATGTGTGGACTCAAGCAACTGCAGATCAAAAATATTTGAGAAAAAAAAGAATACAATAATTAAGAACATAAATAAACTGGAGCATTTACGTTATAGGTATTATAAGTAATCTAGAGATAGTTTAAAGTATACAGGAGGATGTGTGTAAGTTATATGAAATACCGTGTCATATTAGGGAGTGGAGCATCCACAGGGTTTGGTGTTGATGGGGGTCCGAGGACCTATCCTCCATGCATACTGAGGGACTACTCCTTTTGGAGTAGGACAGATATTTGGGACTAGATAGAGGTAGTGCTTGCATAAGATTGTGAATAATACTAAATGCCACTGTATCGTTCATTTTTAGATGATTACTTTCATGTTACATGAATTTCGCCTCAATGATTACTAAAAGTTTAGGCAAGGCACACATTATGTCAGTGGGACAAAAAATGATCGTAATTTTAAAGACACTGGTCTAACGTAGCAGGTGTGATATGTGAGGTGGAGAAACGAGGAATCGGAATGTGATACGTGGATATTCATCAATAAGGGTCATGTGTTTACAGGTCTTGAGAATTGTTCTATGAATCGTCGCGAGGATAAAATGTGCAAGAAATCAAATATATACTATCCCTCATTAAGTGTTACTGTCGAGTGCTTCTCTCCAGTCCATTTCTTGGTTGGCAGTGTTGGTGGCACCAGTGACCTTCCTGAAGGGCTTGTCCTCGTGGACTTACTGTGTATTTGTTTTGTCCCCCAGTGGGCCCAAGCGCTACGACTGGACTGGGAAAAACTGGGTGTACTCTCACGACGGTGTGTCCCTCCACGAGCTGCTGGCGGCTGAGCTGACTAAAGCCTTAAAAACCAAAGTGGATTTATCTTCCTTGGCCTATTCCGGAAAAGGCCCTTGACAGCCAGCCCAGTTTTGAAGCTGTTGGGCTAAAACCCCAGCCTCGTTCTGCAGTTCAGCGTCTGCGTCTTCCCGTTCCTGCTTCTGAGGACAGTTGAACTGTGCTCTGTGAAAAGAATGTGTTGCCTGCCACCCCAAGTTCTGACTTCTAATTTCTATACAGGTTATTATTATTTTTTTTTTTTTTGCATTTATTGTCTGATTTCCTCCTTCACATGCAAAATGTACCGCTTATCTTTTTTTAATGTTTTCTACCTATACCTTAATATAGTAACCTCACAAAAAGAAAAAAAAGAAGAAAAACATGCAGGAGGAGAAATGAATTGTCTTCACTTTTGATTCTTGGAAGGATTTATGCAAAAACTACATGAAGAGGGCTGGCCCTTCTATTTTAAAATGACACTCATTAAAGGGTAGCCTATAGATGTTCCCAGACCTCTTTCAAAAAGTAAGCATTTTTTGAGCTTCTTAGCATTAAAGTGTCAGAGGTAACTCAGGTGGGAAGAGCATCTCCCATTGTGGGTTTTTTTTTTTTGTTTTGTTTTTTTTGTTTTTGGCTGGGGCTGGGTTTGAACCCGCCACCTCTGGTATATGGGGCCTGTGCCCACTCCTTTGAGCCACAGGCATCGCCCTCCCGTTGTGCTTTGTGCCTGCCAGGGTGTGGCCTACACTGGATTATTCAGGGAGACCTGCTGCTGTTTTTTCCACGTACTCATTCCTGTGTGTGCACAGACATTATTTTTACTTTAAAGGTCAATATATAGTCAGCTGCTGCAATACAAGTTGGAGAACGAAAAAAAAATCTCCCAAAGACAAGAGGGGGAGATGAGAGGGAGCCATTTCCATGAGCTAAGTGATACAGTGTCATAAACAAGGTCATAGAGCTGAGGAGTACCTTGTAAACATGAAGGGTCATATAAATGAAAGAGAGATTCGATAAAAAGAGCCCTGGTCCTAGACACAGCTCAGCCGCGTGTGTATCTGTGGACCAGCTTCACAAACTTCCTGGCCCTCTGTTTTCCTGTCGGTTAGATAAGAGGATAGAGTATAGTTGCATCTCGACATTCGCTGGTCTTATCAGACAGCCTAACAGGCTAATATTAATTCCTACTGGGTAGACGAAGGGAAGGCAATGAACCACATTGTAAATATACATATTGCTATTGGTGTTGCCCATTGGAATTCCAGATGAGTTCTTGCTGAAATAATAGTCATCCTTTATTGTGCACTTACTAGGTTATTAGCTGTTTCACCATATTACCTCATTTTCATTTTTATCGACCTGCACTTTTTATTATACATGAAGCAACAAGGCTCCAGGACATTAAAACTCACTCAGAATTATCTTGTGTTGTTTTCTTACCAAAGATTCATCACTGACAAGTCCGTGAATGCATAGCCAAGGCTTCTGCAATGGGTGAACAAAACTCCATGATAGATAGATAAGAAGAAGTCTTAACAATAGAGCACTATAAACAGACACTAACTGGGTACTTAAAATATTTTTTTCTTCAGAAATAAAACTTTTTAGACTGATGGAAATGGTCTAAGTGGAGTAGGTCAGTCCCACTGGGAATGTGTGTGTATTTATGTGTTCATGTCTTGTTTCTAATGAAAGTTTCATTGTGCCTCGCTTGCTTGGAGCTCAGTGACCTCTATCTGGAACAGAACACAAATTTAAGTAGGGAGTCAGGCTGCTGGAGCACAGAAACGGAAGTAAAGACATCTGTGCTCGGCCAGGCATGGTGACTCACAGCTGTGATCCTAGTACTCTGGGAGGCTGAGGCCAGGAGTTCCAGACCAGCCTTGGCAATATACTAGACCCTGTCTCTACAAAAAAAAAAAAAAAAATTACCTGGGCATGGTGGCTTGCACCTAGAGACCTGGCTCCTCAGGAAGGTGAGACAGGAGGATCTCTTGAGCCCAGAAGTTTGAGGTTACGGTAGGCTACGATTGTGCAAATGCACCCCAGCCTGGCTGAGAAAACCTGTCTACAAAAGGACAAAATTATAATTTGACAAGCAAACTGGACGTTTATCACAGTGGGGGCCAACAGCCCCCTCCATCTCAGACCCTGGGTGCATCACCTCTTTGATGATGTAATCCAGTCACCTGTGTTAAGGATGAGTTTTCAGGAAAAGGTTGTTAAATATTCAGTATAACATGTTAAAAGGAAATGGCACAATAAAAATTTTGAAAGCTTTTTCTCTTATAGGTAGATCCTCAGCCATATAGAAAATAAAACTTTTCAAAATGACTTAATTTACCTCTATTTGGAGTTATGGAGAAGCCCTGAGGTGTGTGTGTAAGGCAGAACCTGAGGTTTTATTTTTTGAGACAGAGTCTCACTCTGTGCCCTGGGTAGAGTACCGTGGCGTCGTCACAGCTCACAGCAACCTCAGGCTCTTGGGCTCGAGATCCTCTTGCCTCAGCCTCTCAAGTAGCTGAGACTACAGGCGCCCGCCACAATTCCCTGTTAGTTTTTCTATTTTTAGGAGAATCAGGGTCTTGCTTTTGCCCAGGCTGATCTCAGACTCCTGAGCTCAAGCATTCTACCCACCTCAGCCTCCCAGAATGCTAGGATTACAGGCATAAGCCACCATGCCCGGCCTCAAATGATAGGTTACAACATGCTTTCTCCAACTATACCTGCCCCGAATTCTGATACATCACTTTGCCACCTCTAAAGAATGACCTATGGGGCGATGCCTGTGGCTCAGTGGGTAGGGTGCCAGCCCCATATACTGAGGGTGGAGGGTTCAAATCCTGCCAGGGCCAAACTGCAACAACAACAAAAAATAGCCGGGCATTGTGGTGGGAGCCTGTAGTCCCAGCTACTCAGTAGGCTGAGACAAGAGAATCGCCTAAGCCCAAGAGCTAGAGGTTGCTGTGAGTTGTGTGACACCACGGCACTCTACCAAGGGCAATAAAGTGAGACTCTCTCTCTACAAAAAAAAAAAAAAAAGAATGACCTATGTTCACAAAGATGGAGTTTGTATGAACTGACTATGCAAGGTTGCCAAGAAAAACTAGCTACACACTTCCAAGGTACACATTAAGATTAAGGTAATTTTAGTCCATGTCCAGTTAACTTCTTGGCGTGTATTTATCTTTTGCAAACTAAAATAGTACATACGAGAAAAGAGGGAAAGGGAGGGAAGGACAAAGTTTTGAAATTTCACATAAATTTATGCTGCTGCTCAAAACTACAGCTTCATGACTGTCTTTTTATGTATAAAGAAATGCTTTCAAATCTTCAGCTTGAATGAACCATGACCCTTAGAGTGTGCATCCTAAGGTTCCGATTAGTGTCCCCTGTGGAATGTGTAAGACTGAGCTCACTTATATCCCAGCATCTGTTACAGAGGCAGGATCCAAGCTCATCTGTTCTGTCTTCTCTGGCTGTGTCATTTAAGAAATAGAGTGTACCAGAACAGATTTATTGAAATGTTTATTAGCTGAAGATTGATTTAGACTGTTGAAGAAAACACCTGCACCCAGCAGTTAAAATTGGCTTCCAAAGATTTTCTTCTACTGTGAGAAGAAAAGTGAGGCCTCTGAGGCCCCATCCAAGTATAAATGCAACTATAAAAAGGCCTCTAGTATCCATTTGTATTTCTGTGATCTGTGGGACCATGGGTAATGCCACATCTCTCTTTTTTTTTTTAGATAGAGTCACTCTGGTGCGCCACTCGAGAATGCGGTGGCCTCCACCTAGTTCACAGCAACCTCAAACTTCTGGGTTCAAGCGATCTTCCTGGCTCAGACTCCTAGGTAGCTGAGACTGTATGTGCCTGCCACAATGACCAGCTATTTATTTATTTATTTAGTAAAGAAGAGGTCTTGCTGTTGCTCAGGTTGGTCTGAAACTCCTAAGCTCAAGTGATCCACCTCCCTTGGCCTCCCAAGTGCTAGGAATATAGGCGTGTGCCACCAGGCCCCTGGCAGTAATGCCCATGTTGGTCTCAAAGTTTTTAGTTTCCATTTCTGCCATCTTTAGTGGAAAAGTGGTGAAATTATACACAAAAAGAAAAACAAGATAGTGTCATTATCCAATTAATGTTCCTTTCCTAACCTCCTTTACAATGGTAGCTGAGATTTTTCCAAAATAAACTGGTTTAAATAAAACGCTAAGAGGCCAGGCAGGGTGGCTCGTGTCTGTAATCCTAGAACTCTGGGAGGCTGAGCTGGGTGGATTATTTGAGCACAGGAGTTTGAGACCCCCATCTCTACTAAAAACAGAAAAACTAGCCAGGCAAGGTGGCGAGCACTGATAGTCCCAGTGAAGGGATACCGGGAAAAGTAAGGTCTCAATGAATAAAATCCTCCCCATGGTGACTCAGCTCTTAGGAATTTGTAGAACTGGGACCTTGAAACTAATGCGTGCTTCCGCTTCTATAATAGCCTGAGCCCCCTTCTCCAGCTCAGTTCATACTAACCAGTGAGAAGGGTACCCATGGACAAAGAACCCTTGGCTGGAGATAAAAGGAAAAGAACAGAGGCAATTCAGGAGCACGTCCATTTTTTGGACATAAGTCCGCCGTGGCTCTGCCGGCTGAAAAAAAGCTCTTCCTCCATATCTTGGTGTTTAGGTGATTTCTCTTTCTGCCAGGCCCTTGTCTTCCCACAACACCCGCTACTTGGGAGGCTCAAGAGGATTGCTTGAGCCCAAGAGACTGACCTTGCTGTGCAATAGGCTGATGCCAAGGCAACAGAGAGATTCTAACTCAGAAAAGGAAAAAAAAAAAGTGAACCCTAGGTCTCCAAGACCCTTGCAGGGGATTTGTGATGTTCTCTTTTTCAACTACATCAGCTGCATATCCATGTTGTTACCAGATGAACAGTGTCCAGCCACCTGTCACTGTCAGCCATTATGTATAGATAGAGATAGGTCCACCAAACTATTTGTCAGAAGGCCAGCAATTCTAGAGAACAGTGAGAATAGCCTCTCTAAGACTATTCTGTTCTTTTTTTTTTTTTTTTGAGACAGAGCTTCAAGCTCTCTCCCTGGGTAAAGTGCTGTGGCATCACAGCTCACAGCAACCTCCAACTCCTGGGCTGAAGCGATTCTCTTGCCTCAGCCTCTCAAGTAGCTGGGACTACAGGCACCCACCACAACGCCCAGCTAGTTTTTGGTTGTAGTTGTCATTGTTCAGTAGGCCCAGGCTGGATTCCAACCCACCAGCTCTGGTGTATGTAGCTGGTGCCTTGAGCTACAGGTGCTGAGCCTGTTCTTCTGTTCTTTATTTCTTTTTCTTTTTTCTTTTTGCAGTTTTTGGCCAGGGCTAGGTTTGAACCCGCCACATCTGGCATATGGGGCTAGCGCCCTACCCCTTTGAGCCACAGGTGCTGCCCTGTTCATTCATTTTTTAAATGACAGTTTTATATATAAAAGTTTAAAGCAAAGACTACATTAATCCCTATTTTAAATAATAATCAGCATAACTCAGTGACCTAGTACAAAATTCCAATTTAAAAGTTAAACTCCACTCTGGGAGGCCAAGACAAGTGGATTGCCTGAGCTCATGGATTCAAGACCAGCCTGAGCAAGAGGGAGACTGCATCTCTAAAAATAGCTGGATGTTGTGATGGGTGTCTACAGTCCCAGCTACTTGGGAGTCAGAGGCAAGAGAATCACTTGAGCCCAGAAGTTTGAAGTTGCTGTGAGCTATGATGCCATGGCACTCTACCAAAGGTGACAGAGTAAGACTGTCTCAAAAACAGAAAATACAAGGTAATCTCCTAAATCAATCCACCTAAACTATTGAAGATAGGCATCTTTAGGGTGGGAGCTATATTTACAAAACAATAAGAATGGGAGACAGGGGGTGAAGGTCACTTGCAACCTAAACCCACCAGACCAGCTGTGCCAGGTCGGCCCTCGCCTGACTAACTCCATCTTATCCCCAGTACATGTGCTTTCAGTGTGAGACTGGGCTTTCTTCATGTGCCCCAAACAAAACAACATACTGCAACAGGTAGAATGAAGAGGCAGGTACAAGATCTGACTGTTTTCTAAGCCAAATATTAGTGTTTTATAAAACTCTAAAATAGGCGGCGCCCGTAGCTCAGTGGGTAGGGAGCCAGCCACATACATACACAAAAAAAGAAAAAAAAAAAAAAATAGCCAGGCGTGTGGCCAGTGCCTGTAGTCCCAGCTACTTGGGAGGCTGAGACAAGAGAATCACTTAAGCCCAGAAGTTTAAGGTTGCTATGAGCTGTGACACCACAGCAGTCTACCTAGGGCAAGCTTGAGACTCTGTCTCACAAAAAAAACCCCAAAAAACTCTAAATAATCCTATTCTTCTCACCAAATACTTTGTTATGAAAATATAGTTATTTATAGTAAAATTTCATTAATGTTAATAGAGTTAATGATTATTCCAAATTGATGAATTAATATTTTTAGAATTTATCAGTTTTATCTTTAAAATATGGTAAAAATGCGTAGATATAACACACAAACAAAAACTCCTTGGTGTCCTCTGTAATGCTTAAGAGTGTAAGAGGTCCTGAGATGTTTTAAGAGTTTTAGAACCACTGTACTCTCCCATCCTAATAGTTCTCACTCCACCCTGATTCTCCACCCTGGCAAGAGAGTCCTGATGGACACCACAGCATCCCCTAGCAGTCCTCTAAGGAAACTCTCCATTTTCCCCATTTTTTCCTTAGCATTTTCAGAGCCCCTTTGTCTTTCATCCAATGTTGTATGTCATCCACAGAGTCCTGCTTCTTCCAAATCTGGCAATCAGTCCCCTTGAAAGCCAAAGGGACCCTTCTATGTGGCAAAGGGGATGGAGGCCTACCCTGCTATTTGCTCCTGTGAATTAAAATAAAATCATAGTGGTTTTGTTGGCCAAGGGGACCTCAGAAATACCCTAAAGCTGAGTTGCTGACAGTAAGAAGGGAAGTCAGACATACTGAGGCAGGGGAATGAAGCAGGCATGTACTCTGCATTAGCCCGGCAGTCTGTGATAAATACGAAGCCACTAATTACAGCCCCCACTACAGCAGATGTTTCTGTTATCTACATGCCCTTCAGAGGATGCATGTTGAACCCAAGTAACCTTGTAACCTCTTTGACCTTCTGTTGTCTTTGAGGAGAGGGGGGCATGCGCCAAGGGCATGTGCAGGCCTGACCTTCCCTGATTTTCATGTGCACCCAAGCGCTAAGATTGTATAAAAGGAAGGCCAAAAAAAAAAAAGGAAGGCCAGAAGTTGAGTCAGTGAGCTTGGTTTTGGCAATGGGAGTCCCACAAGTCTTCCACAGGTGAATACAGCCACTTCCTCTTCAGCAGGTGCCTGGGAGTTTTTTTTTTTTTTTTTTTTTTTTGTCTGTGTGGGCTCCTGCACAATACCTCAAGTCTCCCTCCCCTCGTGGGGTCATCTTTTGTAACTCATTAACAGGCCTCAGACTAGCAAGAGAACACTTCAATCATACCTGCAGGTCCTCAATTTACTTAACTGATCTCTGGGGTCTATGTCCAGTGGCTTTCTTTGATTCACAGACTCCCTTATCTTAAAAGAGGATTCATTTCTTCAGTCAATTACAAATCAAAGAATCTTTAAATCCACCTATAGCCTATAATTCCCTGCTCTGAGATGCGCTGCCTTCCTGGTCAAACCAATATATACCTTCCATGTATTGACTTATGACTTTACATGGAATTCCTGTCTCCCTGAAATGAAAACTAAAACTAAATTGTAACCCAACCACTTAAGGTTTTTTGGGAGTGGCTCTCCGGGCCAAGGTTGCGCATGTTCGGCTCAGAATAAACCTCTTAATAATTCTACAGAGTTCCGGTTCCATTCCGTTGACACTCCCAACAAGGGTTTCCTGCCTCACTACAGCACAGTTCTAAAAGCAAGAACAGCCCCGCTGGAGTCTTTCAGTGTGTTTAGAAAATTCACAAGGAAATGTTGAAGGATTGCAGGGAGCCATAAAAACATCTTAGTAAACACCTTTCCAGATACTCCCCGGAATGGAGTGGGGCTCAGCCTCCATCTCTTCACACCAGTCCCATCTGCTGCTTTGCTACCACTGCACCATTCAGGAGAACACTCCCAGCTTTTGGTTTGGCTGCTCTTCTCTCCCTGAAAAATGTTCACCTGTTTAAGAAAGTTTTGTCAAGACCACTCCTTGCCCAAGGTAAAAAGGGCAAAGAGTACAAAGGAGAAATTGATCAGATTCCTAAGGAGCGTCATTTAAGCCTGCCAACTCCAGGACCAACTAAAGGAAACGTGTGCATCTAGGACCAGGTCCGCAGGGGGATTCTCACGTAAACCAAAGCCTGACACCTGTCGCTGGAGAGAAATCCAGGGCCCTACAGACGCTAAGAGGGGTAATTATGGAAAACGAAAGAGTGATTGAGTGCCCCCCGCCCCCCATTTCCGGGAGAACGAAGACCTTTCCTTTCTTCAGAGACAGAGCTGATCTGGCAATTACTTCCTCGAGCCAGAGGCCCGGGCTGTGCGAAGGAAGTGGACTGGGCGGGGGAGGAGGAAGGCGGAGCCCGGCGTCACTGACGTCCCCAGCCCCGCCCCCGCCCCGCCCACCCTCCTCCGCGGGAGAATGAGCCCCAGACTCCGAGAAACCGCACGGGAGGAGGGCGGGGCTGACGGGCGCTTCGCTTGTCCTGCTCTAGAGGTGTGTTAGTGACCCAGAGACGTGAAAAAAGGAATCCCACGGACAGCTTGAAAAGGAGGGAGATCCCCAGGGTCTTTGAAAAGAGGTTAATAACAGCCTGGAGACTCCCAGTGGATGCGTCCAGGGCTGCCTTTGGCTGCAATCCTATAAACACATTCTTCTCTAAGATCAGATGTAAGCATGTAGAAGACTGGCCACTAGAAAATAAACAGCATTAATAAAATTAATAATCACCAGTGTCAGTAGTGTTGAAATTTTTCTGGAATCCTTTCCCAGGTTGCCTAATTCCCAGAGAAAGACAATAACAGTGTTTAGTAGATAGAAATTACAGGATTAGTTCAAGCAGCTATCAAACTGATGAGCCAGGGCTTGTAAATTGGTTTTGGTTTGGTCTTTGTAATTAGGGTGTGTGTGTGTGTATGTGTGTGTGTGTAGTTAATTTTATGACTTTATTTTTCTGACTCCAGCTCTTTATAATTAAAAAAAAAAAAATTAAAAATGGTAGGAAAGGACACACACCCTGAATGGATCTATGTTTATGTCAAAGAATTGACTTAGTAAATTTAACTGAGACAAGGAAACTGTATTTTTTGCCTTTATTTAATAATTCACCTACTTTTATTGATCGTCTATTTTGAGCCAAGCCACATGGTAGGGTACAAAGGTGAACACATTCCCTCTGCCTCTGGGAATTTGTGAACTAGTGGAAGATACAGAAAAGTAAATGAATAAAATGCATTGTGAAAAGAGTGATGATCACAGTATGTGCTATACAGTAAGTATACAGAGACTGCCTTCAAACAGACATACAGAAGATCACTTTTTTTTTTTTTTTTTTTTTGCAGTTTTTGGCCGGGGCTGGGTTTGAACCTGCCACCTCCAGCATATGGGGCCAGCACCCTACCCCTTTGAGCCACAAGCACCACCCCAGAAGATTGCTTTTTAAATGACAAAAGATAAGGCGCTGGTTTGCTTGTGCTCAGAACTTCTCAACCAGCCTCAGCAAAAGCGTGACCCAGTCTCTAAAAACAGCCGGGCATTGTGGCTGGGGCCTGTAGTCCCAGCTACTTGGGAGGCTGAGGCAAGAGGATCAATTGAGCCCAAGACCTTGAGATTGTTGTGAGGTATGATGCCATGGCACTCAACCCCAGGACAACAAAGTGAGATTCTCTCTCAAAAATAAATAAATAAATAAATTACAAAACTAAGTACATTGTACAAATTGTTCGGAGCCTTGAGTTTTGTTTTTTGTTTCATTTTTTACTGTACATCATACCCTGTAGATCAGTCCAGCTAGTAGCTGAACATTTTAAACAGATCTTCTGGCAATAAGCCTTCTGTAGGCAGATGACATGGGACAGTGGTGAATAAATGGAGAATTACAAGAGGGAGTGCTGTCAGAGTGTCTTCACGCCTTGCTGCCAGATTGAGAGAGGAAGGCCTCCAAGTGGGTGCAGAAACTAGTGAAGATTCACTCACCCTATTGACTTTCTCTAGTGGAATAGACAAGTGATGTCACTGGTGCTGGGGCACAACCTAGAAGCAAAAGCCTAGAAGCAAAACCTTTATTTGTGCTGCAGATATTGTTGGCTAAGTACCATGCTAATGTTCAATGCTGAGTCTCAGTTAATTATTGTGACAAACACCAATCTAGGTAGATAAGTAAGTCCATAGAAGTATATGTTAAATATCTATACTTCTGTTATGTTGTTATTAGGGAAAAGGACGGTACAGCCTTACAGAATGCCATCTTTACCATTTCCCAACTTGCGTTTAACTTATAATTTTGTGTGCCCACTTGGGAATAACTTTAATTTTGTTAGTGCTAATAAGTAAATGCTGTTGATTTCAAAAGAGAATGTGAAGCTTTCGGAGAGGATATCGGGCATCTCTTAGCTTTAAATTGTAAAGATTTTTTTTTTTTTTTGAGACAGAGTCTCACTATGTCACCTTCGGTAGAGTGCTGTGGCGTCATAGCTCACAGCAACCTCCAACTCTTGGGCTTAATAGATTCTCTTGCTTCAGACTCCCAAGTAGCCAGGACTACAGACACCCAACACAACACCACCCAGCTATTTTTTAGAGACAGGATCTCGCTCTGGCTCAGGTAGTCTACCCACCTTGGCCTCCCAAGTGCTGAGATTACAGGCGTGAGCCACTGCACCTAGCCCTTAAAGATTTTTATAAATTGATTCATAATGCTGAGATGGTAACTATATTACTTATATAGCAGAAGCTTACCTTTTCTTTTCTTTCTTTCTTTTTTTTGTTTCTGATACAGAGTCTCACTCTGCTACCCAAGCTAAAGTTCCATGTGTCAGCCTAGCTCACAGCAACCTCAAACTCTTGGTTTCAAATGATCCTACTGAATAGCTGTGACTACAGGTGCTACTATGACACCCAGCTAATTTTCCCATTTTTAGTAGAGACAGGGTCTTGCTCTTGCTCAGGCTGGTTACCTTCTCTAATTGAGAGAATAATTCCCCAGGTGCCTTATTCATACTGCTATCTACTATGCAACCCCGTAACTTTGAGGAAGAGCTAAGGAACGGCACTAGGTAACCACAGCTGGATTCCTTGTGCAAGTAAAATGCAGCTGGGGAACTGAACCTGGGCTGGGCGGTGGGCTGGTCCATCTTTATTTTTATTTATTTATTTTTTGTGTGTGTAGTTTTTGGCCGGGGCTGGGTTTGAACCTGCCACCTCCAGCATATGGGGCTGGCGCCTACTCCTCTGAGCCCCAGGCGCCGTCGGGCTGGTCCATATTTAACAACAGTTCTCTAAGGGGGAGAAAGCTCCTAACTTGACAGCACTCAAAACAGTTGGGAAGAGATCTGAGCCTGATGCATGCCTATGTAACACCCTCCAGCACACCTCTGCCTGGGGAGTCCTCAGCCCAGTAGATGAGGGGCATGTCCAGGTTCATAGCATCTCTCAAGTGACCACCAACCCTGTATTAGTTTCCTAGAGCTTTCATAATGAAGTACCACATACTAGGGGGCTTAAACACAGAAATGTATTGCCTGACAGTTTTGGAGGCCAAAAATCTAAGATCAACGTGTGGACAAGACCGTGCTCTTGTAATGACTCTAGGGAGGGAGTCTGTTGCATGCCTTTCCCTCAGTTTCTGGTGTCACTGGTGATCCTTGGCTTTCCTTGTGATTCTAATCTCAACCTCCATCATCACGTAACATTCTTCTCTTGGTGACTCTGTCATTTTCTTATAAGGACACTGGTCATGTTGGAATAAGAGCCTACCTTATTCCAGTATGACTTCACCTTTTTTGTTGTTGTTGTTGCCCTTAGTAGAATGTCATGGTGTTATCATAGCTCACAGCAACCTCATCTTCTTGGGTTTGAGCAATCCTCTTGCTTCAGCCTCCCGGGTAGCTGGGATTATAGGCAACCGCCACTAAGCCCAGCCAGTTTTTCTGTTTTTAGTAGAGATGGGGGTCTCCCTCTTGCTCATGCTGGTCTCAAACCCCTGAGTTCAAGAAATCCATCTACTTCAGCCTCCCAGAGTGCTAGGTTACAGGCACATGCCACCCCATCTGGCCAGGACTTCATCTTAATTTAACTAACACATTTGCAATAATCTTCTTTCCAAAATAAGGTCATATTCTGAGATACTGAGGTTAGTACTTTAATATATCCATTTTATGGGAGATACAATTCAATCCTCAATAACCGCTTCCACTAATACCATAGTAACCCTAATTACTAGGTCTTGAATCTAATGTTTTAGCAATATAGGAGTTTTTTTTTTGACAGAATCTCACTTTGTCACCCTCAATATAGTACCGTGGCATCACAGCTCACAGCAACCTCAAACTCTTGGGCTTAAGCAGTTCTTTTGCCTCAGCCTCCCAAGTAGCTGGGATTATAGGTGCCCACCACAATGCCTGGCTATTTTTAGAGATAGGGGGTCTTGCTCTTGCTCAGGCTGTTCTTGAACCTATGAGTTCAGACAATCTACCCACCTTGGCCTCCCAAGTGCTGGGATTACAGGTGTAAGCCACTAGAAATAGAGGAATTTCTAAAACCTCAGTCTGTTTTAAATCTTTTACCAGATATATTTATAATTGAAGCACTATGTAAATAATAAATAAGTAAGTTAGTTTTTACCAGTTGTAGAATCAATTTAAAAGTGCTTTGTGGGCAGTGCCTGTGGCTCCTGGAGTAGGGCGCCGGCCCCATAAACCGGAGGTGGCAGGTTCAAACCTGGCCCCAGCTAAAAACTGCAAATAAATAAATAAATAAACAAACGCGTTTTGTGCCGGGCTCGGTGGCTCATACCTGTAATCCTCACACTCTGGGAGGCAGAGGCTGGTGGACTGCCTGAGCTCAGGAGTTCGAGAGCAGCCTGAGCAAGAGTGAGACCCCCTTAAAATAGCCAGGTGTTATGGCGGGTGCTGGTAGTCCCAGCTACTCAGGAGGCTGAGGCAAGAGAATCACTTGAGCCCAAGAGTTTGAGGTTGCTGTGAGCTATGACGCCACAGCACTCTACCGAGGGTGACCAAGTGAGACTGTCTCACAAAAAGAAAAAAAAAAGTGCTTTGTTAGAATTATTTCTGAGTGGTGAGATTTGGGATAAATTTTAATTGTCTTTACTTGTACTTTCTGGTATTGCTTGTTTTTTTTAGAAGGGTCATGTCATTTTTTACATTTTGATAATTAGTCATGGATCCAGATTTGCAGAGAAATGAAGACAATGAGGTTATTTTACTGGCACGGAGAGGAAGGTCAGTGGGAGTTGAGCGGCAGGATCGGACCTGACAGGACATGTGCAGAAGCAAGTGGGGCACAGACAGGAAACCGCAGTGAGGCGGCGTGGGCAGGAGCAAGGAAGCTCTGAAAGGGAACTGAGAGAGTCTCTAGTCCAGCGTCCCCTAGGGAGCTGCGCTGAAAGGGAACTGAGAGGGTCTCTAGTCCAGCGTCCCCTAGGGGGCTGCGCTGAAAGGGAACTGAGAGGGTCTCTAGTCCAGCGTCCCCTAGGGAGCTGCGCTGAAAGGGAACTGAGAGGGTCTCTAGTCCAGCGTCCCCTAGGGGGCTGCTCTGAAAGGGAACTGAGAGGGTCTCTAGTCCAGCGTCCCCTAGGGAGCTGCTCTGAAAGGGAACTGAGAGGGTCTCTAGTCCAGCGTCCCCTAGGGAGCTGCGCTGAAAGGGAACTGAGAGGGTCTCTAGTCCAGCGTCCCCTAGGGGGCTGCGCTGAAAGGGAACTGAGAGGGTCTCTAGTCCAGCGTCCCCTAGGGGGCTGCGCTGAAAGGGAACTGAGAGGGTCTCTAGTCCAGCGTCCCCTAGGGAGCTGCTCTGAAAGGGAACTGAGAGGGTCTCTAGTCCAGCGTCCCCTAGGGAGCTGCGCTGAAAGGGAACTGAGAGGGTCTCTAGTCCAGCGTCCCCTAGGGGGCTGCGCTGAAAGGGAACTGAGAGGGTCTCTAGTCCAGCGTCCCCTAGGGAGCTGCGCTGAAAGGGAACTGAGAGGGTCTCTAGTCCAGCGTCCCCTAGGGGGCTGCTCTGAAAGGGAACTGAGAGGGTCTCTAGTCCAGCGTCCCCTAGGGAGCTGCTCTGAAAGGGAACTGAGAGGGTCTCTACTCCAGCGTCCCCTAGGGGGCTGCGCTGAAAGGGAACTGAGAGGGTCTCTAGTCCAGCGTCCCCTAGGGGGCTGCTCTGAAAGGGAACTGAGAGGGTCTCTAGTCCAGCGTCCCCTAGGGAGCTGCTCTGAAAGGGAACTGAGAGGGTCTCTAGTCCAGCGTCCCCTAGGGGGCTGCTCTGAAAGGGAACTGAGAGGGTCTCTAGTCCAGCGTCCCCTAGGGAGCTGCTCTGAAAGGGAACTGAGAGGGTCTCTAGTCCAGCGTCCCCTAGGGGGCTGCGCTGAAAGGGAACTGAGAGGGTCTCTAGTCCAGCGTCCCCTAGGGGGCTGCGCTGAAAGGGAACTGAGAGGGTCTCTAGTCCAGCGTCCCCTAGGGGGCTGCTCTGAAAGGGAACTGAGAGGGTCTCTAGTCCAGCGTCCCCTAGGGAGCTGCTCTGAAAGGGAACTGAGAGGGTCTCTAGTCCAGCGTCCCCTAGGGGGCTGCGCTGAAAGGGAACTGAGAGGGTCTCTAGTCCAGCGTCCCCTAGGGGGCTGCGCTGAAAGGGAACTGAGAGGGTCTCTAGTCCAGCGTCCCCTAGGGGGCTGCGCTGAAAGGGAACTGAGAGGGTCTCTAGTCCAGCGTCCCCTAGGGAGCTGCTCTGAAAGGGAACTGAGAGGGTCTCTAGTCCAGCGTCCCCTAGGGAGCTGCGCTGAAAGGGAACTGAGAGGGTCTCTAGTCCAGCGTCCCCTAGGGGGCTGCGCTGAAAGGGAACTGAGAGGGTCTCTAGTCCAGCGTCCCCTAGGGGGCTGCGCTGAAAGGGAACTGAGAGGGTCTCTAGTCCAGCGTCCCCTAGGGGGCTGCGCTGAAAGGGAACTGAGAGGGTCTCTAGTCCAGCGTCCCCTAGGGAGCTGCTCTGAAAGGGAACTGAGAGGGTCTCTAGTCCAGCGTCCCCTAGGGGGCTGCGCTGAAAGGGAACTGAGAGGGTCTCTAGTCCAGCGTCCCCTAGGGGGCTGCGCTGAAAGGGAACTGAGAGGGTCTCTAGTCCAGCGTCCCCTAGGGAGCTGCGCTGAAAGGGAACTGAGAGGGTCTCTAGTCCAGCGTCCCCTAGGGGGCTGCTCTGAAAGGGAACTGAGAGGGTCTCTACTCCAGCGTCCCCTAGGGAGCTGCGCTGAAAGGGAACTGAGAGGGTCTCTACTCCAGCGTCCCCTAGGGAGCTGCGCTGAAAGGGAACTGAGAGGGTCTCTAGTCCAGCGTCCCCTAGGGGGCTGCTCTGAAAGGGAACTGAGAGGGTCTCTAGTCCAGCGTCCCCTAGGGAGCTGCGCTGAAAGGGAACTGAGAGGGTCTCTAGTCCAGCGTCCCCTAGGGGGCTGCTCTGAAAGGGAACTGAGAGGGTCTCTAGTCCAGCGTCCCCTAGGGAGCTGCTCTGAAAGGGAACTGAGAGGGTCTCTAGTCCAGCGTCCCCTAGGGGGCTGCGCTGAAAGGGAACTGAGAGGGTCTCTAGTCCAGCGTCCCCTAGGGGGCTGCTCTGAAAGGGAACTGAGAGGGTCTCTAGTCCAGCGTCCCCTAGGGAGCTGCTCTGAAAGGGAACTGAGAGGGTCTCTAGTCCAGCGTCCCCTAGGGAGCTGCGCTGAAAGGGAACTGAGAGGGTCTCTAGTCCAGCGTCCCCTAGGGAGCTGCGCTGAAAGGGAACTGAGAGGGTCTCTAGTCCAGCGTCCCCTAGGGGGCTGCGCTGAAAGGGAACTGAGAGGGTCTCTAGTCCAGCGTCCCCTAGGGGGCTGCGCTGAAAGGGAACTGAGAGGGTCTCTAGTCCAGCGTCCCCTAGGGAGCTGCGCTGAAAGGGAACTGAGAGGGTCTCTAGTCCAGCGTCCCCTAGGGGGCTGCGCTGAAAGGGAACTGAGAGGGTCTCTAGTCCAGCGTCCCCTAGGGGGCTGCGCTGAAAGGGAACTGAGAGAGTCTCTAGTCCAGCGTCCCCTAGGGAGCTGCGCTGAAAGTTAACTGAGAGGGTCTCTAGTCCAGCGTCCCCTAGGGAGCTGCGCTGAAAGTTAACTGAGAGGGTCTCTAGTCCAGCGTCCCCTAGGGGGCTGCGCTGAAAGGGAACTGAGAGGGTCTCTAGTCCAGCGTCCCCTAGGGAGCTGCGCTGAAAGGGAACTGAGAGGGTCTCTAGTCCAGCTTCCCCTAGGGAGCTGCGCTGGTTTGTGGGAGCAAAAGGATTCTGTGGCCAGGTAAGTCTGGAACACACAGCCCTCCCTCTCTGCCTCCTGACAAGTTATAACGCACACACCTGAAAAGTTCTGCAGTACAGAAACCTGTCCAGCCCAGAATTTTCCTGCCTTATCTGGATTCAGAGCCTCTTTAGAGGAGCCCCTATTACATTTATTAGAACTGATGAGTACGCTAGTCCAATTCCTCCGTCTCATAGAGAGGCTGATGAAAGTCACACAATTAGTTAGAGGCAAAGATGGAAGGAAAGCCCAGGCCTCCTGGTCTTCTAGTTATTGATTTACCACCATGCTATTTTCCTGCAGCTCTTTTTTTTTGTAGAGACAGAGTCTCACTTTATGGCCCTCAGTAGAGTGCCGTGGCGTCGCACAGCTCACAGCAACCTCCAACTCCTGGGCTTAGGCAATTCCCTTGCCTCAGCCTCCTGAATAGCTGGGACTACAGGCATCTGCCACAACGCCTGGCTTTTTTTTTGTTGCAGTTTGGCTGGGGCCAGGTTTGAACCTGCCACTCTTGGTATATGGGGCTGGTGCCCAGCCCACTGAGCCACAGGTGCCGCCCAATTTTCCTGCAGCTCTTCCTTTCGTGGCTCTGCCAAAAATATTGGGGAAGAGACAGATAAGCAGGACGTCTCCTGAGGATCCCGAGGCAGGGGTCAATCTGTAGTTAGCATCATAGAAGTATACTTGTTTGGAACAGTTGGCTTTTTTTTGCTACTTGTGAAATTCTCAAGTAACATAAACGGTTTTCTTTTTAAATTCATACATAATATTTTACATATTTATGGGGTACAAGTGATATTTTGTTATATGCATATAATGTGTAATAAGTCAGGATACTTGGAGTATCAATGACCTTGAATATTTATCATTTCTTTCTTTTTTTTTTTTTTTTAAGACAGAGTCTTACTCTGTCGCCCTGGATACAGTGCCCCTGGTGTCATAGCTCACAATAACCTCAAACTCTTGGGCTCAAGCAATCCTCTTGCCTCAGCCTCCTGAGTAGCTGGGACTATTGGCACCCACCCCTATGTCCGGCTAGTTTTTCTATATATTTTTAGTAGAGACAGGGTCATGATGGTCCTCAAGGTGGTCTCAAACTCCTGAGTTTAAGCAATCCACCTACCTCAGCCTCCAAGAGTGCTGGGATTACAGGAGTAAGCCACCATCCCTTGCCCGAGGATGTGTGGGAGCATTTCAAGTTCTCTCTTCTAGGTACTTTGAAATATACACTGTTGCTGACTACAGCAACCTTACTGTGCCCTTGAACATTAGGATCTTCATCTCCTCCCCTTCTTAGCCTATGTCATCTGTCATTTGACTCTACTTCCGTGAGATCAACTCTTTTTAGCTCCAACATATGAGAGAGAATGCCTACAATTTATTTCTGTGTCTGCCTCATTTCACTTAACAGAATGACCTTGAGGTACATCCATGTTGCTACAAATGACAGAATTGCATCGTTTTTATGGCTGAGTCTGTATACCACCTTTTCTTTATCCACTCATCTGTTGATGGACACAGGTTTATTTCATACCTTTGCTATTGTTAATAAAGCTCCAATAAACATATGAGTGCAAGTATCCCTTTGATGCACTAATTTCTTTTCTTTTGGATAAATACCCAGTACTGAAAATTGCTTGACCTTATAAAAAGATGGAGACTTTGCATTTTTTATATTTACCTGGATGAAGATATTCTATTTTTAGCTTCTTGAGAAATCATCATACTGTTTTCCATAGTGGCTGTACCAGTTTGTATTCTGGTCAACAATGTATATAAGTTATGAGTTCCCTTTATTCTGCTTTTTTTTTTTTTTTTTTTTTTAGAGAATGGGTCTCTCTTCAAGCTGGAGTGCAGTGGCACAACCATACTTCAATGTAGCCTCAAATTCCTGTGCTCAAGTGATCCTCCCACGGTAGGCTCCCAAGTGTCTAGGACTACAGGCATGTGCTACCAAACCTGGGTCATTTTTTTTTTTTTGAGACAGAGTCTTGTTTTGTCACCCTTGGTAGAGTGCCATGGTGATAGTTCACAGCAACCTCAAACTCTTGGGCTCAAGTGATCCTCTTGTCTCAGCCTCCCAAGTAGCTGGGCCTATAGGCACCCGCCACAACCCCCATCTATTTTTAGAGATGGGGTCTCACTCAGCTTTGTTTTTAAGAGAAAGAGAAGGTCTAGCTATGTTGCCCCAGCTGGTCTTGAAGTCTTGGGACTCAAGCAATCCTCCTGCCTCAGCATTCCAAAGTGCTGTTATTAGAGGTATGAGCCATTGTGCCCTTCTAGCAATTTTTTAAAAATGTTTATTCCCTTAGCTGTCCCTTCATAATTTAGAAACCAGCCAAGTTTGGGATGTGAGAAATTGCAACTTGCACAATTGAGTTTCTCCTTTAATATCCATGTAATCTTCCCCACCTCCTATAGAACTCTCCAGGTAGAGAGTCTCCAGGGAGATACAGGTGTCTGTGATGATGTGGACAGGAGAGTTTCCTGTGGGTCGACCCTGGAGTTCTTTCTCTGTGATGACTCAAAACCAAACACTGATAAAGCACTGTCTGCTTCCCCCAGTTTCAGGAGCCACTTATCAGAAGCCCTCTTTGTCCTGTGTTGACTCACAGTATACACCTGCCCTGCCTCCTCCCTTGGAAATTCCACCAGGCCTAAAGTCTCGGGCCCAATCAGGTATCACAGACATGGCTGTCTCTTCTCTGTGCTGCTGGGCAGCTGCCATGAAGTCACACCTGGCACCATGGCGTTCTGGCACGGGCACAGCCGTAAGCACCCACACCTGGAGCTGAAAGACAATAGTCTTGATGGAGTGTCCAGATGTGGGCAATGTACATTTTCTGGAAGTGCACACCTCACGAAGTCAATTTTGACAAACTCTTTCTGAGCACCTACTGTGCACACTGCCAAGTTCCTCCTCTCAAAAGTTACAGTCTGGCCGGGCAGAGAAGGAGAGGCATACAAGACTTTGGTCGGAAACCCAAAATAGTGCTCTGAGAAAGGCTTAAAAGAAAATACCATAAGTGCTCAAGGAAATTAGCAATCGCTTTTGATTTAGGGGAAGAGTGGAAAAGAAGGCTTAGCACTGAGTACGCTAGTGGCAGGTGGAGGGGAGAGGAGGGTAAAGACAGTTTATGCAAAGGGTCAGCTGGGAAGGGAGGAGCCGGTGTTCTGGATACAGGAGAGTTTTGCTCAGGGGTGAGCAGGGGAGAGCATGGATTTTGATCAAGTGAGTAGAAAAATTGCCTGTTGCTGGAGTGTGAGGCACATGGGTGGAAATGGAATGGAAGAAACAGGTAGGAGCTGGATTGGAGAGGCCATGAACCAAGAGCTGAGGAAGTGGATTGCTCTCCTGTATCCCTGCCCCAAGCAGTGATTTGGAAGAAGGGGGCAACTGCTTTTAAAATACGTGGCTTTGACTGGGCGGGCAGTGTAGCTCACGCCTGTAATCCCAGCACTCTGGGAGGCCAAGGAAAGCAGATCGCTTGAGCTCATGAGTTCAAGATCAGCCTGAGCAAAAGTGAGCCCTCAACTCTACTAAAAATAGAAAAACTGGCTGGCGCCTATAGTTCAGCAGCTAGGGCGCCAGCCACATACATGGGAGCTGGCGGGTTTGAACCTGGCCTGGGCCTGCCAAACAACAATGACAACTACAATAAAAAAAAAAAAAAAAGCCAGGTGTTGTAGCAGGCGCCTATAGTCCCAGCTACTCTGGAGGCTGAGACAGGAGAATTGCTTGAACCCAGGAGTTTGAGGTTGCTGTGAGCTGTGATGCCATAGCACTCTACCAAGGGTGACATAGTGAGACTCTGCCTCAAAATAAAGGAAGGAAGGAAAGGAAGGAGAAAAACTGAGGCAAGAGGATAACTTGAGTCCACAAGTTGGAGGTTGCTGTGAGTTATGACACCACAGCACTCTACCCAGGGTGACAGCTTAAGACTCTGTCTCAAAAAATAAAATAAAATAAAATAATACGTAGCTTTGGCCAGGTGGGCGCAGTGGCTCACACCTGTAATCCCAGCACTCTGGGAGGCCAAGGTGTGTGGATTGCCTGAGCAAACGAGTTCGATACCAGTTTGAGTTAGAGAGAGACACCATCTGTAACAATAGCCAGGGGTTGTGGCGGGTGCCTGTAGTCCTAGCTACTTGGGAGGCAGAGGCAAGAGAATCACTTGAGCCCAAAAGTTTGAGGTTACTGTGAGCTATGATGCGATGGGACTCTACCAAGGGTGACAAACTGAGACTTTGTCTCAATAAATAAATAAAAAATAAAATACACGGCTTTATTAATTATTGTATGAAACTGTGACAGTCAAAAAAACTAAGATGTCTACCTATAGTCCCAGCTACTTGGGAGGCTGAGGCAAGAAAATTATTTGAGCCCAAGAGTCGGAGGTTGCTGAGAGCTATGATGCCACGGCACTCTACCAAGGGCAACAAAGTGAGATTCTGTCTCAAAAGAAAGAAAGAAAGAAAATTAAGACGTCATGCTATCTATTAAATTTGGACTTCTTATCTTAGTTAGTAAAAGGTCACAAATGGGGCCCCGGATGGTGGCTAATATCTGTAATCCTAGCATTCTGGGAGGCCGAGGCGGGTGGATTGCTTACAGGTTTGAGACCAGCCTGAGCAAGAGCGAGATCCTGTCTCTAAAAATAGCCAGGCGCTGTAGCAGGCACCTACAGTGCCAGCTACTCTGGAGGCTGAGACAGGAGAATTGCTTGAACCCAGGAGTTTGAGGTTGCTGTGAGCTGTGATGCCATGGCACTCTACCAAAAACAAAGTGAGACTCTGTCTCAAAAAGAAAAAAAAAAACAAAATGGTTTGCGGGAATTTGTTATTATTATTGTCGATAGTGTTGATTTGCTTTTGTCTCAGTATCTTTATTCTTTTTTTTCTTTAAGAGACAGAGTTTCATTTTGTCGACCTCGGTAGAGTGCGTGGCATCACAGCTCACAGCAACCTCTAGCTCTTGGGCTTAGGCAATTCTCTTGCCTTAGCCTCCGGAGTAGCCGGGACTATAGGCACCCGCCATAACGCCCACCTATTTTTTTGTTGCAGTTTGGCCGGGGCTGGGTTCGAACCTGTCACCCTGGGAATATGGGGCCAGCGCCCTACTCGCTGAGCCACAGGCACCACCCAATATCTTTACCCTTATGTGAGCCTTTGGCATGCGCGGAAATGAGGATAGTTCTTACAGTTGATACTACGTAGCATTCCATGGTTAGTATTTATGATTTCTTCTCTTTTTAAAAATAGTGTTTGAATTTTGTTCTCAACCTGGATAATTTGGGGGTGTGGGAATAATAAGAGCAGTTGTATGTTTTAAAAAGATAACCAGATAACCTTAGGATCAGTGTTTTAAGATGGGTTGGGTTCTGGGGAGAGGAAAGCAGAGATAGGAACACTAGTTTCAGGCTTTGCTTGCTTGCTTTCATTCATTTAGAAAATATTTAGGAGTATCTATAGTGTGCTAGGCACTATTCTGGGAATCACAATATTCCCTTTTGACTGAACAAAACAAATGAACTTTCTCTCCTAGTTCACTCAGCACTGGGTGGCTACAGACAGGAGACATATAATCTATAGCACTGATAAGTGCTATGAAGAAAAATAAAGCAGGCTCAGCATCCGTTGGCACAGTGGTTATGGCACCAGCTACATACACTGAGGCTGGTAGGTTTGAACCCGGCCTGCGCCAGCTAAAAAAACAATGACAACTGCAACAAAAAATAGCTGGGTGTGCTGTGGGCGCCTGTAGTCCCAGCTACTTGGAAGGCTGAGGCAAGAGAATCACTTGAGCCCAGGAGTTTGAGGTTGCTGTGAACGATACCACAGCACTCTACTGAGGGCAACATAGTAAGACTCTGTCTCAAAAAAAAAGAAAAAGAAAAACAAAGCAGGTGAGGTGGAACATGTTGAGTTGAGTTCTTCCTTTCTTTGTAGTAAAATATGCATAACATAAAATTGAACTCTTCATTTTCTTTTCTTTGAGGCAGTCTCACTCTGTTACCCTGAGAAGAGTGCCTTGGAATCATCATAGCTCACAGCAACCTCAAATTCTTGGGCTCTTAAGCCAGGCACGGTGGCTCATGCCCATAATCCTAGCACTCTGGGAGGCTGAAGCAGGTGGATTGCCTGGGCTCAGGAGTTTAAGAACAGCCTGCGCAAGAGCAAGACTCCCATCTCTAAAAAAATTGAGTGTTGTGGCAGGCACCTGTAGTCCCAGCTACTTGGGAGGCTGAGACAAGAAGATCATTTGAGCCCAAGAGTTTGAGGTTGCTGTGAGCTTTGACACCAGGGCACTCAACCCTAGGGTGACAGAGTGAGACTCTGTCTTAAAAATAAATAAATAAATAAATCTTCTTGCCTCAGCCTCCCTGATAGCTGGGACTAAGTCCAGCTAGTTTTTCTATTTTTAGTAGAGATGGGGTCTCCCTTTCACTCAGGCTGGTCTCAGAACTCCTGAGCTCAGGCAATCCACCTACCTTTGCCTCTAATAGTGCTAGGATTACAGGCCTGAGCCGCCATGCCAGGCCTGGGTGGAGTTCTTTTTGAAGTCCTCTGTGACACAGTAGCATCTGAACAGAAGTCTGAATGAAGTTAGAGAACTATCTTTGTGCATAGCTTAGGGAAGCATCTTCAAAGTCTAAGTAAAGACTGTCACAGTAGCCCAGGCGAGAGGTGGTAAAATAAGGTTTGGCATAGCTTGAAACTCCATCCCCAGAGTGTAAAGAAGAACAGACTTGGGAAGTCAGGTTCCTCTCAAACTTGGAGAGGATTTTCATATCTGTCCTGTAATCATGTACCAAAATGCATGGGAGGATTGCTTGAGGCCAGGAGTTGGAGATCGGTTCCGAGCAAGAGGGAGACCCCATGCTGGGCTTGCCCCTGTAATAATCCTAGCACCCTATGAGGCGGAGGCAGGTGGATTGCTTGAACTCAGGAGTTATGAGACCAGCCTGAGCAAGAGGGAGACCCCACCTCTACTAAAAATAGAAAAACTAGCTGGGTGTAGTGGTGGGTGCCTATAGTCCCAGCTACTCAGGAGGCTGAAGCAAGAAAATTGCTGAAGCCCAAGAGTTTGAGGTTGCTGTGAGCTATGATGCCATGGCATCTACTCAGGGCAACAGAGTGATACTCTGGTTTTTTTTGTTTTTTCGTTCGTTTGTTTGAGACAGAATCTCACCATGTGCCCGACTATTTTTTGTTGTAGTTGTCATTGTTTAGCTGGCCCAGGCTGGGTTGGAACCTACCAGCCTCGGTGTATGTGGCTGGCGCCGTAATGACTGTGCTATAGGCACTAAGCCTGTGATACTCTGTTTTAAAAATAAAAAAATAAACTTAGCTGGGCCTGGTGACAGGAGCCTGTAGTCTAGCTAACTTGGGAGGCTGGATCTCTTAAGTCCAGGAGTTTAAGTTTGCAATGAACAATGATGGTGCCACTGCACACTAGTCTGACTGAGAGTCACAAAAAGAAAAAAAAAAGGTGTATGTGGTGATTGTGACTCAAATTTATAAAGCTATGAACCCTACTCAATTTTCTTTTCTTTCTTTCTTTCTTTTTTTTTTTTGAGACAGAATCTCACTTGGTCACCCTCGGTAGAGTGCCATGGTGTCTTAGCTCATAGCAACCTCAAACTCTTGGGCTCAAGCGATTCTCTTGCCTCAGCCTTCCAAGTAACTGGGACTACAGGTGCCTGTCACAACGCCCACCTATTTTTTAGAGATGGGGTCTTGCTCCTGTTCAGCTTGGTCTCGAACTCATGAGCTCAGGTGATCCACCCATCTCAGCCTTCCAAGTGCTGGGATTACAGGCGTAAGCCACCGCGCCCAGCCCCCTGAATTTTTTAGTTGTAGGACTTTCTCCCATCAAATACGAGCAAGGAGTTATGAGTTTCTCTAGGAATGTCCTTTAGCCTCTTAGTACATGTCCTGCCCCAGACAGGAGCAATTAGTCATACATTACTGAGTACATTCCATTTTTCTGGGTACAAAGGGCAACAGAGTAATGCCTATATTTCCTCTATTTGGTCAACAGAAATAACTTTAGACTTTAATTCATTCATCCAATCTAATAATTTTACTATCCATGAAACCTTAAGTATTTTGCATTCTGTACCTTGCACTCAATTCCTGATCAATGAGATGCAAAGCACTATTTCTGACTTATGTGGATATTTGAAAGATTAACTTACTGTGCTAATATTATGCAAAAGTCACAAAACCAAGCCCTACCCTGTCCAGCCTCCTATAGAACGTCGGGCAGTACACAAAAGAGATGGGGCATACTGTCTTTCTTTTAGTTACTCTTCTAATGTGCTTTCCCTGAAAACTGCAGAGAACCTTGAGCATGTTTGCCCTAGCAGGAGGCTTGTGTTCTTATCTATAGGAATAGGAGGAAATGGAGTTTCTTTGCCTGTAAGGAGGTGCAGCCATTATAAATATAGGCAGACAAGTGCAAATTCATAGTGTTAGAGTTTTGGGGCGTGAATGATGACTTTGCAAATTTTTCTTTTTCTTTTCTTTTTTGACTTTTCATTGTGTTTCCTCCTTTTTTTTTTCTGAGATGGAGTTTTACTTCGTCACCCTTGGTAGAGTACTATGGTATCACAGCAACCTCACAGCAACCTCAAACTCTTGGACTAAGCAATTCCTTTGCTTCAGCCTCCCAGGTAGCTTGGACTACAGGTGCCTGCCACAATGCCTGGCTATTTTCAGAGACAGGGTCTCACTCTGGCTCAGGATGGTCTGGAACCTGTGAGCTCAGGTGATCGCCCACCTCAGCCTCTCAAAGCGTTGGGATTACAGGCGTGAGCCACCAGGCCCAGCCTGTGTTTCCTACTGATGGATAAAATTTTCTACTAGGCTGATGCAGCATGCAATTAGGGTTAGGATTAGATATATCGTGATGTATTTTGGGGTAGGGAGAGCAGACATGCTCCATTTTATACAGGTGGTACAGCTGTAGTTGAACATACTGGGTAACTTACTGATCAGTGCTCTTCTCCCTGATGGTTAATTTTATAGGTCCACAACCCTTTAACTGAGCCCTTGGACTATGTGCCATGGAATTTTATTTATATATTTATATACTTATTTATTTATACATACATATATATATATATTTTGAGACAGAGTCTCACTTTGTCACCCTCTGGCATTATAGCTCACAGCAACCTCAAACTCTTGGGTGCAAGCAATCCTCTTGCCTCAGCCTCCTAAGTAGTTGGGGCTACAGGTGCCTGCCACAATACCCAGCTATTTTTAGAGACAAGGTCTTGCTCTGGCTCAGGCTGGTCTCCAACCTGTGAACTCAGGCAATCCACCTGTTTAGGCCTCCCAGAGTGTTAAGATTATAGGTGTGAGCCACTGCACCCAGCCTTATTTATTTATATATTTTTTGAGACAGAGTCTCACTCTGTTGCCCTGGGCAGAGTGCCCATGGCATCATAGCTCACAGCAACCTCAACGCTTGGTCTCGAGAGATCCTCCTGCCTTACCCTGTCAAGTAGCTGCAATGACACTTGCCCACTATGCCATCCAGCTAATTTTCTCTATCTAGTTTTAGTAGAGGCGGGGTCTCGCTCTTGCTCAAACTGTTCTCTAAATCCTGAGTGCAAGCAATCCATGTGCCTTGGCCTCCCAGAGTGCAAGGATTACAGGCGTGAACCACTATGCCCAGTCTGGAATTTTAGAATTTTTTAGAAATATGATGCATCTGGTATACATTATTACATAATACCTCCAGAAAAGAGTAGGTGACATCCTAAAATCAAATACATGGATACATCCCCAGTGAATTATATGATTATTTATGCCAAATAGAAGAAATAAGGATCATATATTGATTTATAACAGTTCAGGTCATATTTTGTTGCCAAATTAGTCTAGTCTGGGCATCAAACTTTTGATTTCAGAGACAAAACTCAAAAATTTCACAATTGTGGCTAAGGGATTATGGAGCCATATAGATTTTTGTGGGTAGGAAAGATCACTGACATGACCCGGGGAGAACAGAGGCCTTCTTGCATGTTATACCCTGAAGAATAGTTGTCAGCAATTAATGAAGACGATGAATGTGCTCTCTCTCTCTCTTTCTTTTTTAAGAGACAGAATCTCACTTTATTGCCCTCCGTAGAGTACTGTGGTGTCACAGCTCACAGCAACCTCAAACTCTTGGGTTTAGGCGATTCTCTTGCCTCAGCCTCCCAAGTAGCTGGGACTACAGGCGCTCACCACAACGCCCGGCTATTTTTTTGTTGCAGTTTGGCCAGGGCCGGGTTCGAACCTGCCACCCTTGGTATATGGGGCCGGCACCTTACTCACTGAGCCACAGGCTCTGCCTTTTTTTTTTGACAGAGTAGAGTGCTGTAGCATCATTGCTCACAGCAACCTAAAACTCTTGGGCTTGAACAATCTTGCCTCAGCCCTCTGGAGAGTAGCTACAGGGACTACAGGTGCCTGCCACCATGCCCGGCTAGTCTTTCTATTTTTAATAGAGATAGGGTCCTATACTTGGTTAGGCTGTCATTGAACTCCTAAGCTCAAACAATTCACCCACCTTGGCCTCCCAGAGTGCTAGGATTATAGCTGTGAGCCATGGCACCCAGCCAATGAATGTGCTCTAATGTCCATCACCTTTTAATTCCCAGTGACTTTGCTTTTGGGTCTTGGCTATCTAAGGAAAGAGGCCTTCAGTAGATGAACACAGGGATATGAAGAATGCTTTTGTCCAGTCTTTTCACAGGCCAGTCCTCTCTGGCACGCAAGCTCAATTTCACGTCCTTCCACACATAGGGGATGTGTCTATAAAAGGAGGTCATTAGTTGGGAGTTTTTAAGGTATGCCAGTGGTCTGTGAAAATACACAGGTAGAAGAAACTAATACATCTTTGGGGGGTGCTTTATCTGGCTCTCCATCAGGCAGAAACCCTGCCAATCTTATATAGCTAGGCAGTGGCAGGTGACAGACAACCAGTATCTCCCAAGTGAGTGTGAAAGGATCTTGTTACCTAGGATCCTAAGGGGGTTGTAGCCTTGGGAACCATAGGTAAGGATAATTAACTCAGTGACTCTTCAGTTTTAGATACAATTTATTGTAGGCACTGCGGCCTGATAGTCACCAGACCACATTCAAAACACACTCCTTCTCCTGGAAATACCTGTGGCTGTTCCTTCCCTGAGGGAGAGTGAGGACCATGCTCTCCAAACAGACCATGTGCTGGACTACCACTGGTTTCTGTTTCCTGGGATTCCAATTAGCAAGTGCAGTGCAAGGCAACCCAGAAGGTGTGGCTATGGCTCACAGGATGGCTTGGGAGCCAGGTGAGTACCTTTTTTCTTTTTTCTTTACTGCAGGTATTTATCAGTAAAAGGAACACATATAGAGCATTTTTTTTTTTTTTTTTTTTTTGAGACAGGGTCTCCTTCATCTCCCTGGCAGGTGCCTGTAATTCCAGATACTGGGGAGGCTAAGGCAAAAAGAATTGCTTGAGCCTAAGAATTTGAGGTTGCTATGAGCTATGATGATGCATTGGCACTCTAGTACTCAAAAAAAAAATTTTTTTTTTTTTTGTCAGATTGGATACCTTTGCCTGCTAGGATCATTAAATAAACTGGTTTAAACATTAAAAGCATTGATTGGCTCATGAAAATGCATGGAGAAAGAAGGCAGGCTTTGGCATCAGCTCACTCCAGGGCCTCCAGCTCTGGTCTCTTGCAATTCCTTCAGCCAGGCTATCTTCTACATTCTCAGGCAGTTTCCATTATGGTGAAGAAATGGTTAAAATGCTGGTAGAATTGCTGGCTTCGTGTCTGCACAGCAATTCTCCTGAGGAAGGAAAGACTGTCTTTTCAGCTCTCTTTTACTTTATTTTTTTATATTTTATTTATTTTTATTTTTATTTTTTGAGAGAGAGTCTCACTTTGTGGTATAGCTCACACAGCAACCTCAAACTCTTGGGCTCGGTGATCCTCTTGCCCCAGTCTCCCAGAGTAGCTGGGATTATAGGCACCCACCACAGCTCCAGGCTATTTTTAGAGATTAGAGATGGGTCTCTTGCTTGCTCAGGCTGGTCTCAAACTCCTGAGCTCAAGCGATCCTTCTGCCTGGGCCTTCCAGAGTGCTAGGATTACAGGTATGAGCCACCACACAGCCTTTACTTTTCTTTTAGCCGTTTAACTTTGTAAGATGCATAGAGGTTTATCAAGTTTAAATGACTGTGCTGCTCCTTTCACATCAAAGTAGGGAGAACCACTGACAGTGAAGGCCTGGCTGCCTCGACCATCTGCTTTTAGGGCTGAGGAAGGAAAACAACTTACATGTTGGTTAAGGAAGAAGCGTGGTGGAAGACAGTGAAATATGGAGTAAAACCAAGCTGGCTTATGGTTTCTTGCAGGCTATGAAGTCCAGTTTAATCAGAGTGCCATTTTTTAAAAATGATTTTAATTATTGGAATGCACAATTTTTTAAATATGCAAATAAAGTTTTGAAACCTGAAAGCTAGGAGAGGTGGTTTATGCCTGTAATCCTGGCACTCTGGGAGGGTCAGGTGGGTGGATTACCTGAGCACGGGAGTTTGAGATAAGCATGAGCAAGAGTGAGACCCTGTCTTTACTAAAAATAGAAGAACTAGCCAAGCATTGTGGCAGGTGCCTGTAATCCCAGCTACTCAGGAGGCTGAGGCAAGAGAATCACTTGAGCCCAAGAGTTAGAGGTTGCTGTAAGCTGTGATGCCAAAGTACTCTACTGAGGGTGACAAGTGAGACCATCTCACACAAAAAAAAGCTTTGAAACCTGAAAAAAAAATAAAAAAAGGAGAAATAGAAAAATTAGCTGGGTAATCTGGTGGGCACCTGTAGTCTCTAGGGACCCTGAGGCAGGATCACTTGAATCCAGGAGCCTACAGTTGTTGGGAGCTAGGCTGAGGCTATGGCCTCTAGCCCACGCAACAGAGTGAGACTATCTCAAAAAAAAAGAAAAGAAAAGAAAAAAGCTTTTTAAAATGGAAAATTGGCAGTTCCTGGCCACATACCCTGAGGCTGGTGGGTTCGAACCTGCCCTGGGCCTGCTAAAACAATGACAACTGTAACAGCAAAAATAGCTGGGCGTTGTGGCAGGTGCCTGCAATCCCAGCTACTTGGGAGGCTGAAGCAAGAGAATCACTTAAGTCCAAGAGTTTGAGGTTGCTGTGAGCTGTGATGCTTCAGCACTCTACTGAGGGCAACATAGTGAGACTCTGTCTCAAAAAATAAAATAAAATAAATCCATCTATAATCTCCATATTTTTCAGTGGAAATTCATAGGTCAATCCCAGCTCAAGAGAAACTATGCTTTTTTATGTGAATTTAAAATGACAAGTATTCACCGGAGGCTTAACTAAAACTACAGTGATCTTTGGTCTGTTAACAAGTGACCAACACAAGTATTTCTTTACGAGTTATTTGTCAAAATCCAAATAACTAACACTGTATTCCATAAGGCAGGCAGTACACCACTTACCTGAACTGATATTTTCTTAGAAAAGCTTTTTAAAGCTTTGACCATAGAAACAATGAATCTAGAAGTCATTTATGGCTTTAAACGACTGCACGGGAGGTTTAAACAGAATGATTTACAGCTCATGCCAAAGGAGAGTGGACACTAAAGTGTGTTAAAGGGGATCAAAGTAATCTTTAACCCAGTGACTGCTGAGCGTGGAGACAGGACTATCACGGGCTGTTCCTTTTTCCTTTCTTCTCGGCGTTTGACTGGTAGCCACAGGCTGGGTGTTTACCTGCCCCATTTATGCCTCTGCTCAGAAGCAGGTGGAGCTGCTGCCTGCTGAGGCTTCCATGGGGAAGGGCACCCAGGCCTTCTCCAGACTCAGGAGCAGCCCTGCCCTAGGCCCAGACAGGTAGCTGGGATGAGGCCATGGTAAGGAGTATCAGAAGATCGCACAGCAGTCTGGAGACCCTGGCAAACTTGGCCAGCCTTTCTGAGAGCTGCAGCTGGCCCTGTTCAATATTCAGGAAGCAGCAAGGCCCCATAACCACAACCTCTCAGGGGTCCCCATCAAGACTTTCTCTATCTCATTGGGATCACAGCAAGCGTCAGGCAGTGGAACTGGCAGATCTTCCAGTCCATCCCATGCATTCATTTTACTTGGGTTTTTAATTAAATTCAAAAAACGTTGGGTGCCCGTAGCTCAGTGGTTAGGGTGCCGGCCACGTGCACTGGGACTGGTGAATTTGAACCCGGCCCAGGCCTGCTAAAACAAAACAAATAGCCGGGTGTTTTGGTGGGCGCCTGTAGTCCCAGCTACTAGGGAGGCTAAGGCAAGAGAATCGCTTTAGCCCAAGACTTTGAGGTTGCTGTGAGCTATGATGCCATAACACTCTACCGAGAGTGACAAATTGCATATTGGTCCATGTAGACCAACTTACTTATTTTTTTTAACTAATGGGAAATACTCCTTAGAGTTGGTCAGCAGAAATAGCTTAAAAGTTGTGACCCCTGAATCAGAAAAAGCCAAGAGAGACATTTAAAGTACCGTTCAGTTCAATCTCCCCCTACACACAAATTTTTGTGTAGGAAAAATCTCCAACACTCTCGTACAGTAAGTACCTGTATACTCTCCACTAGAGTTGGTGATTGTTACTACTCTTATTGGCTGTCATTTAATATTTGCTGGAGTTGTGTGGCTCTAAGATGAGAAATACACAAAAAGAAGCAGAATTCATCAAGTTCCAAGTTAAGAATTTGGAAGAATGGCTCAGCACCCATAGCATAGCGGTTGCAGTACCAGCCACATACACCGAGACTGGCAGGTTTGAACCCAGCCTGGGCCAGCTAAACAACAATGACAACTGCAAGAAAAAATAGCCAGGCATTGTGACAGGCACCGTTAGTCCCAGCTACTTGGGGGGCTGAGGCAGGAGAATCACTTAAGTCCAGGAGTTTGAGGTTGCTGTGAGCTGTGACACCACATCACTTTACTGAGGGTGATATAATATGACTCTGTCTCAAAAAAAAAAATAGAAGGGTGGCGCCTGTGGCTCAGGGAGTAGGGCACTGGCCCCATATACCAAGGGTGGCAAGTTCAAACCTGGCCCTGGCCAAACTGCAACAAAAACAAAAAAAATAGCCAGGCATTATGGTGGGTGCCTGTAGTCCCAGCTACTCGGGAGGCTGAGGCAAAAGAATCACTTAAGTCTAAGACCTGGAGGTTGCTGTGAGCTGTGACGCCACAACACTCTACTGAGGGCAACAAAGTGAGACTCTGTCTCTTAAAAATAATAATAATAATAATAATAAATAAATAAAAGCTTGAGCACAATTAAAAAAAAAGAATTTGGGGCGGCTCCTGTGGCTCAGTCAGTAAGGCGCCGGCCCCATATACCGAGGGTGGCGGGTTCAAACCCAGCCCCAGCCAAACTGCAACCAAAAAAAAATAGCCGGGCGTTGTGGCGTGCGCCTGTAGTCCCAGCTACTCGGGAGGCTGAGGCAAGAGAATCACTTAAGCCCAGGAGTTGGAGGTTGCTGTGAGCTGTGTGAGGCCACAGCACTCTACCGAGGGCCATAAAGTGAGACTCTGTCTCTACAAAAAAAAAAAAAAAAAAAAGAATTTGGAAGAATTTACGTAAGTGCCAAAGAATGTAAAATCCACTCAAGTGATTGATGTGAATTGAAGGTGCAGATTTCTATAAATAGAAGGAAAATTAGGATTACTAATGTAATTGCTAATGTAATGTGGGCTAAATGGTTACCATTTCTTGAAATTAAGGAATAACTTAGTATAAATAGGTTTTTGGGAGTTCTACCTGGATGTAGTTTCTGGTAGCTGTACAACTTAGCAAAATCTCCAAATGACCTGGAGTGATATGTAGGTCCCTACGAAAGTTTTGAGACAGACGGTATTATGGTTTTTATTTCACTTCCAAGAAACACAGCTGACAGCATCCTTTCTGAGTCACCTATGCAAGTTTCAACTTGATCAGCTTATCAGTATTTCTGGGAGGGCTTCATTTGTTTCTTACACACAGATTTTACATTTCTTGATTTTTGTGTATCTCAAAACTTTTGTAATGACTCATGTATGTACCTCCTTTGCATGAAAAGAAGAATCACTCTTATGTACAAAAATCTGATCTTGCAATTGTCTGAAATCTTTTTTCCAAACTTCACTTAGAAAGTTAATTGTCAGGCGGCGCCTGTGGCTCAAGGAGTAGGGCGCCAGTCCCATGTGCCAGAGGTGGCGGGTTCAAACCCAGACCCGGCCAAAAACCAAAAAAAAAAAAAAGAAAGTTAATTGTCTGCCTAGAATGTGGGCATCTTTTTTATCCAAAGGAAAATTGAGAATCAACTTTGGAAATTGGATACTATACAACAATAAAATTTGGCAAAATACTTCTATAGTCAAGACATAACCTGAACTACTGAAAAGATCAATTTCCAGAAGGTTTGTTCTGTATAAACTCCATGTTAGACTTTGGTAGAGTATCTTTTTCTTTTCTTTCTTTCCCTTCCTCTCCCTTTTTTCTTTTCTTTTTTTTTTTGATTTTTGATTTTTGGTTGTTTGATGTGCAATATGCTTTTTTGTATGCAGGTAGTAAATAAACTTGATCTTCCAAAAAAAAAAAAAATACTTCTATGGTCAACAACTAAAATAAATCTTAGAAACATTAATATAGGCTCAGCACTTGTAGCGCAGCGGCTAGGGTGCCAGCCACATACCCTGGGGCTGGTGGGTTTGAACCCGACCGTGGCCTGCCAAACAACAATAACAACTACAACAAAAAAAATAGCCAGGCGTTGTGGTGGGTGCCTATAGTCCCAGCTACTTGGGAAGGTGTGGCAAGAGAATCACTTAAGCCCAAGAGTTTGAGTTGTTGTGAGCTATGATGCCACAACACTCTACCGAGGGCGGCATAGTGAGACTCTGTCTCAAAAAAAAAAAAAAAGCAAACAAACAAACAAAAAAATGAGGGTGCCTGTGGCTCAGTAGGTAGGGCTCTGGCCCCATATACTGAAGGTGGCAGATTGGAACCTGGCTCTAGCCAAACTGCAACAAAAAAATAGCCAGAGAAGTCAGGGTGGAGGGAGGGCAATGGGTGGGGCCACACCTACCGTGCACCTTAGAATGGGTACAGGCAAAACCTACTAAATGCAGAATACAAATGCCTACATACAATAACTGAGAAAATGCCATGAAGGCTACGTTGAACAGTTTGATGAGAATATTTCAGATTGTATATGAAACCAGCACATTGTACCCCTTGATTGCACAAATGTACACAGCTATGATTTAACAATAAAAAAATAAAGAAAATAAAATAGCCAGGCGTTGTGGCGGGTGCCTGTAGTCCCATCTACTCCAGAGGCTGAGGCAAGAGAAATCGCCTAAGCCCAGGAGTTGGAGGTTGCTGTGAGCTATGACACCAAGGCACTCTACCGAGGGCAACAAAGTAAAACTGTCTCAAAAAAAAAAAAAAAAAAAAAAATTAATGGGCAGCGCCTGTAGCTCAAAGAGTAGGGCGCCGGTCCCATATGCCGGAGGTGCCGGGTTCAAACCCAGCCGCGGCCAAAAACCACAAAAAAAAAAAAAAAAAATATAATTTGCAGTGAAAGGAGCTGGTAGCAGAAGACTACATATAGTGAGTTTCCATTTTTATAAAGCTGAAAAATAAGCAAATTCAAACAATATATTTTTTAGGAACATATACGTGCTTGTAAAACTTTTTTTTAAGTGAATGCGTAATTTAGGATAGAGATTACCTTGAAATGGATGGAGAAGAGCTGGTTTAGGATTTGAAAGGTGGGTGGTGGTTTCAAAAGGAATGGCAATGCTTTACCCACAAATTGGTGGGTTCATGTGTTCATTTTAGTATACGCTTCCAAGCTTAAGTGAAACAATGCTAGTTTTCCAAAACAGAATAATGAAATATGTAAAGTTAAAGCCTAAAGAAGAGCTAGGGTTTTACATCTGTACTTTTAACTAATTGAATACCCATTTTGAAACCCCAGAAAACCTCTGAATAGTTCATTAAGAAAAATACATTTAACATAGTATATGGTATCTGATGTTTATTCAGCCATTCTTTTAGTGTGTATTTAATTTTAATTTTTTACTATTTTAGACACATAGGAATAAGCATTTTTGAACCTATCTCTTCAGTACTTGGGTGAGTATTGTTTTTGGAGGTAGATACCTAGGAATGGAGTTTCTGAGTCAAAGGATGAGGAGAATGAAATTGAGACTCAAGAGACATTAAAACCAGCCTGAGTTAGAGCAAGACCTCGTCTCTAAAAGTAGCCAGACGTTGTGGTAGGTGCCTGTTGTCGGGAGGTTGAGGTAAGAGAGTCACTTAAGCCCAAGAGTTGGAGGTTTCTATGAGTTGTGACGCCACAGCAGTCTACTGAGGACAAAAAGTGAGACTCTGTCTCAAAAAATAAAATTAAATTAAACAATGGAAAAACTAGTCTGGCATTGTGTCCAGGGCCTGTAGTCCAAGCTACTGGAGAGGCTGAGGCAAGAGGATTGCCTGAGTCTGGGAGTTTGAGGTTGCTGTGAGCTGTAACAGTGTGTCGCCAGGGCACTCTAGCCTGGGGCAACAGAGTGAGACTCTGTCTTAAAAAAAAACAAAACAAAAAACGCAACTCAGATCACACAGGCTGCAGGTAGCAAGGTCAACAGGACTTTCTTCCAGGGCTCCATGGTACGTACCCCATTCCCAGTAGAGAAAACACTGGTTCTGTCAAGGTAGGTGCTCCACTTGGCCCTGTGATTTGACTCTTTCCCTTTCCAGTTTGTCCAGCCTGCAGGTGAAGCTCAGCATTGATTTCAGAACCTCAGGACACAGAACACAAGAGCTCCCTGTCTTGAGAAGCAGCAGAATCGAGCTTTGTCTCCCAGAAAGGCAGTGTCTTCTGTGGGACTGCCTTGGTGCCAGGGGCAGGGAGGGGGCCCTGCTGAGCAGTACAGTCAGAACTCAGAGTTCTTGTCCCATTTTTCATAGTACTGCCCCTGGTGCCCAAGGAGGTGTCACATTTTATTTCTCCGAGCAGATTTTGAAATGTTTAGTTGCCACAGAGGAAATGTTTAGTAGTTATTGAAAATGCTATTTTGCTGATTATAGGAAAGCATAGACAAAGAGAATATAGAGTGAAAAGCGTGGGTGAGGAAAACAAAGATAATGTCAAATACCACCTAAGTCCCTTTCTTCCTACCTGAATACATTCCCAAAATCTAAGTCTTCTTTGAAATGTTCATTTTGCTTCAAATTCAGAAAGAAATTAAGCAAGTGTTTTATTTTATTTTGTATATATGCTACTCACATGTTTTAGCCACATTCATGTGCTAAATTAAATCACCAAGCCTGGGCAACACAGCAAGATCTCATCTCTACGAAAAATACAAAAATCAGCTGTGTGTGCTGGCACACACCTATTGAGTTAGTTAGTCAGGAGGCTGAGATAGGAGGATCATTTAAGCCCAGGAATTGGAGGTTACAACGAGCTATGATCACACCATTGCATTCTAGCCTAGATGACAGAGTGACACCATGTTTCTAAATAAATAAAATAGTTAATAAATTTTTTTTTTTTTTTTGTAGAGACAGAGTCTCACTGTACTGCCCTCGGGTAGAGTGCCGTGGCATCACACAGCTCATAGCAACCTCTAACTCTTGGGCTTACGCGATTCTCTTGCCTCAGCCTCCCGAGCAGCTGGGACTACAGGCGCCCGCCACAACGCCCGGCTATTTTTCTGTTGCAGTTTGGCCGGGGCTGGGTCCGAACCCGCCACCCTCAGCATATGGGGCCGGCGTCCTACTCACTGAGCCACAGGCGCCGCCCAATAGTTAATAAATTAATTAAATCAATGGCATGTGACTAAAACATTAAAATGTACCCCCTAATTTTTACTAAGAAAACATAAAATTTCTCCAAGTATCTTGTAAACTTTTTTTTTTTTTTTTGAGACAGTCTCACTCACTCTGGGATTGAGTGCTGTAGTGTCATAGCTCACAGCAATCTCAAACTCTTGGGCTCAAGTGATCCTCTTGCCTCAGCCTCCCAAGTAGTTGGGACTACAGGTGCCTGCCACAATGCCTGGCTAGTGTTTCTTGCTTTGCTCAGGCTAGTCTCAAACTCCTGAGTGTAGACAAGCCACCTGCCTTAGCCTCCCAGAGTGCTAACATTACAGGGGTGAGCCACCATGCTGGCCATATCTCACAATTTTTAAGTGGTTGGTTTGTTGGAGCCAGGTTTCAAACAAGATTTACACATTGTATTTCATTGATATCTCTTAAATATTTTAATCTGTAGGTGTCTCCTTTATCTATTCTTAATGCCTTTCTACTTGTTGAAGAACCAAGGCGATTGTTTTTTAGTTTCTTTTTTTTTGAGATAGAGTTTCACTATGTTGCCCTTTGTAGAGTGCTGTGAAATCACAGCTCACAGCAACCTCAAACTCTTGGGCTTAAGTGATTCTCTTGCCTCAGCCTCCCAAGTAGCTGGGACTACAGTCACCCACCACAACACCCAGCTATTTTTTGTTGCAATTGTCACTGTTGTTTAGCTGGCCCGGGCTGGGTTCGAACCCACCAGCCTCAGTGTATGTGGCTGGCGCCCTACACACTGAGCTACGGGTGCCGCCCATTTTTTAGTTTCTTATATTCTGGATTTTGTTGATCTTACCCTGAAGCTGTGCTGTCTAACACATTCCTCTATTCCAATAGTTTTCTAAACTGGTAGTTGGATTTAGAAGCTAGGTCAGACTCAAGTTTGCTCTTTTTTGGCAAAAATGTGCCATTGGTGGTTGTATTATTTCCATTGGACAGCCTATAAAGCCCAATGAGCTCCTTTTCTGTTATGCTAATGCCATTTGTTGATGACCATTGCCTTGATGCATTATTTTACATATATTAGGGTTTTGTAAAATGCTGGTATTCGAATTTTGCATTTCTAATTTATTGGCTGGAATAACTTCCTCAACAACTATTTAGTTATCCTGAGATACAGTTTGTATATACACACCTTAACTTGGGTCTCCCAAGAGAGTCAGGAGACAAAAGCTTTATTAGAGAGGGTTGTCTTAGGGCAGGAAGTGAGGGACAGGAAGCAGGACAGCCAATCAAGGGAGCCCCACTGCAGAGGCCGCTGCTTCAGGTACCTGATTGGCTGGCTCAGCTCAGAAGCTGTATAGAATGAATCTTCTGTGCCCAGCTCAGAAGCTGTATAGAATGAATCTTAGGATTGCTCATCTTGGAGCAAAGGAAGGGATGCATATCTGGGACTGTACATCTACCATTTCCCATCCCTCCCTGTTCAAAGGTTAGACTATGAAACATTAACTCATCCACACTTCAGAGATCCCCATTCATGGATCCCCATACTGCTGTTAACAGAGAATCCTTGGAGAGGAAGGTAAGAGGTAAGGTTTGTTCAGGTTGCCCCCGCATGAAGCTGGTCAGAAGCCCACCTAGACCTTGTGGCAGCAGTGGCTATTATAAGAACATGGGTGCAACTAAGAAGATCTGAAATGTTACATAAGAAGTGTTAGATACAACCCAGAAAAGGAAGGTAATTACCATTTACCAGCTTTCTTTCTTTCTTATTTTATTTTATTTTTTTGAGACAGAGTCATACTCTTGCCCAGTATAGAGTGCCATGGCAGTGGCCTCACTCACAGTAACCTCAAGCTCCTGGGTTTAAGCAATCTTCTTGCCTTAGCCTCCTGAGTAGCTGAGACTACAGGCTCCGGCCACAAAGCCCAGCTAATTTTTTTTAAATTTTAGATTGATATGAAGGTGCAAACCATTAGGTTAAATGTTTGCACTTGTTAGGAAAGGTCCCCATTGTATTGCCCCTCACCCAGGAGGTGTGCCATGTACCCTTACGTTGTGTCCATTAGGTGAGAACGCACCAATCCCCCTCCCTCCAATTTTTCTATTTTTAGTAGAGAAGAGGTCTCCTTGTGCTCAGGCTGGTCAGGAACTTCTGAGCTCAAGGATCTTTCTTTCTTTCTTTTTTTTTTGAGACAGAGTCTCACTTTGTCACCCTCAGTAGAGTGCTCTGGCGTCACAGCTCACAGCAACCTCAAACTCTTGTGCTCAAGCAATTCTCTTGCCTCTGCCTCCCAAGTAGCTGAGACTACAGGTGCCCGCCACAATGCCTGGCTATTATTAGAAATGAGGTCTCGCTGTGGCTCAGGCTGGTTTCAAACCTGTGGGCTCAGGCAATCCACATGCCTCAGCCTCCCAGAGTGCTAGGATTACAGGTATTTTTATTTTTTGAGACAGGATCTTGTTTTATTGCCTGGGATAGAGTGGAGTGGCATCATCATGGATGGCTCACTGCAACCTTACCTTCCTGGGCTTAAGCAATCCTCCTGCCTCAACGTCCCAAGTAATTGGGACTACAGGAGCTATCCATTCCACCCAGCTAATTTTTCTATTTTTAGTAGAAACAGTCTCAATCTTGCTCAGGGTAGTTTCAAACTCCTGAGGCTCAAAAAATCCTCCTACCTCAGCCTCCCAGAGTGCTAGGATCCTAGGCCTGAGGCATCTGGCCCAGACTAAATTTTTTTTTTTTTTTTTAAGAAAAGTATATTAAGGCCAGCACAGAGGCTCATGCCTATAATCCTAGCACTTTGGGAGGCTGAGGAGGGAGAATTGCTTGAGGTCAGGAGTTAGAGACCAGCCTGAACAGGAGCAAGACCCTATTTATAAAAAAATAGCCAGGCGTTGTACCAGGAGCCTGTAGTCCCAGCTACAAGGGAGGCTGAGGCAAGAGAATCGCTTGAGCCCAAGAGTTTGAGGTTGCTGTGAGCTATGACACTACTAAGGGTAACAAAGTGAGATTCTGTCTCAAAAAAAAAAAGAAAAAAAGAAAAGTATATCAAAGGAAATCAAAGTATTTTGTCCCCAAATATATTTCTTTCTTTCTTTCTTTTTTTTTTTTTTGAGACAGGGTCTCACTGTGTTGCCCTTGGTAGACTGGGTGGCCTCACACAGCTCATAGCAACCTCAAACTCCTGGGCTTAAGTGATTCTCTTGCCTCAGCCTCCTAAGTAGCTGGCACCACAGGCGCCCATCACAAGACCCAACTAGTTTTTGGCTGCAGTTGTCACTGTTAGGCCCAGGCTGGGCTCAAACCCATCAGCTGTATGTGGCTGGTGCCCTACTCACTGAGCTATGGGTGCGGAGTGCGGTGCGGTGTCAAATATATTTCTTTGACATATTTTGAGAGGGCTGTCAGAGAACCAGCAAACAGAATTAGCCCTGCAAAGCTGTCTTTTGTGGAGAAAATGTGCAGTTGTAGAGAATCTGATTCCATGCAGCCAAGCCCTCCCTTGTCCAGATCTCTACCATCTATTCTCCCTGAGGGCTACGACCTGGGAGGTTTCACATACGTACAGAGACTGCTGTTAGCCAAGTCTCTTTTTCTCTCTCAAAGTACCTATAGGGAGAATAAGATGAATAAGTGAGAAGACACAGCTGGTCTGGTTGGTTTAGGTCCTACATGACTTTCACCTCATGTTTCCCATTCCTGCTGTTTGTAAATTCAGCTTTAACCTAAAAGTTAGTAGTTTAAGTTGATTTAGAAGATTAACTTCTGAATTGGAAATGTTGTTTTGTGCCATGGGTAATGCTCATTATTATTTATTATGGGTCATGAGTTATGCTGGTTATTGTTGTTTAAGATAAAGATTAACATGATTTTTTACTTTGAACTTTTATGTATAAAACTGATTTTGGAAATGGAAGAACAGAATAATCTTAGACTACTCTCACTTTTCTCCAGAATCCCAACCTTCTGACAAAGAGTGGTGGACCTATCCCCATCTCTGCATATTGGCTGACAGTGACAGGCAACCTGACCCTTTTCTTCCAGTGACATTTCCCTCACATAAACTACTTTGCCCCTATAACCTGATTTACCAGCATAACCTCTAACCCTCTATTCCTTCTGTAACTTCAAGATGGTGTATAAGGTTCTGTACTCCGTTGGGGATGGAAAGAGAATCACTCTTGTGTGTGAGTGTGTGTGTTAATAAAATTCTATGCTTGGCAATGCCCGTAGCTCAATAGTTACAGTGCCATCTACATACACCGAGGCTGGTGGGTTCGAACCCAGCCTGGGTCAGCGAAACAACAACAATGACAACTACAACAAAAAATAGCCGGGTGTTGTGGCGGGGGCCTGTCGTCCCAGCTACTTGTGAGGCTGAGGCAAGAGAATCGCTTAAGCCCAAGAGTTTGAGGTTGCTGTGAGCTGTTATGTCATGGCTTTCTACTGAGGGCGACATAGTGAGACTCTGTCTCAAAAAATAAATAAATAAATAAATTTCTCTACCTTTTCTCTTATTAAGCTGTCTTTCGTGAGTGATCTTTCAGTGAAACTTCCAAGGGCCAAAGGGAAGTTCTAAATGATAATTCCAATCCAAAATTTAATATTCTTCAACTTCTTTTATTTTACATTTATCTCTTTTATATTGAAAAATCTTTATATCTAAGGATAATTACTTGCTAACATTATGATTACTAAAAAACCGTTAATGTAATTTTTCTTTTTGTCCTTAGGTTTATCTCTAAGACATGTAGAGTCAAATCATTATGCTTTAAAGTCACCTGACATCATTTCTTTTTTTTCTTTTTTTTTTTTTTGAGACAGGGGTTTCACTTTGTTGCCCTCGGTAGGTAGAGTCTTGTGTAGCATCACAGATCACAGCAATTCTTTTGCCTCAGCCTCCCAAGTAGCTGGGGCTATAGGCGCCTGCCACCTGGTTATTTCTAGAGAACAGGTCTGGCTCTGGCTCAGGCTGATCTCAAACTAGTCAGCTCAGGCAATCCACTTGCCTGGGCCTCCCAGAGTGCTAGGGTTACAGGCATGCCCCACGCACTCAGCCTCACCTGATACAATTTCCCTTTACATGCTTAAACCACCAATTTGATATCTGCATTCATTTGTTGCCTTTGTTTTTTTGAGACAGAGTTTCAAGCTGCCGCCCTGGGTAGAGCGCCATGGTGTCATCATAGCTCACAGCAACCTCCAACTCTTGGGTTCAAGCAATCCTCTTGCCTCAGTTTTTCTATTTTTTAGTGGAGACAGGGTCTCATACTTGCTCAGGCTGGCATTCATTCGTGAGCTCACGTGATCCAACCATCTCGGCCTCCAGAGTGCTAGGATTACAGGCATGAGCCACCATGCCTGGCCTGTTGCCTTTTTTAAAAAACATTGATTTAACTTCGAATCATAATTAAGTAAAACATTTCTATCATTCCAAAGTCAAATTTACAAAATAAGGTGTATTCAGAGAAGTCTGGCTTCTATCCTTGTTTCTTCCATTCTGTTCCCTCCCTCCTCTCTTTTTCTTTTTTGAGACAGTCTCACTTTGTTGCCCTTGGTAGAGTACCATGGTATCACAGCTCACAGCACCTCTTACTCTTGGGGTCACAGCGATTCTCTTGCCTCAGCCTCCCCAGTAGCTGGGACTACAGGTGTCCACCACAATGCCCAGCTATTTTTTTAATTGACAGGGGTCTCGCTCTGGCTCAGGCTGGCCTCGAACCTGTGAGCTCAGGCAGTCTATCTGCTGTGGCCTCCCACAGTGCTGGGATTATAGGCGTGAGCCACAGTGCCCAGCCCTCCTCTCTTTTTTCTCTTTAAGACACAGGGTCTCCTTCTGTCGCCCAGGCAAGACTGTAGTAGTGACATCATAACTCACTGTAACCTCCAAGTCCTGGGTTCAAGAGATTCTCCTGCCTCAGTCTCCAGCATATCCGGCTAATTCTTTTTTTTTTTTTTTGAGACAGAGTCTCAAGCTGTTGCCCTGGGTAAAGTGCCATGGCGACACAAGTCATAGCAACCTACAACTCTTGGGCTTAAGAATTCTCTTGCCTCAACCTCCCAAGTAGCTGGGACTACAGGCGCCTGCCACAATGCCCGGTTATTTTTGTTATTGTTGCTGCCATTGTTGTTTTAGCTGGTCCAGGCCGGGTTTGAACCGCCAGCCTTGGTATAGGTGGCCGGCGCCACCCCTGGCTAATTTTTTAAAAATTAAAAAAAATTATATACTGATGGGATCTTGGTATGTTGCATAGGCTGGTGTCAAACTCCTGACCTCAAGGGATGCCCCTGCCTCAGCCTCCCTAGGGGCTGGGATTACAGGTGTGAGCCACTCCACTCTTCCAGTTAACATTTTATTTAGTAATTTATCCTCCATTTAAAAAAATAAGCAAATGTATTTATATGTGTTTCTGCTTTCTCAGGTAAACAGTGGTGTACTATACATGTATACACTTCTTTTCACTTTGCTATAACCCCTTAGTTCGAGGCCAGCCTGAGCCATCTACTGTTCATCTTTCTTAAAATTGTACTGTCCTTTAGGCTTGACCTTATCTCTTCTTGAAATAACTTGTTGATGGGTATGCCAGAAATCTAACCTAAATGAACTTTAATTTTATAAAAAGTACTGTTGTTCATTCCACTGCTGGCAAAGGCTTGCCTGGGGAGGAAAACAAGAGAGTTTGGCATTCCCAAGTAAAGGTATCTTGAATGAATGACCACATCCTTTCCAGAATTATTTTTTTATTGTGATAGAATATAATAACATAAAATTCACCATTTTAGCCATTTTTAAGTGTACAATGTAATGGCATTAATTACATTCACATTGTTGTGCAAACATCCCCACTATCCATCTCAGAACTCTTTGTCGTCCCAAATTGAAATTCTGTACGGATTAAACAATAAGTCCCTGGTATCTTCCCAGTGTTTTTTAACAAGACTATGTAAAAGGAAAGGAGCACCTGCGTGCCAGGTGCAGGCCTGGGCACTAGGCGGTTCCTGCCTTCCCGACTGAGCAGGGATTCCGGAGCCGGGCAGCGCTCCCACCCTCGCCTCTTGTGCCCGCGGAGGAACCGGTATTTCCGGATTGAGGCCTCGGACTAGTGATCCCGGCTAAGGGCGAGGTTAGCGGGGGAGGGACGGAAGCTGATCATAAAAGTTAACTTCTCACCAAAATCATCGCCCTGTTTCCCACCCACCCCCCAACCAAAACAACAATCCCACCATCACCAAACATCCCCAGTGGTCCACAACCATCGCTCCCGTCCCGTGGTCTTTGAAGGGTGGCTGAGCTGACCTCTTCCTTGGCCACACCTGGAGAGAATCAGAAAGCAGACCTGGGAAAGAAAAAAGCAGCCCAGCGAATTCCTCTGGCACCGGTGCAGGGAGGTCAGCAGCAGTCTTGCACAGAACGCAAGAGGCAGGAAAGTGAGCGCGCGGGGTCCAGTGACAAGGCCACCCTCGCGGCCGCAGCCCCTACCCCAACGCTGGGTGGCGTGAGCGAGGCTCCCCTCTGCCCTTCCAGACACCCCAAGAAGCGTTGTAAGAAGCTGCGTCTTCTCTCCAGAGCTCGCGAGCCCAGCACCCTTCTGGTCTCAAGGAAGCAGGTGATAGCCACCGCCCACCCTCTTTTCCTCCTGGCCGCTGCTCTCTGGCTCGCCACCGCCCAACCTCCCTGCCCCCACCCTGGATATTATTTTTCTTTCTCTCAAACCTCTAAACAGGAAATAACTTGAGTCACAATAATACATAGGAGCCGCTGCGAAGGCCACTCGCGCCCGCCTATTCCCGCTTCCCGGGACAGCCTCCCGCACTCCGGTTCCAGGGAGGCGCTGCCGGCTAAGCGCGCGGGGAGGCGCGGGGACACAGGCCCAGCAGCTGGCGCCGCGTCGCCAAGCGCCTGATTCCGCCGGCTGCGGCCGCCACCGGTCTCCAGGCGAGTATCCTCCTCTCTCTCCCCCACGACTCCCGGCCCCAGGAGAGCTCGCGGGGGGGCCGGTACTGCCTGCCGCGCGACCTGGGAAAGCCACGCGCGGCACCGCAGCCTGGGCTCGGGCGTCGCCAGCTTGCCTTCCGTCCTGTCCCAACTTTTGCAGGGGAGGGATTTGCGGGGTGTGAATTTGCGCTGGCTCCCTGGTTCGTTTGTGCAGGCGGGGGCGAGGGGCAGCGCGAGTAAAGGCGAGATGCTGTCGGCTAACCTCTCTGCGGAGTCCAGCTAACTTCACTGGGCATTTATTTTTTCTTCTCTGGCTGTTGCCTCCCGGTGCTCCCGGGTGATGACAGCGCATCATAAGATTTCTCTCGGAGGATCAGGAAATGAGCTGGAGCACGCACCTGGGACAGCTACAGGTGCCTGGGGGCCACCACCTTTCACCCTACCTGGCCTGGCACCTTCTTCCCCAAGGGATGGAAACTTTCACTTTCTGTTGAGCTTCTCCTTTACCCGATTAAAAAGGGCCTTTGAGTTTCTGTTGGCCCAGCCATTGTATCTGGAGGGGTAGGAGCTGGTGCCATGGATTGACGCGGGCGGAGGGAGGCGCTGGGTAGTTGAAAGCCGGAGGGGCCGCGGAAGCCACCCGCCGAGCCTGCGCCTCGGGGCTGTAAAACTCTACACTTGGGACGGCCCGACCGCACCGCCCGGAGGTGCTCGCCTGCACGCGCAGCCCGCAGAACCGGGATCTCTTCTCTTAACGCGGGCGGCACCGCCTGCAATCTTTTCTTTTTTTTCACTGACTCGTTTGTAAGGGAGGGACTGAGCTTGTCAACATGCTGGGCGTTGTCAGTTTTCCAGGGTTGCCTTGCAAAGTTCCTCTATAGGGAACTCTCAGTCAAAATTGAGTTGGAGATCTTTATGTTGGATAAAGGCCACTGAATTCCAGGCATTCTTCAAGCTTGAGAAGGGTGTTTTCCAGACTGTTTTGAAGTTTGCAGGAGAGCTTTCTGCGCAACGGGGTCTCTCAACTTTTCTTCATCGTGGGTGGCTGCTTCTCAAGTCCCGGAGGTGGGCGGGTCGGGCCTTCTAACCAAGTTTCTCCGGCATTTAAGCAAACGGTAGTTGATAGATAAGTCCTTTAACCAATTCACCTGAAGGATACTATCTATTCTTTGCGTTTCCTGGTGAGGAGACCTTGAGTCTGTATGGTTAGACTGATAGGGTGATAGATACTCCGTTTATGTTCAGAGGCTCTGGGGCCTTGGCACTTGCAGTGAGGTCCACAGTCCAGCAGAGGGAAGTTACCTGGGGACCTTCCGAAATAAGGGATCACAGGCCCCACCCAGACCTGCTGGGAAAGTTAACACCTTAAGGTTTGAGAAGCACTGGCTTACGGTATTGGGGGCGGGGGGGAGTTTTCTGAGCAGTGTAAAAGTCCTATATTTGAATCATTTTGTCCACCAGGACAAACACGCTAAAGCACATAGATTACACCCCCTCCACTCTAGGCTGATAGATTCCTTAGCAAGATTTGGAGACTAACACTTTTGTCTACAGATTTTTTGTTTCTGGCTACTTATTATCGTGGTAAAATATACATAACATAAAATCTACCATTTTAAGGCCAGGTGGGGTACTCATGCCTGTAATCCTAGCATCCTGGGAGGCCCAGGCAGGTGAATTGCTTGAGCTCTCTGTTGGAGACCAGCCTGAGCAAGAGGGAGACCCTGTCTCTAGTAAAAATAGAAAAAACTGAGGCACGAGGCTTGCTTGAGCCCAAGAGTTGGAGGTTGCTGTGAATGATGACACCATGACACTCTACCCAGCTTTGAGACTTTGTCTCAAAAAAATAAATAAATAAATAAATTTTACCATTTTGGCCACTTTGAAATGTACACTCAATTGAGTGGCATTAAGTACATTTACAATGTTGTACAATCATCACCACTATCCATTTCCTGAACTTTTCAATCATCCCACACAGAAACCCTGTACCCATCAGACAATACCCCATTACTCCCTCTCCCCTGTCTCAAGGCTTCAAAATACCTTTTTTTTGAGATAGAGTCTCACTTTGTCACCCTTGGTAGAATGCTGTGACATAGCTCACAGCAACTTCAAACTCTTGGGCTCAAATGATTCTCTTGCTTCAGCCTCCCAAGTAGCTGGAACTACTGGCGCTGTCCACAATGCCCAGCTATTTTTAGAGATGAGGTCTGGCTGTGGCTCAGGCTGGTCTTGAACCTGTGAGCTCAAGCAATCCACCCACCTCATCCTCCCAGAGTGCTAGGATTACAGGCGTGAGCCATAACACCCACCCCTCAAAATACTTTAAGTATATTTTTTGTAGGAAACAGAAAAAGCTGAATAGTATATAGGGAAAGTAGGATTGTGTTGGCAGAATATGAACGAACATTTGGGAATTCTATTTTTTTTTTTTTGAGACAGAGTTTCACTTTGTCACCCTGGGTAGAGTGCTGTGGCATCACAGCTCAGAGCAACCTCAAACTCTTGGGCTTAAGCAATTCTCTTGCCTCAGCCTCCTGAGTAGCTGGGACTACAGGCACCCGCCACAACGCCTGGCAGTTTTTTGTTGTTCTTAACATCCATGTGCTTTCTTTTAACAGAGACAGCCATAACCCCTCAACAGTTTCTGTTGCTCAGCACTCAACCTGCACTAATTAACTCAGCATAGATACCTGTTAATCTCTATTTCTCAGCTTCTTTTACCTGGCTTTATTATAAGTGTCCTGTTGATACTGAGTTTAGCTTTTTTAATATTGATTCAAACTCATTTTTGAAAGTAGTTGGAATAAATCATAAAAAAAGTTGTTGCTTGACAAATATTAGAATGAGTCAGAGCAAGACTTTACAAAAGAGATGTGGGGCGGTCTATACACAGTGGTTACAGTGCCAACCACATGCACCGAGGATGGCGGGTTCAATGACAACTGCAACAGAAAAATAGCTGGGTGTTGTGGCGTGCACCTGTGGTCCCACCTACTTGGGAGGCTGAGGCAAGAGAATCGCTTAAGACCAAAAGAGTTTGAGGTTGCTGTGAGCTGTGACACCCTGGTACTCTACCCAGGGCGACATAGTGAGAGTCTGTCTCAAAAAAAAAGATAAAAAAGAAAAGAAAAGAAATTTGAAATATTTTCCAAAATACCCCAAAGTGTTCTATTTCTGCTTTATTTTATTATTTATTTATTTTTTTGAGACAGAGTCTCACTTTGTCACCCTCAGTAGAGTACTGTGCCGTCATAGCTCACAGCAACCTCCAGCTCTTGGGTTCAAGTGATTCTCTTGCCTCATCAGCCTCCCAAGTAGCTGGGACTGCAGGCACCCTCCACACCACCTGACTATTTTTAGGAACAGGGTCTTGTTCTTGCTCAGGCTGGTCTTAAACCTGTGAGCTCGAGCAATCCACCCGCCTCGGCCTCCCAGAGTGCTGGGATTACAGGTGTGAGTCACCTCGCCTAGCCCTGCTTTAATGTTAAATGAGTCTAAATGATTCAACTAAAAATATTTCTATAACTTAGAAAAGCCTTGTAATAATGCAAGTCATCTGTTTGCATCTGCTTAAAATAGTCCAGTTTGTGGTTTGAGGACACAGTTTTCAGTGAGAACATAAATGTCAATTGGTGAATGAATATAAAGTTTCATTCATCATCTAAGAAAATCATTGTTATAGTTCAAAAATGTGGGTCAGAATACATGAATGGTCAGGGGTATTGGGAAAATTTAATAAACAGCTGAGTAGTGGGAGATTCATCATATCCCTCCCAGGTTATTTTTTATCTTTCTTTTTCTCTTTCTTGTCTTTTCTTGTATTATGACTTTTGTCAAAATGAGTTTGTCAACTTGTAATAAGGAATTTACAGATTCCTTGGATTGAAAAGTCCATTTAAAACAGTGAATGAAGACAAATCAAATGGGCAATATTTGGCAGAAAATTCTCCCTCTTTGGGCCAAGTGCAGTGGCTCACGCCTGTAATCCTACGACTCTGGGAGGCTGAGCTGAATGGACTGCTTGAGGTCAGGAATTGGAGACTAGTCTGTGCAAGACCCCATCTTTACTAAAAATAGAAAAACTAGCCAGGTGTCATGGTGGGCACCTGTAGCCCCAGCTACCTGGGAGGCTGAGGCAAATAGATTGCTTAAACCCAATAATTTGAGGTTACTGTAAGCTAACAAGATGCCACAGCACTCTACTCAGGGTGACAGAGTGCAATTCTGTCTCAAAAAAAAGGAAAGAAAGAAAGAAAAGAAAAGAAAATCCCCTCTCTTTAGAATACTCCTGCATTCACAGAGCTTCAGAATGTTCTTTCCTATTAATTTCACTAAGGCGGGTAGGAAAAGGTTACCCCTCCTACAGTGTGTTCTCTGAAATGACAATATAGGTCAGTGTCTTAGCTGGTAAACAAATACTACTGTTTTGTAGTCCACTCATGATAAGGAATTTCTTTTTCTTTCCTTTTTTTTTTTTTTGAGACACAGCCTCAAGCTGTTGCCCTGGGTAAAGTGCCGTGGCGTCACAGCTCACAGCAACCTCCAACTCCTGAGCTTAAGCGATTCTCTTGCCTCAGCCTCCCGTGTAGCTGAGACTACAGGCGCCCACCACAACGCCCGGCTATTTTTTGGTTGCAGCCGTCATTGTTGTTTGGCGGGCCTGGGCTGGATTCGAACCCGCCAGCTCAGGTGTATGTGGCTGGAGCCTTAGCCGCTTGAGCCACAGGCGCCGAGCCGAGAAGGAATTTCTTACGAAATGTCTAGTGAGCGGTTTTATTGATGATTCAGTGATGTCTGGGGAATCCTCTAGGAGCTTAGTAAAAATGTAAAGTCTCCAACTATTCCAGAATTACTAAATCATAGTCTTTACATTAGAAACTGTACGTTCAATAGCACTTTGGTAGATTCTGATATATAATGAACTTTGGGAGATACTAGGATAAACAAACATTTAAACACATGGGCAAAATCAGATATGGCAAAATTTATCTGAAGTTAAAAGAGAACATAATTTTATTCCCTTTTTGTTGTTGTTGTTGAGACAGTATCTCACTTTCTCTTGCCTCAGCCTCCCAAGTATGTGAGACTACAGGCTTGCACCACAACACCCAGCTGTTTTTAGAGACAAGGTGGCTCAGGTTGGTCTCCAATTTGTGAGCCCAGGCAATCCACCCGCCTTGGCCTCCCAAGTGCTGGCATTATAGCATGAGGCACCGTGTCCGGCCCCATAATTTTATTCTTTTTTTTTTCATAATTTTATTCTTAATGTGAAATAAAATGAAAAATGGGTTCTTTCTTGAAATTAGGGAGTCAGTTCAAGTTTGGCAAATCTAATCAATACTTCTTTTCCTTCTTTTTTTTAATAAACACCTTTTCATGTTGAACACCATTGGGTTTAGACTCCTTAGTGTCCAGAAGAACTACTCTTTTCCACAGGTGAGATCAAGGTATTGGACGAGTATTTGATTTGGCATCAACAAGCACTTTTCATGTGTTTATTGTAAATCAAGGATTTTCAAATATATTGTCATTAAATCTTAAAGTCAACTTTAAGAGTGGTATTTCTTTTTTCCCCCTCATTTTGCAGTAGAGAAAACTGAGGCCACTCTGGGTCTTCTTGCTTAAAATCATGGTTGTTCCATGTACAAAAATAAATTGCTGCCTGCTTACTGCCCTGCGTACTTCCCTCTACCTCCAAGAAGATATTCAAATCTTCTGGAACATCAGGTACTGCACTAGGTCCTGAGGCAAATAAAAAGATGAGTCAAAATGGAAATAAATTTGAAAAGAGCAAAGGGTTCTTTCCATAGTACCCTGAGAACTCTGATGGGTTAGATTATTTGACTCGAATGTGGTCTTAGTGTAATTGGTCCAGCTCCCAGGAAATCAGGTCATGGGCATTTTTCTTATGGAGATGGGTCAGAAACTGGGTCATATTTATATATGGACCTGACAGTGTTTAGGTGGCACCTTGATGCTATACTGTATAAAAGAAAGGGACAGGATTTAGGCGTAGAACTGACTGCCAGCTGAAGGAACAATAGCAAATCTTATAAACTCAGGTCTGCCCCATGCTGGTATATAATATTGAGGGAATAATTATCTTCCTCCAGGATTATAGTGAGGTCTCCAACAGACCTTATTTGTAAAAGTGCTTATGAATTGTAAAATGATAATAAAAGCTCCTTTGTACCTCCATTTGGGAGAAATTTATAATTCAGAGGAGACAGAAAAGGCCACACATTTACTTAGTACTTTCTAGTTTACTAACACTTTTTTTTTTTTTTTTTGAGACATTAGTCACCCTTGGTAGAGTGCCATGGAGTCATAGCTTACAGCAATTGCAAACTCTTGGGCTCAAGGGCTCCTCTTGGCTCACCCTCCTTAATAGCTGGGACTATAGGCACCTGCCACAATGCCCGGCTATTTTTTTTTTGCAGTTTTTTTTGGCTGGGGCTGGGTTTAAACCCACCACCTCCGGTATTGGGGCCAGTGCCCTACTCCTTGAGCCACAGGTGTGACTCATGCCCAGCTATTTTTTTTTTTTTTTTGTAGAGACAGAATCTCACTTTATGGCCCTCGGTAGAGTGCCATGGCCTCACACAGCTCACAGCAACCTCCAACTCCTGGGCTTCAGCGATTCTCTTGCCTCAGCCTCCCGAGTAGCTGGGACTACAGGCGCCCGCCACAGTGCCCGGCTATTTTTTGGTTGCAGTTCAGCCGGGGCCGGGTTTGAACCCGCCACCCTCGGTACATGGGGCTGGCGCCTTACGGACTGAGCCACAGGCGCCGCCCGCCCAGCTATTTTTTTAGAGACAGGGTCTCATTCTTGCTCGTGCTGGTCTCAAACTCTTGACCTCAGAAAATCCACCCACCTTGGCCTCCCAGAATGCTGGGATTATAGGCGTGAGCCACCACACCAAGCCTAGTTTACTAACATTTTTTTTTTTTAAACAGAGTTTCAAGCTATGGCCCTGGGTAGAGTGCCATGGCGTCATAGCTCACAGCAATCTTCAACTTGGGCTCAAGCAATCCTCTGCCTTAGTTTTTCTAGTTTTAGTAGAGATGGGGTCTTGCTTTTGCTCAGGCTATTCTCGAACTCCTGAGCTCTAGCAATCCACCCGCCTCGACCTCCTAGGGTGCTAAGATTACAGGCATGAGCCACCATGCCCAGCCCTTTTACTAACATTTTTTAGTTAACTGAGGCTATTTATAATTCTCTTCTGACTTTAGGCCATTTTTGTTTTAAATAGTTGTATTGGGTGTCATTTACATACCATACAATTTACGACATTTCATATAATATGAGACCCTGTCTGGTTTCTTTCACTTAGCATAATGTTTTCAAGATTTATCTACATGGTAGCATGTGTCTGTACTTTATTGTTTTTATTGTTGAATAATCATCTACTGTTTGGGTATATCATTTTTTATCCATTCCTCCATTGATGGGCATTTGGGTTGTTTCTGCTTTTTATCTGTTAGAAATATTGCTGTTACAAACATTCATGTGTTAGTTTTTATGTGAGCATAATGTTTTCATTTCTCTTGGGTATATATACCTAAATTGGAAAACATATGGTAACTCTATATTTAATATTTTCTGGAACTGCCAGATTGTTTTTTAGAGTGGCTGCCCCTTTCTACAAACCCACTGTATGTGGGTTCCAGTTTCTACACATCCTTATCAACACACGTTCTTATTGTCTGACTTTTTTTATTTTAACCATCCTAGTTGGCATGGAGTGGCTTTGATTTGCACTTCTCTGATGGCTAATGATGTTGAACATCTTTTCATGTGTTCATTAGACCATTCTTTCTTGACCTTTTTCTTTCTTTCTTTCTTTTTTTTTTTTTTTTTGTGAGTCTCACGTCGCCCTCAGTAGAGTGCTGTTGCATCACAGCTCACAGCAACCTCAAACTCTTAGGCTCAAGAGATTCTCTTGCCTCAGCCTCCCTAGCAGCTGGGACTATAGATGCCACAATGCCCAGCCATTTTTTTTTTTTCTTTTGGTGGCATGGGCCAGGTTTGAACCCACCAGCTGTGGAGCGTGTGGCTGGTGCCCTAACCACTGAGCTAAGGGTGTCACCCCCCCCTTTTCTTGATGCTTTTCTAAGGTAAAATTGGATTAGGAAAGAGGTAACTCAGTTTTGAATAGATTCCCTAGTTTCAATGATTTAGAAAAATACTGAAAATATAAATTGAACCCTTTGCTGTTTTGGAATTTATTTTGGTTTGGGGGCTTATCTATTTATTTGCTTCAGAACTAGTTGTGTAATACCTGATGTTTCAAAAGATTTGAATGAAGGATTGATGAATACCCTTCTTGGGGGTGAGGAGGAGTCAGTAGGCAGGGACTTATAATTCCACCTGCTGATTTAATCCCCAGGAAAAAAATCATACACTGTTCAGATGTTAACAACACACAAAAATGGATGGGTGGGGTGGTGGTGCCTGTGGCTCACTGAGTAGGGCACCAGCCCCATATACCATAGTGGTGGGTTTGGACCCAGCCCCAGCCAAACTACAGCAGAAAATAATAGCTGGGTGTTGTGGCAGGTGCCTGTAGTCCCAGCTACTCGGGAGGCTGAGGCATGAGAATCGCCTAAGCCCAAGAGCTGGAGGTTGCTGTGAGCTGTGATGTCACAGCACTCTACCAATGGCAACAAAGTGAGACTCTACCTCTAAAAAAAAAAAAAATGGGTTGGTGGAAGTGATGGACATTTAAAATACTTTAACACACAATTGGAAAGATGGCAGCCGAGTAACAGCTTCCCTGCAACTGGGCACAGTGAGTCTGGGGAGATAAGACTCCAGGCATCTCCGGCTGGTGGGATCTGCCTATAATCATCCCTTTGAGGATACAGGGAGTCGGCAAAGGACTTCTGGACCCCAAGAGGATGACAAAAACAGTGGAAAACTGGCAAGTGGTTGCGTGTGTCGATCGACTGATCCCGCCAGGAGCCATAAGTACAAGCAGCAGTGAGACTGGAAACTGGAAAGGCCTTGCCTGTGAACTGTTTCAGTGTTTTTGGACTTGGCACTCAGTTGAACTGCTTTGGGGAGAGCTTGAGCAGGAGTGCGGAGAACTTTGGGCTTTGTCTAGGGCCCCAGACTGAGCTGCTGAGCCGAACGGAACTAATAGTGTTAGGCTGTGGGCTGCAGGGAGCCATTGTGAGAGAACTGCCCTGGCAAGCTCTGCCCTCAGGATCCCAGAGCAAGGATTGGGCGGGAGCTAGTAACCTAGTGACTGAGCAGCCTAAAGGCGGGAACTGAGCTGCCTTACAGCCTTAACCCCCAGGGGCAGAGTGAGACCGGTTTTGGCACACTGGAGCCTCTGGCTGTTGCCCTGGGTAGAGTGCCGTGGTGTCACAGCTCATAGCAACCTCAAACTACTGGGCTTGGCACCACCCGGACCTCCATAAGAGCTGCGCCGCAAGCCCCAACCCATGCCCAGTGCCCGCCGGGCCTCTCTATGCCCTGACCAGAAACTGTGGGAACCACGCAACCCTGTGTCCTCACTCCTGAACCCTCCCTGCCTCCACACTGGCCCGCTTGTCTGGCCAGGGACTCTGGTAGCCGCGTGCCCCCTGGAGCCCTCCCTGCCTCTGCGCAGAGCCCTTCTCCTGGCCAGAGACTGTTGGAGCCTTGGGTTCTCTGTGCCAAAGTCACTGGGCATCAGGCACTCCCAGAACCATGCGCACTACCTTCCACCCTGTTGCTGGATCCAGGTGTGTCACACTCTGGGGCTGCTTCCACAACCAGAACTCCCTGGCTGAGGCAGCCCCAGAGGAACTACACAGGGTCACTCCCAACAAAGATCCAGCAACAATAGAGTGATCCCGCTGGGGGCTAATTTGGAGAGACACCTCCCCAACTCTGAGGATGGCCAGAGGCAACAGTGAAAAACAATCATGAGGCGAAATCAACAGAAAAACTCTGGCAATATGAATAATCAGAGTAGATCAACTCCCCCAAGGATCAATGGGGCAGACACAGCACAAGATCCCATGCACAAACAAATAGCTGTGATGTCAGAAATTGAATTCAGAATCTGGATAGCAAATAAGATCGAATTAGAATTACAAGCAGTAACCCAAAAGATATCTCAAGAATTCAACGAATTCAAAGACCAAATGACCAAAGATTTCGACACATTGAGACAAGAAGTTGCAGCTCTCAAAGATCTGAGAAACACAGTAGAATCCCTCAGTAACAGAATGGAGCAAGCAGAAGAAAGGATTTCTGACATCTAAGACAAACTCCCAAACTCTCAAAGAGGAAGAGAAATGCAGAGCAAAAACAGATCACTCTCTCAGAGAGCTCTGGGATAATTAGAAAAAAATCAATATTCATCTTATAGGGATCCCCGAAAGCGATGAAGTGGCTTCACAAGGCAGAGTCTCTTCTCCATGAGATTATGAAGGAGAACTTTCCAGACATGCCAGGAGATTCTGAAATTCAGATAGCAGACAATTTCAGAACTCTAGTACAACTCAACCCAAATAAGACATCCCCCAGACACATCATAATCAATTTCACTAAAGTTAATATGAAGGAGAAAATTCTGAAAGCAGCCAGATGAAAGAAAACCACCACCTACAAGGGCAAGAATATTAGAATAACTGCAGATCTCTCTGCTGAAACCTTTCAAGCTAGAAGAGGATGGTCATTGACTTTTAATCTCCTAAAACAAAATAACTTTCAACCCAGGATCCTGTACCCAGCTAAACTGAGTTTCATTTATGACAGAGAAATTAAATACTTCAATGACATTCACATGTTGAAGAAATTTGCCATAACTAAACCAGCTCTCCAGGATATTCTCAAACCTATCCTCCATAAAGACCAGCGTAATCCTCCACCACAAAAGTAAACCCACCCAGAAAATTTTGATCAAATTCCAATTTCCACAGTCGCAAAAGGATTAAAAATGTCCACCGGACTCTTGAAAGGCTTATCAATATTCTCAATTAATGTGAATGGTTTAAATTGTCCTCTAAAGAGGCACAGTTGGCTGACTGGATACAAAAAAGCCAGATATCTGCTGCATATAAGAATTGCATCTTACATTAAAAGACAAGTTTAGACTCAAGGTGAAGGGATGGTCATCTATATTCCAGGCAAATGGAAAGCAGAAAAAAGCAGGCATTGCAATCCTATTCGCAGACGCAATAGGCTTTAAACCAACCGAAATAAGGAAGGATAAGGACGGACACTTCATATTTGTTAAAGGTAATACTCAATATGATGAGATATCAATTATTAATATTTATTCACCCAACCAGAACGCACCTCAATTTATAAGAGGAACTCTAACAGACCATGAGCAACTTGATTTCCTCCAGTTCCATAGTAGCTGGAGATTTTAACACCCCTTTAGCAGTGCTGGATAGATCCTCCAAAAAGAAGCTAAGCAAAGAAATTTTAGATTTAAAATTAACCATTCAACATCTGGACTTAACAGACATCTACAGAACATTTCATCCCAACAAAACAGAATACGCATTCTTCTCATCAGCCCACGGAACATACTCCAAAATCGACCACATTCTAGGCCACAAATCTAACCTCAGCAAATTTAAAAAAATAGAAATTATTCCTTGCATCTTCTCAGACCATCATGGAATAAAAGTTGAACTCAATAACAACAGGAACCTGCATACCCATACAAAAACATGGAAGCTAAACAACCTTATGCTGAAGGATAGATGGGTTATAGACGACATTAAGAAGGAAATCACCAAATTTTTGGAACAAAACAACAATGAAGAATGAATTACCAGAAGCTCTGGAATACTGCAAAGGCAGTCCCTAAGAGGGAAATTTATAGCACTGCAAGCCTTCTTCAAGAAAACGGAAAGAGAGATAGCCGGGCGTTGTGGCGGGCGCCTGTAGTCCCAGCTACTCGGGAGGCTGAGGCAAGAGAATTGCTTAAGCCCAGGAGTCGGAGGTTGCTGTGAGTTGTGTGAGGCCACGGCACTCTACCGAGGGCCAGAAAGTGAGACTCTGTCTCTACAAAAAAAAAAAAAAAAAAAAAAAAAAAAGAAAACGGAAAGAGGAGAGGAAGTCAATAACATAATGGGACATCTCAAGCAACTGGAGAAGGAAGAACACTCCAACCCCAAACCCAGCAGAAGAAAAGAAATAACCAAAATCAGAGCAGAATTAAATGAAATTGAAAACAAAAGAATTATACAACACATCAGTAAATCCAAAAGTTGGTTTATTGAAAAGATCAATAAAAGAGATAAACCTTTGGCCAACCTAACCAGGAAAAAAAGAGTAAAATCTCTAATTTCATCAATAAGAAATGGTAATGATGAAATAACAACAGACCCCTCAGAAATTCAAAAACTCCTTAACGAATACTACAAGAAACTCTACTCTCAGAAATATGAAAATCTGAAAGAAATTGATCAATACCTGGAAGTACGCACCTACCAAGACTCAGCCAGAATGAAGTGGAAATGTTGACCAGGCCTATATCAAGTTCTGAAATAGCATCAACTATACAAAATCTCCCTAAAAAGAAAAGCCCAGGACCAGATGGCTTTACGTCAGAATTCTACCAAATCTTTAAAGAAGAACTAGTACCTATATTACTAAACCTCTTCCAAAATATAGAAAAAGAAGGAATATTACCCAACACATTCTATGACACAAACATCACCTTGATCCCCAAGCCAGGGAAAGACCCAACAAGAAAATAAAATTATAGACCAATATCACTAATGAATAGTGATGCTAAAATGCTCAATAAGATCCTAACAAACAGAATCCAATAACACATCAAAAAAATTATACACCACGACCAAGTGGGATTTATCCCAGGATCTCAAGGCTGGTTCTATATACGTAAATCCATAAATGTAACTCAGCACATAAACAATCTAAAAAATAAGGACTATATGATTCTTTTAATTGATGCAGAAAAAGGTTTTGATAATATCCAGCATCACTTCATGATCAGAACACTTAAGAAAATTCGTATAGAAGTGACATTTCTTAAACTAATAGAGGCCATCTACAGCAAACCCACAGCCAATTTCGTATTGAGTGGAGTTAAATTGAAATCATTTCCACTTAGATCAGGAACCAGGCAAAGTTGCCCATTGTGTCCATTGCTCTTTAACATTGTAATGGTAGTTTTAGCCATTGCAATTAGGGAAGAAAAGGTGATCAAGGGTATCCACAAAGGGTCAGAAGAGATCAAACTTTCACTCTTCACAGATGATATGATTGTATATCTGGAAAACACTAGGGACTCTACTACAAAACTTTTAGAAGTGATCAAGGAATACAGCAATGTCTCAGGCTACAAAATCAACACCCAGAAATCTGTAGCCTTTATATATACCAACAATAATTAAGCTGAAAAAACAGTCAAGGACTCTATTCCTTTCACAGTAGTGCCAAAGAAAATGAAATATTTGGGAGTATACCTAACAAAGGATGTGAAATTATCTATACAAAGGGAACTATGAAACTTTAAGAAAAGAAAAAGCTGAAGATGTTAACAAATGGAAAAACATACCATGCTCATGGCTGGGAAGAATCAACATTGTTAAAATGTCTATACTACCCAAACAATATATAATTTTAATGCCATTCCTATTAAAGCTCCATTGTCATATTTTAAAGATCTTGAAAAAATAATACTTCGTTTTATATGGAATCATAAAAAACCTCGACTAGGCAAGACATTACTCAGAAATAAAAACAAAGCAGGAGGAATCACGCTACCAGACCTGAGACTGTACTGTAAATCGATAGTGATCAAAACAGCATGGTACTGGAACAAAAACAGAGAAGTAGATGTCTGGAACAGAATAGAGAACCAAGAGATGAATCCAGCTACCTACCGTTATTTGATCTTTGACAAGCCAATGAAAAACATTCAGTGGAGAAAAGATTCCCTATTTAACAAAAGGTGCTGGGTGAACTGGCTGGCAACCTGTGGAAGACTGAAACTGGATCCACACCTTTCACCATTAACTAAGATAGACTCTCACTGGATAAAAGATTTGAACTTAAGACATGAAACTATAAAAATACTTGAAGAAAGTGCGGGGAAAACTCTAGAAGGAATCAGTCTGGGTGAATATTTTATGAGGAGGACTCCCCAGGCAATTGAAGCAGTATCAAAAATATACTACTGGGACCTGATCAAACTAAAAAGTTTCTGTACAGCCAAGAACATAGTAAGTAAAGCAAGCAGACAGCCCTCAGAATGGGAGAAAATATTTGCAGGTTATACCTCCAATATAGGTCTAATAACCAGAATCCACAGAGAAGTCAAACGTATTAGCCAGAAAAGAACACGTGACCCCATCTCAGGGTGGGCAAGGGACTTGAAGAGAAACTTCTCTAAGGAAGACAGACCCATGATCTACAAACACATGAAAAACTCCTCATCCTTAATCATCAGAGAAATGCAAATCAAAACTACTTTGAGATATCACCTAACCCTAGTAAGAGTTGCCCACATAACAAAATCCCAAAACCAGAGATGTTGGCGTGGATGTGGAGAAAAGGACACATTTCACATTTCTACACTGCTGGTGGGAATGCCCACTAATACGTTCCTTCTGGAAGGATGTTTGGAGAGTACTTAGAGACCTAAAAATAGACCTGCCATTTGATCCTATAATTCCTTTACTAGGTTTATACCCAGAAGACCAAAAATCACAATATAACTAAGACATCTGTACCAGAATGTTTATTGCAGCCCAATTCATAATTGCTAAGTCATGGAAGAAGCCCAAGTGCCCATCCACCCATGAATGGACTAGCAAATTGTGGTACATGTATACCATGGAATACTATGCAGCCTTAAAGAAAGATGGAGACTTTACCTCTTTCATGTTTATGTGGATGGAGTTGGAACATATTCTTCTTAGCAAAGTATCTCAGGAATGGAAAAAAAAGTATCCAATGTACTCAGCCCTTCTATGAAGCTAAATTATAGCTTTCACATGAAGGCTATAACCCAACTATAGCACAAGACTGTGAGGAAAGGGCCAAGGAAGGGAAAGTTAGGGTCTAGGGAAGGTAGTGTGTGGGGCCACACCTAAGGTGCATCTTAGAATGGGTACAGGCGAAACTTACTAAAGGCAGAATACAAATGTCTACATACAATAACTAAGAAAATTCCATGAAGGCTACATTGAACAGTTTGATGAGAATATTTCAGTTTGTATATGAAACCAGCACATTGTACCCCTTGATTGCACTAATGTACACAGCTATGATTTAACAATAAAAAAAAACAATGCTCAAAAAAATATTTATTTTTTTTATTTCCTTGCTTTTATTTTTATTTCTTTGCTTTTTTGTTGTTGTTGTTGAGACAGAGTCCCATCTTATGCCCTGAACAGAGTGCAATGGCGTCATGGCTCAGTGTAGCCTCAGACTGTGGGCATCCTGCTGCCTCAGCCTCCAGAAGCCACTGGGATTACAGGTGCTTGCTGTGGCGCCTGGCTGGGTTTTTCCATTTTTTTGAGAGTCAGGGTCTCACTCTTGCTCAGGCAAGTCTCGAACTCCAGAACTCAAGCAGTTCTCCCTCCTCAGCCTCCCACAGTGCTGAGATTACAGGTGTGAGCCACCGCTCCCGGCAACAAAAATATTTATTAACATATGTCAATTCTACTTACAAAATATACAATAATGTACTTTAAAAATCATATTCATATATTGTTTATGTATTTTATTAGGGTACACACACTTTCATCTTAGTCTCACGTATCCTTAAAAGAAGAGTACACCAGCAGACAATTTTCACGAGTTAATACATTTTTGTTCTTTCTTCCCCACGCTGCATGGCTGTGTTATTTTTCTCTGTAATCATGTGGAGAATTTTCTTCATACTCTACAGTCACAAGCCAATATTGACTTTCTTAAGTATATGTTGTGTTTTAGAGGCTCACTGTATTGACCTCAGGTTGTACTGTTTTGATCTTGTATTACAGGGAAACATTGGTAGCATTGAGAGAATTAGGAAGTTAGCTGGATTTAGAAAAGGAAAATTACTTCTGTGTGAAGATTGTGTGAGACTAGTGGGACAAGCCAGTGGAAGTGTGTAGTGCAGTGGTTCTCAAACATTGACGTGCCTCTGAACCACCTGGAGAGCCTGTTACAACAGATCATCAGTGGGCCCCACTCCGGAAGGTTCTGATTGGCCAGGTCGGGGGTGGGTGCCCAGGAATTTGCATCACTAAAAGGTGTCCATGCAGGTGATGCTGACCTGTTTGGAGCTCCCAGAGTAGTGGTTTGGAGGCCTTCAGAAGTGTAGTACTGGAACATGTGTGAGGGAGGGGTCAGGCTAGGGGTTGGCTGGGAGGTCCTGTGTGTGCAGGTGCCGAGTGGAGCTGTGAAAGTGAGGATGGGGTGGGGGCATAGATGAATGCTGAGGCCTACATGTAGGGAAGCAGCGGGGAGGGTGGCTGGGGAGAAGAACAAATCCTGTAAGAGCCAGACAAGGAATGGGCAGAGGCTCACAAGGAGACCTAGGCCAGTAAAGCTTCAGGAGAGCAAGGATGTGTCCAGTATCGGTTTCAGGGGAGGGACTTAGTGCTCACTCAGATGTAGGTGTTGGAGCTGTGCAGGCCCTGCCTTTCCACCACCCTTTCTGAAGGCCGGCATCACTGGGCGGTGGGGTGTGCTGCTTGGGCCACAAGGACAAGCATGGCCTTCCTTTCATAAGGTAAGGGACCCCCATCAGTCTGTCAGGCGATAGTTTCAGGGGGCATGACTGAGTTCTCTCTCTTCCTGCCTGTCACTGCTAATCAACCTCAAACCAAGGCGTGCTCTGCCAACTGGAAGTAGGATTCCTTTATGCGAGTGGTGACTGTCATCTCCCAAACTGCTGCTTCCTTCCTTTTGTGTGTTTGTCTGCTCAGCTTAATAGCCTTAAAGGTTTGTGCTACCACGCACACATCTAGTCTTCTTAGCATAACTTGATATAAGCTGCTTGTAAGAGTGTGCTGACATACGGGAGAGCTTCGACAACCACGTCATGAAGGTCAGAGGGTGTGCTAAGGAAAAGAAGCCCAGGAAGGCGGGAGCTGTGTTCTGCCCTTCCTGCTGCCTTCACAAAGTGGAGACAAACATCCCCTCATTTTGCTGTATATTTCTTTATTTTATTGAAGGAGATAAGTTACTTAAATGTTAATTAGTTGAAAATAAAGGGCAGAACCATGATAGAAGTCACATTTGTTGGTAGAAAAAAGATGGCACTAAAGGCTCTGCCCAACAAATGTTCAGAATCCAGGTTTTCATATTTCTCCGTGGCTTAATTCCCCATTCATAGGATTCTGGAGACCCAATAAGATAGGATTTTATTTATTTTTTTTTTTTGAGACACAGTCTCACTCTGTGCCATAGCTCATCGCAACCTCAAACTCTTGGGCTCAAGTAATCCTCTTGCCTCAGCCTCCCAAATAACTGGGACTATAGGTGCCCGCCACAATGCCCCACTAGTTTTTCTATTTTTATTAGAGTCAGGAACTGACTCTTGCTTAGGCTAATCTCAAACTTCTGAATTCAGGAATCCACTCCCCTCAGCCTCCCAGTGTGCTAGGATTGCAGGTGTGAGCCACCACTCCCAGCATAAGACAGGATTCGTTCAGTCATCAGCCAAGTCATCCAGTGGAAATACAGCGTATTTTTCAGATTCCTCAAGAGGATTAAATAATCTCTTTCACCTCTCCTTGTCACGCTTCCTGCTCTTGTCCTCTTTTCAATGTACTCTTTCTTTAAGCATTTTCTCATCTTCTGATCAACATTGTGGCAATGACCAAAGGGTTTTAGAATGTTGTGATTTTTGTGACTCTCCTTAAGCAAATTAATCAAGATAATTGCATTCTTCAGTGTGCAAGTGTGGAGAGAAGTCAGGATAAACCTTTAGGAGAAGGAGATGGGTTACAGCTGTGCAATCTGACTTGTGGCTACACGGGAAGGGCTGAGGTGGTCCACTGTGGAGACTCCGTCGCAGAAAGCTGGTGGCCTGCAAGGCTGGAGCCTGGTAGCTCAACATGTGGCTGACCATATATTTTATATTAAAGGAATCCTCATGGTGTCTGAAGTTGTAAAACATTTCTCTTGGATTTCAGAAAGAGTCTGCCCCAAGGGTGTTTTCTGTCATCATTTGGGATACCCATTGTTAGCAGAGAGAGAGGTGATTCAATATCGGTGGTAGAAAACCAACTGCCAGGGTCTGCCTGGGACTTTTGGTGTGGTCAGGAGCTGCATAGTAGCTGCCTAAGTTCAACTTTCCTATTTGCTGTCAGTCCCATCTGGCTCTTTGCTGACACATTAACATTCTTGCTGGCCCCTGTAGATCTGAGTGTGTGATTCCTCTGCTTAATGGATAAGACTGTTGAAGTATTTCATAACCCTGTGTCTGTGGAGAGGCAGTGTTTTGGAATTCCTAAGGCCACCCCTAAGTTCAAGGGTTTTCTAGGAGGACCCACAGGATTCAGCATATAGTTAGCTGTACTTGTGGCTATGATGTATTGCACAAGGATGCAAAGGAAAATCAGCAACGTACCTGGGTGTCAGAAGGCATGAATTTTGTAGTCAGCCTGATCTGGGACTACTTACTACACATGTGGCCTTGGGCAAGCTGTGTAGTCACTTGGTGCCTAAGTTTCTTCATCTATAAGGGGGAGAATTTATAGCCACCTCTTACTTCTGTTATCAGAATTAAGTAAGGCCGTGTATGTGGAGTGCTTACCTCAGTGGCTGGCACGATAGAAATGTTCACTAAATAAGGGTTTAGTGACGTGTAGCTGAGAGGAAAGGTGTGTTAGTCAGAGGGACTGGCATCTGCCACACCCTCACTCTATAAGCCCAGCCGGAGGCCCCGTCCTCCCGCCAGCCCTGGGCTCATGGGTACACACCTGCCCGAGTTCCTGTCACGTTGCTCTGCTTACCGGTCCCAGAACACTCTTTCCTGTTTCATTTTTCTGGCTCTTAAAGGTACTTTTCTTTCTGCCGTGGATGTCCCAGATTTTTTGTCAGTTGAAGGACTGGATATTCATCAAGACCCAACTCAAAGACTTTCTCTGTGAAGATTTTGCCAAACCCATCAGAGAGGGTTGTCCACGCTCCCTTTTGTCCCATCCCAGGTATGCAGTTACTTGGTGCTCCAGTAGACTGGGATGCTTTGGAGTTATTTGAATGTTCAGTGTCAATCACAGTGTTGGGTGGGGGAGGAGCAGAGGGGATGTGGAGGGATTGAATGAATGGATGAGTATCAGGTTGGAACCCAACATAAAATGATACAATGTCAGCAAAATAGGTCCCTGCCTGACAGCAGAGCTCACAGTCTAGAGGAGGAGACAGACAGTGAACAGGTAAACACAAGCACACAACCAGAGACTGAGAAGTGGCACAAGGAAGTCAGAGGCTAGTGCAGCAGCAGGTACAAGGGAGCTAGAAGAGGGAGAAATTGAAGGTCGAATGTTGGTGCCCTGGGCAGTGTGAGGTTGTTTTCCAGAGCATGGGTGGTCGTAGGGGCCTGAAGAACTGGTCAGGCAGGCACCACACCAAGAGAGACAGGAATCCTCCAGATGGAGGTAGATAGTGAGCAAAGGTTATCAGCATCTTAACTGCCAAGGGGCAGGTCTATGGGGAGGTCTAAGTGGACACGTGGGAGGTTGTGAGCAAGGCAGACTTGGGTCATGGAACCCAGGGTGGATTAAGGAAGTTACTACTAGGGAGCTAAAAGGCTGAGCTGGATCTAGGACCTGGGAAGACACAGGCTGTCTTGGGTGGCTACAGCAAAGTACCACTGACTTGGTGGGCTGAGCAACAAGCATTTGTTTCTCAGAATTCTGGAGTCTAGAAGTTTGATACCAGGGTGCCAACACAGTCACCACCATCACCGTCGGGTTCCTGGCGAGGGCCCTTTTTCTGGCTTGCAGGGTCCTTTCTCTGTGCTGTGTGCTCACAGGGTCTTTTCTTTTTTTTGGCCGGGGCTGGGTTTGAACCCACCACCTCTGGCATATGGAACCAGCGCCCTACTCCTTGAGCCACAGGCGCTGCCCCAACAGGGTCTTTTCTAGTGTGTGAGTATGGAGAGAGAGATAGCACGAGTGAGCTTCCAATCTCTCTCTTCCTCTCTTCCTGTAAGGACGCCAATGCCATCATGAAGTTCTTGCCTTTATGACCTCCTCTAAACCTAATTACCTTCCCAAAGCCCTACAAATACCATCACACTTGGTGTTAGAGCTTCAATATATGAATTTTTTTGGGGGGGGGAGGGGACACATTCTGTCAAAAAGCCAGCTGATAAATATTTGCTGAGTAAATAATAATCATGACTAGCACCTTTATAGCACTTTGCGTGGGCCAGGATCTATGTATTCTGCAGATATTCATTAATCTTAACCTGGTAGGTATGATTATTATTTCCTGTTTACAGATGAGGAAACCCAGGCCCCGGGAGGTTAAAAGAGCTGCCCAAGGTCACACATCTCATGAAGTGTGAAGCTGGGATTCAAACCTAGGCAGTCTGGTTCTAAAGTATAAGGTCCTAACGTTGCTTTCCCTTAATTTGGAAGTAAACTCTAATATTACCGGGCATCTATCATATGCTAGTCCCTGAGCAAAGAGAGGTGTTAGAGGTACAAGGATGGCTGTGGCATCATGCCTACCTTTTAGGTCATCTCAGAATGCTCAAGAAGACATCATTTTGTTTGTTTGTTTTTAAGACAGAGTCTCACTTTGTCACCCCCAGTAGAGTGCCCTGGTGTCATATCTTACAGCAGCCTCTAACTCTTGGGCTCAAGTGATTCTCTTGCTTCAGCCTCCCAAGTAGCTGGAACTATAGGTGCCTACCACAACACCTGGCAATTTTTAGAGATAAGGTCTTGCTCTGGCTCGAACCTGTGAGCTCAGGCAATCCACCTGCCTTGGCCTCCCAGAATGCTGGGATTACAGGCGTGAGCCACTACACTCGGCTAAGACATCATTTTTGGATATCAGCTAAAATGTGTTGAGACCACCAAGAAGCTTTCACCTTTCTCTTATAACTGGTCCATAGAACCATTGCTGTTTTGCAATTTTAAATGTGTCTAGTGCCTGAACTTCTCACCAAAAAAAGTTTTTTAAGGATAGTGGGCTGATGCATCAAATTAAAATGTACTATTTATTTCTGGTAGAGTGTATAATATAACAAGGATAACTTCAATGATGGTAACAGGTATCCTAAAATTTATCATACTATCATAATCCAATTTGAGAAAATATAAAACTATGTAAAAAAGTTTTTTTAAACCAAAAATGAGTACAGATATTTTGGAAATATTCTGTAGGAAAATTTAAATCAAAACAACTTAAAGATCTTGTGGTGTTTCAGGATCTTGACTCTTAGGATCTTGTGGAACTCAGTGAACCCAGGAAGTAACTTCCATTTTTTTTTTCTTTTTTGTTTTTCTGAGACAGAATCTCACCCCTTTCTTCCCTGGCTAGAGTGCTGGGGGTCTGCCTACCTCACAGCAACCTCAAACTCCTGAGTCCAAGTGATTCTCTTGTCTCAGCCTCCCAAGTAGCTGGGACAACTGGCGTCCACCACAAGGCCTAGCTAATTTTTCTATTTTTAGTGGAGATGGGCTTTTGCTCTTTTCAGGCTGGTCTTGAATTTCTGAGATCGAGTGATTCTCTTGCCTCAGCCTCCCAGAGTGCTAGGATTACAGGCGTGAGCCAAATCACCCAACTGTAACTTTCCTTTCTTGGGTGGGAGTGTCCAGAAAAAAACCCAGCCCACGAGGGGGAGAATGAGGAGGACGGTGGCCTCTTGGCGGGAAGCTGGCTTGGTGACGGTGGTGCCTTGGTCGTGTGGGCTTTCTGGAGGAGGAGAAGGAAGAGGCTATCTTCTTGTCATGAGCTCCATATTTGGAGCCACTGGAAGCAACAGATTTGGGGAAGAGGAGAGGGAAGAATGAAAACTGACAACAAAGAGGAGGGTCCGAGGGTAGGGATGTGCAGCCTCCTGTCTCAGAGGGAGCAGCACCCACTGCCGGAGATCCACTTAGAAACCACAAGAGCAGAGTTGTAAGGAGCCGGCCCTGCTGTGTAGAAGCTGTGTGGTCCAGGGCAAGTCCCTTACCTCTGCCAGGTCCCTGAGGGATTAATGCAGCCCCAGTTTCATTGCTGTGGTGGGTATTCTCTGTCTCAAGTCTCCAGCCTCCCCTTCCAACAGGGAGCTTTTGTTAACCAAAGATGGTGAGATTCTATTTCTTCCAAGGAATAGAACCTGACTTTGGATCTTCAAGGTCTTTGAATCTCTTTCTTTAGGTTTCCAGATGCTCAGGGCCTTAACTCATCTTGTCATTTGCTTCAGATCTTTCGTCCTCTTGGTCTACCCTGACTATCCCAACAAGCTCTGTCTCTTTCTTGTAACAAATCCCCACCGTTTCTCATTTCATCTCTCCAGAAGGCTTTGCACTGCTCTTTCAGTTGAGGCTTGCTTGATCTGGACGTCTTTATGATGACTTGTTGGGTCTGCCTTTCTGTTGTGTTTTTCCACATTGTTGGTATAGAATTGATATTTTTTCTCCATCTTGGGTGCTGAGACATACTCTTGTCTTTGGATCAATCTCTGTCCTGGATCAACCTGCCTGTTCAACATGGTCTCCATCTCCTGATTCCAACTTACCCTCCGTCCTCTTCTCCAAGAGGAGCTGTCAGCTTTCAGGTCTGGAGGAAACCTCTCACACTTGATCTGACTCTCCACCCTAACCCTCAAACACTGTCTGGAGGGCCTGAGTTTTTCTCAATTGCTCATAACAGTTACAAGTGGGTTTCAGCTTCTTCCTCTTGTGTTTGGGCAGATTCAGCTTCTCCAGAAACTAGATCTTTCTCACATATCAGACATTGGCTGATCTTGAATGTGGAGGATTTTCTTGGCTGGTTTGTGCTAAAGTATATGCTGAACCGAATCACAGGTCCTTTTGGGCTTTCATCATTTTCTATCATAGGGCAAAACTTAATGAGCAGTAAAAAAAAACACTTTTTTACTTTTAAAAAAACAACAAAACTTTAGGCAATGTATGGATTAAATTGTGTCCGCCACCTCCAAAATTTATACCTTGGATTCCTAACCCCCAGTACCTCAGGGATGTGGAGATATGTATGGTCTTTATAAAGGTAATTAAGTTAAAATGAGGTCATTAGACAGGTGGGACTTGGTGGCTCACACCTGTAATCCTTGTACTCTGGGAGGCCGAGGTGGTGAATCACTTGAGCTCAGGAGTTCGAGAACAGCCTGAGCAAATCTACTGAAAATAGAAAGACTAGCCAGGCGTTAAGGCAGGTGCCTATAGTCCCAGCTAATCGGGAGGCTGAGACAGGAGGATTGCTTGAGCCCAAGAGTTTGGGGTTGCTGTAAGGTATGAAGCCACTCAACCTCAGGGCAACTGAGTGAGACTCTGTCTCAAAAATGAAATAAATAAATAAATAAAATAGGTCATTAGAGTTGCCCTAATTCAATATGTCTTCATGAGAAGAGATAATTTGGACGTAGACAAGTCCAGAAGGAAGATGATGTGAAGACACAGGGAGAAGATGGCCATCTCCAAGCTGAGGAGAGAGGCCTAAAACATCCTTCCTTCACAGCCCTCAGAAGGAACCAGCCCTACCAACACCTTGGGCTTGGGCTTGTAGACATGAGATAATAAATCTCTTTTCTTTAAACCACCTAGTCTATGGTACTTGGTATGCAGCCCTAGGAAACTGATTCAGGTAGAATAAGAAATTCTGCCTAACATTTCCTGTTCTGTTAATAACGACAGCTTCAGGGCATATCTACTATCTCCCATTGACATCCAAGGAGAATGAGACTGGGTCTTCCATGGTCAGATTCTTCTCTGGCAAACTTGGCAGTGTCTCCTAGGTTCACCAAGAGTATAGCTTTGTGGCAGGCTGAAGTTCCTCCACAGAGCCCTCAACTGCTAGTGTTCCCTGAGACCTTCATGAAAAGTTGGGCTCCTGTGCTATGATCACTGAGCAGGGTTCTCCCCAGAGACACACCTGTGCCTCAAGCAAGCAAGGAGACTCCCCTGAGAGGGTTGCAGGTGGGCCTGGATCCATAGGCAACTCAAACACCCTCAACACCGTCCCGGCCTCCTTCCTTCCTCTAATCCTATCTCCCATGCCCCAGACAACCCAGTCTGCATCCTCCGTACAGACTTACACAAAATCTTCTGTCATCTGGTTCTCATTTTAGTAGATTAAACAGAAAGTATGTGGGCTCGGCGCCTGTAGCTCAGCAGTTAGGCCACATGCACCGGAGCTAGTGGGTTTGAACCCGGCCCGAGCCTGCTAAACAAATAAACAACAACAACAAAAACAAATAGTCAGGCATTGTGGTGGGCACCTGTAGTCCCAGGTACTCGGGAGGCTGAGGCAAGAGAATTGCTTGAGCCCAAGAATTTGAGGTTGCTGTGAGCTGTGATGCCATGGCACTCTACCAAGGGTGACATAGTGAGACTCTGTCTCAAAAACCCTCCAAAACCAAAAAAACAAAAAACTATGTAAGAAGGCAGAAGAGGGACACAGGACCCAGTCTAAGGGTTAAACCAAAGAGAGCTTTTTCTGGAAGAAATGAAGCCACAGCTAGTTAGTAAAGATAATGACATACTCTTACGTGGTGTGTGTTGAGTGTTGGACATTACATGTGCTGAGTGCTTTTGTGTAGTAACTGATTTAGTTTACAAAATGATTCTGTAAGGCAGGTGCTATTATTAGCCCCACTTTTCAAATGAAGAAACTGAGGCAAAGAGACATGAAATGACTCTTCTGAGGTCACACAGCTCATTAGTGGTGAAGCTGGTCTTCAACCCCTGGTAGTGTGGCCCCCAATTTGTGCTGTAGAGTGGGAGGGGGGCGTCAGCTGGAGCAGCATGGGGCTATGTGTGTGTCCAGCTGACTCTCAATACTTCATACCCGGTGCAGTCCCTACCAAGTTTCCAATTCTGATGTGAGGAAGAATCTGTTCCCTTCCTCAAGTTTGCAGAGCAGAGGTAGCTGACAGCCACCACTTTTAGTGAATGGCCAAGCCCTGCTTGACTGAAAATAGCTCCTGCCCACATTCTGGTCTCTGCAGTACCTCCGGCTTATGTGCTCCCAGGCAAGAAAAATGCCAGATCTTACCAGGCTCCAGCACGGTGTTTTCCAACCCTTTTATCTCAGGGCACCCTTGAAACTACAGTTAAACTTCCGTGGCACACTTAAATTACGTTGATTAAAAATAGAGTAAAAAATAGAATATACTTACTGTACTTTGAACTTCTTTTGAAAATCATTTAGCTAATGATCCTTAAACATTTTTTGGCACACCTAAGATTGTCTCCTGCCATCCCAGTATGGCATACCAGCTGAAAATCACTGCTCTGGCAGAAACATAGCAGAAGCACAACTTCTCCCAACAGTAATAGGAGCAGTTTTTCCTCACATAAGGAACTGAAAGTGTTTTCTTAGAAATGAGAAGAATCTGTGTTTTTTGTTTGTCTGTTTGTCTTTTGTTTTTATTGAGATAGAATCTCACTTTGTTGCCCTTGGTAGAGGGCCATGGCCAACCTCATACTCTTGGGTACAAATGATCCTCTTGCCTCACTTTCTCATTTTTAGTAGAGGTGAGGTTTCGCTCTTGCTCAGGCTGGTCTTGAACTTCTGAGCTCAAGCCATCCACCTGCTTCAGCCTCCCAGAGTGCTAGGATTACAGGTGTGAGCCACTGCCCCCAGCCTAAATCCATGGATTATTATATGGGCAAGTTATTTGGGACAGGCAGTAAATTAAGTGGTTCTTTTTTTCTTTTCTTTAAAGAGACCAGATCTGCCAGGTGCAGTGGCTCACACCTGTCATCCTAACACTCTGGGAGGCTGGGGTGGGTGGATGGTTTGAGCTCAGGAGTTGGAGACCAGCCTGAGCCAGAGCGAGACCCTGTCACTAAAAAAAAAAAAAAAATAGCTGGGCATTGTGGCAGGCACCCGTGGTCCCAGTTACTCAGGGAGGCTGAGGCAAGAGGGTTGCTTGAGCCCAAGAGTTTGAGGTTACTGTGAGCTATGACGCCAGAGCACTCTACTGAGGGCAACAAAGTGACACTCTGTGCCTAGGCTGGAGCACAGTGGCTATTCACAGGCAGGATCAGGGTGCCACTACACCCTTGAACTCTTGGCTGCCAGCAATTTTACTGCCTCAGCCTCCTGAGTAGTTGGAATTATGGGCTTGTGCCACCACCTCAGCTCAATTAAATGATTTTAATTAATTATTCCATAGCAGAGGTTAAAACTCTAGGAAATATCATCAAAGAGGGCCTCTCCAATTGGTGGGTTCCACCTGAGCTGGGTCCCTTTCTTCTGTTCCCTGAAGTAGTTGTAAGACTCTGCTGTCCTTTCTCTTTGGTGGTCTCCATATCTCACTCCAGACCTTGGGTCCCAGTCCCCTCCAGCCAGCCTGTCTTTTGATCTCACTATTTTTCCCCACAAGACCACGTGGTCCTTTGGGAGGCTGAGGCAGGTGGATTGCCTGAGCTTGCAGGTTCTAGACCAGACTGAGCAAGAGTGAGACTCTGTCTCTGAAAATAACCGGACATTGTGGCGGGCACCTGTAGTCCCAGTTACTTGGGGGGCTGAGGCAAGAGAAATGCTTGAGCCCAAGAATTTGAGGTTGCTGTGAGCTATGACTCCACAGCATTCTACTGAGGGTGAAAGTGAAACTCTGTCTCAAAAAAAAAAAAAAAAAAAAGGCTCAGTGCCTATAGCTCAGTGGCTAGGGTGCTAGCCACATACACTAGGGCTGGGGGGTTTGAACCCGGCCCAGGCCTGCCAAACAACAATGACAACTACACAACAAAAAATAGCCAGGTGTTGTGGTGGCCACCTGTAGTCCCAGCTACTTGGGAGGCTGAGGCAAGAGAATCGCTTCAGCCGAAGAGTTTGAGGTTGCTGTGAGCTGTAAGGCCATGGTACTCTACCAAGGGTGACATAGTGAGACTTGTCTCAAAAACAGCAACAAAAAGGGAAAAATAAAAACCAAATGGTCTTGGGGTTTTTTGGGTTTTTAAGGGTTGGAGGAAGCTGTAACTTCAGGAGAGGGTCAGAAGTTTGTAAGTGCACCTGGTTCTTGCCTGCAGAAAAATGAGGATGGAGGAAGGTTTATTGAAGAAGTATTAGGAATGGAAAAGGAAGGACAGGTTAAAGAGATGGAAGGAAGGAAGCGAGGAAGGGAGGGATAATAGCCAATGAATGCATATACATTATGACATTTAAAATGACCCCTATGTTGTGGTCTTAATACGGATGATGAAACAAGTTGAGAAAGGTCAAGCAACTTGTTCAAAGTTAACAGGTGTTAAACAGTAGAGGTGGGATTCAAATACAGTCTTCTCCTAGAAGCTCTTTTGAGCTCTCTTTCTCCTGTGTCATGGGGTTGGTGTGTTGGGGACCCACGGGAATGGGTGAGGATATCTTCAAGGGCTCATGCCAAGGGAACCAGGATGTGGATACACAGAGGCAGGAAAAGGCAGGAGGCGCCACAGCGGGGGGCTGGGCAGAGGAGCTGTTTCGGATACATACTGGGTTGGGTGGGAGGACAAGATTGCAATTATAGATTGAAGACATCCAGTTGAAGGTAATAGTTTAAACCCAGTGATGAATATGTTTTGAAGATGACTCGGAAGAGTAAAGGCTACTTTGGGCCGAAGTGAAGTGAGCCCAGAGGACCCACAGCTAATTTTTTTTTTTAACTTTTTGGCAACTGTTTTACTCTCATAGTCTGCTTTTCTTACAGGTTTTAGTGGGTTATCTGGGTAGAAAGTACGTATCTCTCTCTCTGTCTCTCTCTATATATATGGAGATAGGAAGGAAGGTAGAAATGAAATGCTAACATAAAGTCAAATGGTTTATTTGTCATCGTGCTAAAAAAAGCAAAAAATAGCTGTTTCCTGGACTCTTTTACTTTTAGTTACGGCTTTTTCTAGCTCCCTGAAAAGCAGACCACACCCTATGAAACAGCTTGTTTAGGATATTGGTTCATGTCCATTTTTATACTTCTAAAGCACAGTAACAATTAAAACATGCAGTGAAGAAGGAAGTCCACTGTTTCTTCCAGAAGAAATAAATTGGAAATACTTAGTTCAAAGGAAATGTCAGTTTGGTCTGTGGATTTTATGTTCAATTTTAATCATCCAGGAAAAGAACTTGATTAAGCATCTTGACTTAAAAGCTTTATTTGAATTGTGTATTTTTTTAACGTTTTAAAATAGATAAATTAAGAAATCAATAGTTGTCATTATAAAGAATTTCTAGAACTCTAAGGGAATTAACCAAATAAATGCATATGTTATTTCTAATGAATTTCTCGAATTATAAAGAAAATATAAGTACATATCTGGAAAGGGTATTGTGGCTAGATTTATTTTTTTCTGTGTTGTTGTCCTTGTATACCATTATGAGGGGGTCCACACAAAAATGATAATTTCAAAAATGAATAAATAAATAAATTAGCCAAACAGTCTCATTTATGAAAGTAACGCAAATTCTTTCTAGTATTTGCTAAGACAGAATTATTTTCCTAATGAATGACTCAATTTTAAGTTTTGTCTGAGATCATCATAGATTAAGAATCACATTAGAAGAGCCATATGTTAAATGTGTCAAAAATTCCAATATAAAATGAAACTCTCAAACATGCCGTTTATAAAATATTGTGTCACTTTCACTTAGTAAAGCTTCCAATGGGTAACAAGCTCAACTTGATTTTTTGTTGTTAGCTCAAGCTTTGTTTCTTATTAGAGAGGGTTGTGTAGTAATTTTTATCCCACGTCATTAGAAATACAATTTGTTAGAACAAAGACTGTTGTGTAAGTGTAATTACAGCTTCCTGTCTGATTAAATGAGGGCTGTGTTGGACCTTTTCTCAGAGGTGGCAGCTGTAGCCAACCAAGTTCAGCCTATAAAAGAATTCCTGGGACTAACTGGTACTAATTGTTTATAGAACCAGTGGGAGTAATATTCATGAATACTATGGAAATGAAATAGTCCAGAGCCAAATGGTTTATCCCTTGTTGTTCACCACTTTATTTTGGTCAGATTACATTAATTCCATAGTCAAGCCAAGTGAAGTGGGAGCTCTTAATCTTGCTGCAAGAAAACCTGACCTTTACCTATTTAGTCCTCCTGTTAGAAATGGGAGATTGAGTCTTAGGGAATACCCGAAGGGTTATTTAAGTCACTGAATATCAATCTTTTTTGCTCACGTTTTCCTGTCAGATTTTTGAGCACATCCTGTAATATATATGAGTATATTGATTTATAAGAGATATACCTTTTTTTTGTGTGGTTTTGGGCCGGGGCTGGGTTTGAACCCGCCACCTCCAGCATATGGGACCGGCGCCCTACTCCTTGAGCCACAGGCGCCGCCCGAGATATACCTTAATACAATATAAAATATGTTAGTTCTTAAGGTAAATATTAATATATAAAAACAGAAACACTCAAAAAATGTTTTGGGACAAGGTCTCACTCTGGTGACTGGCTAGAGTACAGTGGTGTCATCATAGCTCACAGCAACCTCAAACTACTAGGTTCAAGCTATCCTCCTGCCTCAGCCTCCCAAGGAGCTGTGACTATAGGTGTGCACCACTGGGCAGGCTAACTTTTCTGTTTTTTGTAGAGACAGGGGTCTCATTCTTCCTCAGGCTGGTCTCGAACTCCTAACCTCAAGTGATCTTCCCACCTCGCCTCCCAAAGTGCTAGGATTACAGATGTGAGCAACCATGCCCAGTCCTATTTATGTATTTTTTCGTAGAGATGAGGATGTTGCCCAGGCTGTTCTCAAATTCATGGCCTTAATTGATCCTCCCACCTTGGCTTCCCAAAGTGCCACGATTTTAAGTTGTGAGCCACTGTGTCCAGCCAAGAATAATTTTTTTTTCTTTTTTTTAAGATAGAGACTCACTCTGTTACTGTTAGAGGGCCATGGCATCAGCCTAGCTCACAGCAACCTCAAACTCCTGGGTTCATGCAATCCTTCTGTCTCAGCCTCTTGAATTGCTGGGACTACAGGCACCCACAACAACACCTGGCTAATTTTTCTATTCTTAGTAGAGATGGAGTCTCACTCTTGCTTAGGCTGGTTTTGAACTCCTAAGCTCAAGTGATGCTCCCACCTCAGCCTCCCAGAAATGTTAAGAGCACTGCACCTGGCCAGCCAATAATCAAACGTTTAAAGGATGAGAGAGAGAAAAAAGGGGGTGGGGGGAAATAGATGGTTTAATACTTTCTTCCCACATTCCAGAGATTGTCAGTGTGTACAACCTACTTTGGAGACCACTGGTTTAATTCCTTCAGGTAGGCTCGGCACCCATAGCTCAGTGGTTAGGATACCAGCTACATACACCGAGGCTGCCAGGTTAAAAACCAGCCCAGGGCTGCTAAGCAATGACAACTACAACAAAAAAAATAGCCGGGCATTGTGGTGGGCGCCTGTAGTCCCAGCCACTTGGGAGGCTGAGGCAAGAGAATCGCTGAAGCCCAAGAGTTTGAGGTTGTTGTAAGCTGTAACGCCATGACACTCTACCAAGGTGACATAGTGAGACTCTGTCTCAAAAAAGAAAAAATAAAAAAAAAAGAATTCCTTCAGGTAAAAAGAAAAGAAAAGAAACTTGCTATTGAGGAAAAAGAGAATCTGTAGAAGTAAGGGTCAAGATTTGGGGGAATGGGAGTGTGTTTGGGACACGTACTCACTGTGGACATCTAGGTTAATCAGAATTACTGCATAATGATTCCTTCTACTTTACTTCCCTTTTGTTTTCTGGGTTGTTTTTTTTTTTTTTTTTTGTAGAGACAGGGTCTCACTTTATGGCCCTCGGTAGAGTGCCGTGGCCTCACACAGCTCACAGCAACCTCCAACTCCTGGGCTTAAGCGATTCTCTTGCCTCAGCCTCCTGAGTAGCTGGGACTACAGGCGCCCGCCACAACGCCTGGCTATTTTTTGTTGCAGTTTGGCCGGGGCCGGGTTTGAGCCCACCACCCTCGGTATATGGGGCCAGCGCCTTACCGACTGAGCCACAGGCGCCGCCCTTTACTTCCCTTTTGTATATCAATTTGTTTGGGCAGAGTAGCCTAACTCCTATATCTTATGATAGATAGCATATCAAATAAAAAAAATAGCTTAAAGAAGTTGGTGAGGAAGGAAGTATGTACGTCAGAACTCTGTGAGAGCGACAGAAAGTCATCTAAAATTTAATTTCACCAAACTCAATTATTAGCTCTAATAAAAGTATAACTGAGTTCTCTAGGAAGAGAGTGGCCTCCACATAACTGGATCCAGAAGATCAAGTGATGTCATTTGATGTCTTCTGGTTCTGTTTTTCTCAAATAGTTGTGAAGAGCCCTCAGGTGGTGGCCCTTACTTCCTGTCAGTTAGTGACTCCAAATCCAAGCACTTCTGAGTCAAATGTCATATTTTCATCCCAGAGAAGACTGGTTGACCCAGTCTGGCTTATGTATACCATGGTAGGTGGTCCACTTTTACGGCCTGGACAGAGGGAAGGAAGCTTCTCAAAGCCAAGGGGAGATTCTCATAAAAAAAAAAAAATAAGGGGAAGAGGTAGATTGCGAACATTTTCAAACAATATATACATACATGTGTGTGTGTACTTTTTTTTTTTTTGTAGAGACAGAGTCTCACTTTACCGCCTTCAGTAGAGTGCCATGACGTCACAGGACTCACAGCAACCTCTAGCTCTTGGGCTTCTCCTGCCTCAGCCTCCTGCCTCAGCCTCCCGAGCAGCTGGGATTACAGGCGCCCGCCACAATGCCCAGCTATTTTTTTTGGTTGCAGTTCAGCCGGGGCTGGGTTTGAACCCGCCACCCTCGGTATATGGGGCCGGCGCCCTACTCACTGAGCCACAGGCGCCACCCTACTTTTTTTTTTTTGTGAGATGGAGTCTCACTCTGGAGCCCTGATGAGAGTGCCATGGCATTATAGCTCACAGCAACCTCAAATTCTTGGGCTCAAGCAATCCTCTTGCCTCAGTTTGTTTCTATTTTTTTTTAGTAGAGACAGGGTCTCACTCTTGCACAGGCTGATCTTGAACTCCTGAGCTCAAGCAATCCACCTGCCTTGGCCTCCCAGTGTGCTAGGATTACAGGCATGAGCCACTGCAACTGGCTGCAAACAATATATTTACTGGCTAGCAGGGATTGCCCTGTTGGATGTTCCTTAATTAATTAATTAATTAATCTTTGCTTTGCTATTGACCCAGCCAAGAAGTTTATAGCATTTCAGAAAGCCTTGCTATAAAATGACAACTGGGATTTCTTCCTCATTTGTCAAAGCACAGTCATTTAGAGATAGATATTTGTAGAAAGAACAAATCTGCTTCTGATTTTAGTTCATCCAGAGGCAAGCAGGCTTTTTGGACCAATTAATACCAGACCTTGAGATAAATCACTTCATGCGCCATTAGTTCTTGAAGGATTAGCAGCCTCAAAGATTTATGTGCGGATTAATTGGAGAGCCTACGTTAGATCGCTGTGTTTAAAACCACCGTCATTCCTGCAAATCATTTTCATTAGTGCTTTATTCAGAATTCTTTAGCCTTACATAATACTGACATTGCAGGGTAATCTGAAAGGCCTTTCCTTTATTTATTTGTGGTGTGGCCTCTCCTCTGCCCCACCGTTGGCGTTTAATAGCTCTAGTTAGGGATACCCGGAGCACCTAGAGAGACAGTGCTTCCAGGAGAGCAAAGATAAGTTCAGCTGCTTCAGCTGAACAGAGTCTGAAATTTACAGGACCTTGTACTGACAGAGACAAGATGAGGTATAAGAAATATATGGCTATTCTGGAAGCAGCAGTCGGTATCACCCCACTTAACAAAAGAGAACTTCTACCTGAGAGCAGAAGACATGTGAACCTTTGGCAACACCCTGGGTAAGCAGAGGAGGGTGGAAGCTTCTCACTATACATATAAATTACGTTTTGGCCATTTGGGGGGACCCAGGTAGAGAAAAAGGTCATCTCTCTTATGGAGATAATAGATGTGGCGTTCTTCATTGAGAACTTTGTTTCTTCTTGGTGGATATAGCACTCTGAGACTGATTTCAAACTAGTAAAAGAATTCTTGGAGAATATTCTATCACCCAAGAAGATGAAGTCACGGATGTGTCTAGAGCCTGTTTTTCTAATAGGGATATTTAATTTTCTGATTTTGGAAAATTTATTTTTTGCATGATCTTCACATGTAGCAATTCTTAAGAATGAAGAAAATGTGCTTTCTTATTTTTCAACAATGCAAGTGCTTTTCTGATTACAGTGTATGTGCAGACTGTGCTTCAGGAAAATCGTTTTTCCTGAAAGAGCAGTTTTCACTTTATGCTTCTTTCTGAAGCCCTACTGATTTACCATATTGAAGAAGGATTTAGAAGTTTTTTTCTTTGTGACTTTAGACCTCAATTCTAACTTTCTTCTCTGAAGTTCTTTGTGTTTTTTACACGTTGGTGAGAAATTGGATTTAAAGTGCCTATGTGGTAGATGATATTTTTAGGGTCTGAATTTAATTTTTAAACTGAATGAGCCACACAGTGGCACTTACTGTTCAATTTATATCTGTGTAGCAAATGATATTGCTTTTTAATAATTAGAAAGTTACATGGGCCAGTGTAACCAAGATGGGATATGGATGTAAACCACGTCCCCTTCAGAATAAAGCTTTCTTGATGGAAAAAAAAAGGAAAGATACTAGTTTATTCTTTGTCCTGTAAATAATATACATTCATTATAGAAGATTAAGAAAATACAAAAAAAAAAAAACAAGGAAAAAATCACCCACAGTTCCATCTCTCTAAGAGAACTAGAATCATTTAAGTCAATAGTTCACAGTGGGAGTTGGGGTGGAGAATTTTGCTCCTCCCCCCATGGGACATTTAGCAATGTCTAGGGGTATTTTGGGTTGTTACAACCCAAAGGTTGCTTTTGGCATCTAGTGGGAAGAGGTCAGGGATGCTACCCAACATCCTGTAATGCATAGGACAGTTCCCTACAGCAAATATGTATCTAATTCCAAATGTCAGTAGTGCCACTGGTGAGACGTTTGATTTAGATAAATTTTTCTTCCCATCTATAAAAGGTATTTTTTATTAGAAAAAAATGAGCTATTTCTTTGGGAAATTTTAGGAATGCTTTAGAATGGAATTCTAATGCAACGTTATTGTATTGTTACTGTTATTATTTTATTGTTGTTCTCTTGAAGGTAAAGTGTGTAAATGTGTGGATGAGGCAAGGGGCGTATAATTACTCTGTGAGAGTCCATATGGGTTTGTGAGAGTCCATATGGGTTAATACTGTTTAGCCAGGGTTATGGAAAACATGTTGTAATGACTGAATTGTGATTCTCCAAGGAGCCTCTCGACATTGAGCATACTGTAGCTTCCACCTTAGTCTCAGAATGACAGAAGTTTATGGCTGGAAGGACCTTTTGTTAGGAATAGTAAACAGGTTTCATTTGGCAGGCAGGTGCTAGACTCAGCGGTTCTCAACCTGTGGGTCGTGACCCACAGGAACTGTATTAAAGGGCCGCAGCATTAGGAAGGTTGAGAACCACTGTAGGTGAATGTTAGGCTGCTTGGAGTATCTAGCTAGGCGGGCCTGGAGGCCAAGCCTGGGTTTAATGAGAAAGGAATATTGCAATTGATTTGGACATTTGTTCTTAAGGCATAATGAGGGAATTGGGGAGCTGCAACACATGTCCTATATATTTACCATTCCTGAATGCTAGTGTAGTCTTTGCGTTTTACTAGTGGAGACCTCAGCCTCATTTGAATCATCCTGTTCCAGGGCTTGAACCTCAGAGAGTAACTGGATGTTATGAATTTCTGGCTCAGGATCATTCATGAAGGGATTCACCCTAAACAAGCTCATGGGATTCAGACGTGTAAATTGATTGCCAGATTATTAATTTCTGTGGGAAATAACCTTTTCTAGCAATTGGAATGAGTAAGTATCCTAAGTAGACCATCTCTGCTTCTCATCTCCCCAAATCAAGCCAAATAGAAGTCAAATTATTTATTATAGGGTGGTGCCCATGGCTTAGTGGGTAGGGCTCCGGCCACATGCACCGAGGCTGGTGGGTTCGAACCCAACCTGGGCCTGCTAAACAAGAATGACAACTGCAACAAAAAAATAGCTGGGCAGTGTGGCAGGCACCTGTAGTCCTAGCTACTTGGGTGGCTGAGGCAAGAGAATCAATCACTTAAGCCCAAGAGTTTGAGGTTGCTGTGAGCTGTGATGCCACAGCACTCTACCCAGGGTGACAGCTTGAGACTCTGTCCCCCCAGAAAACATATATATATTTATTTATTTATTTATTATAAAGTGATCCTTAATGAGAGAATTTGAATGTGTCTTTTTGTTTTTGAAAGAACATTTCCTTAAGCCTGATAAAATAGCACTCCTTCAGAGGACAGAAAAGATATTCCCTGTGTCTGTAATATTTGAGTCCTTTGCATACACACTGATTGCTTCACTGATCTCCAGTTTTTGTTTACTGACCCTTGACACCTGACCCAGCTTTCCTTTGGACATATTTATATCCCTCACTAAGTTCACAGGAAACTCTCCTTTGTGGATATCTTAGGAGGGTTTATATCCTATGGAGTTGTATTAATTTCCTTGGCAAGTCCTGCATCTTTTAGAGACAACTTGATGTCTTATTTCTCAAACTTTAATATGCATATGAATTACTCTGTTCAAATGTAGACTCTGATTCTGCGTTTCTAACTAGCTCCCAGGTAAAGCTGCTGGTCCAGCTGATGCACATGGGTCAGTCTATGAACCACACTCTGAGGAAGCACTTTCCATCACAGCCTACTTGCTGTGTCTCAACCTTGTACTTTATGGCCCGGCATGCTGACTCATTCCTGTAATCCCAGCACTTTGGGAGGCCAAGGATCACTTGAGGCCAGGTGTTTGAGATCAGCCTGAATAATGTAGTGGGACTCCATCTCTCAAAAAAAAAAAAAAATACAGAAATTTGCAGAGAATGGTGTTGCTCACCTGTAGTCCCAGCTCGGGAGGCTGAGGCAGGAAGATAGCTTGAGCCCAGGAGTTTGAGGTTGCGGTCAGCTATGATGATACCACTCTATTCTAGCCTGGGCAATAGAGTTAGACCTTGTTTCAAAAAAAAAAAAAAAAAAAACACAACAAAGACATCTGTACCAGAATATTTATTGCAGCCCAATTCATAATTGCTAAGTCATGGAAGAAGCCCAAGTGCCCATCAACCCACGAATGGACTAGCAAATTGTGGTACATGCATACCATGGAATATTATGCAGCCTTAAAGAAAGATGGAGACTTTACCTCTTTCATGTTTACATGGATAGAGCTGGAACATATTCTTCTTAGCAAAGTATCTCAGGAATGGAAGAAAAAGTATCCAATGTACTCAGCCCTACTATGAAGCTAAATTGTGGCTTTCACATGAAGACTATAACCCAACTATAGCACAAGACTATGGGGAAAGGGCCAAGGAAGGGGAAGGGAGGGGGGAGGTTTTGTTGGAGGGAGGGTAATGGGTGGGGCCACACCTGCGGTGCATCTTAGAATGGGTACAGGCGAAACTTACTAAAGACAGAATACAAATGTCTACATACAACAACTAAGAAAATGCCATGAAGGCTACATTGAACAGTTTGATGAGAATATTTCAGATTGTATATGAATCCTGCACATTGTACCCCTTGATTGCACTAATGTACACAGCTATGATTTAACAATTAAAAAAAAAGATAAAAAACAAAAACAAAATACCTTGTACTTCAGATCTTTTTTGGTGGGTTTTACTCCCAATACCTCCCCTCACAGCAATTGTCAAGGATATCACTGGGTGGGCTTGTAACAGTGGTTCCTGTCTGTAATCCCAGCAAGGGAGTATTGCTTAAAGCCTGGTGTTTGAGACCAGTCTGGGCAACAAAGGGAGACACCGTCTCTACAAAAAATTTAAACATTAGCCAGATGTGGTGAAGCACACCTGTAGACCCACCTACTTGAGAGGCTGAGGCAGGAGGGAGGAGGATCTCTTGAACCTAGGAGTTTGAAGTTGCAGTGAACTGTGATTGTGCCACTCTCCAGCCTGGGTGACAGAGCCTTTTTCTAAAATGAAAAACAAAAAGCTATCAGTCAGAAGAAATTAGGTGGTTAACTGTGCTTCTATAAAGGGACATCTTCCCATTAACATTCTGACCAAAGACTTCTGTTGGGGTGATTGACTAGATAAGTGAGCTTGATTTTTCGTCCAAGAATTCTTTCTCTTTCATTCTTTTCAAGTATTCTGATTACTGTAACATACAGGTAATATTGCATGGTTTTCAGGGGCAGCTGCTTTTGCATTTTAAAACATACTGGTAATTGGAAGTTAGGTTATGATACAATATTGGAAACCTCAAGGAATTGATTCATTCCCCTTCGCCTTTCCACCATTAGTACTTTTTCTTAATGTTTGCAGGAGGACTGTTTAGTCACGTGATTGGCTAAAACAGCCATCAATCAGCAACTTGACTGTTGCAAGTTCACTGAAGCAGAGATTGGAAGATTTAAACATATGTATATTTACCCCATCACCCACTACCTAGTAGGTGCTCAGCAAATATTTGCCAAATCTTACTCAGTTTCAGTATAGCCACAAATACAGAAAGAAAAAATAGGATTGACACCCCAACACAAAAATACTGAACCACCTATGGCTTTTCCTTTGAAAACTTGTACAGTTTTTCAGCTCTAATTCTTGTTACCTGACAATAATTTTACATATATGTCAACACTATTGAAACCCAAGAATATATTTTACTTCTTCCTCCTTAACTTAGAGTCCCTAGTCAATTATAGTGTATTTTAGATGTAGTTGTTTATTACTGGGGATTTCTAGACATGTCAAAAACCCCTGGAATATGATAAAGTTAAAAGCCATGATGTCTGGCGGCACCTGTGGCTCAAAGAGTAGGGCGCCGGCTCCATATACTGGAGGTGGTGGGTTCAAACCCAACCCTGGCTAAAAACTGCAAAAAAAAAAAAAAAAAGCCATGATTTCTTAGAAATGCAGAAAGCTAGTTGAATTAAAAAGCAAACCATTTTAATAAAATAAACATGCTATCTTTGGAACTGATACCTGTAGAAAAAGTTCATATTAAGGCCAAAAGCACATCTTGATTTGCAAGCTATTTATTTATCTTTGGAAGTAATAATAGAAACCGTGTATGGGCTGGGCTCTAATCCTGTGGCTTGCTTTGTCGGATGTCCAGATGGCCTAGCTTTAGCCTTTGCCGACATTTCCTGCTGATCCTTAGAGAAGGGAAATGTGCATCCTGCCTGTACAAATAAAATCTAGACCACTTTCATTTCTATTTCATTGTGTGGGAAGTAGAGTGTTTTATACAGACGGCACAATATCACTTTGTCTAGCAAACAGAGGAGTATGTCCAGAATTGGTAAAAAGCCACATTCTTCCTCCCACTGAAAGTTTGCCCTGTGACTGCTAGAAAAAAGGTTTTGTCTGTGAAGCTGCTTGAGCCCAGGCACAACCCAGAAATGAGCTTGCCTCCTTGTGGTGTTTCAAAGACACTAGCAGGATGCACACAAATTTTCAGAAGAGGTTTTTCTTAGGTTTTCTTGGATTTAGCAGGTAAAAAGAGAACATATTTGCCATTTTTCTGAAGGTGGCCAACCCAGAAATATACAAACATGAGCCAGTATTTTAAAACCTATGCAAAACAAATTCTGTTTTACTTTAAAATGTTTTCTCTAAGGCCAGGCTCAAGGGCTCACACCTGTAATCCTAGCAATCTGTGAGGCCAAGGCAAGTGGATTGCTTGAGCTCAGGAGTTTAAGACCAGCCTGGAGCAAAAGTGAGACCCACCACCTTTCTACTAAAAATAGAAAAATTAGCCAGGTGTTGTGGCAATAGTCTGAGCTACTTGGGAGGCTGAGGCAGGAGGATCTCTTGAGCCCAAATGTTTGAGGTTGCCGTGAGCTGTGATGCCCAGGGTACTCTTCCTGGGGTGACAGAGTGAGACTCTGTCTTAAAAAAAAAAAAAAAGTTTTCTGGGCGGCGCCTGTGGCTCAGTGGGTAAGGCGCCGGCCCCATATACCAAGGGTGGTCGGTTCAAACCCAGCCCCGGCCAAACTGCAACCAAAAAATAGCCGGGCGTTGTGGCAGGCGCCTGTAGTCCCAGCTACTCGGGAGGCTGAGGCAAGAGAATCGCTTAAGCCCAGGAGTTGGAGGTTGCTGTGAGCTGTGTGAGGCCACGGCACTCTACCAAGGGCCATAAAGTGAGACTCTGTCTCTACAAAAAAAAAAAAAAAAAAAAAGTTTTCTATACTTTATACTTCAAAATGATACATTTTATGTTATGTGTATTTTGCCACAATATAAAAGTTTTTGCCAACAATTTTCTCATCTGAAAGGTGAATTCTTATAAGATCTTCTTTGTCAGGGTGACCCTCAGTTAGATGGATGATACCAAACTTTAGGTGGCAACTCGTTTTCTTTCTTTCTTTTTTTTTAGAGACAGAGTCTCACTTTGTTGCCCTTAGTAAAGTGCTGTAGCATCACAGCTCACAGCAACCTCCAGCTCTTGGGCTTAGGCGATTCTCTTGGCGATTCTCCCAAGTAGCTGGGACTGCAGGTGCCCGCCACAATGCCCGGCTATTTTTTTGTTGCAGTTTGGCAGGGGCCGAGTTCGAACTTGCCGCCCTCAGTATATGGGGCCCTACTCACTGAGCCACAGGCACCGCCCAGCAACTCATTTTCAGGATGGAAAACATTAGATGTAGCAATTTTGTTATAGCTCAGAGAAATGAAAACATGTGTCCATGTTTGAAACATGCTGGATGACGTGGACCAGCAACACTACCAACACTGTAGAGGAGTCTCTGGATCTTATCAGGCTCAGCCTGGATGAGTGAATTTATGTGAAAATGAGAAATGACCGAGAGCTTCAGGGCAGATTACATACTTATGAGGAACATTCAAATACGATATTGGGAGATGTGAAACAAACTGTGACTCTTATAGAAATTGATGAAGAAACATACAAAGATATATAAATCAACGAAACAGAATATTCCAATGCTCTTTGTCCAAGGAGATGGCGTTGTCCTGGCTGCCCCTCCATTGAGAGTTGGCTGATACAAACAATTTCTCCTGAAGGAGACTTTGTCCAATTGCCACTTTATGTGCAAAACATTCAAAAGAGAAACCTGCATTCATTTTGGTATTAAGAAATGACCAAGGCTTGGCGCCTGTGGCTCAAGCGGCTAAGGCACCAGCCACATACACTGAGCTGGCGGGTTCAAATCCAGCCTGGGCCCACCAAACAACAATGACCACTGCAAACAAAAAATAGCTGGGCATTGTGGCAGGTGCCTGTAGTCCCAGCTACTTGGGAGGCGGAGGCAGGAGAATTGCTTTAGCCCAGGAGTTGGAGGTTGCTGTGAGCTGTGATGCAACAGCACTCTACCCAGGGCAACAGCTTGAGGCTCTGTCTCAAAAAAAAAAAAATAAGAAAAAGAAATGACCAAGGATTCCTCTACTCCTGCAACAAGTTAATTTGTAGATAACTCACAACTCTTTTTTTTTTTAATTTATTTATTTTTATTGTTAAATCATAGCTGTGTACATTAGTGCAATTAAGGGGTACAATGTGCGGGATTCATATACAATCTGAAATATTCTCATCAAAATGTTCAACGTAGCCTTCATGGCATTTTCTTAGTTACTGTATGTAGGCATTTGTATTCTGCCTTTAGTAAGTTTCACCTGTACCCATTCTAAGATGCACCGTAGATGTGGCCCCCCCATTACCCTCCTCCAACAAAACCTCCTCCCTCCGTTCCCCTTCCTTGGCCCTTTCCCCATAGTCTTGTGCTATAGTTGGGTTATAGCCTTCATGTGAAAGCTATAATTTAGCTTCATAGTAGAGCTGAGTACATTGGATACTTTTTCTTCCATTCCTGAGATACTTTGCTAAGAAGAATATGTTCCAGCTCCATCCATGTAAACATGAAAGAGGTAAAGTCTCCATCTTTCCATGGTATACATGTACCACAATTTGCTAGTCCATTCGTGGGTCAGTGGGCACTTGGGCTTCTTCCATGACTTAGCAATTATGAATTGGGCTGCAAGAAACATTCTGGTACAGATGTCTTTGTTATAATGTGATTTTTGGTCTTCTGGGTATAAACCTAGTAAAGGAATTATAGGATCGAATGGCAGGTCTATTTTTAGGTCTCTAAGTAGATAACTCACAACTCTTAAAGCTAAATGCCATTTTTATTTTTTTCCAACACTTCCAATAAATGTGATCACCAAGGTGCAGAACTCTAAAAAAAAGAAAAAGAATGTGTGTCCAGGTAAACATTTGTACACAAGTGTTCATAATAGTCAAATGGTGTAAACAACCCAAACGTCTGTCAGCTGAAGGGTAGATAAACAAAATGAGGTCTGTCCATGCAATGGAATATTATTTGGCTATAAAAAGGATTGAAGTTCAGATACATGCTGCAACAGGATGAACCTTGAAAACGTTATACTAAGTCAAAGAAGGAAGTCACAAAAAGTCACATGTGAATCAATTTATATGAAAAATTCAGAATACGTACATCTATAGACGAACATTAGATTAGTGGTAGCTGAGGGCCAGAGGGCAGGCAGGGAATTAGAGTGTGGATATGGAATGATGACTAACTGGTATGGGTTTTTTGGGGGGGTGATAATGAAAATGTTCTAAAATGAATTGTGGTGATAGTTATGCAACTGTAAATATACTAAAATCCATGCTATAAATGGGCAGATTGGTATGTGAACTTTTTCAAGATATCTCTATTTGGTCCAGGTTGGATTTTCAACAACGCTTTCTTTTTTAGGGTTCGGAGTACCACATTATTATCATCGCCTTGTGAGTGGGACTGGCACCCCGGCTATAGCTCCAGGCAAAAGTACTCCAGGCAGCACAGAGCTGTGCTGGAAGACAGCACAGGTATTTACCAGGTATTTGCTTATTTGTTTCTCATCAACCTTTTTACTGGTTTTCTCTGCTGAAAGTTTGATATGTAAATTATTTCATATCCTAGAGATAGTCAAGGTCTCAATTTTTGATGTTGTTGATATATACATTTTCACAAATAATTCAATGGTAATGTCCTGTCTACCAAAATATCTTATCTGGATTTATGGTACAACTTTGCCGTGTTAGGTAAACGCTAACTGAGAACCTTCCTGGCATGTTAAGCACAGCTTCTGGGGTTCGGAATAAATGCCTGGCTGGTGAGATCAGCCTTTGGTGCTGGTCATTTCTAGGGTTGGAGGTCATTTTGTAGGTCATGTTTTTTCATTATGATGGAGGTAGTAAAATTATATAACAGTGGTAAACACTTTGGTGAAAATATGTAAGACATCATCAGTCACACTGGCTTCTAAAGATTCATTATGTTTAAGCTTTCAGTGAAAGAGCTAAGACCAAGTATTATCCATTTACTGGTTCACTTTTAAGTACGAATTAAACAAGATTTACAAGGTATTAAATTTTATTTTGACAGATGCTGGGATGTATTTGTTCTTAGTTACATTTTGACCTCCAATTATAGGCCAGTCCATGCCTGGCTGGAGGAGGGTTGGAATTTTTTTCATGTGTTTGTTTTATAATTCCTGTCTGTTTAAGCTGGCAGCCCCTGCCTGGGTGGATTGCAGCTTCATGTGGAAACCACAGTGTAGTGCAGTGTGAATAGCAAACTCTAGAATAGCAGATGTTTGTTCAAATCCCGGTGCTGCTACCTCCTAATTGTGTGCTATTGGGCACATGTCTTTTTTTTTTTTCTTTTTGAGATAGAGTCTCATTTTGTCACCCCAGATAGAGTGCCATGATGTCATAGCTCACAGCAACCTGAGACTCCCGGGCTCAAGCAATTCTCTTGCCTCAGCCTCCCAAGTAGCTGGGACTACAGGCTCCTGCCACAATGCCTGGCTATTTTTAGAGATGAGGTCTCACTCTGGCTCAGGCTGGTCTCAAACCTATGAGCTCAGGCAATCCACCTGCCTCGGCCTCCCAGGGTGCCAGGATTACAGGTGTGAGTCATTGCGCCCAGTCTGGGCACATGTCTTAATGCTTCTCAGAGCCTTCATCTAAGAAGGAAGCGTCAACACGAAGTCATTAATATATAGCAGGCTCAGCATCCATAGCTCAGTGGAATGGGTGCCAGCCACATATACCGAGGCTGGCAGGTTCGAGCCTGGTCTGGGGCCTGTTAAAACAACAATGACAACTGCAACCAAAAAATAGCCAGGCATTGTGGTGGGCACCTGTAGTCCCAGCTACTCAGGAGGCTGAGGCAAGAGAATTGCTTAAGCCCAGGAGTTTGAGGTTGCTGTGAACTGTGTCACCACGGCATTCTACCAAGGGGAGCGACATAGTGAGACTCTGTCTCAAAAAAAAAAAAAAAATTAATATATAGCAGGTACCGGGCAAATGCCAAGGCCTTTCTTAGAGTCTAGTTGCTCAAATGAGGACACTTGAGTAGGGAAGTCCTCAGTTTTCACAGGATTGACAACTGGAAGTGGGTTTTATTTACTGAAATGTTCTCTATGGAGCCCTTAAATGTCCCAAATGTGAGAAGACAGGTTCTTGCCCAGACTCCAGAAGTGGTTTTCCTAAAATTGGATTTCTAGGTAGTGTTTATTTTTTTAACTTTTTTGCAGTTTTTAGCCGGGGCTGGGTTTGAACCCGCCACCACCTGCATATGGGGCTGGCGCCCTACCTTTGAGCCACAGGCGCTGCCCCTAGGTAGTATTTATTGATTTAATCAAATGAATCTGAGGGACCGTGTGGAAGATGCAAAGAGGGAGTGGAGCTTGTACTGTCTGTTGGAAGGAAGGCTCTTTCTGACTCAAGCAACTCCCTCCTGGTAACCAGCTCCCTTGTGTCCTCTCCTTGTACTTGGTCTACTGGAACACATGCCTTCCCAACAGCAGGTGCTTTCCAGAGTCAGTGCCTTGCTCCAGGTCTCTTTTATGTGTAGACACCTAAGCCTGGCTATCTGGGATGAATTAGCCCGAGACAAGCTTGGGTGGCAAACATTCCCCACCCCCCATTCTACCTTGGGCTAGTTTCAGGCCACCAAACATCAAGAGCCTTTTTTTTTTTTTTTTTTTAATTATTGTTGGGGATTCTTTGAGGGTACAAAAACCAGGTTACACTGATTGCATTTGTTAGGTAACGTCCCTCTTACAATTGTGTCTTGCCCCCAAAACATTAAGAGCCTTTTATTTGCCAGAACAGGGTGTGCTGCTTTCACTCATATTGTTTCTCCTCACAACAACCCAGACAGGAGGTACTACTAGCTCCCTTTGCAAGTAAAGAATCTGAGATTCAAAGATTTCAAAACATGTCCCAAGGTAGCACAGCCCCTGACTCCCACATTCAGTGAGATTTCTATATTAACAGCTGATGCCTATGGTGACTCTATAGAGACTGAAGACTTGACTTCTTAAACCTAGATTAGGATTGCAGTCTGGACAGGTGAGGCTAAGACAAAAAAAAAAAAAAAAACAGAAATGCGAAAACCCTCAGACTAGTAAACAGGTTTTTCTCTAAGGCTTGGTCTATGGCTGCCTGGAGTTAGGGGTCGGTAGGTATTGCTCCAGTTTGTTGAGCAAGAATGTTGTGATCCTCTGGCATTGTCCGGTATGGGTTGAGCAGAAGTCTTCTGAGCTGTCATGAACCTGAGGTTTATACTCGTCAGCTTCTACCCATTCTATGCTCCTTTTCTACTTCTCTTTGAATGAACACTATTTGCCCAGGGCTGGTTTCTTGCTACTACTTTACGGGGCTTTGATTATCTCACCTTTCTAACTTGGCAAAATCATCTTAGCCCTGCAGAGTCTGGGCACAGCCTCACTTCCTAGATGTGGAATCTCATTGTTAGGCAATTTAGACACCATCAAGTTACCACTGACTCACCTCATCATATGGTCAAAGTGAATTGGAGGTGAGAGCTTAAAACTTGCTTGGGTACACCTGGGACCCCCTCAGTGGTCCCTCCTCCCCTATGCTCCTCAGTTTATAGGAATTCTCAGGGAGTTCCACCAGTAACCAAACCTTATCCTGTACTGGTCAGACTAGAGTAGTGGTTCTCAAACTTTAGCCACATCAGAAGCACCTGGAGGACTTTTTCAAACAAATGCCTGAGCTCCATCCCCAGAGCTTTTGCTTCAGGTAATGTGGGGCAAAGCCCAGGAATTTGCATTCCTAGCTATCCCAAACAGGTCTATACTTTGGGTTTCTGGGCCGTACTTTGAGAACCACTAACTTAGTGAGTACTTTTAGCAGCCTGTTTAGAGTATGGGCTCATTTGTAGATGGTACATGTGCAGACAGTTTTTTGACTGCAGTTAAGGGATTCTTTCCTCAAATATATTTATGTGTGTATATATTATTTTTCTTTTGAGACAGAGTCTCACTATGTCGCTCTTGGTAGAGTACAGTGGTAGTGTCACAGCTCACAGCAACCTCAAACTCTTGGGCTCAAGCAATTCTCTTGCCTTAGCCTCCCTAGTAGCTGGGACTACAGGCGCCCACCACAAGACGCAGCTATTTTTTTTCTTTTTTTGCTTAGCAGGCCCAGGCCGGGTTTGAACCCACCAGCCCTGGTGCATGTGGCCGGCACCACATGGTTTGGTTCCCTAACCACTGAGCTACGGGTGTGGAACCCTCCTCAAATAATTTAATGAGCATGTCACCCAGCACTACTGAGGAAAAAAATAATTTTTTTTTAAGACAGAGTCTCATGTTGCCCTCAGTAGAGTGCTGTGGCGTCACAGTTCATAGCAACCTCAAACTCTTGGGCTTAAGTGATTGATTCTCTTGCCTCAGCCTCCCAAGGAGCTGGGACTACAGGTGCCTGCACAGCACCTGGCTATTATTTTGTTGTAGTTGTCATTGTTGTTTAGCTAGCCCTGGCCAGGTTTGAACCTGCCAGCCTTGGTGCATGTGGCTGGCGCCGTAACCACTGTGGGATGGGTGCCGAGCCTGCTAAGGAAAATTTAGAAGATACAATTGTGGTCCCTAGAATCCATAATTGCTTTCCTGTGTGAAAAATACTGTTCTACCACCTTAAAGTGGAGGTGGGTGGCAGAAGGCCTGAAGCAGTGATTAAGTCAGGGGCAGCCTCCTGGGGGGAGGAGGCCTTTGAGGGGAAACAAGAGGACAAAAAGTAGTTGAGCAGGTGTACAATGGGGGTAAAGGAAACTCTGGGAGCAGAGACTGCATATTAGAGGATTTGGAGATGGTGCTCTAGGCTAAAAGAACAAGTCTGTTAGTCTTGAGAATTCCACTGTGATTCCAATATGAATCTTCATTTGGGTTCTTATTATATAGTTGGTAGTGTGCCAGACATTTTACCTGCATTGTTTGTTTATTTATTTAATTTTGAGACAGAGTCACCCTGGGTAGAGTGCTATGGCATCATAGCTCACAGCAATCTCAATCTCTTGAGCTTGAGCGATCCTCTTGCGTTAGCCTCCAGAGTAGCTGAGACTAAAGGCATGTGCCACAAAGCTTGGCTAGTTTTTCTATTTTAGTAGAGACGAGGTCTCTCTCTTGCTCAGACTGGTCTGAGCTCAAGCAGTCCACCTGTCTTGGCCTCCCAGAGTGACAGGACAGGTGTGAGGCACCATGTCTGGCAGCATTAACTCATTTAATTCTCATACCCATCCTATGAGGTGTGTGTCCAATTGTAACCCCAATTTGTGTTTGCTAGAGCTGCAGTAACAAAATACCATAAACTTGGTGGCTTAAACAACAGAAGTTACTGTGTCACAGTCTGGAGATGCAAGTTCACTATCAAGGTGCTGTCAGGGCAGGTTCCTTTTGAGAGCAGCAAGGGAAGGATGTGTTTCGACTTCTCTCCTTGGCTTGTAAATGGCCGTCTTCTCTTTCTGCCTCTTCTTATTATCTTCCCTCTCTGTACAAATTTTCCCTTTATATTAGTACACTAGTCAATTTGATCAGAGCCCATCCTAAAGACCTCGCTCTAACTTGATAACCTCTAGAAAGACCTTGTCTCCAAATAAGGTCACATTAGGAGTGAGGACTTCAACATATGAATTTTGAGGAGACACGATTCAACTCCTCAGACCAAAAATAGAAGCTTGGAGAGTGTAGGCAAAGTGTTGCCTATGCCACACAGTCCTTAGGCCAAACCACACAAACTTGCCATTTTGTAGGTCAAAACAGCTGAATGTTGGCAATGTCATAAGGATAAACCTAAGATGTGGCAACACTGGGGCTTGCTGGAACCCAGGTCTGTCTGACTTCCACAGCTGTGTTCTTTCACCTCGTACTCTGCTGGCATCTGGAATTTTCTTTGTTTCTGTCATGTTTCCTTTTGGTTCACCAGGCAGAGCAGTATTGTGGAGATCAGGGTACTAAGTCTAGTCTGTTAGCTTTGGGTTTTGAGTTTCTGGTTATGATACTCTTATATTTTAGTTTCCCATTATTATTATTATTTTTTAAATTTTTATTTATTTATTTAAAATACATAAATGTAAATTTATTTTTTTTGAGACAGAATCTCAAGCTGTTGCCCTGGGTAGAGTGTCATGGCATCATAGCTCACAGCAACCTCCAACTTGGGCTCAAGAGATCTTCTTGCCTCAGTTTTTCTATTTTTTTTTTTTTTTTTTTTGTGGTTTTTGGCTGGGGCTAGGTTTGAACCCGCCACCTCTGGCATATGGGACCGGCGCTCTACTCCTTGAGCCACAGGTGCCACCCTTTTTTTTTTTTTTAGTAGAGACGGGGGTCTTGCTTTTGCTCAGGCTGGTCTTGAACCAGTGAGCTCAAGCAATCCACCCACTTTGGCCCCCCAGAGTGCTAGGACCAGAGGTGTGAGCCACTGTGCCTACCCTAGTTTCCCATTTCATCTGTTATGAAAGGACTACTGGGAAATTATTAGAGTATATGAAGCATTTAAAATTCATGAAAGGAAGGGAAGATATTTTTAAAATGAGGCTTTTTTGGCTATTACATGTAAAATGTTAAATACTTATAAATACATGGTTATTTGAGTTCAAATAACTCAAATAATTTTGAGTCAAATAACTCAAAAAACTCAAATAACTGCAATCAATTGTAGATGAAAATTATTCAGGAAATCTGCTTGGTGCCCATAGCTCCATGGTTAGGGCACCAGCCACATGCCCCAGGGCTGGTGGGTTGGAACCCACCTGAGCTTGCTAAACAAACAAACAACAACAACAAAAATAGCCGAGTGTTGTGGCAGGTGCCTGTAGTCCCAGCTACTAGGGAGGCTGAGGCAAGAGAATCGCTTGAGCCCCTGAGTTTGAGGTTGCTGTGAGCTGTGACACTACAGCACTCTACCGAGGGCAAAATAAGGAGACTCTGTCTCAAAAAAAAAAGAATTAAGATGACCTGGAGCACTAGTTCTTACTTTTTTCATGTCCAAATTTCTTGAAAGGATTCCTTGTGATTCTTCCCCCTTTCCCTCACATTACCTGCCCTTCTCTTCTGCAATTTCTCCTCCCCCACGCCAGCCATTTAGAGGTCCAGTCACTGGCTTCAGGTATCCCTTGGGGCAGGCACAGTACCCACTGAGGAAATTTAGATGGATAAAGGCTCTTCCCTTAGGAGAAACTGTAGTCCATTTGGCAACTAGCAGTCACCTTATTGTGACTGTGGAACCTTGTTGGAACCTTGGGACTGTGGCTATGTAGGGGAGCCTAGGAGGCTTATTTTATGATTCCCATTTAACTTAATAAAATAGAGAAGAAGAAGCAGCAGCTAGTTTCTGATTGGAGGGGAGGGGGATTGTCATTGGAGCCCTGATTTTGGTACTTTACACACAGTTGAATGGTTAATAACAGTTTCTAGTTAAGCCAAAATTTTGATTCATTTAGAGGTAATCATTGTGTAGTGAGATTAGGCAAAACATCCTGAGCAGGATTCACCCTCCACCCCTCCATGTTGAAATTAGTTCATGTTCAAAAGAATTGAGGTTTGAGCCAGACTCAGTGGCTCCTCTAGCACTCTGGAAGGCCAAGGGGGAGGAAGGTGAAGAGTTCAGTTTGAGACTAGGCTGAGCAAAGCACGATCCTGTCTCTACCAAAAACAGGAAAATTAGGCAGACATGGGACACAAACCTATAGTCCCGGCCACTCAGGAAGCTGAAGCAGGAGGATTCCTGGAGCCCAGGAGTTTGAGGTTACTGTGAGCTAGGCTGAGAACATGGCACTCTAGGCTCAGTAACAGAGTGAGACTCTGTCCCCCACCCCCCAAAAAGAAAAAGAATTGGTTTTTGAAAGGATATACACAATTATTTGCTTATAGTTTTCATGGCTGTTTGATATGGATATTTGAAATAATTATTGATATTCAAAAATCAAATAATTACACATATATAAAATTATTTTACTTCAGATCATAATACTGGTTACTAAAATAATTAACTCTGTCTACACACCTTGAAAGTGGCTTCATAATGTGCGAAAGTTATATATATGTATTTTTTTGAGACAGAGTCTATGTCACCCTCAGTAGAGTACTGTGGCGTCACAGCTCACAGCAACCTCAAACTATGGGGCTTAAGTGATTTTCTTGCCTCAGCCTCCCGAGTAGCTGGGACTGTAGGTGCCTGCCACAATGCCCGGCTATTTTTGTTGTTGTAGTTGTCATTGTGTTTTAGCTGGCCTGGGCTAGGTTCGAACCCACCAGCCGTGGTGTATGTGGCTGGCACTCTACCCACTGAGCTACAGGCACTGCTGTGAAAGTTATATTTTTATCTTCAGATGGCTTTAGCTCAGCAGGATAAATATGGCAAGAAAGAGGGATGCTTTCCCAAGACTTAGACAAGAATCGAGATATGTTAGCAACTGGAGGAAGGTCTCAGCAGAGGCAGAACTAGATTAAGAAGAGAGAAGATATGTTAAAAAAAAAAAGTGTCATTGCAAGTAATAACTAGGATTATCTCTGAAAAAATAATAAAAGAACACACTGTTTGTGTGACTTAGTGTTTAGAGTGTAAATCTCAAGGAGAAAATAAACTTTAATTGTTTTCTTTTGAGATAGAGCCTCAAGCTGTCGCCCTGGGTAGAGTGCCATGGCTTCACAGCTCACATGCAACCTCCAACTCTTGGGCTCAAGCGATTCTCCTGCCTCCGCCTCCCAAGTAGCTGGGACCACAGGTGCTCACCACAACACCTGGCTATTTTTTGGTTGCAGCCGTCATTGTTTGGCCGGCCCGGGCTGGATTCGAACCCGCCAGCTCAGGTGTATGTGGCTGGCGCCTTAGCCACTTGAGCCACAGGCGCTGAGCCTAATTGATTTCTTTAAGAATTTGGATCATGACTTTGGAAGCAGGAACAGCTAAAAGTCCCATAAAGTTCTGAAACTGAAGGAAAGATTTCACTCTTGTGCTTACCCTGGCCCTGACATCCCGGATTATTAAAGGATCTGGTGTACCTCCTATAAGCCTAATTTTATTCACTATGACTTCCCACCCTGCTTGTCTCTGTCCACTGTTCTTGGGGAGAGGGAACCTTTTAGCTTGATGCAGTCCTAGCCTCCAAGAACACTACCAGAGTTAGCTTCCCCAGAGATCATGCAGTGGAAAGGCACAGAGACCAAAACCAGGTGTTCCAATCACATTATTTATTCAACTGGAAAACACAGGAGAGAAGCCAGAAGAAAGAGATGGAGCCTGTTAACATAACTAGGTTAGGGCTCGGCGCCTGTAACTCAGGTGGCTAGGGCGCTAGCCACACACACCAGAGCTGGCAAGTTCGAATCCAGCCCGGCCAAAAATATAGCTGGGGGTTGTGGTGGGTGCCTATAGTCCCAGGTATTTGGGAGGCTGAGGCAAGAGAATAGCTTGGTCCCAGGAGTTTGAGGTTGGTGTGAGCTGTTGACGCCACGGCACTTTACCCAGGGCAACAGCTTGAGACTTTGTCTCCAAAAAAAAAAAAAAAAACATAACCAGGTTAGGATACAAAGAGGATAAAAGATCCACACTTCTGGAACCCTGTGCTTATAATGTGTCTCCTTGTGGGTCAGCTTTCCCTGCTGATGCTGTGGTCATAAAGACCACAGTTGAGGGCCGGGCGCAGTGTCTCACACCTGTAATGCTAGCACTCTGGAAGGTCAAGGTGGGTAGATTGCTTGAGCTCAGGAGTTCGAGACCAGCCTGAGCAAGAGTGAGACCTGGCTCTATGAAAAATAGAAAAACTAGCTGGGTGTCATGCCAGGCACCTGTAGTCCCAGCTGCTCAGGAGGCTGAGACAAGAGGATTGCTTGAACACAGGAAATCCAGGGTGCTGTGAGCTATGATCGATGCCAAAGTACTTTACCCACCCTAGTACTCTCTCTGTCTCTCTTTTTTTGAGACTTTGTCTCAAAAAAACTTTGTCCTTTGATCCCCTTCTGTTTTAAGTAAAACTCTCATTTGTTTCATTTTTAAATCTATTCTATAACAAATTCCTTTAACACAAAAATATTCCATTTATTCTGTTTATCTTTAACATATCTTACAATTATCTACACTTAGCATATCTTTTATGAATTTTGCCCGAGTCTTCCAAGCTGCTTGTCTCCTCATTGTCTGTGCTAAATAAATCTCAGGAGTTTCATTTACCTGATTTTTTCTTACCCTCCATACCAGTTTTAAAAAGAACTCTAAGATATTTGGGTGGCACCTGTGGCTCAGTGGGTAGAGTGCCAGCTCCATATGCTGAGGGTGGCGGGTTTGAACTCGGCCCCGGCCAAACTGCAACAAAAAAAACAGCCGGGCGTTGTGGCAGGTGCCTGTAGTCCCAGCTACTCGGGAGGCTGAAGCAAGAGAATTGCCTCGGCCCAGGAGTTGGAGGTTGCTGTGAGCTGTGTGATGCCAGGCACTCTACCAAGGATGATAAAGTGAGACTCTGTCTCTACAAAAAAAAAAGAATTTTAAGGTATTTATTTACCCATTTATGGTATAATAATAGAAGTGGAATGTTATCCAGCTAGAAAAATGTATAGACCTATATTTCATGAAAAATAGTCAAACAATAGTCTCTGTAGAAATAGGTTTTAAAAGAGCATATCGTATGCCAGCATATACCCCAAGTGTGTAAAATTATATACAATATCCACATGCTTATCTGTGCAGAGAGACACTGGAAGTGTGCTTATCTAATTACTAACAGTAGTTGGCTCTGGATGGTGACATTTTAGTTGAATTTTACTACTTTTTTGTGATCTATGGTATAGTTTGAGTAAATTAACTATTATCATTTATATAAGAATAATTGAAATTGGCTGGGCTATGGCTCATGCCCATAATCCTAGCATTTGGGAAGCCGAGGAAATGGGGGTGGGAGGGATATTACTTGATACCAGGAGTTCGAGACCCTTTCTCTACAAATAATAAAAATTAGCCAAGTATTGTGGCCAGTGGCTTGTGGTTGTAGTTCCAGCTACTTGGTAGACCAAAGCAGGACGATTGCTTGAGCCTGGGAGTTTGAGGTTACAGGGAACTATGATAATGCCACTGCACTCTAGCCCTGGGGAACAGAGCAAGACTCTTGTCTCAAAAAAAAAAAAAAGAAAGAAAGAAAGAAAAGAAAAAGAAAAGAAGAAAAACAATCAAAATCCAAATGTATGTGTTTGTATACAAACAAACATAAATAAACATAAAAGGAACTTTGAGAATAGACCCTGTCTTTTGTAAACCAAAGACAACAATGTTTTGTCCGTTTTCAAAATTGTGATCTTCCTGTCTTGTGTCAGTTAACTGTAACAATGTCCCTTTAGCAGAATTTCCTAAACCTCCCTGATGTGGAGAATCCCTTGGGGACGAATGGTAACACTATTAATTCCCCAGCTCCTTCTCAGACCTACTGAACCAGAATTTTCTGGGAGGGACCTGGGATGCTGGTTTTCAGAAGTGCCTCAGGGATTCCCATCATCAGAGAAATTTAGGACACTGTCCTATAGAACATAAGTGTTAGGAGTCCCATTTTCAATTTTATTGATCATCCCCTGAAAGTGCTTTTTCTAGCCCAGTTGCTTTTGTTTGAAGAGGCTGGTGCTAATTAGCATGACTGTCTTGGAAAGCTATTTGCTTGCAGCCTTTTTCAAAGGCCACTTTCAGGCCTAAAAATTCTTTGCAACTCTTAAACAACTTTAATTTGTGTTGACCAGGGGTTTTCAATTCTTAGGGCTAGTGGATTCCGGTGGCAATTAAAAAAAAAAAATCAATTCAGGTGTTGCACCCAGGACTTGCATATCTAATGGGGGCAGTGCTAATTTATAAAGTGCTTTTTTCAAAGTATGTTTTTGGGGGAAAGGAGCTCTGAAATTCATTTAGACACTAGAATGACATTTGAATCAAGGAGTCTTAATTAACTAGCTCACTGTGGGGAGCCAAATCACATTTGTGGTCCTTACCTTTTTAATATTTCGTAGGAAGTGTTTCATGAACTTGGTTCTCCAACATTGTTTGGATAAAATTCACTAAAAAGGAAACCACCATAACAATCACAAAACTACACCTCTCTTCCCACACCATGCCACTGTCCTGTTGGGTGGAAGCAGTGAAAACAAGGGCCTACGAAAGCAGTGGAGAGAATGGGCTTTGAATCTGACAGGCCTGCTACGGTGCATCTTAGAATGGGTACAGGTGAAACTTATTAAAGGCAGAATACAAATGTCTACATACAATAACTAAGAAAATGCCATGAAGGCTACGCTGAACAGTTTGATGAGAATATTTCAGATAGTATATGAAACCAGCACATTCTACCCCTTGATTGCACTAATGTACACAGCTATGATTTAACAATAAAAAAAAAAAAGAAAGAAAAAAGAATCTGACAGGCTTGGGTTTGAAGTCTGTACCTACATCTACTTGGGCTTTCTCTGAAGCTCAGTTTCTTCATCTATAAAGCAGGGGCAGTAATACTAATATACCAAGTCACAGCTTGGCGCCCATAGCACAGTGATTATGGCACCAGCCACATGCACTGAGGCTGGGGGATTCGAACCCTGCCGGGGCCAGCTAAACAACAATGACAAATGCAACAAAAAAATAGCCAGGCATTGTGGCAGGCACCTGTAGTCCCAGCTACTTGGGAGGCTGAGGCAAGAGAATTGCTTAAGCCGAAGAGTTGGAGGTTGCTGTGATCTGTGATGCCATGGCACTCTACTGAGGGCGACATAGTGAGACTCTTTCTAAATAAATAAATAAATAAATAAATAAACTAAGTCCCTATGAGGCATTCCATTAAATGAGTTAATATAGTGCATGAAAAGCTATTGGCACATAATACGCATTTAATCAATCATGTTTATCGGGTGTCTGTTTGGTTTCTTTTTGTTTTTTATGAAGAGTTAGAAGATAGTGGTATCTGTTCCTAAAAAGAGAGTGTGGCTTTCATACACTCTGCTATGTAAACAGTACTAAAAGAATAAAGGCTGTCATAACTCAGCCCAGGGCCTCTGAGGAGCCAGGGCATCCTGCCAGGTCGGAAGAGTTCCTCTATGCTGCATAGCGCTCTCCCTAACAAGGGCTGTCTACGACCAGATGCTTCAAAAGATGCTGCGAGGCTTTCTAGGACTGGAGTTGGAGAAAGTGGTAGAGTCCACTATGGAGGCCTTAGAGATGTCTTAGCTCAGGCTGCTATAACATAATTTCATAGATTCATGGATAACTTCAATAGCAGACGTTTATTTCTCATAGCCGTGGAGGCTGGGAGGTTCAAGATCAAGGTGCTCTCAGTTTAGATTCAGTTCTTGTTGACTTGGAGATGCAATTGAGGTGTGCCCATATAGCCTTTCCTAAGTGCATGTTCAGAGAGAGAGAGAGAGATCCCTTCTCTTCCTTCTATCAACATTAAATAGAATTTTATTTGTTATTTTAAATGAAAACACTATTGTAGGATCTCATTTTTGTTAAAATTATTTTTGTCTCTGGGTAGTCATCTATGTAGCCTTCTGTCTGTATATACTAATGAGTCTAGAATGTTCACCTAATGTTAAATCATTAGGATTTTTAAATTTCCTTTTTTTTTTTGATATAGAGTCTCACTTATCACCCTTTGGAGAGTGCTCTGTTGTCACAGCTCACAGCAACCTCAAACTTTTGGGTTTAAGTGACTCTCTTGTCAAAGCCTCCTGATTAGCTGGAACTATAGGCGCCCATCACAACACACAGCTATTTTTAGAGACAGGATCTCAATCTTGCTCAGGCTGGTCTCGAACTTGTGAGCTCAGGCAATCCACCCACCTTGGCTTCCCAGAGGGCTAGGATTATAGGCATGAGCCACCGTGCCCGGCAGGATTTCTAAATTTCTTAATGTTTTTCTGAACTGCTCAAATGCTTTATAATGAGCATCCTGTTCTTTCAAAGCTCAGTCTAAAAAAGTAACCAAAATGATAATAGTTTTTTGTAACTGTGGAACAATATAAATAGCCTTCTACTTTAGGTTACCTAAATAGAAGAATGTCTACATGAAAATTGGTGCCATCCTTTGGGACATGAAAATGTAGAGATCAGGATACATTGGAAAAATGGCGACTCAGACAACTTTCTGCTCCTTGTACATAATATTAAGATATGGGAACAATCCTAAAGACAGTCTGAAAATTGAGTTACCAGTGAACTAGAGAGAACATGTTTCCCAAGGAAAAGCAAGAATCTTTTATTGCCCCAAAGATTGAAGCAGGCCTTAGAGTTTTTCCAGTGGTTTATAATGTATTCATCTGTGCTAGAAGATATCTTGAAACTAATTTGCTCTCTTTACAAATTTCTTATTGTTCAAATCTGATTTGTTCCATTGTATCATATTTCTAGAACCATCAAAGATTTGAAAGAGGAGCATTTCAATTCAGAAGGCTACTAAGTATTACTCTACGGGGTGGAGAGTTGGCAGGAATATATGGTTCCAGACATAGCTCCCTATACAAATAAGCAGGGATTTTTTTGTCGTTAGTTTTTTTTTTTCCAACTAGCCATGTAGATCAGAGAAGCTAAGTTGCTGCCTAGTCATCGTTCCTCCCCAACTCCCCCCAAAAGAAAGAAAAAAAAAAAGAAGAGTATTTTAACAAACTTTAAAATTGAACAATTGTAAGTAATACATAATAACTAAAACGGAAGGAATAAGCTGTGAAGCCGAATTTTAGGTGCCGTGCTCCTGGTGGTAATTTGGGGGGCTGTGTGGAGTGGGGTGGTTGTTGTGGAAAGGGTCCTGCAAATGAATATGGACCTGTGTTTGGACTGAGGAGGACAGGAGAGTCCGGAAGAGAAGATTTGCTGCCAGGAAAGTGAGGGAATTCCAGGCCTTTTCTCCTGAAAAACCTCAGGTCCCTGGGGCAGGGTTTCAGCTGCTGCTCCAGCACTTTAGTCACACCTGTACTTGAGCAATTTTCCTGACTTGTCACCAGGTGCTTACAGATCTTTAGTCTTCATCACACTCAAGCAGGCTCCCTGTTACACAGCCTTCATCTTCCCCGTACCTATCCAAGGGTACCTGGCAGGCACTGGAGAAAGATTTCCTGGAGGAGAGTTATAATTCCAGTCTGTGGCATTCCGCCTCCCAGTCAGCTCATTGCTCAGTTAACCTGTAGACTTTTCAGTGTCAGTTTCGTTTGTTGCCAACTGATGATACTTTATAGCCACATATAGACATATGTCTACATATGTGTATATATACACCTCAAATCCTAACATTCTTGAGAAAATCTAAGAGGCATTTTGTTTATTAGATTTATTTGAGGTCTTCTGACCAACCTATCTCAGAGACCTTTTTTTTTTTTTGAGACGGAGTCCTTGGTAGAGTGATGTGGCGTCACAGCTCACAGCACCCTCCAACTCTTGGGCTTAAGCGGTTCTCTTGCCTCAGCCTCCCAAGTAGCTGGGACTACAGGCACCTGCCACAATGCCCGGCTATTTTTTGGTTGTAGTCATTGTTTTTTTTTTTTTTTTTTTGTGAGGCCGAGGCTTTATTTTGGAAAAAGCAAATTGAGTTTTAGTTGGGGATAAACGTAAGAGGGGGGTAACCCAGGTGGTAAACTCCCCAGAAGAATGAGCTGAGGGATGGGGCTGAGCCTCAGGTGGGTCTTCTGTTCCATGTGCTCCTGGCACGGCTCTGTGGCAGCCCTGTGAGAGGGTAGACTGGAGGGGCTGCAGTGGCAGCTCACTTGGGCAGGACATCAGAGGACTCAGACACCAGCTTCCCGTCTCAGGTCTCAATCTTCTTCACAACCACAGCCCTGGAGCTGGTGTGGCTGAAGGAGCCGGAGCCCCCACCAGAGCCAAAGCTGGTCTGAAAGGAGCTCAGACCATAGCTGAGGCCAGGGCTTGTGAGGCCCCCATAAGCCGAGCTCAGGCCACCTGAGTAGCCACTGGTGGTCTTCGTGTGGATACTCATGTTCTGCATCCCTGACTCCAGTCGGCTCTCCTCACCCTCCAGCAGCTTGCGGTAGGTGGCAATCTCCACGTCCAGGGCCAGCTTGACATTCATCAGGTCCTGGTATTCACACAGCTGCTGAGCCATGTCCTGCTTGGCCTGATGCAGGGCAGCCTCCAGTTGGGCCAGCTTGGCATTGGCATCCTTTTTTTTTTTTTAATTTGGCCGGGGCTGGGTTTGAACCCGCCACCTCCGGCATATGGGACCGGCGCCCTACCCACTGAGCCACAGGTGCCGCCCGGCATTGGCATCCTTAACAGCCAGCTCCCCACGCTGCTTGGCATCCGCGATGGAGGCCTTCAGGGAAGCCCTCTGGCCTTTGAGAGCTTCGATCTCATTCTGGAGCCGGCTGATGTTGCGATTCATGTCGGAGATCTCCGTCTTCATGTGCCGCAGGTCATCCCAGCCTGCACCTGCAGCTCCTCGTACTTGGTCTGGTACACGCTCTCAGCCTCAGCCCGGCTCCGGTTGGCGATCTCCTCATACTGGGCGCGGACCTCAGCAATGATGCTGTCCATGTCCAGGGAGCGGCTGTTGTCCATGGACAGGACCATAGATGTGTCCGAGATCTGGGACTGCAGCTCACGGATCTCCTCTTCATACAGCTGCCTGAGGAAGTTGATTTTGTCAGTCAGCCCTTCCAGGCGGGACTCAAGCTCCACCTTATTCATGTACACTTCATCCACATCCTTCTTGATGAGGACAAATTCATTCTCCATCTCTGTACGCTTACTGATCTCCTCCTCATACTTATTCTTGAAGTCCTCCACCAGCCCCTGCATGTTGCCAAGCTCTGCCTCCAGCTTCAGCTTCTCCTGGCCCAGTGTGTCCAGCTGTCGCCGAAGGTTGTTGATGTAGCTTTCAAACATGCTGTCCATGTTGGTGCGAGCCGTTTTCTGCTGCTGTAGGAGGTTCCACTTGGTCTCCAGCATCTTGTTCTGCTGCTCCAGGAAGCTCACCTTGTCGATGAAGGAGGCAAACTTGTTGTTGAGGGTCTTGATTTCCTCCTTCTCCTGGGTGCACACGGCCTGAATGTTGGGGTCCACCTCCAGGTTGAGCGGGCTCAGCAGGCTCTGGTTCACTGTGACGGCTGTGATGCCCCCCATACCTCCAGCCCTGGCGTAGCCTCCACCCAGACCCAGGCTGGTGCCCAGGCCACTCCGGAGCTGCCGCTGCCCACCCGAGAGAAGCTCGAGGAGCTGATGCGGGCACCGGGCCCACTGCTGTATGAATGGCTGCTGAAGGCCTGTGCGGCAGAGCTGGACACCTTGTAGGACTTCTGGGTAACCCTGATGGACATGGTGAAGCCTGGAGTAGAGGCAGGTGGGCCAAACCAGAGATTCGAGGAGGTGTGAAAATCTGCTTCTAGATGGCCTGTAGTCATTGTTGTTTGGCAGGCCCAGGCCAGGTTTGACCCCGCCAGCTCCAGTGTATGTGGCTGGTGCCTTAACTGGTGAATTACAGGTGCTGACCCCTGTTTCAGAGATCTTATATACCGTAGTACACCCTGAAAAATGTTGGAAAAAATTGTCCATTGCACAAATACCTAAAATCTAAAAAGAAAGTCATATGTACCACCCTATCTTCTCTGCAATCATTTTTTAAATATACTTTCCTATTTTTTAAATATATTTTTTCACAATTTCACTATTGTCATCACAGTCTAGAGAAAATACGTGTTCTTTGTTGTTGATAATTATGTCATTATCCTTCTTCTTTGCTTGTTGTATAGACTTCCTTATTATAATTTTAAAGAGGGCCTGCTAGGCTGATTAAGTTGATAATAGTTTAATAGCCTGCCACCCCTGGACACTGATGGTTTCCACCTTTCATTATTAGAAATAGGCCTATGATGAAGGGCTGCCTCACACACAGTCACCCACGGTAACCTAACCTCCAGTCCCATCTTGGCGTGGAAACAGCTCTGGCCAAGATAAGCAGTGTTCCTCTACTTAATGAGCATTGTCAGTTCCTACCTTAATTGACCTCCTCAGAGTTCCAGGTTGTTGGCTGCTCTCTTCCTCCTGAAATTTGTTCTTCCCTTGGCTTTTGGACACTGTCCTCCAGAAGGCTTTTTCTTTCTTTTCTGGCAGTTCCTCTTTGGTCCCTGTTCGGGAGACTTGAACTTGCTTCAAGTTCTTTGCCAAAGATGAGTTCTTTCCTTGGTCGTCTCCAGATATGGGAGTCATCTCTTCCCATGTCTTCAACTTCAGTGATACATTAGTGGCCTCCAGATCTCATTCTCTATCCCAAGTCTTTCCACCCAAATATTCACCAGCACATATTAGACACTCGGTGAGTATTTGTTAAATTACTGAACATTTTCACCTGGATAAGCTATAACCCTTGAAAATCAGTTCATAACTGAATTCTTCATCCTTCCTCAAGTCCCTCCCAAGATCTGTTCCCATTCCTGTGTTCTCTATCTTGGTAAAAGCTGCTGTCATCTACTTAGGTAGGTATACCAGAAACTGGAGAGTCACCCTAGGCTCACTTCCCTCCTCGTCTCCCCATATCAACTCAGGCAGTCATCCAGCCTGCTGGTCCACTTCCTGAGTTTCTCTCAAATCTGGCCTTCTTTGTCTAACACTGCCTGACTTCATAGCAACGTCATCTCTCACCTGCATTCCCATAGAATACATTTTTTGCTGGTCTTGTCATTCTTACTCACATCCCTCTCCCACAAGTTTGAACTCCGTCTTCCAAGAAGCTGACCAAGTGATCTTTATAAAAGCCTGATCTAATTCCACTTCTATGTTCAGAGTACAGCCCCCACTTGCCTGGGTAACCTCGCCTTCTGGCCCCTCAACAGTAATACTGTCTCTTCATTCATTGCTTCTCCATACTCATATGTTATTTATTCCCCTTACCTGGAAGGCTTTTCTTCTTCTTTTTGTCTCAAAAACTCATTCCTACCTCTCCTTTAGAATGCATAACAGCCCCACCTCTGTAAAGCCTTCCCTAAACTCTATCCTCGCAACTCAGGAAGGGTGAGGCGCCCCCTCATAGCCTTCTCAGACTACCGTGAGCCTTTAGAGATCCTAGCACTTACTCAAAAAAAAGTTGTTCTTCTGGGTGGTGCCTGTGGCTCAATGGGTAGGGCACTGGCCCCATATACTGAGGGTGGCGAGTTCCAACCCGGCCCCAGCCAAACTGCTACAAAAAAGTAGCTGGGCATTGTGGCAGGCACCTGTAGTCCCAGCTACTCAGGAGGCTGAGGCAAGAGAGTTGCTTAAGCCCAGGAGTGAGAGGTTGCTGTGAGCTGTGATACCATAGCACTCTATCGAGGGCAATAAAGTGAGACTCTGTCTCTAAAAAACAAAAAAAATTTTTTTTTCTGAGACAGAGTCTCACTTTGTCCCCCTTGATAGAGTAATGTGGTGTCATAGCTCATAGCAACCCAAAACTCTTGGGCTCAAGCAGTCCTCTTGCCTCAGCCTCCCGAGTAGCTGGGACTACAGGCAGCTGCCACACAATGCCCAGCTATTTTTAGAGATGGGGTCTCCCTCTTTTTTTTTTTTGTAGAGACAGAGTCTCACTTTATGGCCCTCGGTAGCGTGCCGTGGCCTCACACAGCTCACAGCAACCTCCAACTCCTGGGCTTAGGTGATTCTCTTGCCTCAGCCTCCCGAGCAGCTGGGACTACAGGCGCTCACCACAACACCTGGCTAGGGGTCTCCCTCTTGAGAGGGCTGGTCTCAAAGCTATTTTTAGAGACCAAGTCTTGCTCTTGCTCAGCCTGGTCTCAAACCCATGAGCTCAGGCAATCCACCTGCCTTGGCATCCTGGGATTACAGGCATGCGCCACTGCGCCCAGTTCAAATTTTGCTGATTGCCTATTGTAATGAACTGAGCTCTCTGAGACAGTAGCATCAGTATTTTATCAGGGAATTGAGAGATGTGCTCTGTAAGTACATGTTGGAGAGAAGTTCTATGGATAAATACATTCTAGGAGTGAGGTTAATGTGCGTAACCCCACATGTGAAAAATATTTACTAATAAAATGTTTCTCCAGGCTGGGCATAGTGGCTCATGCCTGTAATCCCAGCACTGTGGGAGGCTCAGGCAGGTGGATTGCCTGAGCTCACGAATTTGAGACCAGCCTGAGCAAAAATGAGACCCCTGTCTCTACTAAAAATAGAAAAAAATAAACTGGCTCAGCGGCTAGGGCACCAGCCACATACACTGAACCTGGTGGGTTCAAATCCAGACCTGGCCTGCCAAACAACAATGACAACTATAACCAAAAAATAGTCAGGCGTTGTAGGGGGCGCCTGTAGTCCCAGCTACTTGGGAGACTGACGCAAGAGAATCGTTTAAGCCCAAGAGTTGGAGGTTGCTGTGAGCTGTGACGCCATGGCATTCTTCCTAGGGTGACATAGTGAGACTCTGTCTCAAAAAAAAAAAAAAACCTGAATCAAGAGGGTCACTTGAGCCCAACAGTTGGAGGTTGCTGTGAGCTGTGACACTATGGCACTCTATCCAGGGTGACAGCTTGAGACTGTGTCTCAAAAGAAAAGAAAATGTTTCCCCGAAGAGTTGTATTGACTTATACTGCCATCAGCAGTACCAGTGTATCAGTGGAATCATGTTTTCAGCAGCCATTTATTGAATGCTTATCATCTGTCAGGTGTTGTGCCAGAAGAATAGTATTCGAGTATATGAATATTTCATCATTTGGAATAGTGCAGTCCAATAGAACTTTCTATATTAATGAAAATATTCTGTATCCGTGCCACCCAACATGCTAGCCTTGAGCTACATGTGGCTACTAAGCACTTGATTCTCATGAGATTTCATTTCTTTTAATTTTACTTAATTTAAGTGTAAATATCCACAGGTGGCAAGTGGTCATCATATTGAACAGCACACCTCTAGAGAGAAAAAGAGGAATTATTCAGCAGATGTAATTGCCACACTCTGGATTCTTTTCTTCTTTTTTAAGTGAGAGTGGTCTGAGCTCACGTCACCAAGGTGTGGCCAGCTCACAAGTGCTATCATTAGTATTAGTCAGCACCACTTATTTTGGGAAACATTTTATAAAGAGGAGTTTACGTCAGGAGAGTAACACCTTGACTTGAGGAGTACAACCAAAATGTCTAAGTCTGGAGATTCGAGGTCAAGTGGGAAACGTTACTCACAGGGCTTTTTTACCCAGAGGTGTGGACTTGGCTTCTTCAAAGGAGGCCAGAAGCATAACACTTCTGGAGAGGCATCTGTTGGACTTGTTTTTCCACCTAAACTGCCAACCTTGTTTTGATTAGGCAGGAAGTGAAGCAACTTCTCAGGGAAAGGGGCCAGCATCTGTATTTCCCCTGGGCAGAGCAGACCTTTTACCTTTTACTTTTTCCTTGGAAGCCTAGGCTGAGTTTTGCTTCCCAATTTAAGGGAAAAGGGGTGTGGGTAACACTACTGCTTTTCTTAGATTTTGAACCCAAAGTTATATTTTTAATCAGCAGTGAGTATCTGGCTTCTCCAAATAATTTATGTGCTCCTAAAAGAGACATACTTTTAAATCGCACGATTCTTTGTACATACAGGACTTTTAAATGAATGAGTGAGATGAATCTGGTCAATAAGCATTTGTGACCTACTGGCAGGCTTTTATAAGCTGATGATGGGAGAGGGAGGAGTTTCGATTTCTTATTGGAATTATTGGAAATGTGGCGAAGAGATAACCTGGAGTATATTGTACTGAAAAGTCTAGTTTTTTTTTTTTTTGTAGAGACAGAGTCTCACTTTACTGCCCTCAGTAGACTGCCATGGTGTCACACAGCTCACAGCAACCTCCAGCTCTTGGGCTTACGTGATTCTCTTGCCTCAGCCTCCCGAGTAGCTGGGACTACAGGCGCTCGCCACAACGCCCAGCTATTTTTTTTTGTTGTTGTTGCAGTTTGGCCGGGGCTGGGTTTGAACCCGCCACCCTCAGCATATGGGGCCGGCGCCCTACTCACTGAGCCACAGGAGCCGCCCGAAAAGTCTAGTTTTAATATTTAATATGAACATCTTTTACCCTCGGAATTCGGTCGGATAAGCAGCCGAACTGAGAAATCGGGTGAGGCTGGCGGTGCAGGCCTTCATCAGGGCAGAAAACTTGGGGTTTTCCCAGGTCTACTCTTCGGAAGGGAACTGCTCCAAAAAGTGGTCCGCAAAATGCCCACGCGACTTCACGGGGGGGTTAAAATCAGACGCTCGAGCCGGCGCCCCCATCTCGCTCCAGCCCTCCAAACTTGCAGCGCTCCCCGGGCGCGCGCTCGGAGCCGGACCCGCCAGCTCCAGGGAGCGCAGCGGAGCGAACCATCCTGCTGACCGGGGGTAGGCAGGTCGGGGGAGTGGACCGCGGGCCCTCCGAGCCCCCGGGTCACCCCTGCCGACGCCCCCGTCTCCTCCCGCCCCCGATCGGGAGTCGCGCGTGCTGTGACCCGCCGCGGGGTTCTCGGGGGAGGGCGCGGCACCGGCCACCCTCCCCCCGGCCGGCGCCGGGTGGTAGCGGCCGGTTTGAGAGTTCCCGGGCCGGGCGGGGGGCGGGCTCACGCCGCGGCGGCGGGAGGAGGGACAAAGGGGTGGGTCTCCGCGGGCCGGCACCCCGGCGGCCGGGGCTGCAGGTCAGTGGACCGACCGGCCGCGTCGAGGAGGAGCGGGAGTAGGAGCGAGGCTCAGAGCTGTGCGCCACGCGGGGACCAGCGCCCGAGATGCCGGTGCGGGGAGACCGCGGGTTCCCACCCCGGCGGGAGCTGTCAGGTTGGCTCCGCGTAAGTGCCTCCTGCGCGGCGCGGTCGGGAGAGGGAGCGCGAGGTGAAGCGGGAGCGCGTGGTGGGCTCTGCGCGCCGCTGGTGCGCTTTGGGAAGCTGGAGTTCTCCCCTGCGGAGGTGGGGAGCGGAAGGGGGCGCTGACGGCTCCTGGCCTCCCTGGCTCCTGGTTTATACTTTAAAGTCTCTTGGGCTTGAGATTAAGTCGTGAGTGGGCAAACTGTCTCGAACCCAGGGTCCTGGATTTCTGCTACTTTGGAAGCGTCGCGTGGTGCCTGTTGTACGTCTTTTGTGTTTCCTTCTCCATTTCAAACCACACTCTCTACTGGATGTAAAGTTGTAAGAATGTGTACGTGACAGACGCTGAAAACTCATCAGACACCAGAATCCGCTGCCTCTGCGGTGTAAAAATATTTTCAGGAAGGAATGGAGATGGAATTTTGGAAAAAGCCACAAAAAGAGAGTGATGGATACACTGCACTCTGGTACTATCCTACTTACCTGTCACCAGTTTTTATTTTATGTCTTCATCTGTCAAGTTTCTGCTGTTACACAGTAGTTTATTGTAAGTTATAAATAATCAGGAGTTTCACTTCCAGGGTTTTAACATTCTTGAAATGTGGAGGAACTTAGGAGTGAATAATCCAGGGCTTAGTAACAAAATATAGCCTCCCACCTCTATTTTAGCTTCAGTTCTTAGGCAGAGTTGCTTCCCCGGCAGCTGTCTGGTCTGAGTAATAATGGTGGTTTCCCAAAGTTCCCAGCCGGGAGTTGTCCCATGATAGAAACTCCTCTGTGGGTGCTCACTCCCTTAGCCAGAGAATGCCAGGAGGGAGAGAGAGAGGGGCCCTGTTCTTCGGTGCTCTCGGTTTTCTGTGCTGGGCGTGCTGACAATCACCGTGGGAAAATAGGCCCACCTGTGTCTGCTTTACTCCTGAGACAGCGGGTGGGTAACTTCTGTCAGGCACACCTAGGAAAGAAACGGATTTCAGTGAGAAATTAGCAGCAGTAATTGCATTTGTTGCAAAATGTCCTTTAATAATCTGCCTAAGAGAATGAAATTTGATTATTCAATGTATTTTCAGAAACAACTCCACTTCCATGTGGGGAATAAAAAAATGGGTAAGAGCGTGCTCCTGCCACAGTCTTGCTGGGAAAGACGGCAAGTAACCGATAATCCGAGTGTCATTTGGGGATGTGGACAGGGTGCTGTGGCTTCTCCATTGTGGGGCGATGCTTGGGGGGTTGCTTTACTGAGGCAATGTTTTGGGGGTGTTTCCTGGGGTGTTTCAGAGGTTATGGCCAGAGATTGATGAAGGGCACTTTTTCACCCCTGAAATGCTGCTGCAACTTTTTCAGTACCACTGAGCTGATAGTGAGCCCCACTGGTGCCAGTCACGGTGTGGGGATACAGAGATGAGTGAGACTCAATTTCTGCCTTTATCTGTTGGACCTGGAAACTTTAGACTTGTTTTGGACCCTGCAGTCTCTCTGTTGGGATTCCTGGGGCTGAGGGAGGGAATGGGCATTGCAGATGAGCACTGTGCAATCTAGAAATACAACAGAGGGTGGGATTGTCCCCTGTGCACTCCTGTCAGGGATCCTTGCTGGGAAGAAAGGGCATTGGAACAGATACCCGACAGTGCAAGCCGGGGCTGAAAAGGGGGCCAGTAAAGCATAACAGGGCTGAGTGAGGCCTCAGTGAAATTATTCTGAGTACACTGTAATGTAGTGAGCGCTCAGTCAAGGGGAGCTGGTATTAGGAACCGAAACAGCTGCTGAAACTCTGAACTCTGAAGTGCGGGTGCTGGATTGAAAAGGAGGCAAGGTCCAGAAGTACAGGTAGGAGGTGCTGGGTCGATTTCAAGTAAAGAAACTGAGAAAAAGGCTCACACTGTCTTGAAAGGCCTTGAATGCCCACAACAGAAGTTCGATGGGGAGGGGTTTGAGAAATCCCTAATGTAGATAGCGCCTGTAGCTCAGTGGTTAGGGAGCAGGCCACATACACCGGGGCTGGCAGGTTTGAACCGGCCTGGGCCAGCTAAACAACAATGACAACTGCAACAACAAAAAAAATAGCTGGGCATTGTGGCAGGCGCCTGTAGTCCCAGCTACTTGGGAAGCTGCGGGAAGAGGATTGCGTTAAGCCCAAGTGTTTGTGAACTGTGAGCTTGAGTATGTGAGCTGTGACGCCACGGCACCCTACCATGGGCAACATAGTGAGACTCAATCTGAAAAAAAAATTTCTAATGTATTTATGGCTTGATCTTTTTTCCTTACAAAGAAGTGAACCAATTCCCCAGTAAACTTATCACCCCACCCCCTACACAGTAAATATTACTATTTTTGAGGCTGTCATAGGCTTAAGACCAATGAATTTTACGCCACCCCCTGGGGAATGACTTGCAGTGACTTCTGCCTACATTTGTTTAACTTTTGATCTAGTTCTTTGTACATTGACAAAAGGTCACAGCCAACTATTTCTCATACAGAAAAGTGTGAGAACTTGTCTATATACTGCTGAAGACAAGGGAGATGATAAAGTCCCACGTTAACTTTGAGTTTGCAAGGTTTTTTGTCCTTAAGAAGGTTGTCTTGGGTGGTGCCTGTGGCTCAGTGAGTAGGGCGCCTGCCCCATATACCCAAGGTGGCGGTTTGAATCCGGCCCTGGCCAAACAAGACCAAAAAATAGCCAGGCGTTGTGGCGGGTGCCTGTAGTCCCAGCTACTTGGGAGGCTGAGGCAAGAGAATCGCCGCCTAAGCCCAGGGGTTGGAGGTTGCTGTAGCGTGACGCCACGGCACTCTACCAAGGGTGATAGAGTGAAAAACTCAGTCTTAAAAAAAAAAGAAGGTTGTCTTTTTAGGAGATAGGTAAATTCCTAAACCTAGGTGGGGCCATTTTAGTACTATGTACAATAAATGGTATGTCGAATAGTAGTTTAAAAAGTCATGCAGATTTGGTTGGGGAGTGGCAGGGAGTATGGGTGTGGTGGGGATGGGGTGAAGAGTTAGGATGGGTTAGTAATCACTGCTGAAACTTTCAACATACTTTCTACCTGGAACACTAGCCACCAGGGGATTCCTTGCTAAATCCCTAGAACAAATCCCATTAAACAGTTGTGGCTACAGACTAATTTATCTAGGCTGAGAGCTGACTCCTAATAAAATGCCTCATTGATTAGTCTCTAAGCAGTAATCAGGGGTCCAACAATTGCTGGCCAGAACAGCCTTGGACTAGCCAGCCTTGGTGCCAAGAGGCATTTTCCAGCAAAGGTGTTTTGGAGTATAATCACATCTGAGGGTGGGGTTGCTCCAGATGTGGGTGGAAGTAAATAAGCAGAATGGTTATCTCAGGTGTTTACCGAGTTAGCATCTTGATCCTAAACTTCAGGGTCAGAGGTCATATTTAACACCTGTTTACTGAGTTAACATGTCAATGGTTAATGTGTGAACTTTGTTAAAGTTCAAAAACTATTTAGGGCCTATTTCACCTTCACAGGAATTTTGTGAGACCCATTTTAGCAAAGGTGCTTCTAGCTAGCAAATTTAGGAGAGTCTAAAGTGGCATAATGATTAAACTTTTTGAAAAGACTGTATGTTTCAATATGATAGCAATGGGAAAACGTTTTCAGGAGTGTAGTCCCAACATCCAGTATTCTGATAGTGAGCTCCGATTTTTGATGGTACCTAGGAAAGCAGTAGATTAAATTTGTCCATTGTTGCATGAGAGGCAGAGTTCCAAGTTGGAAAGCATCCCTCCCACTTTTTCCACTTGATTAGGAAATGCACTTTTTAGAACTTGGCGCTGACTACTAGAGCCCTGAAAGGCCTGGGCGGGCTGGGGCAGTTGCTACTCATATTGGTGACTGTTCCATTCTGGTTTTTACAGGGATTAGTGTCTATCTTATAGCTGGCCATGGCAACCAGAGCTTCAATATAACTTGTGAGCTCACAAGAGAGATTAGGACTGTCACATCAAAAAAAAAAAACACCAAAAAACCTAATTATTTAATTAAGCATTTTCTTTGTCTTTAATGCTGTCCTCAAAATGGTATTTTCCAATGTGTGGCATATAGACAGGTAGTATAGGGAGGGACATATTATCTTTTTCAATTATTGTGCGTGAATATTACATGTTAAGAATTGAAAAACATAGGCTGGGCGCCTGTAGCACAGTGACTACAGTGCCAGCCACATACACCCAGGCTGGTGGGTTCGAATCCAGCCTGGGCCAGCCAAACAACAGTGACAGCTGCAACAGAAAATAGCGGAGCGCTCTGGTGGGCACCTGTAGTCCCAGCTACTTGGGAGACTGAGGCAAGAGAATCTCTTAAGCCCAAGAGTTGGAAGTTGCTGTGAGCTGTTGCCACGGCACTCAACCAAGGGCTACGTACAAAAAGAAAAAAAAAAGAAAGAATAGAAAAACACAAAAGCCAGCATTGAATCTGTTTATTTCATGGCTATATTGCTTAGAACAAGGCAAAAATAAAAATTAAAGCAGTGAGTTTGTTTTAAAAAAAATTACAGCTCTGGGTTGAGTGGTATAAGTGAGGTTAAGGTAGTAATTGTGAAGATAGCCCTTGGCCCCTGAGGTTTGGGCAATATTGCTTAAAATATGGACACAGTCTTTCCCCCACCTTCAAAGTGGAAAGTTAAATTCAGATTGGTCCAGAAAAACCAGGGAAGTTGAATTTGATGGATTTAATGTTAAGCATGTACATCTTGCTCTAAACTACCCAGCTCTCTTATCTGTGATTGCAGATGTTATAATTCTGACTTAATATCTGGCCCAGTTCTCCTTCCTTTCTTTGCTTCCATAAGCATCCCGCAGTTCTTAAGACATTTTTGATATGCTTGAGTGCCAGGGCAGGAAATGGCTTTGGCACTGCTGAGGGACACCACTGTGTTATCAAGTGAATCTCACTTACGATCCATTGCTGAGGAATGTCCTACGGACAAAGAGCCTTACAGTTTTAAATGCATTTCAAAAGGGTGCCAATTGGAAGGATTGTTGTTGGGGTTTTGGGGGTTTTGTTGTTGTTGATGTTTTAAGTGAAGCTTGTATTGGTTTGTAAAATAAGCTTTAACAAAGGATTTAAGAGAAGTCCCAAGCTTTCAATTAGTAACTTGTACTTTAGTCATTTTAAACATCAGCACAGGTATTTGTTTAGTGGCTCTGCCAGATGGTTAAAGTTAAATCAGGTCTTTAACCTTAAAAACATAATGCAATTCTTCTTCTTCTTCTTCTTTTTTTTTTTTTTTTTTAAGACAGATTCTCAAGCTGTTGCCCTGGGTAGAGTGCTGTGGCATCATAGCTCACAACGACCTCCAACTCTTGGGCTCAAGTGACCCTTTTGCCTCAGTTTTTCTATATTTAGTAGAGAGAGGTCTCACTTTTGCTCAGGCTGGTCTTGAACTAGTGAGCTCATGCTATCCACCCACCTCAGCTTCCCAGAGTGCTAAGATTACAGGCATGAGCCACTGTGCTCGGCCAGTGCAATTCTTCTTAACCACTTACACACCATGGTATATTTCAGGCAGTAGTCGGACACATTGTGTAGTAATGAATGTTGATTTTTAACTTTTTTTTTTTTAGACAGTCTCAAGCTGTGGGTAGAGTGCTATGGCGTCATAGCTCACAGCAACCTCAAACTCTTGGGCTCAAGCCATTCTCCTGCCTCCACCTCCCAAGTAGCTGGGACTACAGGCACCTGCCACAACACCCAGCTATTTTTTGGTTGTAGTTGTCATTGTTGTTTGGCGGGCCCAGGCTGGATTCGAACCCGCCAGCTCTGGTGTATATGGCTGGCACTCTAGCTGCTGAGCTACAGGCGCCGAGCCGATTTTTAACTTTCAAGACTGATAGCCTATTTATTCATGTTATAGTTTCTATTTATGTGTCTCCTGTACTCCAGAGGCGGGACAGCAGTAGGAGTGGCAAAAGTGGAGGCTTGATGGGTTCTTCGGAATAAAACATTTGTGTTTTAGGAAGCTGACCAGGCTAGAAATTTTCAAATCATACATTAATCGTGGCAAAGATCTTATGTCATATTCCTGAATAAAAATGTTTACTAAAATTTTCCTGTGTGTGCAAATGCAAACTTTAGAATTAATATGTAATTATTATTTCTGTTGTAGACTTAATCAGCCATATAAAATATGTGTTATGTTCACAGGAAAAACAATGGGATCATCTCTGGAAACTTTAATTATAGTATGCCTCATCCTACAGCCATATAATTCCAGAACTAAGTATTAATGTATGAGTTAGCGACAAGGTAGGTGTTTGGATGCAATGTAGGTATATGTTGTTGGAGGGAGTTATGGGATAGTTCTTTCTGATAGGTAACAGTTACTTTAATGAATAGAGAATGATTAAAATCCAGTTATATCTTTGCCGTTGTATTACAGAAAAACTTTGATAGAGGTGTGAGATACTTTAGATTTTGTCACTGAACAGAGGAAATAATGCTCATCAGTAGGACTTAATGATCTCTTCTAGGACCTTTGTTCTTCTGAGGAAGAAATTTTGTTTCCAGAGGCTGGCCGTGGTGGCTCATTCCTGTAATCCTAGCATTCTGTGTGGCTGAGGCAGGCGGATTGCCTGAGCTCACAGGTTTGAGACCAGCCTGAGCCAGAGTGAGACCTCATCTCTAAAAATAAATATATATAGCCGGGTGTTGTGGCGGGCGCCTGTAGTCCCAGCTACTTGGGAGGCTGAGGCAAGAGAATCACTTAAGCCCAAGAGTTGGAGGTTGCTGTGAGCTGTGACTCCACAGCACTCTACCAAGGGCAACATAGTGAGACTCTGTCTCAAAAAAAAGAAAGAAAGAAATACTGTTTCAATTGTAGCTGTTTGTTTCCCATTCATTGAGTAGTAAAGGCAGCATTCTGAGTTGTAGGTTGTGTTTCTTCCTGTGCCTTCCATATTAAAGAAGGCACACCTAAGAACCTGGCACGTGGAGCTTTCCTGGGGACAGGAGGATTAAGGAATGTGTTCTTCCAGGGGCATCCAGCCCACTCTCAATCCCTAGAAGACTATTCCTAAATGTATCTGGCAAAGCAGACGAAATTATCTGAGGGAATTAATTAGCAAAACTAAGCATTTCTGGTTTTGAACAGAATGAATCATTCAGAAGGAACTTCCTGATGAGCTCAGTTTTAGAAGCCTGGTTCCTTCCTCACCCTTTAGACAGGCTGAATCAATTGCCCTCTCATCTGTGATTGGTTAGGTCTGCACATGCCAGTATTTATTCTAGCCCCTATCACATCTGCTTTGTGTCACCAAGCACTTCCCATCAGCTATGGGCCCCTCCCAGTTCTGAGTCATCTTGGTAACCCCAGAAGCTGAGTCAGGTACCAAATACATCCACGACCCATTTACTCCAGGGGACTGACTTGATTTGGGGAAGGCTTGTTGCCTAAACTAGTCAGAATCAAGGACTAATTGAGAATTTAGAAGAGTGGATTGCTGACATTTATATAGTGGGTGTGAATGATAGTCTGTGAGAATTGAAAGCAAAAATCCTACAAAAAATTGTGGAATTACATCTAGACGTTTTTTGTAGTGGCAAAGAAGCATCAGCCGCACCCCTGATTAGCTGGGTGACTTTCACTAAATCTCGTAACTCTAGTTCTCAGTTTCTTTATCAGAAAATGAGTAGATATAGTTGATTATCTTATAAACAGTCTTTTGTGGGTACTTAATATTCTGAGGGTTCTAAGAGTCTGAGTATAAAGCCTAGACAACATTCTAAATAATTTCTGTTCTTATCTGAAAATGCTTCTATGTTCTTTTAAATTGTTTTTTGTGTTATTTTTCTTTATATACATATATGTATGTTTTTCTTTTAAAAAGAGGTTCAGTGGATTCCGAAAGGCGGAAAGTCTCTCTTAAAAGATGAACTGGGAGCTGAGGAGTGGTTGATAGCTGTTTAGCTCATGGAGTGATGGAAAGATCTATTATTCAGTTGCAGTTTAAATAATGTACCAGCTGAGCGTGTGCTGGATTCCTTACTCTGTAGCCCAAGCCAGCAACTGCAGCCATCCTGCAGAATCACCTTCTCGACAATCCTCTTTCTCTTCTTCTCCACCCTTCCTAGTGAAAGCTGCAAACTGGGAGCTTTTTCTCCATGGACTTCCCCAGGGCCACCCTCCCCAGGGCCACCTTGTCCCAAAACAAGATCTCAGGAGAGGCAGGCCTACAATTGGGAGCCCTTTCTGATTTGTTCGTCATAAGTGTGCTGAAGGTGAACCTATTGGGTACTATTGCAAAACCTCATTGCTCACAGACTAAATCACCAGCTGTCGTCTGAGTTTGAGCGTAACTTCAGGCACACAGGAGTTTTCCAGTATCACCTCAGGCAGATTATTTTACTGTCCTGGGATTGGTCTGTTTAGTGTCTGGGTGAGTTTTAAGAGGGGAGAGAGATTGTGGCATCTTACACATCACTGAAATTTTCCAGAAATGGAACTGGAAACGTTTGTGCTTTTCCACCTGCTGCTAGTGTTAGGGGCTAAAAACAGGCAAGTGGGAACACACAGAAATGAAGAGGCTCTGAGTTCACTTCGAGCAGAAATGTGAATTTTAATCAAAGGTCTGGGAGGAAATATTTAGTCTACTTATGCTGCTTGAGCATACAGTTTGGCAGATGACTTTGGGGGTGAAGGAGGATCAGGAAGAGGTGGAAAGATAGACTCAATTTATTGAAGAGCTGGGATTAAAATTTACTTGAAAAGTTTTCCTAGAAACAGAGGTATGCCCTCGAAGCCTGCTTACTCATAATGAAACCTTTTCATTTTCTTTTTGAGACAGGGTCTCACTCTGTCATCCAGGCTGGAGTACAGTGTGGTGCAGTCATGGCTCACCGTAACCTCAAATTCCGAAGAGTTGGGACTATAGGCACATACTACCATGCCTGGCTCATTTTTTATATTTTCTACAAATGGGGTCTTGCTGTGTTGTCTGCGTTGGTCTTGAACTCCTGGCCTGAAGCAGTCCTCCTGTGATGATGCTAGGCATGAGCCCCCACACCTGGCTGCTCTTTCTGCGTTATCAATTTATAAAAAAAAATTTTATTTTTAATTTTCCTGGATACATATCCATACGTATTGGTGTTACTTTTATGGTATTTCATTGAAGTGTAATTTATACACAGTAAAATGAACACATCTCAAGTGGTATGCTTGATGATTTTTTTGGTGGTAAAATACCTATACACTAAACCTACCACTTTATTTTAAATTGTGTAATTCAGTGGCATTTAGTATGTGTGCAGCGTGCACCCACCGCCCCCGGGTAGTTTCAGACTTGGATGAACTTTTCCATGGATGTGTTCTCCTGTGTGGTTACCACCTAGATTAAAAACTAGGACTTTACTCCAGAAGGTTCTTTTGCCACCCTGCCCACAGGGGGAACTGGACCCATGTACATAAAATCAAGATTTTGTGTCTGGCTTCTTGTTTTCAACCTAACCTTTGTAAAATTCATCCACGTTGTTAGGTGAGATTCAGTACTTGTGTAGTAGTGAGTAGTATTCCATTTGTATGAAATTGCCACAGTTTGCATATTCTTCTGTTGATGGATATTTTGGTGATTTTCAGATTTTTTGCTATTAGAAATGAAGCTGGTATGGAAGAGACCTACACATTTTTTTGTGGACATGGGCACCCATTTCTCTTGTGTAGGTTCCTAGGAGTAGAGTCCTGGGCCAGCAGTTAGACCCAGGCATGTAACTTTAATTGTGTAACTTTGAAGTTACACAGGCCTGGGGGTGGGGGTGAATTCTTTTGTCCTGCCGCTTGCTTGGCCATAGGCACTTTACTTTTTTCTCATGTTCCATTTTTTTTTTTCAGCTGTAAAATAGGCATTATATAACCTGATAGTCAGGGTTCCCTGAGGAAAAAACATCATTCTATCTATTTCAAGGAGAAAAGGGTTTCTTTTAATTTTTTTTTTTCTTTCGAGACAGAGTCTCACTATGTCACATGGGTAGAGTGCCGTTGGGCGTTACAGCTCAAGCAACCTCCAACTCTTGGGCTTAAGTGATCCTCTTGTCTCAGCCTCCCAAGTAGCTGGGACTACAGGCGCCTGGCGGTTTTTAGTGATGGGGTCTTCCTCTGGCTCAGGCTTGTCTTGAACTCCTGAGCTCAAGCAATCCACCCGCCTCGGCCTCCCACAGTGCTAGGATTATAGGTGTGAGCCACTGCACCACAGCCTGAGTAAGGGGTGTCATACAGAGTATTAGATCCCTCAGAATGGTGGTAAGGTAGGAGGAGTGAAAAAAATCACTGCTGGCTTTGAGATTTGTCCCACAGAAAGTTAGAAAGTTGTTCTGCCCAGAGCCAGAAAACCCTTCCACCCTCTCAGCTCTGCAGCCCCAGGCAGGTGAGAGGGAAGGGACTTGGAGATAGCTGTAAAGCCCCGGTCTGGGAAATCCAGCTTTTGTCTGCTGCTGCTGGTGCTGCTGTGGCTGCTGTAGGAAAAAGACAAACAAAGGGCTTCTGCTTTCCTTCACCCTTCCAGATCCTAAACACATGAACTTCATTGGCAGAACCCTGTTGGCAAGGGAGTTGGTGGCTTCTGGCCTCTGGTAGAAACAGAAGCCTAGTGCCAGCAAATGAAAAATGGCATCGATGATTCCTGGGCTGGCTGTGGGTGCAAGTAGATGGCCGTGGTTATAATTTATTATCATCATCATTATTCCTCAAGAAGACAGTGCTGCTGCAGTCACCAGACCGATTGCTACAATGCATGTTTAGAGTCAGACCTTCTACTTATAGGCACTTAGAGTTACCTGCCACAAATGCTGTTCTTTCTCTGGAAGGGTCTCAGTTTCTGGCTTTGAGACTCTAGTTTCTAGGTACTTTTCTGTAGAAATTAGCTTGAGAATTTAGGTTTTTAGCTTACAAGTTAATGTAGGTGAAAGTGGGTGACTTGATTCTAAGAACTGCTGCTTTGATGTAGAATTTTATGGAACCTAATGAGTTTTCTTTTTGAAGTCATTCTAATTTGTTACTCTTTAATAAAGTAAAAGGTGATATATAAATCTGGTTTATAGATGGGCTTCTGCCCCTCTTCCCCACCTTTAATGTCCTTTGTTTTTGACAAATGAAATGGGAGGAGACGAGATTTCTAAACTGTTTTGTACCTTATATCTCATGCTGACAGAAGACTCTAGTCTACAAAACATTTGACTGTTGTATTGGTAGCTTATTTTATGAAATATGAACTATAATGTATTGCCTTTAAGACATTTAAGACTTTTTCAATTTTGATAATGTCCTGTCTGTAATGATGTCACATGTGGAAAGAACTGAGTTTTCATTAACTCTAGAATGTCTGAATTTTCCTTCTCCTTCAAATCTTTGTTCCTATTTTACTTCCTAGGGACCTTAAGGTGGTTAGCTATCACAGAGTGACCGCGTGATGTATTGATTAACTTTTTTGTTTTATATCTGTAGTGCTACTTGTGAAGCCTCCTTGCAGAGAAATTTGAAGAGCGAAGGAAGCAAATATCCTAAGTGCAAAGATAAGCATGATAAGTAACTCTATTTCAGCCACTGTTTTAGCAGTTGGAGCCAACTGGCTATTTGCAAAGCTTCCTTAGATTTGAATGTGCTAGAAATATATTGACAGAATACCATTTTATCTTTTTTTCTCTAGACTTTTAGTCGGCCAGGGCTAACGATGGGTGTCCAAACAGTTTACAGTGGCTGATACAATGAACAAAGGGTTTCACTGTTTGGAGAGCAGAAAATAGAGCCGGAGGGGAGCCTCTTATGGGCACTGACCTAATTCACTCCTTCGGTAAAAATGCTTGGTTTTATTTATATATATATATATATATGTGTGTGTGTGTGTGTGTATTTATTTATTTCTAATCCACATGTTCATAAACATTTAGGCTAGTAGTGTTACCACTTGAGGAAGAGATCTGTGATGTCGCTTTGTGTATTTTTATAAAGTACAGCCTTTATTTTTTTTGGCAATAACCTTTAAAATAAAAAAGAAATTCAAGTTTCTGGTGTAAACTGATAATTGCACAAGTTAGGGAAAGGGAAGAAGGGCAGCTAAAATGACATCATCTTCCCCCTTAGTCCCTGGAACCTCATCACAACCAGGAATTGGTTAGTCACCTGCTTTTTAAAGATAAAGTCCTCTGTGGGCTCATTGCTGAGAAATGGTGGGAAACAGAACCGGGTTAAAAATAAAATTTGGCTATTGCTGAATTTCTTAATGATCATGTTTGTGATTTACTTTGTCCAGAAAACATAAATTGGCAGTGTTTTTGCTCTTTGCCATGATCACAGAGAGTACCGCAGTGCAGTCAGCATGCACCACCGTGGTATCGCTCGCCTATTTATTAATAGGAGCAAAGGCGTGTACACACGTCTGGGGGCAGCTGGGAAGCCTCTCATGGCTCAGTAGTAAGCTCCAAGTAACAACTGCATTGTTGTTCTGAATTGTCCTTGAGTGTGATTGGATGTTAGATATAAATGTTGACCTGATTGGATTATATCCTGGCAGTGACCCATCCTGAAAAATAGCAGTCCAGACAGTTGCCAGACTTACTCTTTTGACTTTTATATTGAGGATAATGGTTTATGCAGAGAAGCATCGTAGACACTGGGATGCTTCCAGTCTGTCTGTCTCTCCATCTTTCGTCTGTTCCAGTGTGGATCTGTTGGCTACGTTAGTGTAGTGTAGTCAGCTGCACGGACAGTCCCTCATCCTTCATCAGTACGCGTATAAGTGACATAAGCTTTCTGATTGGGAAGAGCTTCATTAAGGTGAATGCTTGGAAACAGTGACCTGTTTTTTTTTTTTTTTTTTAAGTCCTCAATTAGATACTGAGTGCGTGTGTTTATCCTTTCAGAAGAGCAGTGTGTTTTCAGTGAGAGTCTAACGGGCCTGGATTCAGCCTAGTGTGGGGGGCGATCTGTTTTGACATTAGGTAAACTCTTTAGCTCTCGCGGACAGGTCTGGCTCTTTGCCTTCTCAGGTATGGTGTAGAATACTTGCTCAGTAAACGAGGGAAGGTAAAAGGAAGAGGGAGGAGAAGGTAAGTCCCAAAGGACTGTAATGTGATGGGCATGGACGTGTTTTCTCCCGCCTTCCTTATGATACTCCTTAGCCCCCTGAAAATCCCCTTTGCAGGAGGCTTGGAGACCTTCTGAATCCACACCTTTGGATTAATGGACTGGTAAGTCTGAAATATTCGTTAGTGGAGCCTATAGAACAGCTCTGAGGCTGTGTCCTTAGATTTTTATTTATGTAATGCGGTGTTTTTGGGGGTAGCCTCTCCAGCTGAGTTCTCCCAAGTGTTCAGTGGAACTCTTGATCTCTGAAAATTCTAAGCAGCGAGGGAGCCCATGAGACAAAGGAAGGTGTGGTCGGTTTTGCTCTGTGCTGTGAGACCACTGTTAGTAAACTTTTCCCTAGTGAGGCTGGGCGGGGCACCGGGGACTAATGCATTGTTAGGGCCTGGGTGTAGCTCTCACGGAATCCTCCCAGTTGGTGGGGAGGTAGGTGTTAACCCTGTTTTATAATTGGGGAATTTGAATCTCAGAAACATTAAATAACTTGCTCAGTGTTACACAGCTGGTGTGACAGAGAGGGAGTTTGACCTAAGGCCCATTTGACAGATTCGGAACATTTAGGTTCTTTTTACTCCACCAGCTTCTGCTTTTGGAGTCAAAGAGGCAAAGAAATAGAAGCTCAAGATCGTTTTTGATTTTTAGGAATTTGTACAGAAATATTTTTACCCCCAGACAGTCATGAGTAACAATAACATATTACTGTTGTTAAGAGATGTCTTCGTTCATTGGAGACCTGTGTGCATCTGTTACCATATGAGGCCCCAGAGACGCTACCATGACTCTAAGACATAGGCTGTGGGGAAGGAGATTGCACATACAGTGAGCTAAAAAATCACAATTTTATTGTAGGACTATTAAGAATATATGGAATCTTCTCAAGGAAGGGTATTCACTTCTCTATCTTCTCAAGGAAGGGTATTCATTTTTCAAGTCTGTAGCCTCTAGTTTGGCTGTGTTGTGCCATCAACCCCTTCCCTCTAAAGCTGTTCCCCCCCACCCCCACAGAGTTTTGCTATGTCACCCTCAGTGGAGTGCTGTGGTGTCACAGCTCACAGCAACTCAAACTACTGGGCTTAAGCAATTCTCTCGCCTCAGCCTGCCAAGTAGCTGGGACTATAGGTGCCTGCCACAATGCCCGGCTATTTTTTTTGTTTTTGTTGTTGCAGTTGTCATTGTTTAACTGGCCCAGGCTGGGTTCGAACCCACCAGCTGGGTGTATGTGGCCAGCGCCCTACCCACTGAGCTACAGGCGCCGCCCCAAAGCTGCATTTTTTTTTTTTTTTTTTGAGATAGATTCTCACTGGTCACCCTTAGTAGCGTGCCATAGTGTCATAGCTCATAGCAAGCTCAAACTCTTGGGCTCAAAGGATCCTCTTGCCTCAGCCTCCCAAGTAGCTGGGACTACAGGTGTCCACCACAACACCCAGCTATTTTTCTTTTCCTTTTTTTTGTAGAGATGGGGTTTCTCTCTGGCTCGCTTGTTTTGAACCTGTGAGCTCAGGCAATCCACCTGCTTGGGCCTCCAAAGTGCTGGAATTACAGGTGTGTACCATTGTGCCTGGCCCAAAGCTGTTGTTAAGAGAAGCTTGTTGTGGTTGCAAAGCACACGTGGGGGATGTGGATTTAGAATTTAGATATGCTATGTCTGGGAACTTGCCTGTTGAGGGTCAGAATTCCATCACAAATTTTATTTATTTATTTTATTTTTTTGAGACAAGAGTCCCACTAGGTTGCCCTTGGTAGAGTGCCATGGCATCACAGCTCACAGCCTCAAACTCTTGGGCTTAAGCGATTTTCTTGCCTCAGCCTCCCGAGTAGCTGGGACTACAGGCACCCACCACCATGCCTGGCTATTTTTTGTTGCAGTTGTCATTGTTGTTTAGCTGGCCTGGGCCAGGTTTGAACCTGCCAGCCTCGGTGTTGTGGCTGGCACTGTAACCACTGTGCTATCAGGTGCTGAGCCATATCACAAATTTTCTTAAGGTCAAAGTTTGTCTCTCAAAATAGCAAATACCTCCAGGAGGTTGAGACTATCAGACATTCACACTTTAGTGTGAAGTAGACCAGTTGACTTTACTCCCTGTTCAGAAACCATATGTGTTGATAAAGTGAGATTGTCTATTCATTTTGAAGCCACAACATTTTGGTGGCTGTGTAGGCATTGAGGAGTACTGGGTGTTGGCCTTGAAAACCAGAGCAACCATACACCCTGAGGCGTAGAAAGAGCCAGAAAGGCTCCACGTACAAATTTTACTTCTTTCCTATTTCCCCCCGGAACTCTATAAAGGGTGCTTTTGGTCTGCCTGGCTCTTCCCTCAGGACCCAGAATCGATGGGTTAGTTGAGTTTCCATGAGTTCCATGTCTGAGGTTGTGTTGACATTTAAAATATTGAGTCTTGGCTCTAACTCAGCTGTGACAAATGGTGGATATATTGTTCTCACCAGATTCTAAGTTGGACTTCATGGTGGGCAGCGGAAACATCAGTGCTTGTACTCTGCTCTTTAAAAAAAATTCTCCTAAAGCAGTTTGCCTTGAGTTGTGAGTGCTTCCTTGTCAGTGCCTTTTTCTGAGAGTGCATAAATCATTTCAGCTTGAGATCAAGAACCAGGATTTTACTTCTCTGCGTCCAACACATTTCTTCCATATAGTATCTTCCTGATACGTTTGTTGATGATACTAACAACACAGGTCTCTGCTTTGAGCATTGTCTGCAGCAAGATTTTGGTCTCAGGCCAGCTTCTCTTGGAGTATTGATTAGAAATTGTGAACAAGTTCATATTTTAGTTTAGGTAAAAATATAACCAGATGGCTAGGCATGGTGGTGGTTCATGCCTCTCATTCCAGCACTATGGGATTATAGTTTGAGAGTTCAAGACCCAGCCTGACCAACATAGTAAAATCCCTGTCTCTGCAATTTTAAAAATTTTTTTTTAAACAGAGACTTATTCCCTTGCCCAGGCTAGGCTGGAATGCTTTGGCATCAACCTAGTTCATAGCAACCTCAGACTTTTGGGCTCAAGTTATCATCCAGCGTCAGCCTCCCAAGTAGCTGGGACTGCAGGTGCCCACCACAATGCCTGGTTAATTTTTCTATTTTCAGTAGAGACAAGATATCACTCTCGCTCAGGCTGGTCTCAAGCAATCCTTCCACCTTGGCCTCCCAGAGTGGTAGGATTCCAGCCATGACCCACTGGGCCCAGCCTTTCTATAAAATTTTTTTTTTAAATTAGCCATGTGTGGCTCGGCACCCATCCCTCAGTGCGTAGGGCACTGGCCACATACACCGAAGCTGGCAGGTTGGAGCCCAGCCCAGGCCTACTAAACAACAGTGACAGCTACAACCAAAACATAGCCAGGCGTTGTGATGGGCGCCTATAATCCCAGCTACTTGGGAAGCTGAGGCAGGAGAATTGCTTAAGCCCAAGAGTTTGAGGTTGCTGTGAGCTTCGACGCCATGGCACTCCTCTGAGGGTGACATAGTGAGACTCTGTCTCAAAAAAAAAAAAAAAAAATTATCCACATGTGGTGGTGCACACCTGTAGCCCCAGCTACTTAGGAGGCTGAAGCAAGAGGATTGCTTGAACCCAGGAGTTTGAGGTTGCTGTGAGCTATGATGCACTCCATCCTGGGTGACAGTGAGACCCTGTCTCTGAAAGAAAAAAAAAATTGTACGTATGTATGTGGGAAATTGCTACAAAACCAAGTGTAGCATTCCCTTTGAGTTGACCTAACTTTGTGTACTCATTATGAACTCATTAAGAACTTGCCTTTTATTAATTAAATACAAGAAACAGGCTTGGTGCCTGTAGCACAGAGGTTATGGCACCAGCCACATACACCAAGGGTGGTGGGTTCTAACCCAGCCCGGGCCAACTAAACTGCAACAAAAAAACTCCCAGCTACTTGGGAAGCTGAGGCAAGAGAATCGCTTAAGCCCAAGAGTTTGAGGTTACTGTGAGCTGTGATGGCACGGCTCTCTACTGAGGGCAACATAGTGAGACTGTCTCAAAAAACAAACAAACAACAAAAAGCAAAGAACACTTAGAACACTATTAAGCACATACAGTGACTAGATCCTGTGGACAACTCTAAATCCTGCTGAGGGTAGAAGTGAAAAATGAGGTGAAAGAAAACAGAAATCAAGACCTGTGTGTGCCTTTACCAGCACTCACATGAGCACCTTGCAGGTGAGGCCCCTCATGTTGATAAACGGGTGCCTGCACATCAGCCCTCCATTCCTAAATGCTAAATTTTGCAGACTAGTGGTTGGCAAGCTACAGCCAACTGCTTGTTTGTTTCTTGTTTATTAGCTAAGACCTGTGCCTTTATTTTATTTTATTTACTTATTTTGGGACAAGGTCTCACTCTGTTGCTTAAGCTAGAATACAGTGGCATCATAAATAGCTCACTGCAACCTCAAACTCCTGGGCTCAAGCAATCTTCCTGCCTCAACCTCCTGAGTAGCTAAGACTACAGATAACACCACCATGCCTGACTTAGTTTTCTATTTTCAGCAGACACAGGGTCTTGCTCTTGCTCAGGCTAGTCTCTAACTCCTGACCTCAAGCGATCCTCCCACCTCAGCCTCCCTGGTGGGCTAAGGTTACAGGGGTAAGCCACTGCACCAGGCCTGTTCTTATATTTTAAATAGTTACATTTTAAGGCTGGGCACTGTGGCTCACGCCTATAACCCTGAGCCAGAGCCAGACCTTGTCTCTAAAAATAGCTGATCATTGTGGCCGGTGCCTGTAGTTCTAGCTACTTGGGAGGCTAAGGCAAGAGAATCGCTTAAGCCCAAGAGTTTGAGATTGCTGTGAGCTATGACGCCACACCAATAAAGTGAGACTCTGTCTCAAAAGAAAAAAATGAGTTACATTTTACATGGTTATATAAAGTATCTATATGATTTTTGCCTCTTGGCGTGCAAAACCTAAAATATTTACTGGCCCTTTGAGAAGTGTTTGCTGGCCTCTGGTTCAGACCTCCAGAAGCAGGGGGCTTGTTCTTGTTCCTCTGCAGTCTGGGGATAGCAGGTCAGGATGCTGACTTGTGGAAAGGTGCTGGTCGCATGAGAATACCTGCTGTCCCTCTTGGCTGTGGGAAAGCAAAAGGGACAATGGGGTTGGCCCCGAGGGCTCAAGGGCAGGTTTGCTTTGGTTTCAGCCTAGCATGGTGACACGATGATGGGGGCCAGTTGAAGTTACAAGTATAGATTTCCTCTGGGGTCAGCAGTAGTGACATACATGTAACAAAAGGTGTACATTTAAAAGCACATTTTGTTTTTAGGATGTAGAAAGACCTCCAAGCTGAAATGTCCCTCTGTGATCAGACATTTCTGTCTACATTTCAGATGTTCCTATTTCTCTGGATTCCCATTTTGTCACATATACTGTTTTTGTGTTTCTAGGTTGTTGACTGTTTCAAATTCCAAACAGTTTAGGGCGGTGCCTGTGGCTCAGTGAGTAGGGCACTGGCCCCATATACCGAAGGTGGCAGGTTCAAACCCAGCCCCAGCCAAACTGCAACAAAAAAATAGCCAGGTGTTGTGGCGGGCGCCTGTAGTCCCAGCTACTCTGGAGGCTGAGGCAAGAGAATCACCTAAGCCCAAGAGCTGGAGGTTGCTGTGAGCTGTGATGCCACAGCACTCTACCAAGGGCAACAAAGTGAGACTCTGTCTCTAAAAAAAAAAAAAAAAAAATTCCAAACAGTTTGAATTTATTTTCTGTCAGAGGAAAATTCAGAGTAACAATAAAGTACTGGTGGGGGTTCAGAGTCTTAGAAAGGAAGAGCATTCCTGATGTTCTTTTGGCTCCAATTTGCACAGGCTTTGTGCTAACAGACATGTCAGTGACCGCCCAGCTCAGTTAACTGTCAGGATTCTCTATACTTACTATTCCAGGCCTTTCTAAATCCTAAAGACAAACATCATTCTGAAGGTGGGGACTGTCCTATGTTATTAGGTCTTTGAAAGTTGGGTACAGCTGTAGATGCCTATAATCCCAGTTACTCAGGAGGCCAGCCGGGGCGGGGTGATCACTTGGCCTCAGGAGTTTGAGACCAGCCTGGGCAACATGGTGAGACCCTGTCTCAAAAAACCCACATAAAATTCTCAGTTGATTCTCATGAAAACCTTGCAAGGTAAGTATCATTTACTTGGATGCTCAGAGACTGGGGTTCTACAGCTGGTTAGTGGCAAACAAGGAACTTAAACTACTTGGAAATCGAAGCAGTTGGAGAAAGCTTGGTGTGTTAGTTTGTTTTTTTTTTTGAGACAGTTTTGTTTTGTGGCCCTCGGTAGAGTGCTGTGGTGTCACAGCTCACAGCAACCTCAAGCTCTTGGGCTTCAGTGATCCTTCTGCCTCAGCCTCCCAAGTCGCTGGGACTACAGGGGCCCGCCAGAACCCCCAGCTATGTATGGTGTGTTTGTTATTGTCTGCCCCTCAGTCCTCAGACCCCAAGGGAAGCAAAGTCCTAAGTCATCTTGCAGATGGGTTAGAGGTCTTTTTTTTAGAGACAGAGTCTCACTTTGTTGCCCTCAGTAGAGTGCTGTAGCATCACAGCTCATAGCAATCTCCAGCTCTTGGGCTAGGGCGATTCTCTTGCCTCAGCCTCCCGAGTTGCAGGGACTACAGGGGCACCCGCTACAATGCCCGGCTATTTTTGTTGCAGTTGCCACTGCTGTTTTAGCCGGCTGGGGCCAGGTTCGAACCCGTCACCCTCGGTCTATGGGGCCAGCACCCTACCCACTGAGCCACAGGCGCTGCCCGGATTAGAGGGCTTGATTTGGATTTTCCCTCAGTAGACAGATTTGGGTGGTGGTTAGTTGTTCTTCTCGAGCTGAACAGTCCTTGGTAGTGCAGTTTGTTCCCTCAGTGCTTTGTCCTGCTGTGTGCGTCCGTCCATTTCTCAGAACATTTAGTAAACATTTGTTGTCCTGGTACCATTCTTTGACCCAATCTCAATAATATACTGCAATGGTGGCTTTGGGACCTGGGTGGACATTACAGGTTTCTTTTGTCTTTCCTCTCAGGGCCTTGGATGGATGCTGCTGCGGGAGACGGCCTCACTGTGTGTGTGATCAGTGCCGGGGTCTCCCCGTCTGCCTTCTTCCCACTGCCCATGTTCAGTGACCTGCCATGGTTGACTTGGCCTTATGTTTCTTTCTTTCTTTCTTTTTTTTTTTTTTTTTTTTTTTTAGGCAGGGTCTTACTATGTTGCCCTCGGTAGAGTGCTGTAGCATCACAGCTCACAGCAACCTCAAACTCTTGGGCTTAAGTGATTCTCTTGCCTTGGCTTCCTAAGTAGCTAGGAATACAGGTGCCTGCCACAATGCCCAGCTGTTTTGTTTTGTTTTATTTTTGTTGTTGTTGTCATCATTGTTGTTTAGCAGGCCCTGGCCAGGTTCGAACCCACCAGCCCCAGTGCATGTGGCCAGCACCCTAACCACTGAGCTACGGGTGCCAAGCCTGGCCTTATACTTCTTCTCTGCTTCTCAGTAAAATGAGGAATTTAGAATCAAATATATAAAAATAGAAACCTGCTTGTGCCATTGACTTGCCTCTGACTTTTACTGTCTTTACTCATAAATAAGAGAACAGGATCTTTCTGGAAGACCACCTCCCCACTACAATCTACCTCCCCCTCTGTGCCCCAGCTGTGGTGGTCTCTTGTCCATCCCACCTCAGTGGGCCACGTTCACTGCTTCTGTGGGGGCAGTAAGAAGGGGAATTCCTTCCTGAATTCCCCGAAGAGGCCAGCTTCTGCTCTTTTGCACCTCTGGGTGCTCCGCCTTCATAGCCTGTATGACAGTATTAGTTTGGTATCACTGGATTCTTGGATTGCCTAGAGACCCCGCTAGCCCATGAGCTCTGTGTTTATTATCCCCAGTACTCACTGTTTAATTTCTAGCATTTAGTGCAGAGGCTGGGTAAAGGAGATGCTTAATAAATGTTTGTTGAATCAATCAACTAATGGGGTCCATTTCCTAAGTGAAACTTTAACTCTTATAGTCCTTTCTCCTGGAAATTATTAAATATGTTCTGCTATACTAGTTGGGTCCAGTGATCAACAGTTAGAAAGTGCTTCTTCCAATTTCCAGATGGCTTAAATCCCTTTGAATTCCCAACAGCACCAAGAGCAGAGTCAGAAACTTCATAGGGTGTTGATTGTAATACATGTTTTTAAAAAATATATTAATGAACAAAGACAAAAGGATAATTTTCTGCTATTAATTTTCAAATTTACCTTGGCTTTTATAAAAGCTGTAGTGGAAGAGTTTTACTGTAACCATTAAAGTCCATTTCTAATTTCCTCTAAATTATAGTTTGAAATTTTCAATTTGAAGGGAAAGAGCCATCTTTTTATTTCTGCATGACTGCGCCACCTAGTGGATAATACAATCTGTTACTAGGCAGTGGCGTTTACCATTTTCCTAAGCCCAGATTCCACCAAAGGGGAGGGTTGGGTGGTACCTTTTTAAGCCTTTAGACCTCATACCTTTTCTGCCAGTAATTTTTGTTACTAGGCAAGTAAGAGTTTTTTGAGAAGAGCTCAGTATTGTTTTATTCAGAATTTAAAAAAATATGTTGAGCCACATATCTCTGACATTTCCCACATCACCAATAAAGGATCACAATGCAAAAACTGTCATTAAAGACAGTTTACATAATAATGACATATGAGGTACTAGTTCAGAGGATTAGGTCTTAAGTTTAGAAACACGACTATTTGAAATGTCTGAACTTTTTTCTTTGATATAACTTGCTTCAATTCCATCTATTTTGTTTTATTATTAAGTCAAAATGGTCAGTAAGGCTGTTGCTTTGCGTTTTCATTATTTTTAGTAGCTTGGCTTAGGCTCCCACATTTCGTTTGCCTCTTTGCTGCCCCCACCTGGGATGGAGTGTGTGCCAGCTTGACAGAGCGATGCCTTATTCCCTCTGTTGATTCCCACTAGGTGTAATGGGCGCCCGTTACTGTGCTGAGTATACCATGTAGTAACACTTCAGTTACCAAGTTGGTGAAGTACGTAACAAATACTTGTGCAGCTGAAACCATAAATTGTACGCTTTTAAATTTTATACACAGATTAATGGTTTAAAATAAAATTGTCTTACTTATAGCTGGTTAAATGAGTATTTTCGCAGTGTCATTGCTAAGTTTTATCATGCTACATGAGGAGTTCACAATCTTCGCGCGCCTCCCCCCCCAATCTTTTCCTTCTGTAGGAAAAAATTTTAAAAAGGGATTGGGGCCGTGACTCACGCCTGTAATCCCAGCACTCTGGGAGTTCAAAGATGTGTGCATTGCTTGAGCTCAGGAATTCTGAGACCAGCCTGAGCAAGAGCAAGATCCTGTCTCTAAAAAAAAAAAAAAAAAGTATACGTGTGTGTGCATGTGTGTGTACACATACACGCACACACACATATATATATATATTTGGGTGTTGTGGTGGGCACCTGTAGTCCCAGCTACTCTGGGAGGCTGAGGCAAGTGGATTGCTTGAGCTCAAGAGTTTTGAGGTTGCTGTGAGCTATGATGCTATGGCCCTCTACCTAGGTTGACAAAGTGAGACTCTGTCTCAAAAATAAAAAATCTCTTATGGCTGGGCACAGTGGCTCACACATGTAATCCTAGCACTCTGGGAGGCCAAGGTAGGTGGATTGTCTGAGCTCAGGAGTTCAAGACCAGCCTGAGCAAGAATGAGACCCTGTCTCTTAAAAAAAAAAAGAAAAGAAATAGCCAGGCATTGTGGCAGGTGCATATAGTCCCAGCTACTGGGGAGGCTGACGCAAGAGGATCCTTTGAGCCCAAGAGTTTGAGGTTGCTGTGAGCTATGATGCCATAGCACTCTACTGAGGGTGACAAAGTGAGAAAAAAAAATACCAAAAGGATCCTTGAAGTACAAAAATAAGTATGGATTCTGGGAATAAATAGTGTTTCTTTTATTCTTGCACTGGCATTTGAAAAACCTGGCAGGCTCATGGAAGCAGTACTAGTAAATTGCTAAACGAATAGGTCATTTCATATGAAGAGCTTAGAAATGTTTATGCTTTAATCCAGAATTAACTAGAAAATGGGGGGAGGGGAAGAAGCTATATGCCCAACAGTGTTTGCCATAGTATTAGTTATAATAAGAGAAAGCTGGATACAGAACAGCTTATATGACTGCTGTGGTAAATAACTTCTAGACTAAATGTGGCTCTTTACAAATTTACTAAAATGACATAATTTTAAACATTCAGTTCCTCAGTTGCGTAGCCACATTTCAAGCACTCAGTAGCCACGTGTGCCTCAGGGTTGCTGTGTCGGCCAGGGCAGCTGTGGAACCTTCATCATGGCAGGAGCGTCTGGGAGCACTGCCAGACCGACGGATGCTCCCCAAACTTTCTATGTACATATTAATCACACGTGGGCTTTGGTGAAATGCATATTCTTGTCAACGAATACAAGTTAGGGCTCGAGATTCTGCAGCTCTAACAAGTTTTCAGGGGTTGGCCATGGAACATTCTTGCCTTTATTCCCTGATTCTATAGGAAAAGGGCATCTTTGACACTCAGGACCCTGTGTATAGGTTTGTTGGCTTTAAGGCACTAACCAGGCTTGTAGTATATGGCAGAAACATCGTGTCTCTCTCTTTTCTGTGTGAGCCATCCTCTCAGGGTGCCTCAGGTCTGGGAGGAACAGTTTACCTTGTGTATTTCATATGGGGCCAACCCTGCTGGGAGCAGCTCTAATAATTGGTTTTCTAACCTGCCTTTTGACAAAGCAGTTTATAATCATCTTTGTCTTGTACGTATTATGGGGTGGTGGTTTGTATGTTTGTTTGTTTTCTTAAAGTGAAGCTGTATTTTAAAGTTATATGGGCTTAGTCCGATTTAAAATCACAGGGTAGTGCGGCACCTGTGGCTCAAGGAATAGGGCACTGGCCCCATATGCCGGAGGTGGCGGGTTCAAACCCAGCCCTGGCCAAAAACTGCAAAAAATGAAAAATAAAAAATAAAATCACAAGGCAGACAGTACTTTGTCCTGCCAAATTAGCACCTTCCTTTTTGGCTTATTAATGGCTTATTTGTAATTACAAATAAGAATGGTATGTTTATACCTGATGGCTTAGTGTACCAGAACTATGAACATAGAGGTCTTCAATATAAATATTGCTGAGGTTTTTATTTCTTTCTTTTCTCTCTCTCTCTCTCATTGTAATTGGACCCATGCAGATCTGGATTCAAATTGTTATCAGCCACCTATTAGCTGTAGGGCCTTGCCATGGGTAAGTTCCTTGATCTCTTGTGCCTTATATTTTCAAAGATGAAAAAGGGAGGACTTGTAGGGTTTCGAGGATTAATAGGCAGTAGCCAGGCTGCATGTGTTGTCTCACGCTTATAATCCTAGCACTCTGGGAGGCCGAGGTGGTAGATTGCCCTGAGCTCAGAGGTTCGAGACCAGCCTGAGCCAGAGTGAGACTCTGTCTCTACACAAAAAAAAAGCCGGGCATTGTGGCAGGTGCCTGTATAGTCCTAGTTATGTGGGAGGCTGAGGCAAGAGAATCACTTAAGCCCAAGAGTTGGAGGTTGCTGTGAACTATGATGCCACAACACTCTACCGAGGGCCACAAAGTGAGACTCTGTTGCTCTCAGTAGAGTGCTGTGGCATCATAGCTCAGAGCAACCTCCAACTCTTGGGCTCAAGTGATTCTCTTGCCTCAGCCTCCTGAGTAGCTGGGACTACAGGTGCCTACTACAACACCCAGGTATTTTTAGAGACGAGGGTCTTGCTCTTGTTCAGGCTGGTCTCAAACTCGTGAGCTCAGACAGACTGCCCACCTCAGCCTCCAAGAGTGCTAAGATTACAGACATGAGCCACTGTGCCCTGCCTGAGACTCTGTCTCAATTAAAAAAAAAAAACAAAAAAAAAAACAGGCAATAGCCGTAAAGCACTTAGCACATTATCTAGCATACTGTTAACACAGCGAGAGGATGTGTCAGGTGTGTGTTAACTAAGGCACAGCCATTAGGAAGTTTGTGTATATGTATCTGAAACTAACTATTGAAAGAGGCAAAAATGAAGTCTGACCAGACCCTCCTCCTGCTCCCTTTCCTTACCAAGTCAGTGCAGAAGAGTCACTGAGGTGGATTCCCTAGAACCCGGCCAACTGTTTGGAAATAGCCATCACGCTCACCAAGGAATGTTGTCCGAGTGACTGAGCACCAGCCACTGTGGGACTTGTTTGGATTGAAGGCCAGGGATCAGTCACCAGTAGGTTTTAGGAGGCACAGAGGTCTGAAAGGGGCAGGGTACTTCATTGGAAACGATTGCAGGGTTAGAATCAACCCTCTGCCACCTCTGACTTGTTTGACCTCGACCAGGTTATTTTACTTTTCTGACTTCAGTCTCCTGTGAAATGAGTAATAATTGTGACATCAATAGCAGCTAAAACTGAGCATTCACTCTGTGCTACTCATTGCCTCGAGTTCTGTGCATGCGTTATGTTCTCACAGCCACCTGGGAGAGCTGAGTCTTATTGCTGCCCATGCTTTACAGATGGAGGAAACTGAGTCCAGGAGAAGTTGAGTAACTTACCCAACGGAAGTGGTGGAGCATGGAGTTGAATCTACGTTTTCTGACCATGGAATCTAGGATGTGTTCTTTTTTTTTTGCAATTTTTGCCCGGGACCAGGTTTGAACCCACCACCTCCAGTATATGGGGCTGGCGCCCTACTCCTTTGAGCCACAGGTGCCGCCCCTTTTTTTTTTTTTGAGACAGTCTCACTCTGTTGCCCTGGGTAGAGTGCCTGGCGTCATAGCTCATAGCAACCTCAAAGTCTTGGGTTTGAGCAGTCCTTTTGCCTCAGTCTCCCAAGTAGCTAGGACTAGAGAGTTTCACCACAATGCCCAGCTAGTATTTTTTTATTTTTAGCGGAGACCGCGTCTTGCTCTTACTCAGGCTGGTCTTCGATTTACTAGTCTCGCCCTCCCAGAGTGATAGGGTTACAGGTGTGAGATACCACACCCAGGCCCTAAGTATATGTCTTTATCACATTTGGGCAATCAACTGAGAAAGGCCTCGCTTTAAAAGAAAAGAAATGTATTTTTCTTAATTATGAAAGTACTGCATGTTTATTATAGAAAATTTAGAAAGTACAGAAAACACAGAGAAGAAAATAAATACTATTTATCATGTATCCATTCAAGGATAATTATTGTGAAGTTTTTGTTATATATTCTTTGCAGCTTTTAAAATATATAGATTGTATATGTGTGTATGAGGATGTGCCTCAGCCTTCCAGAGTGCTGGGATTATGGGTGTGATCCACTGCGCTGGGCCCTCTCCTAATTCTTCGTTATTTATTTAAATGTATGCAGATGTTTTATCTAAGATAAGTAAAAGGTAATGTGGCTTTAAAAAGAAAACAAAACTTGGGTGGCGCCTGTGGCTCAGTCGGTAGGGCGCCGGCCCCATATACCGAGGGTGGCGCCCCATATACCCAGCCCTGGCTGAACTGCAACCAAAAAAAAAAATAGCCGGGTGTTGTGGCGGGCGCCTGTAGTCCCAGCTACTCGGGAGGCTGAGGCAAGAGAATCGCTTAAGCCCAGGAGTTGGAGGTTGCTGTGAGCTGTGTGATGCCATGGCACTCTACCGAGGGCCATAAAGTGAGACTCTGTCTCTACAAAAAACAAAAAAAAACAAACAAAACTCAGTAACTTAGCTACTCTTCAGGATAGAGTTGTATTAGTTCTGATGACCTATCAGAAACTACTGTTCAAACTTCTAGATGTATCTTTTTTTTTCTTTTTCTTTCTTTCTTTTTTTTTTTTTTTTTTGGAGACAGAGTCTCACTATGTCACCTTCGGTAGAGTGCTGTGGCATCACAGCTCATAGCAACTTCAAATTCTTGGGCTTAAATGATTCTCTTGTCTCAGCCTCCCAAGTAACTGGGACTACAGGCACCCCCACAACGCCTGGCTATTTTTTGTTACAGTTGTCGTTGTTGTTTATCTGGCCCGGGCTGGGTTTGAACCTGCCAGCTTCTGTTATGTGGCTGGCACCATAACCACTGTGCTATAGGCGCCCAGCCGTTTCTTTTTTTTTTTTTTTTTTAAACTTGGTCTACCTAGGCTGTGTGTGGAAAAGCACAGATCTCATTCTGCCTGTAGAAAAGGAATCGGATGGAGTCAGGTACCGGCTTCAGGTCCCGTCTCTGACAGCGGGAGCAGTATAGTCTCTGGCCTCAGCTTCTCAGTTTGCAAGATGGGGCCAGGCTCAGGCAACTGATGGGGTTGTGGGCATTCAGTAAAAAGTTTTATAATGAGCCCTCAGTGTGGTACCCAGCTGAATGTTCATGTCAATAACTTCCTTTCCAGTTCTCATAGCCATCTTGTCTCCCATCTCCAGGGTATGTGTTTTAAGGCTCCCAAGCTATAGACTAAGGCATTTCCACATGTCTGTCCAGGCTGAGAATGTAGAGTCCTGTATGTGTTACGTTGTATTGAGCAGTTCACTACCCTGCCACACTGAGAACTCACGGTGTCTTGAACACAGCTTGCAGGTTTTCCCTCCTGTCTCTGAACACGCTGTTCCCTGTACACAGGATGTCCACCCACCTGACTGTCAGTTGTCATGTAGCCTTCAGCTCACATAGAGCCCACGTGGGGGTGGGAGCCTCCCCGCGGCTGGCACACACCTCCCGCCACCCCAGGCCTCCCATCAGCTCCACATTTTGTGTACTTGCTACGACCTCCTCACTCACCCAGCCCCACCCATATGGCCTTTTTTCTTTCATAAACACACTAAGCTTGTTTCTCGCCTCTGGGCCTTTACCCTCAGCAATCTGGAAAGATGTCTGGATGTCTGGATTTTCTTACAATGAATTCTTTCCGAGCTCGCATCCCATGACACTTACTGCCACCTGAAATGACAGTAAATATTGACTTGTTTATTATTCCTTTGCTCTGTTGGAATCCTCCCCATGAGGAATGGACCTTGGCTTGTATCCCCCACCATCCACAGCAGTGTTGATGTGTTGTAGGTACACAGGGGATATTTGTGGAGCGAGTCACCGACTTGTAATTACTTGTTGACACATCCCACTTTCCCAGGGACTGTGTGACTGCCTTAGGGGACTGTGAAAGTTAGGAATCTTTGAGAAGGCATACGCTTAAAACTTGTGAGGTCTCACTGGGACTGCTGGTCACCAGAATGTCCTTCAGTGCCACTGGTGGAACAGGTGCTGTCTGAACAGGTTGCAGTGGTTCTCCTGTTTTTCCATGGCCATTCTGTGCTGTCCCCTGCCCCCTTTCTTTGTCAAGGTTGTTTCCCATTTCCCTGTGCTGTTCTTTGGGCCCTGAACAAACATTTCCCCTAATCCCCAGTCCTCTTTGTTCTTTCAGACACATCTCTGTCTCTTGCTCATGGAAACCTTCCCTGGCCCACTTGTCCAGATCAGGTGCTGGCTCCATGGCACTTCCTGAGGACAGTGCTGTTATGTTTGCTCTTTATTTGATCCTTACAAATTGAGGATCAGAGCACATTGTCCTTGGTAAATATATGTTGAATGAATGAGTGAAGAATTAGTGATGGCTGGCTTGGCACCAGTAGCTCAGTGGCTAGGGTGCCAGCTACATACACCAGGGCTGATGGGTTCAAACCCAGCCCAGGCCTGCTCAACAACGATGACAACTGTAACAAAAAAATAGCTAACAAAAAAATAGCTGGGCATTGTGGCAGGTGCCTGTAGTCCCAGCTACTTGGGAGGCTAAGGCAAGAGAATCACTTAAGCCCAAGAGTTTGAGGTTGCTGTGAGTTGTGATGCCACGGCATTCTACCCAGCCAGGGCAACATAGTGAGACTCTGTCTCCAAAAAAAAAAAAAAAAAAAAAAGAATTAGTGATGGCATTTTTGCATTTCCATGCCCATGATAGCATTTTTCACAATAGCCCAAGTATCCATTGATGGGTGAGCAGATAAATAAAACATGTCATGTACATATAGGGGGAAATTATTTAGCCTTACAAAGGAAGGAACTTCTGATACATGTTTCAATGTGGGTGAACCTTGAGGACATGCTACATGAAGTAAGCAAAACACAAAGACATATATGTTTTATGTATGTGACGTATCTAACGTAGTCAGATTCATAGAAGAGAAAAGTAGAAGGGTGATTGTCAGAAAATGGTGGGGAGGGGAGTTGTTTAATGGGTATAGTTACAGTTTTGCAAGGTGAAGAGAGTTCTGAAGATTAGTTACGTGACATGTGAATATCTCTTCCTGCTCCTGTAACAAAATACTTGGAACTGGGTAATTTATAAAAAACAAGGCATTTATTTGCCTAGAAGAGCAGATCTGGTGTCTGGGGAGGCCTGTTCTCTGCCTCCAAGATGGCGCCTGTTGCTTCATTCTCACATGGAGGAAGAGGTGGGCTGGCAAAGTGTGCCCCCCTTCCCCCCAGCCCTCTGTAAAGGCACTAATCTCATTCCTGACGGTGGTGCCCTTTTGATGTAAGCATCTCCTAGAGGCTGTCATAGCTCACAGCAACCTCAAACTCTTGGGCTCAAGTGGTCCTCTTGCCAAGTAGTTGGGACTACAGGCACCTTCCACAATGCCTGGCTATTTTTAGTTACCAGAATCTCGCTCTGGCTCAGGCTGGTCTTGAACTCCTGAGCTCAGGCAATCCACCCACCTCAGCCTCCCAGAGTGCTAGGATTACGGGCGTGAGCCATGTGTAACTTTTGACTTCCCTAAAAATATAACTAATAGCCTGCTGTTGACCAAAAGCCTTATCAGTAGCATAAACAGTTAACACATTTGTGTATGTTATATGTATTATATACTGTATTGTTATAATAAGTTAGGAAAAAGAAAGTGTGAAGAAAATAAGGAACAGAAAATACATCTCTGTTCATGAAGTGGAAGTGGATCATCATGAAGGTCTTCGTCCTGGGCGTCTTTATGTTGAGTAGGCTGAGGAGGAGGGAAAAGAGGGCCTGATCTTGCTGTCTTGGGGGTGGCAGAGGCAGGCGAGGCAGGCAAACTCAGTGTAGCTTTTATTAAAAAGAAGACATTCATTTGTAAGTGGACTTACGCAGTTCAAGCCCATGTTGTTTGAAGGTTGCCTGTACTCAGAGATGGTCAAGATGGTAAATTGTGTGTCTTTTTTAGCACAATTAAAAAGAAAGGAATTAGTATTGCCAGAAACTGACTTCTGGAAAGCATGTAAAAAGATCCAGAACTAAATTCTGCCTGTGACTTCTGGGCAGTATTTGGCCAGGCATGGTGGCTCATGCCTATACCCTAGCACTCTGGGAGGCCTAGGTGGGTAGATTGCCTAAGCTCATGGGTTGGAGACCAGCCTGAGCCAGAGCAAGACACCGTCTCTAAAAATAGCCGGCCATGGTGGCAGGTGCCTTGGGAGCTGAGGCAAGAGAATTGCTTAGCCCAAGAGTTTGAGGTTGCGGTACTCTACCGTGGTAAGAAAGTGACACTGTGTCTCAAAAAAAAAAAAACAAACATCATGGTAAGCTCAGGCAGTACTGTCAGAGTGAAGGAGTGAGCTGGCCCCAGCTGCCCGGGTTCTCTCTGTTCTCTACTCCCAGGACCCTGTGAGCCAGCCCCTGGGAGGAGCCTGCCTGGTGTGGAGGGTGCCTGCTCAGCTCCCACAGGTCCTCCTTTGTACCCCCTGCCCTCTCCAGTGTGAAATTTCAAACAAAAAAATGACATTCATTTTCCATCCTGGTTAGCTGTTAAACACTTAATGAAGAACTGTACTGAAAACTTGTTCTTATCGCATCCTAGGAAAGCACGCGAGCAGTTTCAAGAGCCCATTCAGCACTGGCATGAACACTTCTTAAAGGTTGCCTTATTCTTGCTGACCTTGACCCTCTGAGGCAAGATGGTTTGGGGATTTTTTGTTTTTTTTTTTTTGAGACGAGAGTTGTTGTCACTATGTTGTCCTGCCCTCGGTAGAGTGCTGTGGCATCACAGCTTTCATATGAAAGCTATAAATTAGTTTCATAGTAGGGCTGAGTACATTGGATACTTTTTCTTCCATTCTTGAGATACTTTGCTAAGAAGAATATGTTCCAGCTCCATCCATGTGAACATGACAGAGGCAAAGTCTCCATCTTTCTTTAAGGCTGCATGATATTCCATGGTGTACATATACCACAATTTATTAATCCATTCGTGGATTGTGGGCATTTGGGCTTCTTCCATGACTTAGCAATTATGAATTGGGCTGCAATAAATGTTCGGGTACAAATATCTTTGTTATAATGTGATTTTTGATCAAAACTCACTTTCTTGCCTCTTCTGTTTCCTATATGGTCCTCATTCGTGATTCAAATGTATATACATCTCAATCTCAAATCAGATAACACACTCTACATTTGCAAACTTCTCAGCCCAACCCTTAAGTAAGTAGTGTGCACTATGGTAGCAAGAAAGACCAGGGGCTCCCCAACACCAGGCTTTTGAAATCCCAACCCCGGGTATCTAGCCCCAGATATCCCACAAAATCTTTATCAGATGGTCAGAAACTTAAATTTGCTTCTTCAAGCCCCTTCCCTAGTGGTAAAGACAAAAAAACAGATGCAGGACTCTTTGTTATTCTTTTATCTGCTAAGTTTATAGAAAGGTTGTAAAGTAGAGAGAACTGTGCTGAGCAAGCACTCTGTCCCTGAGTTGGCTCTGAGCCTTGCCAACTGCCCAAGTCTTATCTTCCCCTGGTTATCTTCAAGGATGTGAAACATTTTCTCTTCATGCCTTTTCATTTCTCTGTAACATTAGCCATTCAGTTGGCCTGAAACATTGCCAATTCATTTCCATCCGGCTTATATGGCGTGTGTGTGTGAAGGTCTATATTGTATAAATAAATACTTTTCTAAATCTCCTTTTCCATAGTATTGCCCTGAAATGTCCCGTTGACTTAATAATCTCTACTTAGATACTGAATCATTTGATTCGCCTGAAAGAAATAGCTGATGCTCTAGTTAGTTCCCTGGGAAGGGAGAGAGGGAGGAGAGAAAGCTAATGTGGTGGTGGTGCAGACCCAGACTGCTTTCTTTTTCTCCTTACAAGTGGTGCTTTTCAAAGCGTTTGGCGTCTCTGCTGTATGGATGTGTCACTGTGCAAGATGACAACAGGGTTTGCTGGGAATGTGGGCCACTATTGTATCCGCCTTACGTAACCACGTGGAGTGATGGAAATGGGTGAGCAGCCGGGGATGTAGGCGGTAGCCTGCCTGGCCCAGTGATCTCCAGAGGCCATGAAGACTGCTCAGGCCCTCCACAGGATGTGGATCCAGGCTGTTACAAAGTTGGGGAGATGGAAAAGCCATGTGAGTCCTCTGCAAGCTTTCCCTCCTTTCCTTTTCCATCCTTTCTTTGCGGAAAGGGAGGGGGAGCAAAACCCCCCTCACAGTGACTCCTTTATCCTCAGATTTATTTGTGTTTCTGGCAGCTTTCTGCAGCAAATTGTGAGGTTGTAGATTGTGGTCAGTGGTGGGTTTTTAAAATTCTTGTCTTCTGTTTAGCAAACCTGTGGGGAGACCGATAGCCTCTTGCCGGATTTGTAGATCAAAGGCTGATGTTTTTCCTGAGTTGGGAATCCGCAAGCAAGCGTGGTTTTGATTCCTCCATAGAGTTTAACATACTGCTTTGTATGTTTGTGTTTGAGAATTTCTTGTTTTGGAACAAAACTTTTTGCTTTCTTCTTCTGCAGCAATCCGTGTTTTTTTGTCTAGGTTTCAAAATTATAGGAAAAAAAGGTTCAGATGTTCTTTTTTTCCTTTTATAGTTTGAGCTTATGCAGTACTGCAACATGTATGACTTGGCACTTTTATTTAGTATGCAACCTGCAGGCGTTTTTGATTAATCTTTGGTTTTAGCTGCAACCTCTGACACTGGGAAGCAAGTTGTCTGTTGAACGTGAAGATGTTGATATCTGCTTTGTGGCTGGTTTTTTAACATGTTTCTATGTTCTTTATCTAAAGTATGTAGGATTTTTATGTATTTGGCCAAGGTTTCTTAAAGGAAAGAAGTTTTATTAAAAGTAGATGATTAAAAAAATTTTAAGTAACTATTTTCCCTAGACTTATCCCACCAATACCTTCCTGTTAACACCAAGTTTCTTATTTACGGTGGAAAGATGAGCTCACTTTCCACTGGATCTAGGAATGACTTGTTAGCATATGGAGGGGGTTGTCATTAACACTACTTACATGAAAGGTGAAAGTGATAAGGACAAATGACGAAATCGAAATCGCATCGAGGGTCCTCCTGGTGAGTGAGTTGGTGCTTGGGTTGAAAAGGAGCCTTGGGGTTGTCCGCACCCTCTGCTCCCAGACCTGACCTGCATCTGGACCCCACCTGCTTCCTGTGCCCTTCTCTGTCTCCTTTGCGCCTCTCAAATTACTGGTACCCCCTCTGATCTTGCTCTGGCTCCACTCAGAATTACTACACTCTCTTTTCACTTACGCAAAATCAGAGCGTGTTAAAAATTTGGTATTAGGTATACCTGTACTATTCTGTGTGGGTCAGTATTGGGTCCTTCACCAGGAATCAGCATTAAGCTCAGTGTTCACCCACTCACGTCCCTATTCATTGCATTTATTACCTATTTGGTACCCATAAAAGAATTAAGTATCCGAATCATAATAATTAATACTGTGAGCCCATCACACATTAACACAGACCCTCCCTGACCCCACACTACCTCCTTCCCAGGTCACTTTATGCTGAGTTTTGTGTTTTTTATTGTTTTGCTCTTTCTTTGTAGTTTTTTTTTTTAAACATTTTAATTTTTTTTTTATTATTTATTTTTGGTTGTTGTTGCACTTTGGGCGGGGCCGGGTTTGAACCCACCACCCTCAGTATATGGGACTGGCGCCCTACTCACTAAGCCATAGGCGCCGCCCTTTCTTTGTAGTTTTTCCCTGTGCACGCACACGCACACGTGCACACAAGTGCATCCCTAAATAAAAGGCTAGTTTTGTTGTTGTATTTTTTTTACTGTAGTAAAAACACATAACATGAAATGTGCCATCACCTTAAGTGTACCATCAGTAATGTTAAATATATTCATGTTGTGAAACTTTGTTTGCTTTTTGGACTACATGAAAATAGCACAGTGTACAAATTCTTCCGGAATATTTTTCACTTACTATATGCCTGAGATGCGTTCAGGTTGTGGTGATGTGATGGTGGTTTTTGGTGCAGTGCAACGTTGTATTTTAATAATATATCACGATTTATTTTTCAAATCTGCTCTTGCCAGTTATGTGGGTTTTTTTCCAGGTTATGGCTGTTAAGAACGTTGCTGATGTGAACAATATACATGTGTGCTTATGTACAGATTTGCACATTTCTTTTATGCCTTGGCCTGGGAGAGGAGTCACTGGGTTGTGAGAATTATTACCTTTAACTCTAATATACGTGTCCTCTTCTTGTGGCCCTGCATGTCCAGCTCCTCAGATGCTGACATTCATGCAGGAAAGGTCAAGTATGGATAGCAAGTTGGAGGAGCACAGCTGAGCACGGCCCGGGTGGGGTCAGAGCCTGCTGGCCCGGTTTGAATGGCGCGAGCTCAGCTCTCAGCTAAGCTGCTGCACACTGGCAGCCAGTCCCCAGGGATACCCTAGAGCTGAGGAATAAGAATAATTATGCAGAGTGCTTTGTGTTTCTGGAAAGATAATGTATGAATGAGGCCAGGAGGACATGCATTGGTTTGTATTTTGGATCCACTCACGGTTAGTTCTATGTAAACTTCACCTTTGTATGGGATACATTCACCCATGTATCCCAAGTGCCACAAACCACATGCTTGGTACACAGTGGATAAATGTACTATGAATAAATATTTTTGAATGAATGAGTGATTGAATGAATGAAGTGTTTTCTGTGAGACTTTTGCAAAAGGTCCCGGTTCTATGGGCTAAATACACATAGTTTACGGTGTATTTTTAATGTTCAAAGGAGCTATTAAAACTTATTTTTATTTCAATTTCCCCACCTCAAGATTTTGTATTTACCACTTAGTTTAGCACAAAATATATTCTTTTAACCTTATGTTTAAGTGTAGTTAATGGTAATGTCTACCTGTTAACCACAGGTAAGAAACAACCTCTTAGTCTGATCAATTTAGTATCAAGTAGCTGAGCACTGGGAAAGTTAAAGCAAGACCTGCTTGATTATAAATTTGATTCATCCCTGTTGGTGGTGATAATGGTAGGAGATTGATCCTCTTTGACAAATTTAATTCAAATCTCCTTTGCAGACAGCACAGAAATACTTAATGTGTGAATTAGGGAAGGACTGTGAATTTCAAAAGTCAGATTCATTCTAATTGAGCAACATTTTAAAAATAAAATTTTGTAGCAACTCATTTGACTAAATGATTAAACAAAACTTCAAATCCAAAACTTTTTAAAGAGAGTTTGCAGTTTTTATATTTAAAATAAAAATGTATTTTAAAAGTAACGTACTCATAAAAATATTCTGTCATATTTTTTGGAAACTTAATAGTTTGGGTTTTTTTTTTTTTTAAGACAGTGTCTTAACTCTGTGGCCCTGGGTAGATAGAGTGCTGTGGCATCATAGCTCACAGCATCCTCAACTCCTGGGTTCAAGTAATCCTCTTAGGAAAGCACATGTGCGTGAAAGGTCATTTCTAGGTGGTAATGGCTTGGTATTACTAAGGCCACATCTAAACCTGAAGGTGGCAAGGAGTTAGGAAAGTATACTATGGAAAAAGACAGGTGACCAGTTGGATTAACTACGGGAGTTCCATTGGGTTTGTGCATTCTAATTTCCTTTAAGAAAACTTTTTAAGGCTTGACACCCTTAGCACAGTGGTTACAATGCCAGCCACATGCGGGTTCAAGCCCTGCCTAGGCCAGTTAAACAATAACTGTAACAAAAAATATCCCCGCATTGTGCTGGGTGCCTGTAGTCTTAGCTACTTGGGAGGCTGAGGCAAGAGAATTGCTTAAGCCCAAGAGTTTGATGTTGCCGTGAGCTGTGACGCCATGGCACTCCACGCAGGGCGACATAGTGAGACTCTGTCTCAAAAAAAGAAAAAGAAAACTTCTTAGAAGATATGAAACTTTATTAAACCCTTGGAAAACATTATACTGTTGCATGTTGGAAAATGGTATTTTAGACATAGATAATATTACAAATGAGTACGTGAAGGGAGGGGTAGCTTAAGGATTACAAATGTCTCTTTGTACATGTAATCAGTTATAGCTACTCAAGAGTAAGGTAGTTTATTTCCTTCTATACAAACAAAATTGCTTCTGCTTGACCCTTTTTAATCAAAAGGAATAAATTATCTGCTCCAATATATTATTAGTTGATACAATTGCCTTTTGCACTTAGCAGCCTTTGCCCAAGCCTAAGAGTTTGTTAAGTAGGGAAAACATTATTATCTGAATATTTTTCAATTCTTATCTCTCTCTTTTATTAGTATCAGTGCAGGAATGGCAGATTTGATTTATAAAATTTTTTTTAATGGGTTCAGCACCTGTAGTTCAGTGACTAGGGCGCCAGCCATATACACCAAAGCTGGTGGGTTCGACTCCAGTCCGGGCCTGCCAAACAACAATGACAACTACAACCAAAAAACAGCCGGGTGTTGTGGTGGGCGCCTGTAGTTCCAGTTACTTGGGAGACTGAAGCGAGAGAATTGCTTAAGCTCAAGAGTTTGAGGTTGCTGTGAGCTGTGACGCCACAGCATTCTACCCAGGGTGACAGCTTAAGTCTCTGTTTAAAAAAAAAAAAAAAATTTTTTTTTAATGTAGAACAACTGGATAGTTTTTCTTAAATTATTTTAATTTGTTATATAAATTCAGCAAAGCCTTTTATTTATATACTTAAATTACTTTGCATTCTTATGTTTTTAGTATGCTTTATTAAAAGACATAGCTGGATCTTCTTGTTTTTAATTCAGTCTGACAGTCTGGTTTTCTAGCACTTATTATGATTACTTGTCTATATTCTTCGATATTCTCTTCTACAGTCATAGTTTATGTTTTATATTTGCCCTGTTATTTCTACTTGTCCTTTACCTTCCTTTGGATTATTATTTTTTTTTTTCATTTTATTTTTCTCCTTTGCTCTTTTGAAACTTATGTGCTCAAATTATTCCCTTAGTAGTTACCCTAGAAAACTGAATATATAGATTTAACTTAATGAAGTTCAAAATTAATTAGTAATTTTATCCTGGTCCTATGCTCAGCACGTTGGTTCTATCTTATTTTTAACTCTGACAGATTATACATTAGTATTATTATAGTTGCATATAGTCTGTGCATTTAGGTTTACTCACACTGGCATTTTTAGGCCTTCTGGGATTATTCTCCTTTTTTTTTTTTTTGCAGTTTTTGGCCAGGGCTGGGTTTGAACCGGCCACCTTGGCATATGGGGCCGGCACCCTACTCCTTTGAGCCACAGGCACCTCCCTTTATTCTAGTTTTTTAAAAAATTTTTTCTGCTCTCTCAATCCACAGATACTGTTTTAACTCTGGTAAGGATACAGTTTTAAGTACGGTCTCCTTCTTTTCTCTTTCCTCCTCGCCCTCCCTCACCTCTGCCTCCTGTCAGTTCTGTCCCCCCCAAAGCCTTGGCTGCTCCTCCCCCATTCCCCACGCCACCCTTCTCCTCCATCCCCCCTCCCCCCGAAATATTATTGTCCATGAAACTAGTCCCTAGTGTCAAAAAGGCGAGGAAAGATCCCTTATGACACACACCAGATAATTTCTTCACATTTGTCTTTGAATTCGTTGTTTTCAGCTGTGTGTGTGGTATGTGGTGGAATCCATTGTTCATACAACTTCAATTATGTTTTTTTTACTTATAAAAATTATATTTGATGCTTTTTCAGATTGAGTCATTTTCGATGGTCTCTTGTTATTTCATCAGACTCAATAACCCCTTTTAATTTTGACACATATTATGCGTATTCTTTTTTGTCTGTGACACCGATTTTTCTAGTCTTTGATCCTTCAGTTTATGTTACTTTTAACTCTCACCCTGACTTGTATATGTTAGATTGTGAACTCGTTTTCCAGACACACTGTCTGGGGTCCGTGGCAGGCGGTGTTGAGTGTGTGCCTTGCAGAGTGTTCACATGTGGCAGTGCAGTGCGGGACCTCGGTGACTGAGAGTGTTGTAGGGGAGTGTGGTCACATCCACGATACTAATTTCAGTCTCAAATCCATGTGAGTGTAGGGCTGGTGGTCGGATTTCTCCAGGGAGCTATTTTAGTTATTTCCACTCTATCTACAGCCAAGGATGGGACAGGCAAGTGTCCCTGCTTTCTCTGTGTGGTGGTATTTTCTTTCCTAATAAATCCACTTGGATCTGATCTCCCACCCTGTTCGGAGCCTCAGCCTGTTGTTTAAGTGCCTGTTTTGTTACTGACTTGTCTGTGGTTTGAGCTTTCTTGGCATTTCTAGCCTTCTCAAAGCAGCCTGCATTTAATGGATTGTATTGTTTTTAAAATAATACTGTTTCTAGATATCTGTTCTGGAATATTGTCAGAAATGGAAGTCCCAGTCTATTTATGAAGGCATTTTCATCTTTCATACCCAGCGATACTGATGGAGAAAAAGCCCAAAGATCCCACAGATAACCCAGTTTACACCCTATGATACAGCCAAGGACATTTTGTGTGTGTGTGTGTTGCCCTCAGTAGAGTGCTGTAGCATCACAGCTCACAGCAACCTCAAACTCTTGGGCTTAAGCGATTCTCTTGCCTCAGCCTCCCAAGTAGCTGGGACTACAGGCACAAGAACATTTTTTATATAAACACAGAAAGCTTGCTTGATAAGGGGAAGTAAGGGGTAGCAGTTAAAAAAAAATCTGTTTGAAACTAGATTTTTAAAATTTTTGGATTAACATAGGATACATGCAATTAGGCTACATTGTTTGTGTTTTTAAGGTAAAGTCCCAGCTGTGGTTGAGTCCTTGACCTGCTATACTTCTACATTTTACCCAATACTTGGAAGCTTACTGAGCCCCTTGCTCCCTCTTCTCCCTTCTTGAATTTGTTTTTCCTCTCATGTGGTTGTTCATCTGCTAGTTTCAAATTAGTGAATCTAGATTTTTTTAAAGGAATTTTACAATGACAGTGTTTTGGAATGGTAATAGTAAAAGGGCTCAGCACTTAACATTTTATTCTTTTTAGGGTCTCTCACTGTGTATTTCATTAATTTTCTAGTTTTATTTCTAGTCATTTCATTGAAGGAGAGCCTGTTTGAAAATAGGTAGCATAATGAAGGAATATTAACTCTTTCTGGTATATGGAAAGTGTGAGCTGAACTTTATATCAAGGCATTTTGAATTTTTATTTTATTGAGACAGTCTCAGTATGTCACCCTCCGTAGAGTGCTGTGGCATCACAGCTGACAGCAACCTCAAACTCCTGGGCTCAAGCGAGTCTCCTGCCTCCATCTCCCAAGTAGCTGGGACTACAGGCACCCGCCACAACGCCCGTCTGTTTTTTGGTTGCAGCTATCATTGTTGTTTGGTGGGCTTGGGCTGGATTCGAACCCGCCAGCTCAGGTGTATGTGGCTGGTGCCTTAGCCGCTTGAACCACAGGCACTGAGCCCCGGTTACTTTTTTTGTTGTAGTTGTCATAGTTGTTTTAGCTGGCTTGGGCTGGGTTTGAACCTGCCAGCTTTGGTGTATGTGGCTGGCACCCTACTCACTGAGCTACGAGCACTGCCTATGATTTTATTTCTATTTATGTACATATGTATTTATTTTTTGAGACAGAGTCTCTCTCCATTGCCCTGAGTAGAGTGCTGTCATGTCAGAGCTCACAACGACCTCAAACTCTTGGGCTCAAGCAATCCTCTTGCTTCAGCCTCTGGAGTAGCTGGGACTATTGATACAGGATTCCACCACTCAGGGCTGGAAATGCTAGGCAAGAATGTATGGTATTTTTCTGCACCTAAGGCCTGGCCTTAGTATTGACTCTCCATTGGTAAATGATAATCGCCAGATACTCTAAATTATGGTAAACAAAAAAGGAAACAGTCTTAATTACCTATGTGTACGCTTTCTTTTTTTCTCAGACAACCCCCAACTGTGTAAAACCTGTCAGATAGATTCAGCTCTTGAACTCCTGAGCTCAAGCAGTCCACCAGCTCCTACCTACCCAAGTGCTAGGATAATAGGCATGAGCCACCGTGCCCAGCTTTATAATTTTATTTAGCATCAAAATGTATGTTTGTGATTTTAATCAAGTTGGTTTTACTTTTTTTAAAACAGGCCCCAGGCATGGAAGAGCTGATATGGGAACAGTACACTGTGACCCTTCAAAAGGTGAGTTCTGACATTTCGTATATTCTACAGTCATGTTCTTAGTTTTGCAGATCATGGATCTTATTTATTTTTGCCCACACACAGGTTTTCTCCCTTGAGGTGGATGGTGCATTGTAGGTACTATCTGGCAATAATTATCTTGTTAACAAAGATTTGTGTGCTATTGTGTTTTGGGGGTAAGCTTTGTATCACATAGAACATTTTAGAGCTTGTTTCATGTGCTCGCCTATCTCTAGACGGAATAGATTATGATAGAAGAGAAAGAGAAGATTGAAAGTAACCAGCACTGTTGAAGGATGTTGAGGTAGCTTTTGCAACTTCTGTAATTTTAATTATATATATATACCTCATAACTCCTTCCGTGAGTTTGAAGTTCAAACTAAATTTGTTTTTTATTTTTATTTTTATTTTTTTAGTTCAAACTAAATTTGAAAAGATTGACTTGGGATTGGATTCTACCCTCTGTCCTCCTGATTAAATTAACAGGGGTTGAGTTAATTGAACTATAATTTTCTAGTTCCTTCTGTCCTCCCCCAAAAGCGAATGAAAGTAGAAGTAACACCACTTGTAAATATATTTTAGTTCTTTTTTTAAAAAGTCATTTTACAGGTGTTATTCTTCTTGATTAAATGAGGTAATACATACACCGCTTCCAATCCATAGAATCTGGCTTGTAATTGATGCTTAATAAATACCTATTAGCTCTTTTCCTCTTTATTCTTTTTCTTTTTTTAGACAGAGTCTCACTGTGTCACCCTTGGTAGGGTGCTGTGACGTCACAGCTCACAGCAACCTCCAACTCTTTTGTTCAAGCAATTCTCTTGCCTCAGCCTCCCAAGTAGCTGGGACTACAGGCATCAGCCACAGTGCCCAGCTATTTTTTTTTTGTTTTGGCAGTTTTTGGCCAGGGCTGGGTTTGAACTCACCACCTCCAGCATATGGGGCCGGTGCCCTACCCCTTTGAGCCACAGGCGCCGTCCGTGCCCGGCTATTTTTTTATTACAGTTGTCATTATATAGCTGGCCTGGCCTGGGCTCGAACCCGCCAGCCTTGGTGCATGTGGCTAGCACCCCACCCACTGAGCTACGGGCACCACCCTTTCCTCTTTATTCTGACAACTAAGTTCAAGGTAGTCAGGACAGGTGTTAGCCCCACTCTAAACAAGAGTCTGGGCCAGGAGTCTGTAAGTCATTTGTGAGGCTGACCTGGGTTTAGAACTGTACTTATGATCCTGAGTTCTTTTTCCATCAAGCTGCCCTCATGTCAGCATGGCAGTGATCTTCCTGGGTCCCACAGGGATCTTCCTCCTCCTCTGAATCCCTCTATTTTCTGTTACTTCCTAGAGGGGGGATTATAAATTCTGGCTCCTGAATTAAATGTTTGTTGAATTAATTCAGATAAAAAAAAAAAGTCACTGGTTAGTGCCCAGGTGCTCAGATTTTTGGATCAGTAATCATGGATTGTTTTCAGTTGATGGGTTTTGCCTGTTTGGGTCTTCATTTTCAGCTCTTTATCATCTTTCTGACTCCTCTGGTGCCCTTTACCCCAGTATTTCATATTCTCCATGAGGTAGGGATCCCCAGATTGGCAGACCTAAGAAACTTTTTTTTTGCAGTTTCTGGCCGGGGCTGGGTTCAAACCCGCCATCTCCGGTGTGTGTGGCCAGCGCCCTACTCCTTTGGAGCCACAGGTGCTGCCCGAGATGAGAAACTTTTTAGGCTTGGTGTAGAGCAGCAGTTCTCAACCTGTGGATTGCGGCTCCTTTGTAACAATGAAAATACATCCCGCATATCAGATATTTACGTTACAATTCATAACAGTAGCAAAATTACAGTTATGAAGTAGCAGTGAAAATAATTTTATGGTTGGGGGTCACCACAACATGAGGCACTGTATTAAAGGGTTGAGGCATTAGGTGGCGTTAGGAAGGTTGAGAACCACTGGTACAGAGGATGGAGCTGCTGCTTTCTGTTGCCAAATTCAAAGCCGTGTGATTAATAGCCAACAACCTAATCTGTTTTGAGTTTGTCATTGTTTATAATTAGTTGGCCTAGTGGGCCCCACGTGGGAACTTTTCCTTTGGGGAAAAGTTTTTCTTTTATTCTCTGAGTAGATTTTTACATACTCAAATCCTGATTTAGGATTGATTATATAGTCACAGATACCCATATCATCTGGATGAAACGAGGCTTAGCTTTTTAAAACACTGAAATGAATTAGGATTATGTATTACTGGGTTCACTAGACCAATCATGGATGTAATAAATCTGTATTTCCAATCTTCTATGCATGTAGAAAAGGTTTAATGCTTTGCTGTCTCATAAGATCTCAACACTCATTTTGTGTTCAGATTTTATTCTGAAAATTCGTTTACTTCTTTTTTGCCCTATATTCAAATGAAACCATTAGCTCATCTAACTTGAAGTTAAAGGTATACTTTAAAAATAGAATTTTAACACATAGTCAGTTTTTCCTGAAGTCTTTCCAGCTCAGGCCAGCATGATACAAAGAGCTGGTGCTTCAAACAGCACATCCCTCTCTGGACAGAAGACATCATTTCTCATCCCTGACAGCTTCTAGTGATGACTCCGCTCTGTACTCGAAATCTTTTTTAGCTTTCACTGGCTGTTTGTTTTAGATAAGGAATTTCCCTTTATAAACCTGTCCGTTGACCATGACTACGCTTTCTTCTGTTCCTCATTTGTTTCTGTAAGCCCATCTGTTCCTGAATGGTCTCTGGTTATTGATTTGACCTTTATTTTATTGAGTGCTTGTAATAAATCCTGAAAGCTACTTATGGAAGGATTTTTAATTTCTCTCCTAATTCCAATGAGCAGGATTCCAAAAGAGGATTTGGAATTGCAGTGTCTGGAGGCAGAGATAACCCCCACTTTGAAAATGGAGAAACGTCGATTGTCATCTCTGATGTGCTCCCCGGAGGGCCTGCCGATGGGCTGCTTCAGTGAGTGTCCTCCCTCACCCTCCAGCCCTGCCACCTCCACTGCTTGACCCCAGACAGGTGGTGTTGGGGGTGTGCACTTTTTAAAGTTTAACCAAAACCCTTTTATATAGCATTCAAAAGTCTTCCAGGAGGAAATGAGGCCATAACACACTGTATTTGAACAATCCCCAAACCTTTGGGAACATATCAACTTTGGAGGGACAAGAGGAGAGCAGTTGTTTTCACAGGAAGATAGTTACAAACATCACTCCTAGATTTAGGAATCGTTTCTGAATATGGAGTTAAATTGGCATGCTTTGTCCAAGGCTTGCCTAACACTGTTTGTATTTGTTTTAATTTATATTCCTTAAGGATTTAATGAGGAAACAGTGGCTTAATGCTCATCTTTTTTTTTTTAGACAGTCTCACTTGGTAACCCTTAGTAGAGTGCTGTGGCATCTTAGCTCACAGCAACCACAGACTCTTGGGTTCAAGCGATTTTTCTTGCCTCAGCCTCCCAAGTAGCTGGGGATTATGGGCGCCCACCACAATGCCCAGCTATTTTTTAGAGACAGGGTCTTGCTTTTGCTTAGGCTGGTCTCCAACTCGAGAGCTCAGGTAGTCCACTCACCTCGGCCTCCCAAGTGCTAGGATTACAGGTGTGAGCCATAGCACCTGGCCTTGCTCATCTTATTTGTAAGAGGGATGTGGAAATTAGGAAAATTTATTATAAGAAAACACAAGTTTCCAATTGCCAGCATTCTTGCCTGAAGAGATAATGCTATTTTATTATATTTTTATTTATTTACTTTTGAGACAGAGTTTCACTTTGTTGCCTTTAATAGAGTGCTATGGTGTCATTGCTCACAGCAACCTCAAACTCTTGGGCTCAAGTAATTCTGTTGCTTCAGCCTCCTGAGTAGCTGGGACTACAGGTGCCCGCCATAATGCTTGGCTAGTTTTAAAGATGGGGTCTCCCTCTTGCTCAGGCTGGTCTCAAACTCCTGAGCTCAAGCTGTATATGCTCTTCAGCCTCCCAGAGTGCTGGGATTACAGGTGTGAGCCACCATGCCTACCCTGATAATGCCATTTTAATAGGCACATGCCATATTCCCATGCAATAACTGGTGGGGACAGAATCAAAAGTTAGCTGTGCGGTTGCATTGGTCAGATAGCTCAAAAGTTTGGGTTCTATTGCCATTTAAGGCCTCTACGGTCCTATTGAAGTAAGTAGTCTTTCATTTGGAGCACTGTAAAATTTAAAAGTAATTTTGGGGATGAGCCAAAGTGATAGGCTCAAAATTTCTATAACCTCAAAATTTCTTTAAGAATCTGAGTTAAGCTCATGACCTCTTTCCCTCCAAAAAAGCATAAGTAGCAAACCTGCTTTGGGGGACTGATCACAGAAATTCCTTCTAGACGTTGTCACCATCGAGTGCTTCCTGGAGTGACCATGTGGCTTGGGGAGAACAGGCGTCTCTTTCCATCGGTGGACACTCTTCATTAGACACTCTCAGAATGGAGCTGGAAGGCTCCCAGTAACTTTCTTCAGAGGAACTCAGACCAAGCTGACTGAGCCTTAGGAGCCATCAGACACTGAGCCCTTTAGTCAGCATTTCAGATTGATTTGCTGTTTCCATTTGTTCCTAAATATATAGATTGGAAATGTTTCACCAACCTCTTTGTATTTCTTGTTTACAGAGAAAATGACAGAGTGGTCATGGTGAATGGCACCTCCATGGAGGATGTACTTCATTCGTTTGCAGTTCAGCAGCTGAGAAAAAGCGGGAAGGTCGCTGCTATTGTAAGTTTGCTTTCGGCTTGCCTCAATAATGTTTTGTCTTTATGCCCAGAAGAAAATTACCACTTGCTTTTAAGAATTTGACAAAATTACGTAACCAAGGAACTGCTGCTGCTTTGGATCCTCAGAGCTTTTGGAGGGTGTGAAGATGTGTGTTTGTAATCCTCCCTGTCTTTCCTCAAGTCCTCCTGAGGCCCATGATTCTCTAATGTGAGTGAATTTGCCTTAGAAACCAGCTTAGGCAATTATTCCTTAAGAGAACTCGCTAAATTCAGAACATTGGTAAAACAGTGTTAATTTAGGAAAAAAAAATTTCAGCTCAAAAACTCAATTGAAAAGGCACAAACAAGATGGGTTTTGTCTTCATAGACTAAGTTTCTTAGAAGACAGTGGCAGTCTGTAGCATTCATTTATTCACTCATTCATTCAGCAGATACTGGCTGAGAATCACTATAAGCCAGATGCCACTAGTCCCTGGGGCCAGTCTGTCCTGCAAGAAGTATTCACTCCAGCTGAGCAGGTGGACACATAAAGCAAGAATTGTAATAAAATTCTCTTAAGTGTACTGTTCCAGAAAAGTTGAAAGATCAGTGTAATAAACATTTACATATCTTTGAAAGTGTTAGTATTCGGCCACCTTTACTTGATCTCTATGTATTTTATAAACATATATATTTTTGGTAAGCCATTTGAAGGAAAGTCACGCATGACAGTTCAATCCTGCTTTCTTCAGTGCACATCTCCTGAGAATAAGGACATTCATCCACATAAGAAAATAATAACTCCACAGTTTCATCTGATGCCCAGGCCATGCCGAAAGATGTCACTGATAGACCTTTTTTCTTCTCCATCCAGGATCCAAAATTCACTCATTGTATTTGATTGTTGTCTCTTTAGTTTGTATAATCGAGTCCTTCTTTCCCCTGCCCCTCCTGTGCCCCCCACTTTTTTAATGGCATTGATTGATTTTTTTTACAACTTTTTAATTGATGCCTAATAGACGTACCTAGTTTGGGGGTGTGTGGTAATATGATACATTCGTATAATTTGTAAAGATCAAATCAGCATACTTCAGGGGGCCCCATAGCTCAGTAATTAGGGTGCTGGCCACATACTCTGGGGCTGGTGGGTTTAAACCTGGCCCGGGCCTGCTAAACAAACAAACAAAAAATGTAGGGTGCCTGCCACATACACCAAAGGTGGTGGGTTCAAGCCCAGCCCAGGCCTGCTAAACACCGATGACAACTGCAACCAAAAAATAGCCAGGCGTTGTGGCGGGCACCTGTAGTTCCCAGCTACTCGGAAGGCTGAGGCAAGAGAACCGCTTAAGCCCAGGAGTTTTAGATTACAGTGAGCTATGATGCCAGGGCACTCTACCAAGGGCGACATAATGAGACACTGTCTTTAAAAAAAAGGCTTGGCGCCTGTGGCTCAAGCTGCTAATGCGCCAGCCACATACACTTGAGCTGGCAGATTCGAATCCAGCCCGGTCCTGCGAAACAATGATGGCTGCAACCAAAAAACAGCCAGGCGTTGTGGCGGGTGCCTGTAGTCCCACCTAGTTGGGAGGCAGAGCCAGGAGTCTCTATTAAGCCCAGAGTTAGAGGTTGCTGTGAGCTGTGATGCCATAGCACTCAACCTAGGCGGCAGCTTGAGGCTCTGTCTCAAAAAAAAAAAAAAAATAGCTGGGCATTGTGGCAGGCACCTGTAGTCCCAGCTACTCAGGAGGCAGAGGCAAGAGAATTGCCTGAGCCCAGGAATTTGAGGTTGCTGTGAGCTGTGATTTCACAAGTACTCTACTGAGGGTAACAAAATGAGACTCCGTCTCAATTAAAAAAAAAAAAAAGTCAGCATACTTCAGATATTCATCACCTTAAATATTTGTCTTTTTTAATTCTAGAAACATTCAAATTATTCTCTTCTAGCTATTTTAGAATACACAATAGATTGTTGTACATTGTAGTCACCCAATGGATCTTTCTAACACTAGGTCGTATTTCTTGTATCCAGCTGTACATTCCTATGCATTAATCAACTTCTCTTCATCCCCTCTCCCCTTTAGGCAGTTATATATAGAATGTCACACATTCTGGGTTTTCTTTTAGACAGAGTCTCAAGCTGTCACCTTGTGCTATGGCTTCACAGCTCACAGCAACCTCAAACTCTTGGGCTTAAGTGATTCTCTTGCCTCAGCCTCCCAAGTAGCTGGGACTACAGGTGCCCACTACAATGCCCAGTTATTTTTGCATTTGTTTATTTAGCAGGCCCGGGGGATTTGAACCCACCAGTCCTGGTGCATGTGGCTGGCACACTAACCATTGAGCTACAGGTGCCTCCAGCCCTTCTGTTTTCTTGACTAGAACCTTACTGAGTTGCCAGGGACACAGTTTTGCTCAATCCAGAACCAGGGCTCTCCTCACTGCATTCCGTACACTCAGTTGTGATTGTCCTGTGTTCACATTGTGTTTGTTTTGATGACAGGTGGTCAAGAGGCCCCGGAAGGTGCAGTTGGCCCCACTGCAGGCCAGTCCCCCGCTCACTCACAGTGACCGGGCTTTTGAGGTGATGGACGACTTTGACGGCAGAAGTTTCCGCAGTGGGTACAGCGAGAGGAGCCGGCCCAGCAGCCACGGGGGGCGCAGCCGCAGCTGGGAGGACAGCCCCGAGCGGGGGCGTCCCCACCAGCGGGCCCCGAGCCGGGAGCGCAGCCTCAGCCGTGACCGGAGCCGTGGCCGCAGCCTGGAGCGGGGCCTGGACCGGGATTACGAGCATGCCCGAGACTACGAGCGTGCCCGAGACCGCAACCGTGGTCGCAGCCTGGAGCGAGGCCTGGACCATGACTTTGGGCCACCCCAGCACCGGGACCGCAGCCGTGGCCGAAGTGTTGACCGCGACTATCGCCAGGACTACGACCGAGACTACGACCTGGCGTACAGCCCGGGCTACAGCCGCAGAGGCCAGCACGACGCCCGGTACCCGGTGGCCGCCAGCCGCGAGCATCTGCGCTCCCGCAGTCCCAGCCCTGAGCCGAAGGGGCAGCCGAGGCACGCGGGCCAGCAGGACCCGGACAGGCCCATTGGGGTCCTTCTGACGAAAAGCAAAGCAAATGAAGGTAGGCATGGTTGGTATAGGAAAAAAATACTGTAATGAAACAGCACTTAACACGTGCCCAGCGTTGACCTAGATGTCTGACATCTATTAGTTTATTTAATCCTCAAAACCACATCCTGAGAGATTTATTCTTGTATGGTCATTTTATAGACAAGGAAACTAAGGTGCAGAAAGCTTCACTGACTTGTACAAAATTGTGCCATTAATGGCAGAACCAGGCTCCTGAACTGTTGGGCTTTGAACCTCCAAGCCAGCTTCAGAACATGGGGTGGGGCCTGTGGCTCAGTGAGTAGGGTGCCAGCCCCATATACCGAGGGTGGCAGTTCAAACCCTGCTCTGGCCAAACTGCAACAACAACAAAAAAAATAGCGGGGCATTGTGGCAGGTGTTGTAGTCCCAGCTACTTGGGAGACTGACGCAAGAGAATCGCCTAGGCCCAAGAGCTGAAGGTTGCTGTGAGTTGTGTGATGCCACGGCACTCTACCAAAGGTGATGAAGTGAGACTGTCTCTAAAAAAAAAAAAAACAAAACAAAACATTTGTAATGACGCTTAAGAATTGCAGTGTAAGAACCATCCTGTGGGCTCGGTGCCTGTGGCTCAAGTGGCTAAGGCACCAGCCATGTACACCTGAGCTGGTGGGTTCGAATCCAGCCCCGGCTGCCAAACAATGACAGCTGCAACCAAAGAATAGCCAGGCATTGTATTGGGCGCCTGTAGTCCCAGCTACTTGGGAGATGGAGACAGGAGAATCGCTTGAGCACAGGAGTTGGAGGTTGCTGTGAGCTATGATGCCATGTCACTCTACCCAGGACGACAGCTTGAGGCTCTGTCTCAAAAAAAAAAAGAACCATCCTGTGTTCAGATTGAAAGGTGGACTTTGGAGAAGTTTTGAGAAAGAGAATTTGGCCCGAGACCCACTTCAGAGAGGTCTCATACCCATTCTCTTAAACACTCACCCTGGATTGTTGACTCAGCTAAGTGCTGCTTTTCAAATGTCTTCCCCTCCTCCCCCTCCTTCCTGTCATGGAAAGAAGTGCATCTGTAAGTGCATGCAGTTATGTATCAAAAATTTAAACACGTTTCATGGAATGGTGCTTACTCCGCTGCGTGATGTGGTCCAAAATGTTCCATTACGTTTAAAACCTGCTTGTGGGCCAGGTATGCTGGCTCGACCTATAATCCTAGCACTGTGGGAGGCCGAGGCGGGAGGATTGCTTGAGCTAAGGGTTCAAGGTCAGCCTGAGCAAGAGCAAGACCTCTTCTCTATTAAAAATAGAAAAATTAGCCAGGCATGTGGCAGGCACCTATAGTCTCCCCACAATTTATTTGGGAGGCAGAGGCAACAGGATCGTTTGAGCCCAAGAGTTTGAGGTTGTTGTGAGTTATAACAGCTCCACAGCACTCTACCCAGAGTGACAGAGCCTCAAAAACAAACAAACAAACAAAAACAAAAAAATCAAAACCCCTGCTAGTAGCAACTTAAACTAATTTGATTTTTTTTTTTTTTTTTTGAAGACTGGGTCTTAGCTCTGTCTCCCAGGCTAGTGTTCAGGGAGGCAATCATAGCTCACTGCATCCTCCAACTCCTACACTCAATTGATTTGAGAGTAAGAAATGGAGAAAATAACAAAAAAAATCAATGAAACTAAAATCATTGAAAAGATCTTTAAAAACAGTAAGTATCTAGGTAGACCAAGATAAAAGAGAGAGGATTCAAATCACTAAAATCATAAAACTGGCCTTGTAAAAATAAAAAAAATTATTATAGGCAAAAGTTAGATGAAATGGATAAGCTTAGATACAAAACATTAAAACTGAATCAAAAGAATACAAAATTCAGAAAATACAAGCTGAATACAAAATTCAGCTTTTTAAGCATCTATAACTATAAGCACTCAACCACTTTGCCCAGTTAACTTTTAAATTTTATATAGAGTAGGGGTCTCACTGTGTTGCTGAAGCTGGTCTTGAACTCCTGGCCTCAAGCAATTTTCCTACCTCAGCCTTCCAAAGTGCTGGGATTACAGAGGTGAGCCACCATACCTGGCCACTAAATGGATTTTAAGACCCACTAATGGACTGGAACCCACAGTTTAAGAAGACATACTCTATCCAAAAAGACTAAGTCATGACTGATCTTAGTAAATCTCCTCTGCTATATAGCATTTTACTCATTCTTGGCCGTTTTTTCCCCTAAACTTGGAAATCATTAAACCAAAGTTTTGCCACCTTTTGCTAAGATTATACAATAACTTAGCTATCACTGGATAGGGTTGCCTAAGAATTAATCTTTAAAGAAAATCTGACAGTAGGCAACGCATATATTTGATCCATTCCAAGGGCTAGCCATTACATTTCATGGGCACCACGTTGGCTTCCTTATAAATGTATTAGAAGCTGGTCAGCTGATATTTTCCTCTTTATTTAAGAAATGCCTATGTGCATACCAGTAGGTTTATTTGCAAACTTACATGTATAATAAGAGTGCGGGTTAGAGAAATTGTTGATAGTACCAGAAAGAAGTTATTATCCAAGCTCATCGTGGCCATGAGGTGATCTGACCATAGCAGGTTGTCATCCATGAAGGTTGGGGCGCTCTTTCCTCACCCCTTTCATGACTGTCAGCTTCCTAAATTTAGGGATGGGGATGGGCACTCCTCAACACTTTTAATTATTGTGGTAAGATCTCCCCCTGATAGGTATACTTACTTTTAAATCTGCTTCATACCTTTCCCAAATCGTAGAAAGTTTGTAATTAAAAAAATTTTTTTTTTTTCTTTCTGCAGTTTTTGTCTGGGGCTGGGTTTCAACCTACCATCTCTGGCATATGGGGCTGGCGCCCTACTCCATTGAGCCACAAGTGCCACCTGTAGTTAAAAAATTTTAAGTCAGAAAAATAATAAAAACATTTGTGCCTGTTTCTTTTTTTTTTTTTTTTTTGAGACACAGTCTCACTGTATCGCCCTCGCTAGAGTGCCATGACATCACATGGCTCATAGCAACCTCTAACTCTTGGGCTTACGCGATTCTCTTGCCTCAGCCTCCCGAGCAGCTGGGACTACAGGCTCCCGCCACAACGCCCGGCTTTTTTTTTTTTTGTCGTTGTTGTTGCAGTTTGGCCGGGGCTGGGTTTGAACCCGCCACTCTCGGCATATGGGGCTGGCGCCCTACTCACTGAGCCACAGGCACCGCCCATGTGCCTGTTTAAAAACATGCTAGATTATGGTAGCTTCCTAAAATTACCAAAATAAATCCTTAAAATACATAATTTTATAGGCTTAAAAAGTAAGATCAGCATAGCCTGAATAGCATTGAAAGTCTTTTAAAATATGCATACTTACTGGCACCCGTGCACAGTGGTTATGGCACTGGCCATATATGCTGATGCTGGTGGGTTCAAACCCAGCCCAAGCTAGCTAAACAATAATGACAACTGCAACAAAAAAAAAATAGCTGGGTGTTGTGGCGAGCACCTGTAGTCCGAGCTGCTTGGGAGGTTGAGGCAAGAGAATCGCTTAAGCCCGAAGTTTGAGGTTGCTGTGAGCTGTGATGTGACAGCAGTCTACTGAGGGCAACATAGGGAGACTCTGTCTCAAAAAAAAAAAGAATAAATATACATACTTAGTAAATAGAGGAAGTTTTTCTTTTCTTTCTTTCTTTCTTTTTTTTTTTTTTTTTGCAGTTTTTGGCCAGGGCCAGGTTTGAACCCACCAACTGTGGTATATGGGGCCGGCACCTTACTCCTTGAGCCACAGGTGCCACTCAGGAAGTTTTTCTTTTGATAGCAATTGAAAGTCCATAGGCCCCCCCACCCCCTTCCTAAAGCCGTATTGGTTTTAATTAAATGCTTTGCCAATTGGTGTGCCTGGCTTCTTTCCCCTTTTCTAGGCATTCTGAACTTCTTTCAATGCCAACCCTCACACAATTGTTACAGATTCCTGTGGGCAACCTTCTTGTCAGTAGAAACTGCCTAATAAGATGTGCTGAATTGTTTTCTCCTCCCCAGCATTTTATTTGAAAAGTGTTAATTTCATAGCAAACACCCTTTAGCCTTCACCTAGTTTTACCGGTTGTTAACATTGTCAGATTTGCTTTCTATTTTCTCGTTCTCCCTTTTTTGTTTTCCTCTCTGTCCTCTCTCTCACCCCCTTGTCTCTCTCAGAGAGTTTTTTGGAACCACTTAAGAGTAAGTTGCAGGCAACTCAGCCATTACCTGTAAATATTTCAGCAGTCATCTCCTGAGGATAAGGACATTTTCCTATGTCACCATAATGTCAGTATCACCTTGACAAAATTAATGTTACTATTCCTTTGATACAGTATAGTACATTTTCAGATTGCTCCAAAGTAATGAAACTCACTTGCCTTCCTCCATTCCCTCATTGGATAAAGGATCTAATGAAAGTTCATGCATTGTGTTTGGTTTGGGTCTCGATCTAGAACAGTCTCTCTCTCTCTCTTTTTTTTTTTTTAATGTCTGGACATTTTTTGAAAGAGTCCAGGCTAGTTATCTTACAGAATATCCCAGTCGCAAAATTAATGTTTTATGAATATTTTTAAATAGTCCTGAAAACCAGGCTATGTTTTCTGAACAAATTGATGACATATGTGTATGTTTGTTGATGTGTTTTTCTCACAGAGTATGGCCTCCGGCTTGGGAGTCAGATCTTCATAAAAGAAATGACCAGAACAGGCCTGGCAACTAAAGATGGCAACCTTCATGAAGGAGACATAATACTCAAGGTGGGCAGGCCAGGGGAGAGGGACTATCAACTACATGCTTGTGTTCCCAGCCTGCATTTCCATGTTCAAGTGTTAATGTGGTGAAACTTAGTTGCGATGGGGTCAGTTGTAATGCAGAGGCCACACAAGAGTATAGTGAGGTGTTTTTTTTTTTTTGGAGACAGAGTCTCACCGTGTTGCTCAAACTCTCCACCTTCGGTGTATGTGGCCAGTGCCCTACTTACTGAGCTATGGGCGCCAAGCCTATTTAAAGTTTAAGTTTCTATTCCCTAAACTAAGGAAAGGTGAGAAGGAGAGTTGGTGGTATAGGAATGCTGAATATTTAATAGTTCTTGTAAACCTCTCCAGTCAGGAAACATGTTCTAGTAGTAAACCAAACCGACGTCTTGAACTTGGAAGTGAAATAAATTAGCAGGGTAGTGACTTACACCTGTATTTGGGATGCAGGTGTGCAGGCTTATATTTAACTTAAAAGAGAATTCATTTTTATTCAGTCAGTCCTCCTAAAGCCCATGTCTGTTTGAGCATCTGAGCAAGGCTTTTATCTTTTAGACAGGCAAAATACGAATTTTGTACTTTCTGTGAACAGTCGTATTGCATATGATATTATCATTCTCCATAAATGCAGATCAATGGAACTGTCACTGAGAATATGTCGTTAATGGATGCTCGGAAATTGATAGAAAAGTCAAGAGGAAAACTACAGTTAGTGGTGTTACGAGACAGCAGGCAGACCCTCATCAACATCCCATCCTTAAACGACAGTGACTCGGAAATAGAAGGTAAAGGAAGAGGATTGAGAAGGTTGTTGCTTCTGCATTCTTTTCTTTTTTCTTTTTGAGATAGAGTCTTGTTCTGTGGCCCTGGGTAGAGTGCTGTGGCATCATCGCTCACAGCAACCTCAAACTCCTGGGTTCAGGTGATTCTCTTGCTTCAGCCTCCTGAGTAGCTGGGACTACGGGTGCCTGCCATGATGTCTAGCTAGTTTTTCTATTTTTAGTAGAGACAGGGGTCTCACTCTTGCTCAGGCTGGTCTTGAACTCCTGAGCTCAAGTGAGCCACCTTCTTCAGCCTCCCAGAGTGCTAGGGTTACAGGCGGGAGCCCCTGTGCCCAGCCTGCTTCTGCATTCATATCTCTCTTTAGCGTAGCCGTGCAGCTAGAAGTAAAATTTCTAATGAAAGCCTCCCTTTTCAACTTCAATCCCAAAAGATCAGTGTTTGGTTGTTATTTGCTTATTGGAATTAGTTTTCAAACTTATTGAAATGAGTTTTCCAATATGAAATTTTGGTGCACTTGTGGACTCCCAGAGGACTCTTTAAATTAGGCCACTGAAAGCAAGACTTCCTAGTAAAAAATGAACTAACCATATCATTTATACATTTGCTAATTGCTCGCTCTTGCACTAGTGCGGTTTTTTTTTTTTTAAAGAGTCTGTTAGTAATCTTGGACAACAGCTAAAACAGATAGACACTATAATAAAATCAAAATGGCTAAGGTTGTGGTATTCATTAGTTAGCAATCTGTGCCATCCCTCTTTAAAGACCTATACTCATTATTTGAATATGAATTACAGTTTTTAACTCTGTAAAAATGGCCAGTAAACATATGTAGTCATAGCATATCCTATGTAACCATCTACTGTTGCTTTCGTGCAGAAAAGCTTAGAAAATACTAAGTCCCCAAGTTGTAAAATAGGCTCTTGTTGATTTTTTTTAAAGAATGATTTTGTAAAACCTTTAAAATTTACTTTAGTTTTTAGCATGTCAAAAGTCACTGTTCAAAAAAAAAAAAAGTCCTTGTTCACTGCTATGGGTGCAATGCAAGAAAACAAAAGAAGTATAAAAAATAATCTGGGTATGCTAGGGGTTTATGGTTTATTTCCATGCTACTAAAGTGCGGTCCTCAGCCCCCAGCTGCCTCAGAGTCATCTGGGAACGTGATAGAACTGTAGGATCTTAGGTCCCACCCCAAAATGACTGCATCTTAACAAAACCTCCCGTGGTTTGTATGCACCTTTGTGTTTAAGAAGCACTAATCTGTTGGGTATGAATGAATGTTTGCACCTGTGATCCAGTAATTGAATTTCAACTCTTCAACAGCAGCTTTGAAGGAAAGTTGGATGAAAGAGAAATACACAATTCTAAATTCGGCTTCCTCTTTATTAATTAATACCTTCCCTTAAAACGATCAAGTGTTTTTCCAGGGGAAGACTATTAGACTAATGGCACATTTACCATCCACCTTTCTTCCATTTTCCTCGTTTCTTACAGAAAATAGTATAATTTCTGGTACATGTCTTAAATATTTGATTGAAAAGTCTTTTCTTATTTTTGAAACCAGATATCTCAGAAATAGAGTCAAACCGATCATTTTCTCCAGAGGAGAGACACCAACAGTATTCTGATTATGATTATCATTCCTCAAATGAGAAGCTGAAGGAAAGGCCAAGGTGAGAGGATGTGTTTTCCATTGCACATGTCACTGTGAAGATATGTTCGTATGTATTTGTGAATCTGTACCTTAGGAGACATTCACATTCACATGACCTGTGCTTCAGTTCAAGGGAGGACGCGCCGAGCAGACTGTCCAAGATGGGCGCCACACCCACTCCCTTTAAGTCCATGGGGGATATTGCAGCTGCGGTTGTCACAGAGACCAACAAGGAGCCCAGGTACCAGGAGGAACCCCCAGGTGAGGCTTTACGGCCGCTCGTTTTCAACAGTTGTGTTCAGAAATGTGGGTGCATACTTCTTTTTTTTTTTTTTAATTTTTTAAATTTTTTTTATTGTTGGGGATTCGGGTGCGTGCTTCTTAATTCTAGAGAGTGGCTAGAAGGAAACAGAAATGAAAAGTCATTCTTATGTATGGAAGAGGCCCTCCTTGCTCTTGCTGTCTTTCAGCATTGAAAAGATATAAGATTACAGCCTTTTCTGTATGCCATCAGAATTGGTTACATTTTGTCCTGTTTGATGAATTGCCGTCTTTTTTGTCTCTCAGTCTTAATCCCAACCTCATCCTCAAGCCCTTCCCCCACTACCGTACAATTACCATAAGTTTATGTACCTAAATATTTATAGGAAAATGGTACCATTATTATGTTTTATTTTTGTTTTGAGACAGCGTCTCACCATGGTGCCCTTGGTAGTGCCATGGCATCACAGTCACAGCAACCTCAAACTCTTGGACTTAAGCGATTCTCTTGCCTCAGCCTCCCAAGTAGCTGGGACTACAGGTGCCTGCCACAAAGACCAGCTATTTTTCGTTGCAGTTGTTATTGTTGTTCAGCTGGCCCAGGGCCGGGTTTGAACCCACAAGCCTTGGTGTATGTGGCTGGCGCTATAACCACTGTGCTACAGGCACCGAGCCCCATTATTATGTTTTTTAAGTTGTAAAAAAATGCTGTCTTTTTATACATTTGATTGTACAGTTTGCACTACCCTACAATTATCATAATTTTATGTGCATAAATATACTGCCATCTTCTTATACATTTGCTTGTGTAACCTGCATTTTTAGAGTCATTTCTCACTTATTTTGAGAAGCCATTGGCACCTGCCAATGCCTCAGAGTTAATCTTCACCCTAGGTACTTCTTTTTGTTTGTGTTGAGGTACATGTATTGTAAGATATTAAGTTTTTTGTGGATTTTATGATCTTTATATTTAGAAACAAACTCTTGCTAGACCAGTTTGGAACAGTAAATATGTTTTAATCTGCAGCTCCTCAACCAAAAGCAACCCCAAGAACTTTTCTTCGTCCTAGTCCTGAAGATGAAGCAATATATGGGTAAGTATTTTTTTCTCTCTTTTGCCCCCCCCCTTTCTTCTTGCACACAACTCTGTTTCCTTAACTGAAATCCAGAAGAATGTTGGTTTTCTTTTTTTAACCTACAGATGGTGGTTTGCATGTTATCAGCCATCTTTAAGCAAACCCTGTTGCTAGTGTTTATGGGAATCATTTGTAGGAAAAGCAAAATGTGGAAGTGGATGAACTTTGTGATGTTAATGTTGTCTACTTGTCTGCCTGTCTAGCTACTCTTCCAGAAAGTTATTCTGAATATTTGCATTTACCAGATGAATAACTCCCAATTAGGTGAAGTATTGCTAGACTGTGGTGCCCAGGAGTGACTGCAGGGACGTGATGGTCCCAGCCTGTGGCAGGAGAGAGGAGGCATGATACCACGCTCTGTGGTTGATGGGGGAACCCCTGGTTCAGCAGTGTTTAAAGAGCCACAGCCTCCTGGGATGGGATCTCGCTTCCTGGGACCCAGGCTGTGTCCTTATTTGACAGGAGCTGTGTGATACCAGCAGGCTTTCCGTTGAAAGAATCCTAAACTAGGAGTTAGGTGGCTGCGATGTTAGCCCTAACCTCGGTCTTTATTTGGATTCTCATCTCGAATGAGCAGATGTGAACATTCTGGAATTCTACTTCTGCACCAGTAACGGGAAATATGAGTATCATCATCTACTCAAGGAAGATAAAATTATGGAATATGAGAGTTGTGTGAACTATAAAATCACTCTTACAGATAGAAGAAATTGTATCTTTCATCTGCTGATGTTGGTCCTTTTTTAAAAAGTATCTTCTATCTTTGCTTCCTGGGTCTATTGCAGTCCTAATACCAAAATGGTAAGATTCAAGAAAGGGGACAGCGTGGGCCTCCGCTTGGCCGGTGGCAATGACGTCGGGATATTTGTTGCTGGCATTCAAGAGGGTACCTCGGCAGAGCAGGAAGGCCTTCAAGAAGGAGACCAGATTCTGAAGGTAAGAAAAGCCCAGCTTTGTTTCCAGAAGTGTTTGGAGAGAGTGGGCTTTTCCAGGTGTCCTTTCATGAGAGAGGAGGAAGTGGTCCAGTGTGTGCCATAGACCTGCGTGGGTGTGTTCATGCTCAGCACTGAGGTCTCTGAATTCCTCGAATGGGCCCTCCAGTCTTCTCAGTCCTGGGACCCAAAACTCATTCCTGCATCTATGGGAATTGATAGTTTTAAATCATTAGTTTGATTAACACCAAAAAGATTGAGACTCCGAGTAAGGGACTACAGGAAAGGTCTTTCAACAAGATCTTCCTCATTTTGGTTTTTTATCGTTTCCCTTTGCCTGGTGTTTCTCTCAGGGTAGTGTCCTGTAACTGAACAAAAGCAGGTGTTGGCTTCAGACTCGTGATCTGAATCCTGTCCCCGTCTCTCATTAGTTCTCTGACCCTGGCTCACCCTGAGACTAGAGTTTCTTTCTCTGCTCAATTACCTTCCTCTCAGGGACCCTGGGAAGATCAGAGGAGATAGTGTAAGGCACCCAGCTGAGTTCCCTGGCACAGCGCAGCAAGGTCAATGTCCGTTCTTTTTTCTCGTTGGAAGTTAACAAATAGCTGCCACTCAGTGTCATTTACATCTAAAATTATCCAGAAAAGGGAATCCCTGATTAATTAAATATTGGTACTTTTAAATACTTTTTAAATACTTTTACTTGGTATTAAAGAATTAAAAAAGGATAGCTGAACTTTGATATTTTATGATATGTGTGTATATAATTCATGCTTTGACTACAGAATAAACTTCAGGAACATCAAGCACCTTGTTACTATAAAATATAGAATGCTAGAGAATTGTCTTTATTGGAATTTCTTTCTGCTTCTGTTCTTATTTTTGAAGCTCTATAACAGGGGTCCTCAAACTTTTTAAACAGGGGGCCAGTTCACTGTCCCTCAGACCGTTGGAGGGCCGGACTATAGTTTAAAAAAAAAAACTATGCACAAATTCCTGTGCACACTGCACATATCTTATTTTGAAGTGAAAAAACAAAATAGGAACAAATACAATCACACTGCCTCATGTGGCCCGCGGGCCTTAGTTTGAGGACCCCTGTTCTATAGAGTAGTTTTCATATTATCTTCAGTGAAACATACACATGTAATAAACTAAAGGATTTGGTAAGTGTTTCTAGGCTCATAAGAGAGGGGAAGAAAGACTTGCAGAATTTCCAAGGAGGCAGGGAGCAAAGTACAGAAACAGCTGATCCTCTTGCTTCTTCGGCAGTCGGCCTCACTGCAGTAGTTCAGATTTCATTGCTGGAGCGGATGAAGGACAAACCTTTATCAGGAGCTTTGCAAGAGCTTTCCAGTGAAATCCTAGACTCCTTGGCTCTGGGCAGGATCCTAGAAGACTGAGTGAACCTCCTGGTACTGTGCAATCCTAGTAAACACCTCTCACCAAATGCTGCTGGTAAAAATCCTAATCCAAGTGCCAGCTAATGCCAATTTACTCTTGGCAAATATGGTATTGAAGAAGAAAAGACATTTTGCATAATTAGTGTGAGTCACAGGGTGACACTGAAAGTTGGAGCTTTTGCTCATTAAGGTTCAAGTAAAAGATATTTATATATTTTGTATTCCGGGTTTCCTGTTATCACCCTGGTGACAAGAAACCGTGGGAACTGTGGCTTCTTTTGCAGTAACCCTATGTAGAGGTCAGGCAATAGGTGGTCCTTGTTCTTGGGTGCGAAGAAATTTTGTGTTGACTACAAAAGGAGCTCTCAGCTCTACAAAGGGGCAAAAAAGATGGAGTTTGCCTACTGAGGCAGAGGAGCTGCTACATGATTGTAAGCTGGCTGATACAGAATACTCCTCAGGTCCACAGCAGGCAGGGTAGACCCTGGAGACTTTTAAATAGCTAATGAAAGAGGATATTTATTGGAAAGGACTGTGCAGTCTAACCGTGGGTTGAAAAGTAATGCTCTGGCTTTTTTCCCCTTAATTTGTATCGATTGCCCCTTTACATAGCCAAGTTGAACCCATGAAGTGAGCCATGTATATATGCTAATCACATTTTTCTGTTGTAGATTTTTAAGGGTGACTCTTGGTGTTGTAAAGGTGACCCCCTAACATGTGAAACTAAAGTGCACGTTAGCTGTGCTGCCATGGAGTCATGCCTTGCCCATAACAGATGCGTGCCTTTGTTTATTCCCATTTGGTCCTTTTGCTTAGTATTTATCTGATGGGGCTGCCATTTCTTTCAGAAACTTTTATGAAATGGAAAAAAGGGAAAAATACCTTCTAAGTTTGATTAAAACCGTGTGGTTTTAATTTTTTATTTCAATTTTTTTTTTTTTTTTGAGACAGATTCTTACTATGTTGCCTTCGGTAGAGTGCTATGGCATCATAGCTCACAGCAACCTCAAACTCTTGGGCTTAAGCGAGTCTCTTGCCTCAGCCTTCCAAGTAGCTGGGACTACAGGCGCTCGCCACACACCCGGCTATTTTTCTATTTTTTTGTTACAGTCGTCCTTGTTTAGCTGGCCCGCTCCGGGCTCGATAACCACCAGGTGGTTTTTAAAGCAGAGCTACATTGTTAACCAATTTTGACTATTGAGTTCCGTGCGTTCTCCCACTGCTCCCGGCGCAGGTCTCCCAGTCTATGGGAGGAGCAGAGCGGCCGGGCAGTGCAGCTCGGGGAAGGCTCTCGGTGCGCTGGCCGTAGGCACCAGGTGGGCCCTGCCCGCCGCCCAGCTAAACCTGCTCCTGCAAAGGTGAAAACGAAGCCAGAAAAGGCAGCAGCAGCAAGGAATAAATCTTCCCACAAAAAAGTGCAAACAAAAGGGGGAAAAGAGGAGCGGAGGGAAAGGAGGCCGAATGACTTAATCAAGAAACTAAAGATTGGGCGGCGCCTGTGACTCAGTGAGTAGGGCGCCGGCCCCATATGCCGAGGGTGGTGGCTTCAAACCCAGCCCCGGCCAAACTGCAACAACAAAAAAATAGCCGGGCGTTGTGGTGGGTGCCTGTAGTCCCAGCTGCTCGGGAGGCTGAGGCAAGAGAATCACATAAGCCCAGGAGCTGGAGGTTGCTGTGAGCCGTGTGATGCCACGGCACTCTACCGAGGGCAGTAAAGTGAGACTCTGTCTCCATAAAAAAAAAAAAAGACAATAAAAAATAAAAGAAAAATAAAAAAAAAGAAACTAAAGATTTACCAGCAGCAAACAGAGAAACTAAAACGAGCAGAGTCCAGCGCTGATGAAGCAGGAGATTAATATCACACACCATGTCCATCAGCAGTCCCTGTCTCCCTTCTTGTACAATCAGGGGAATATTTTTATCAACTATTTTGTAAATCCAAGTTTTCTAGTAGCTCTAGAAACATTTTTAAGATGGAATCCCACCTCTTACCACTTTTTAAGTGTAAATGCTTTGTTTTTTAAGAGGTGAAATCATTCGCTGGTTGTTTATTTTTTGGTACAAACAGAATTATGGGAGGCTTTGACTGTCTTGGGTGTGAGCTGAACATTCCATAGATGGCGGTTAGTTTTTATATCCTGTTAATACAGAGCATACTAAAAGGCAATATGGAGTCCCAGTCCTACATTTAATGTCTTGAACATTTTAAATTTACTTCTATTCCCATGTTTTTTAGTAGAATTGTTTCCTAAAGGAAACTACTCCTGTGATCACAGCTCTTCTTGTCAGGATTGTGTTTATTTTGTAACTTCTTTGGCTGTGGTGCTTCTGTTTTCCTAATAACTTTGTCACTGCTGTGAAGAACTGAAAATTTGAGCAAGTAGCATATATGGTAATAAATTGTGAATTGGTGGAACTTACATAACAACTTAGCAACATTTGAAGATACTGGTACCTGATATCCTCTTAAGGAAAATTTGCCTCCAAATTTTAATCTGGAAAGTCACTGGAATAATTGTTTTAAAAAGAATTAGAATAGGCTCAGTGCTCCTAGCTCAGTGAGTAGGGTGCTGGCCACATATACTGAAGCTGGGGGGTTCGAGTCCGGCCCGGGCCTGCTAAACAACAATAACAATTGCCACGAAAAAAATAGCTGGGCATTGTGACAGGCACGTGTAGTCCCAGCTACTTGGGAGGCTGAGGAAAGAGAATCGCTTAAGCCCAAAGATTTGAGGTTTGCTGTGAGCTGTGATGCCATAGCACTCTACCAAGGGTCACATAGTGAGACTCTGTCTCAAAAAAAAAAAAAATTAGAATAAATGGCTTTTTAGATTTTGGGTACGTATGTTAAGCATTGTGTAAAAATGGAAATGTCTATACTGATGCTCAACACAACCAATAAAAACTATTAAAAAATTTTTTTTGACTATTATAGTATTCGGCTTGATCAAAGGTCAGTCTCACATAGTTACAGATTTGGACAGACGGACTTCCAAGGTCCTCCCCCAGCCCTACGGCACTGTCGTCTTAATAAACAAACATAAGCATACACAGTACAGAAAACATACATGTGGGCATTACTGACACAGTTCTAGATAAACAAATGGATAAAAAATGAGACACCAAAATGCAGTGACCCTAATTGTGGGACAGGGAGACGGGAATGACGGTACCTTAAATGTAAATATTGTTTCAAAAGAAAAGTTAACTTGATCACCTTAGCAAATCACTTTATTTTAAAAGCACCGAATATGTCTCATGCCTAGTTTCACGTAATCAAAATTTTGATGTTAATGAAGGTTCAACAGGGAATAACTTTCTTCCATAATAAAGCATTATCCTTGTAATTAAAAGGATTGTGTAGTTCTCAATGACCAAAGAAAATATTTTGTTCTTTCTTTCTTTTTTTTTTTTTTTTTTTTTCTGGCCAGGCACGGTGGCTCCTGCCTATAATCCTAGCACTTTGGGAGCCTGAGGTGGGTGGATTGCCTGAGGTCACGAGTTGAAGGACAGCCTGAGCCAGAGCTAGACCTCATCTCTAAAAATAGCCAGGCATTGTGGCAGTGCCTGTAGTCTCTAGCTACTTAGGGAGTTTGAGGTTGCTGTGACCAATGATTCCACGGCACTTTACCAAGGGCAACAAAGTGACACTCTGTCTCAAAACAAAAAAAAAGAAAATATTTCATAGGAATTCTATATTTTCTTTTCATTGCTATATTATTAAAATATTAGGTAGTTTAAAATAATGTATTCATTTTACTTGTAATTCTGTTTTAAAATAGTTTGAAAAGGCACAAAACTATGATTTCAAAATGTCTTTTTCTTTGTGATGCATTTCACTATTACTTCCTTTCCAGTTCATTTTCCAGAAACTATTTACAGTTTCCCCTACTCAATCATTGAGAAATAAATGTTGTGGACTCCTTGCCAGATGTATGTATAGGTTGCAAGTTTAAATACTGAATATATAAGACTGTATATTAGACAAATGGTCTGCCATATAAAGCTAATGCTTTTCTATTTTATAAACACCTTTCAATTTTATTTATTCATTTTTTGTTTTTTGAGACAGAGTCTCACTTTGTCATCCTCAGTAGAGTGCTGTGGTGTCACAGCTCACACAGCAACCTCAAACTCTTGAGCTTAAGCGATTCTCTTGCCTCAGCTTCCCAAGTAGCTGGGAAGGTGCCTGCCACAATGCCCGGCTATTTTTTGGTTGTAGTTGTTATTTGGCAGGCCCAGGCTGGATTTGAACCTGCCAGCTCCCATGCATTTACTTGTGCATGTGGCAGGCACCCTAGCCACTGAGCTATAGGCACCAAGCCAACACCTTTCAATTTTATAAATACATGTTAAACACCTTTTAGGTGATAGACAGTATAGAAGGGTAGTTGATCAGAATCCTTCTTTGAACCAATTTAAAAAGAGTGTGGATGCTGGGCCAGCATGCTCTTTGCCAAAGACCCCACCACTCCATATTGCATTATAGTTATTTGTTTTTTACTTGTACATTACCCTCCTAGTCATCTCTTGGGAGACTCAAAAAAGAGAAGGAGAAACAACCATAAGAAATTCCAGTGACAAGCTCTTGGTTCGATAGCTTATCTCTAAGGGGTAGTTGGCAGTGTGAGGCTAAAGGGTTGCCCACATAGCCAAGACCCATGGCAAGGATCTGGGTGGGAGGGCTTGAGGAGAGACCCTAAGGACTTTTTTATATCATGGTTTTGCTCTGGGCAGGCCCTGATGAAAACAAACAAATAGGTAGCCACCTTATAAACCTCTCCTTTTGTTTTTCTTTTTCTGTTTTGCCTTATCAGGTGAACACACAAGATTTCAGAGGGCTGGTTCGGGAGGATGCTGTTCTGTACCTGTTAGAAATCCCCAAAGGTGAAATGGTGACTATTTTAGCTCAGAGCCGAGCTGATGGTGAGCAAGTTTGATCATTTAGTTGAGTTGGGGTGGGGGGCAGAAGGAAGGATGTTCTAGGTGCTTGGGACCAGAATAGGCAAATCTGGGTTTTAAAACATTGAAGGGGATCTTAATACCCAATCCTTGGGTTACAGGTGTGTGGAGAAATTAGGTGCCATTTAACTTCCCATAAAAATGTTTGCTATGCTCCTACTGAAATAATTTCACTAGTGGTGTCAATTTGGTGTAATTCGCCTTTCTGAATCGCGATGCATCCTTAAGCTCTGCCGCGAGTTATTATTGAACTTCCATATGACAGATACAAAGGCCCACACCTGCTTTTGGTGCCCACATTAACCCTTACCTTGCTGACAAGTCACTTCCCCACCTAGGCCCTGTTTTTTGTCTGTAAAGGAGGGGTTGATAGTATATTCCCTTCTGTTTCAGAGGTTGATCGGCAACTATATTAGTCAGGGTTCTCAAGGGAAACAGGACCTGTAGGAGGTACTGGAATCAATAGAAGATAAAGGGATTTGTTATAAGGAATCAGCTCCCATAATCATGGAGGCTGACAGGTGCCAAGATTTGCAGGGTGAATTGGCAGGTGGAGACCCAGGAGCCAATGGTGTAGTTCCATTTTAAGAGCAGAGAACAAAACTGATGTCCCTGTTTTGTTTTTTAATTATTGAGACAGAGTCTCACTTTGTCACCCTCTGTAGAGTACTGTGGTGTCATAGCTCACAACAATCTCAAACTCTTGGGCTCAAGCTCAGCCTCCCTAATAGCTGGGACTACAGGTGCCTGCCACAATGCCCAGCTATTTTTTTTGTTTGTTTTAGCAGGCCCCGGCCAGGTGGGACCCACCAGCCCCAGTACATGTGGCCAGCACCAGAACCACTGAGCTATGGGCGCCCCCTGATGCCCCTATTTGAAGGTCTTCAGGCAGAAAGAGTATTTCTTACGTGAGAGTTTCTGCTTGTTGTTTGCTTCTGGTCTTCAACTGATTGAGTGAGGCCTACCCATACTGGGGACAGCAGTCTACTTTGCTCCATCCCTCCATTTACATATTAATCTCATCTGAAAACACGCTCATGGAAACACCAACAATGACCAAACATCTGGCCCAGTCAAGTTGACACATTCTCACAGTTAGATATTCGCTGTTCTTCCTGTGGGAGCTGTGATGGCCATATGGCCTGTGCACTGACTGGAGAGGAGGTAAGGGATCACTTTATCTTTAGCTAAGCCGAATGCAGAAAACAGTGCTTTTCTCTTTCAGTGTATAGAGACATCCTGGCTTGTGGCAGAGGGGATTCGTTTTTTATAAGAAGCCACTTTGAATGTGAGAAGGAAACGCCACAGAGCCTGGCCTTCACCAGGGGGGAGGTGTTCCGAGTGGTGGACACTCTGTATGACGGCAAGCTGGGCCACTGGCTGGCTGTGAGGATTGGAAACGAATTGGAGAAAGGCTTGATCCCCAACAAAAGCAGGTATCTGAGGTTGCATTTCACACACCCTCTTAATCCCTTCCCCTGCAGAAAACAGAACTCCCTGCCCCCGAAACCCTGCATGACTTCTTTATTTGTCTGTGTCTACCTCTTGTTTATGGGAGGTGGCCTGACCTGGAATCAGCCACCAGTAGGTGTGCTGTGTGCAGCCTCGCGGGTTGGCTGCGTTTAGATGGTTTTCCGAGGCGTGATCACTGCCTTGCATGGCGTCCGAAGGGAAGGCAGGGCAGATGTGGGCCCCCCGCCCCCAAACATGTCTCAGAGACGAGTCAGCCCTACCTGGTGCCCAGTCTTCATGCCTGGGGAGGTTCATGCACCCCACTGGTTGAATTGGTTGGCTGGTCGGCTGACAGCGTGGGAACCTAGGAACGGTAACCTGCGTTTTGGCAGGCGTTCCCAGCATGTGTGCCGTGTGCCTGCATAGCAGAGTGAGCCACGTTTGGCATGTTTGTTACTTCTGGCCTCTGCCAGCTTCCATGTGGAAGTCAAGGTCCTCATGTTTCCTACCTCAGAAACGTCTTCATCGTCAAGCGGAATCTTCTTTGATCTGAGTTCCTAAGTAAAATTGACTAGATTTGGTTAACAACATGCCCATTGGCTGCCTTTTCTGGGCTTTTGTGATTTCCTTCTTGTTGTTTCTTCTCTCAGAGCCGAACAAATGGCCAGTGTTCAGAATGCCCAGAGAGACAACGCCGGGGACAGGGCGGATTTCTGGAGAATGCGTGGCCAGAGATCTGGGGCGAAGAAGAACCTGAGGAAGAGTCGGGAAGACCTAACAGCTGTCGTGTCTGTGAGCACCAAGTTCCCAGCTTACGAGAGGGTTTTGCTGAGAGAAGGTGAGGAAGCCAGGAAATGATCTGATGGAGCTTTGAGGCTATTTATTTTCATTTCCAGACCATAATGGTCAAGTGCTAAGTTAGTTGTATTGCTTATGCCAAAGACAGGTTATAGAATTGAAATCATATTCTCATAAGGAACATGACTTAATAAAAATGAGCCCAAGCTCACAAATGAAAGCATATTTCCAAAATCTAAAAAAATTTACCAATAGCAAAGTTTATCTTTAAAAATGGTAAAGATAGGCCAGGCACTGTGGCTTACACCTGTGTAGTCCTAGCACTTGGGGAGGATTGCTTGAGGAGAGGAGTTTAAGATCGGCTTGAGTAACATAGCGAGATCCCACTCCTACAAACAGTAGAAAATCAGCTGGGTGTGGTGGAATACTCACGTAGTCCTAGCTCTTCAGCAGGCTGGACAGGAGGATTGCCAGAGCCCAGGAGTTTAAGGTTTCAGTGAGCTATGATGGTGCTGTTATACTCCTGCCTGAACAACAGAGCAAGACTCTCAAAAAACAAACACAAAAAAGATAGTTAAGGCAAAGAGCTGGACTGAATTTGGGGTAGGAGAATACACAATTTCTTTCGTTTGGTTGTGTTACTATCCAAAGCCTGTACAGTACCTTGCTGCTTGTCTTAACAGGTAGGCAAGTGTGTATGTTTTAATGGCCTCTCTTGTCTCATTTCAGCTGGTTTCAAGAGACCTGTGGTCTTATTTGGCCCCATAGCCGATATAGCAATGGAAAAGTTGGAAAATGAGTTACCTGAATTGTATCAAACTGCTAGTAAGTCTGTCAGTGGTTTTTTATTTTTCTTTTCCCAAAATTTTCATTTTGTAAAATTTCTCACATGCAAAGAAGTTGAAAGAACAATGAACATTTACATAGCCCATCCCTTGATGTCACAGTTGTTAACATTTTGCCATGTCCACTTTCTCTCCTCCACCCCTCCTTGTAGAAATAGACACACACCAGGCGGTGCCTGTAGCTCAGAGGAGTAAGGCGCCAGCTCCATATACCGGAGGCGGCAGGTTTAAACCTGGCCCCAGCCAAAAACTGCAAAAAAAATAGACACACATATATACACGTATTCTGAAAAATTTCAGCTGAATCATTTGTAATTTTAAGTTGGAGACATAATACCTTATTCCCTAATATTTACATGAATCTCCTGAGAACAAGGATGTTCTCCTACATAACCATAATATCATTATCACAGCCAAAGAATTTGAACATTGATACAGTGTTATTTAGTATACAATATACTTTTCAAATATCTTCAATTGTCCCAATTATGTCCTTCATTTAACTTTTTTTTTTAAAAATTCAGGGTACAGCTAAGGACCATGCTGTCATTTGATTTTTATGTCTTTCTAGTCCTTTCCTTTTCTCTAAATTTTTGTTGTGACATTGATACTGATAAAGAATGATCCCTCTTGTACTGGCCTAACCACTTCTCCACGGTGAGATCTCAGTAGAAGGCACCTAACGTCTGATGTCCCATCATTGCTGATGCTCATTTGGAGTATTTGGTTGTCACTGTTTTCTAGACAATTATTTAGCCCCCGGTTTTGCTTTTGTAGAGACAGAACCGAAAGATGCAGGATCCGAGAAATCCAGTGGAGTGGTGCGGTTAAATACCGTGAGGCAAATTATTGAACAGGTGAGAAAATCCATCGGAAGCCCATGTGGTCAGAAAGATTTAGATCATGTTTTATTGCAGTCACTTTTGGAATAGAACTTGTATTTTAATAATCATTAAAATGTTAATGATAAAAAGTTAATGTAAATGCAAGCTGTTTGGCTATGTAGAAACTAGTCCCCATTCTGTGGTGGTACATTTTGGAATTTTCAGAGTTCTCAGTGTTATACCAAGTATTCTGTTAATTCATTTTATCAGCAGTTCTAACAGATTGATAATATTGAAGTGAATGTAATATGGAAGGAAATAGTTTCTGCTGTTTGATTTAAGTATCAGATTTATCTGATACGGCCTTTATTTATTAAAAACAAAATCTTTGATGCTGTCTTACTGTATATAACCACTTATGTGACTTCTCCCCGTTTGTGGCAGGATAAACATGCATTATTGGATGTGACTCCGAAAGCTGTGGACCTGTTGAATTATACACAGTGGTTCCCGATTGTGATTTTTTTCAATCCAGACTCTAGACAGGGTATCAAAACCATGAGACAGAGGTTGAATCCAGCATCCAACAAAAGTTCTCGAAAGCTGTTTGATCAGGCCAACAAGTTTAAAAAAACGTGTGCACATCTTTTTACGGGTAAGTGAAATTTAAAATGTAGTCTCTTTGCTCGGGATTAAAGAATGGAAAAAATAAGAAAATAATCTGAATGGAGAATTTGAAATCCTGTGCATGACTCCTTGAAAAATAGATAAGCCTATGAAATAGGCATATTAGACCCTGTCATTTGTATAATATTAGTGAATTTTTGCAATTTTGACTATTTAAAAATTACTTAAAGCTCCATGACATGGTAATAATGAATAATTTCACTGAGGTTCATATTTTTGTGTGGGACTGCAGGGCTGGTGATTTAATCTGGCGCAGCAGCCACGTTTTTCTAGAGACTGTGTTGCTGTTCTCTTTGTTTCTGCAAAGAGAGTCCCTGTTACAAAGCAACAGGGACTTACTTTCCTTATTAAAAAATGTCCCCCAAATAGAAACTTGAGTCCTCTGGAGAGTGGACGACTTAAATTATTTATTACCATGTTTTAGGTATGACAAAAATATGGTGGTTATGTTTTTTAAAAAGAACTCTTTTAGCGGGCGGCGTCTGTGGCTCAGTGAGTAGGGCGCCGGCCCCATGTGCTGAGGGTGGCAGGTTCAAACCCAGCCCCCGCCAAACTGCAACAAAAAAATAGCCGGGCGTTGTGGCGTGTGCCTGTAGTCCCAGCTGCTCGGGAGGCTGAGCGTAAGCTCAAGAGTTAGAGGTTGCTATGAGCTGTGTGACACCACGGCACTCTACCCGAGGGCAGTACAGTGAGACTCTGTCTCTACAAAAAAAAAGAACTCTTTTAGCAATACATACTAGTTAAATATTTATAGATGACCTAATATGGTGTTTGGAATTGGACTAAATCTGTGGTGGGGGAGTAGGCAGGGTACAGATAAGACTAGCCAAGACTTGAGAGTTATGAAGCTGTTGAGGTGTACTTGGGCATTCATTAAAATATTCTTTACTTTTGTTTGTGTTTAAAGTAGACACTAGGGCTGGGCTCATGCCTGTAAGGCAGGTGCATCACTTGAATTCAAGAGTTTGAGACTAGCCTGACTGAGAGTGAGACCTTGTCTTTACTAAAAGTAGAAAAACTGAGGCAAGAGGATCACTTGGGCCCAAGAACTTGAGGTTGCTGTGAGCTATAATGCCACGGCACTCTAGTCAGCACCACAGTGACTCCCTGCTTAAAAAATATATATAGACTGCGTGCAGTGGCTCACGCCTATAATCCTCAGCCTTCTGGGAGGCCGAGGTGGGTGGATTGCTTCAGCTCATGAGTTTGAGACCAGCCTGAGCAAGAGCAAGACCTAAAATAAAGTAGACTTTAGTCCACCTAAAAATAGTGGACTTTTTTTTAAGTTCATATAATGAAGATTCTGCTGCTATTACTCCTGATAGTAAATAGTCTAAGAATGTGACATATTTTAGTAACTGAATATGTGCACTACTCATATAAATGACTAGTTCTGTGAATGTTACGTAATAAGAGTTTAAAAGGGTTGCATAATAGGCTCGGTGGCTCATGCCTGTAATCCTAGCACTCTGGGAGGCCCAGGCAGGTGGATTGCTTCAGTTTATGAGTTTGAGACCAGCCTGAGCAAGAGTGAGACCCTGTCTCTACTAAAAGTAGAAAAAACTAGCTGGATGTCGGGGTGGGCATCTATAGTCCCAACTACTTGAGAGGCTGAGACAAGAGGATTTCTTTTTTTTTATTTTTTTTGTTTTTTTTGTTTTTTGGCCGGGGCTGGGTTTGAACCCACCACCTCTGGCATATGGGACTGGCGCCCTACTCCTTCAGCCACAGGCGCCGCCCAACAAGAGGATTTCTTGAGCCCAGGAGTTTATAATTTCTATGAGCTACGATGGCACCACGGCACTCTACCTAGGGTGACAGAGTGAAACTCTGTCTCCAAAAAAAGGGGGAAGGTTGCATAATTTTTTTGGTCATGCAGTGCCTTATTTTGTAGGAATAACATGAGATGACCACATGGATATGATATCCTCAGGAGCACAGGTAGTTGCGTTGAGTCCAGGCCAGTCATCATCCACCTATATCATTTTTAGCATATCTCTGCTACTGGGGAGGAAGAGCGTCAATGATTGTGTTCACATTAGACTCTTATTTTATTGTCACTTGGTTTTTCTTATTAAAGAGAGATTCAGTGCTTATACCATGGCCAAATGTTGCAGCAGAGTTTAACCAAACACAGAGGAGGAAGGGCTTCATCATTCGCTGCATTTCTGTGTAGAGTCTTGAGTACTCGCACTTTTGGAGTCTTTGTGCTTATCTTTTCTGTCATTTTTACTACTAGCAATTGTTTTTACTGTTACCGTAGTAACAGTGAACAGCGATACAGCTTTTCATGTGCTGTCTTATTAGTCCATAATCAGGGCCCAGTGACGTCTGCATCGTCACAGATCCAGTGAAGACTTCCCCCAGACTTAACCACGGAGTCTGTGACTGTGTGTTCAACATCGTGCTTCTGTTACAGCACAGACATATCATTCCAGAGCCAAAGGGATCATCTAATGCAGTTCTTCCTTTTAACAGATAAGACATCAAGGCTCACGTGATTATGAATGATGTTAAAACTATCCCCCCTTCATTTTTTCCTCCTGCCTTTGTATAAGTCCATTGAATGGCCAGAGGATACCTTCAGAGAGTTGAACTGGGGTTTGCTGTGAGGATGTGAGATATCAGGAAGGGAAACGGTGGGTTGTAGAGGAACAACCAGGCCAAAGGAGGCCAGACAAGAAGGACAGCAGGGCAGAAGAAGGTAGCCGGTGACTCCTTTTACCTAGCTTTGAGTCCACATCACTTGCTCTGCAGCACAGGGCCCAGAGGCTGGCTGATTCTCATTCCCCTGTGTATAGAAGGGGTGACCAATGCCTCCATTCTCTAACCAATAGATTACAAAATCTTTGAAGGGGGAGACCATATGGTATCCAGCTCTGTGTGCCCAAGACCAGCCTCAGGCCTAGCAACCAGGCACAGCAAAAGTATTTGTAAATTATACTGGCACTACACCAAGCCATTTCTTGCCTAAGATAGGAAGTTGAAAGCTTTAAGGTAACTAAAGTCAGGTTGGAATGGAAGCACACCACGAGCACTGAGTTCCACTTAGAACTTTGAAGTGACCCCTAAACTGCCAATTTCTTATATAGAATTTTTATGCAGGATAGATGGTGCAGGCTGCTAAACAGCTTTGACCAACAAGCCCCAATTTCCTATCAAATGGTCTTTTACAATATTCCTCCAAACTTAACAGCTGCACAGATGGTCTTACAGAGCACTTTCATTATTATGATCCCCATTTCCTACCTACCCAGCCCAGCCCAGCCCAGCCAGGTCTCAGCTTGATGCCCTGTGCAGTGGCCAGAACAGTGGTCTTCACACTTGAGCAGTAGACCCTTCAGACAGAATTAAATATTTTATAGGCTTTTTGTGCTTTTAAATGTATGACATTTTTATAAATTAATAAATGAGAATAATGGTGCTGATTTGACAAGCCCAGCATTTGGAGTTGAGTTTCTGTTGTGCATAGTCTGACTAGGTGCAGTATCCTTTTTAACCCCTTTTCCACAGTAAGGAAATCCTGTTTCCTACAGATGAGTATTTAATTATGATGATATTAAAATGATTCCCCTTATAACCCTGAAGTACTCAATTAAATGAGAAAATATCCTCAGATTTGCCCAAAAGCAAGTTGACCTGTCAAAATAAGTTTAAATGTTAGGCTTGTCTCTCCCCAACTACCACCAATATTTAAAAATGTACTACAAAATAAATTTGCATGTGTATATAACAAAAATCTTTTTAAAAAAAAAAAATGAAGTTTTTATTATGTGTTTTCTTTGAATCTTCAAAGTGCTCAGTTCATGGTTTGAAGACCACTGAAGTAGAACTATGGATTTAGAGATGAAAGCGGGGGCACTCTTTATGTTAAATTGTGGGATTTTCAAGGCCCATGAAATACTTTAGCTCTTTATCAGCTTTCTAGGCTTTTATTAAAGTCCCTGCTGAGACTTTGGAGGTGCTGAACAAATGCTACTGATTATTATTGGTGATACTACTTTATACTTAATATCTCAGGGTTAAAAATTTTTTCTGTGTCATGCTGTAGTCTTTGAGAAAGCTTAAGAGGGAAAAGTGACTCTTGTACCAGCTGTAGAAATCTAAACTGCAGTAGTTAATTTGTGGTTTCTCAAGGAAATGTAGATGGTCTGGTTGACCACAGGAAGCAGAAGGAAGATGGGTACTGTGGCTGTGGCTTGCCCATCTAGAAGGGGGTCTAACACTCCAGTGTTGACAGAACCGCATGAATAACTATTGAGATTTAATTTACATACTATATAATTAACCCATTTAAAGTATACAATTCAGTGGGTTTTAGTATATTCAGAGTTGTGGAGCTGTTACCACAATTAATTTTAGAACATTTTTGTCATCCCTCAAAGAAACCCCATACCACCCTTGGCAGTCATTCCCCATTTCCTCCTCTCCCTAACCCCTCCAGTCTCACAGGTCACTTTTTGCCTGTTGGTCTGGATCAGGGGTCCTCAAACTTTTTAAACGGGGGGCCAGTTCACTGTCCCTCAGACCGTTGGAGGGCTGGACTATAGTTTAAAAAAAAAACACAACTATAAACAAATTCCTATGCACACTGCACATATCTTATTTTGAAGTAAAAAAACAAAATGGGAACAAATACAATATTTAAAATGAAGAACAAGTAAAGTTAAATCAACAAACTTACCAGTATTTCAATGGGAACTATGGGCCTGCTTTTGGCTGATGAGATGGTCAATGTCTGGTTCCATATTTATCACTGCTAGTCGTAACAAGTGATGCAAGTGTGCATCAGTTAGTCTAGATCTGGTTGGAGATTTCAGATGTTTCATTCTGGAAAAAGTCTGTTCACAGACATATGTGCTGTCAAAGATGATTGCCATTTTGAGTGCATGGTTCCTGAGATTAGGGTATGTCTCAGAGGGGAGAGATGCATAGAAATTAGGAAGGCTGCTTGACTTGAATGCGTCTTTCAGAGAGTCACAATTCTGCAGTTCAGCCAGTTCCATTTGGTAAATTGTATCCACATTTTCAATGTCAATATAAAATGGGTTACGGAAAAGCTGTATGTCCTGTTAATGGATATGAAGCTCTTTAAATCTAAATTGGAACTCCTTTTGTAACTTTTCCAGTGAATCCACACATGTTTTGTTTGGGAATGCAACCAATGGTTTTTCTGCTAACAGATTTTGAGTTGTGGGGAGATGGCAGAAATTTTCCTCCTTCACTTGTTTGATGAGGAGGCCTAATTTTACCTTAAGTGCTTTCAGATGTGATTGTATATCACAGATGAGCTTCCCCTTTCCTTGAAGTTGCACAGTGAAACTGTTGAGTAGCTCTGTTACATCTGTCAGAAAGGCAAGGTGCCATTTCCATTCTGCATCATTGAGCTCTGGTACTTCTTTGTTTTTTGAAAGCACAAAAGCTGTCATCTGTGGAAGTAAGTCATAGAAATGTTTCAAAACTCTCCCTTGACTCAGTCAATGGACTTGTGTGTGATACAGAACATCTTCATAGGCAACATTTAGCTCAGACAGAAATTCCTGAAATTGTCTGTGGTTTAGTGCATTAGCTCTAATGATGTTTACACAAGATACCACAATTTTCATCACTGAAGTCCCACTTCAGTGATTTACTACACAGTGCTTGGTGGATGAGGCAGTGTATGGCTATTGGATGAGAATGGTTATGTTTGTCCATCTCTTGGTTAATGCGAGCAGTTACTCCTTTCTTAGACCCCGCCATGCTAGGAGCACCATCAGTTGTCACACTGGCTAGTTTAGTCCTGTCCAGCTCCAAACCATTCATAGTTTGGCAAACTTTTTCATAGATATCCTCTCCTGTGGTTATTCCTTTGATGCTTTGCAGTGCAGCAAGCTCTTTTGTGACTTTGAAATAGTCATTTGTCCCACGAATAAAAATTAGAAGTTGTGCAGAATCACAAACATCATTACTTTCATCAAGTGCCAAGGAAAAATAGCAAAGTTTTTTTGTGGAGTTTTGCAAATTGTCCCCCATTTCTTCAATCCTTCATGTAATTGTAGGTCCTGAAAGACTCACTGTACTAAATAAATTGGCCTTCTCGGGACACATCTCTTTGGCAACAGAAAGAAGACATTCTTGAACAAATTTTCCCTCCATGAATGGTCTGCCAGTGCACACTATTAACTTGGCAACTTGAAAAAGTGCTCGCAGTGATGAAATATTTAGCTGCTTCTGCTTCACAAAAGTATTTTGCTGAGTTGTCAATGTATATTTCGGTTTTAATATTTTATCTTTTCTCACTTCTCCAACCAAACAATCATATTTATCTTTATGTTCAGTTTGATAGTATCGATGCAAATTGTATTCTTTGAACACAGACACTATATTCTGGCATATCAAACACACAGCTCTTTCCTTGTACTGCATGAAAAAGTCATCACAAGTCCACTGTTCTTTGAATATCCTACACTCCCGACTCAATTTTTCTCTCTCTTGATATCATTGTTTCCAGGGATTCCAAATTGCTATTGGTAAAATACATATATATATATATATATTATATACACACACACACACACAGCGCTACAAACACAATATACCAGCAATAACTTTGCCCACACAGAGACATATGGACTGCACTGCCCATCAGTGCAGTCTGATCAGTGTCCAGCAATGAATGCAGCCTTGCCAGTCCACATCATTTCAGCCTCGCCAGTGCCCATATTGGTGGAACTCGGCTTCTACCTCAGGCTCACACTGATGTGGTGCGGGAACCGGCACGATTACAGAGCCGGTTCCTCTACCACCTTTCCAGTTCACGCTACCCTGTGCGAGCTGCACTGCGATCTGTGAACTTGCACAAGAATCTGATTGCATGGGTCTTCTCACTGCAGGAAAAAAGAAGGCACATATGCCTTTTTTCTTCCGAATCTAATGCTCAGAGATCTCAATAGTGTGAACCGGGGCTTACACAGCACACAACATACGACATCATACACAACTGAATAGCAATCAGAATATAAATGCAGGGGAGTCGGAGAGTTCGGCTCACATTCCACACATGCACAGTGCTGGTCCGGGATGAGTCAGCTGCTAGGCAGGACAGGCAGCGGCGGCAAAAACACCTGGAGGGCTGGATAAATGTCCTAGGCGGGCCGCAGTTTGAGGACCCCCTGGTCTGGATGCTTCCTAGCCTCCTCGGCTGTAGAGGGGGAAATAGCAGGCCAGGGCTCTGCACCATGCTCTCAGAATCCCAGTACTCGAGCCAAGGTGGAGGCTGAGTGAGCTTCCCTTCACTTTCTGCGCCTGAGAGATATATTAAGTCTATCCAAGGGGAATAGGCCTAACTCAGAGGTTGGGAGCAGTAAGTAATTAACTAAAACTGGTAAAAGGCAAAGAACATGAAAAGCCTAATGAGTGAAAAGTACTCGATTCAGAGTCAAGGGAAGGTAACAGTATTTATCTGTGCACTTACCTATTAAAAGGAGGTCAAATGCATGAGTTGGGTATTACCATTACGTGCAGCTTAGGAAGTTAGTTACTATGAAGGTCTTACATTTTGCTCATATACTTTGTGAACTCGGTAAAGGTCTTGTGACTTTCTTCAGTTTATTGGAGGACGCAAACATATCTTCTGCCTTTCATAAATGGCCCTTTTAACTTCAGGTTTATAACTAATACAGATGATACTTATCTCAAGATGATTGTAACATAAAGCTTTAAAGGCTGCTTAAAGTTACGTATGCATTTAATACAAATCACTCGTTTAATCTCTGGGGTGCAAAAATCCCACTTCTATTTTTAAGTACTGTGGCATCATATTTTAGCTATGAGCACAATAATTTTTGCAGAGTACCTTGATAAGAATGCAGAAGTCTGTGGAATCAAGGTTAGTTTTCCTTGGTTGTCCAACAGATCAGTTTTTGTAATGTTTTAAATAATTAATAACCAAGGAAACTGTAAGCCCATTCAGGATTTTCCAAGGTCATTGTCAGAACTTCTTAAGTGAAGGAAAGCTGTATGTAACCAGGAAGAAAACTTTAGTTGCTCCCCAGATTTGCTCAGTCATTCTTTTTGGCTTTAGAAATGATAATACCTAACACCACACTCTCTAATAAAAGGGCCTGACAATGTAGATTAAAAGAAATAGTAACTTACTGCTGTCTGGTTATTTTAGGTACAATTTATTATTTTGCTTGCTGGCTTATCTCTTTTAGGTCCATAAATACATAAGAATGATTACATATGTTATACTTTGTTGTACAAATTTTATATCTAAATTTGGCCCATAGATGGACCATACAGTGTGGTGGCTAAGGCCATAGGCTCTAGAAGCAAACTTCTGAGTTGAATTTGCATCCAGGCTTTTCTTTTTTCTTTTCGAGACAGAGTCTCATTATGTCACCCTCAGTAGAGTGCTGTGGCATCACAGCTCACAGCAACCTCCAACTCTTGGGCTTAAGCGATTCTCTTGCCTCAGCCTCCAAAGAAGCTAGGACTACAGGTGCCGCCACAACACCTGGCTATTTTTCTGTTGAGGTTGTTATTGTTGTTTAGCTGGCCCAGGCTGGGTTCGAACCTGCCAGCCTCGGTATATGTGGCTGGCACTGTAACCACTGTGCTATGGGCACCAAGCCTGCATTCAGGCTTTCCTATTTGGTTGGTGTGAGGTCTTCAGCTAGTTACTTTCACTGCTATGCCTCTGACTCTCACCTCAGCTATGATGCCATGGCTCTACCCAGGGCAATAGCTTGAGACTCTGTCTCAAAAAAACAAACAATAGATAAATTAATTAAACATAATTTATCTATAATATACATGCCTATGTAAATGTGGTATTTTTATGTTTGTTTTAAACATACCTTTGCTGTCACACTTTTTAAAAACATTTTTTAAAGTTAGCTTTGCTGAAGATAAACATTCAAAAAATCTATTTTTTATCTTTATAATATCCATCTGTCATGTAAACTCAGACAGTTAGATGGTTAATGGTTTTCATTGCATTCAATGAAAGGGATTTAGTACTCAAATCTGTGCATATGTTTTCTTGCATTTGTCAGTGTTGATTCAAATATGATAGAAATGAGTTTACATTATGTCAAATAGCGTCCTTAATGAACATCACTCTGGAAATTGATGCATGCATTTTTGTTCACATATCTATAGCTACAATCAACCTGAATTCAGCCAATGACAGCTGGTTTGGCAGCTTGAAAGACACCATTCAACATCAGCAAGGAGAGGCAGTTTGGGTGTCAGAAGGAAAGGTATGTGGCATAGATAAGCTGCTGTGAGGTGAGAGTTCGTGTTCTGAACCTTTCCTTAAGAGGGCCGTGAATGTAGTCAAACCGTACCCATTTGAAGAGATTCTAACATATTTATCAATCAAGTTTGCAATGTAATAAATTCTCTGACCAAGTAACAAAAATGAAGGGACTTTTCAAAGAAAAGCAGAACGTGTTGCACATGGTCCTACATTCACTTCCCTTGGACTTTTAACGTAGTAACTAGTGTTGTATTCCAAGTACACTAATCAGAGCTTACAAGACCTCATGCTGAGCTCCACGGCTTGCTAAGGACGTGGGAGACTTAGAGAGCAGAGGAGAGGTGAGGTGGAGGAACGTGGAGAAAGCAGTTAAAAATTCATAGGAAGAAGAAACACAAATGGGATTGGAATTATTTGCTTAGAAAACAAGTTGCCAGAGTGTGCCGTGGTTCTAGGAGTTTGAGTAGGTGAAAAGTGAGCATGAAGGAACTTGTCTAGGCCTCTAAGATTGGATAGCTTCTTGCCTGGGAGATAGTTTGCATCAGGGAGGCAGGAGAGAGATTATATAACCCGTGGTCCCTTTCAATGTAAGGAGCTTTTGGTGCTAGTATTCTGCACTCCAGCTGAATTGAGGTGGTTTGTGACTTGCTAGTGACTCCTTCGTTGCAGAATTGACTAAGTCTTGCTCTTTGAAAACTGGATGTGTAGTCAAGGTATCTGGCATCTGCTGAGTGCTTTACAGTCTGGAAGACTCCGTGCCAGCTTCCCTGGAGAGGACAAGTTGCACAGGACGTAGCTTCTGCCCCTTAAGATCTGAGAATCTTCCAAGGCCTAGAGATTGTGCAGTGCAAGGCACAGGAGGGAGGGGATGGGAGAGCAGCCTGGACAGAGAAAAACCTGACAATTGGAGGAAGTGTGGGTCAGGGGTTGCATATAGGAGGGATGGAGTGAGACAGGCTGGAGAGTGTCTAATTTGAGTTCCTGCACAAACATCGCACCAAAGCCAAGTAACGTCAGGGAAAATAAAAAGGTGCCTTGCCTGGCTGGCACCTACAAGTTTCAGTCACTTGGCTGTGCCCTCAGGAATTCTCCTGAGTCCCACTTCCAGGAACCTTGTCAGACCCCACTGACCCTCCGAAACAAATTCCTCTAGATGGAAGGGATGGATGATGACCCCGAAGACCGCATGTCCTACTTAACCGCCATGGGCGCGGACTATCTGAGTTGTGACAGCCGCCTCATCAGTGACTTTGAAGACACGGACGGCGAAGGAGGCGCCTACACTGACAATGAGCTGGATGAGCCGGCCGAGGAGCCGCTGGTGTCGTCCATCACCCGCTCCTCAGAGCCGGTGCAGCACGAGGAGGTGAGGGGAGGCAGGCCATGGGCAGGACGCTCCTCCGGACGGCTGTACGTTGAGGACGTGGTGCAAGGCATTTTCACGGGTCACAGCGATGACGTCTAGGGAGTCTCTTACTCTGAGTCCATGCCCGCACGATTTTGGAGCAGGAAAGTGAACCTGAGAAGGGGTTCAGTGGCCAGCACCCCTTACACCCATGCCCTCAGGCACGGTGGGTAAACAGAGTGGCTTTATGTGCCAGCTGTGCAAATTACAATGGAACATTCCTTTGCAGTACAGTATTGTCGTATTACTTGTAACCTTTGATTAGATCGGTCTGTACGCGTGGATGTCCTTGCTTTTCCTTTCCCACCCTACCTTTAACTTTTCTAATCTTGCCAGAGCTCCTGAGTGTTTCCCCATCAGTTTCCTTCTCTCTTGTATTTCAATTTTTTAATTGAGTTCATGATTAAATATTCATCTGATCACATATACTATGCATCCACTGGCCTGTGATCACACAGCTTATGGAATCTGAGAAATCACATCACCAGGTGCTAAGCTAGGACCAGGGCAATTATTAATTGTGCCTCAGAGAATGTTGGAACAATGATCTTTGCAGATGAGATTACCCACATTTGCATAATTATTGCTGTGGGTTTCTCTTTAGGAATTTAGCTCATTCTAGTAAATGATTGTTTTCCTTTGTGAAATAGAAGTACCAAAAAATAAATTGCAGGGGCAGAAAAACAGACCACAACCACAGCAAACAATTAGGACATATATATGCTGCTAGACAAATTGTAAAGAATGAATTAATTACCAGATGTCTACAGACACAGGTGCGGAGAGATGTTAGTTATTAGTGACACAAGATAAGATTTTAGACTTTAGAAGTGTTTAAAAAACAATTGTACTTTAAAGGCAGAGACTACTAAATTTATTGGCTGCAGCCAGTTTTATCTTAAACCTTTGCTAATGGAGTATGTTTGATATCTGCCTGTTCAGTAAAGAACCACTGGGTCAGAACCTTGACATCCGAACTTAAACAAGTTCGCAGAACTCCAGCAAGACAGACCAGTGCTCGCTTCTGTCTGCTTAGATGTTCTTGTTGTGAATGAACCTTTGTGTCTTATAGAGCATAAGGAAACCCACCCCAGAGCCACGAGCTCAAATGAAGAGGGCTGCTAGCAACGATCAACTTAGGGACAATAGCCCACCCCCAGCATTCAAGCCAGAGCCGCCTAAGGTATGTGGCTGGGGAGCCCAGGATGGGAAGGAAGAGGGAGCAGGTGCTCCTGGAGCCCCCAGATAGCCAGGGAGGAGTGCATACAATGAGATGGTGTCAAATTATGGTTTTCGACTCATAGTCTTCCCTGTTATAGCCTGTCTTTAGCTGGTTGAATGAACCCCCAAATCAGGGAAGGGCAAAAATATAGAAAGACAATATTAGCAGAGTCTATAATTTTAGGACTAAGAGTTTAGTTTATTTACTCTTTTTGTAGAAAGAATAAAAAGTTGACAAATGCTGTGCATGCCCAGAATTGCCAATCTCAGAATCTGTTTTTCTTTTCCTGTCCAATTAAAGTTTTATGCCTATATCCTGATTTAGATGCACCGGAAAATTGTAGCTGGTGATTTGCTAAAGAAAATCATCATCCTTAGAATGGGTACAGGTGAAACCTACTAAAGGCAGAATACAAATGTCTACATACAATAACTAAGAAAATGCCATGAAGGCTACATTGAACAGTTTGATGAGAATATTTCAGATTGTATATGAAACCAGCACATTGTACCCCTTGATTGCACTAATGTACACAGCTATGATTTAACAATAAAAAAAAAGAAATAAAAAAAGAAAATCATCACCACCACTGCTTATCATCTTTCAAGGAAATCATGCTGTTCCTTGAAAGAGCAGCTTGATTTGTTTAATCAATCATTATGCAGAACAGGATCAATATAAATAAACAGGCTAATATCATATGATTCTTCATCTCCAATCAGAATTAAAGCTATGACTATAACCTTTTCCTTATACACCAGTAAAATTTCTGTTAAACTCAATAATTTAAATGAGAAGAAAGTAATAATTGAGCTGTCACCAATAACTAAAATAGTGACCTCATAAAATATCTCAGTGAAAATTTGCAGAGTGAGACTCAAAGTGTGAAGGAGAAATGGCTGATAGCATTCCGCACTGCCCTCCTCCGGCCCTACTCCATCTCCTTCCCTCCCGGCTGGACATGGGTCTCACCTCTTCCCCTCTGGGCTGGGATATGCACCCTGAGTGCAGCATGGGCGCAGAAGCCCATTTTTCCAGTCCCAAAGTCTGGGACTCCAAGATTCTAATCCCTCTACTATGAAATTACCCAAGATGCCCCCTACCTCCAGCAATAGCACTTGTTCAGCACCTCTTGGTTTATTAATACTCTCCTGTAGGTAGGATGGGCAGGCGGGATTCTGAATGCCCCTCCAGCCAGCCATCGTTTGCCCGGCTTTATTACATTCATCCAGAATGGTGTTTGTTGACCACTTTTGGAAACTGATCAGGAAATGGATTGTATTAAATCACTAATATAGATTTGAAAATCAACTACAAGCCCAAGGTAAACACATTATTGCTTTCTGCAGGCCAAAACCCAGAACAGAGAAGAATCCTATGACATCTCCAAATCCTACGAATACAGGTCCACCCCCTCTGCGGTTGCTGGGAGTGAAATTCCTGGGGCGTCTACCAAAGTTTGTCCTCCCCCCATTGCAGCGAAACCTGTCTTTGGGCGATCTATACTGAAGCCCTCCACGCCTGTGCCTCCCCCAGAGGGTGAGGAGGTGGGAGGGAGCGCCGAGGAGCAGGATAACACTCCCAAATCAGTCCTAGGCAAAGTCAAAATATTTGAGAAGATGGATCACAAGGCCAAATTACAGAGAATGCAGGAGCTCCAAGAAGCACAGAATGCAAGGGTAATTTAATTGTTTTACACTCCTCTGTTGCCAGTAAGTTTTAGAGTTTGATTTCAATCCAACGGTGCACAGTCCTTCCCCCCCCTGCCACAGACGTGACAGGGATGTTCTCACACACAGTGAGCCTTGCCAGCTCTCAAGAGCCTCCCTTTTTTGAAATTTCCAATCAAGAAAGTCTAACCATAGAGATGAATAAGATTCTGCTCTTCAGACTTCAGACTTTGCCTTGGGTTTTGGAATGGGGAGCTGTGAGGAGAGAATCGGTGCCTCTTGGAAGTTATTTTCCATGTAGTTAGAATGTCTGTGATGTTTATTTGATAAACATCATTCATTCCCGGATTTGCTGCAGAAACCAAGCTTTGGCTGCTAACACTGAAAAGCCCGTAGGTTGTACATTCTGAGCTGTTTTTGTACTACAGGTGCTTACAACCTTTCAAGTGTAAAGAAGAATTTAACCAAAACTCCTCAGTATATTCTGAGAAGTAGATAATGGGAGTTTTCTTCATTCAAGCCTATCAAGGCAATAGCAGTGCTTGTGGGGACTTTTTAAGTTGTTTTTTATTTGTGATAAAATATCACAAATATTTAACATAACAAATATCACAATATATCACAATCATAATATATTTTTAATATCACAAATATATAACATAAAATTTACCATTCTGAGCATTTTTTTTTTTTTTTTTGGCAGTTTTTGGCTGGGGCCGGGTTTGAACCCGCCACCTCTGGTATATAGGGCCAATGCCCTACTCCTTTGAGCCACAGGCGCTGCCCCATTTTGAGCATTTTTAAGTGTCCGGTATCATTAAGTGCATTCACACTATTGTGTAATTATGACCACCATCCATCTGTAAAACTCTGTGCCCAGGGAATACTGACTTCCCTACCCCGCCACCCCCTGGAAACCATCCTACTTTCTGGCTCTAGGAATTTGACAACTTAGGAACTTCATATAAGTGGATTCATGTGGTGCTGTTGTGGCTGGCTCATTTTACTTAGCATGAGCGTCCCTAAGGCTCATTCAGATTGTTGCATGTTTAAGTGTTTTAGTCCATGAGCCAGGTACAGTGGCTCATGCCTGTAATCTCAGCACTTCGGGAGGCTAAGATGAGAGTTTAGGACCAGCCTGGGCAATGTAGCAAGACCTCATTTGTTTGTTATTTATTTATTTTTTATATATTTTTTTGAGAGTCTCATTACGTCCCCCTTGGTAGAATGCTGTGGCATCACAGCTCACAGCACCCTCAACTCTTGGGCATAACTGATTCTCTTGCCTCAGTCTCCCCGGTGGGGACTACAGGCACCTGCCACAATGCCTGGCTGTTTTTTCTTGCAGTTGTCATTGTTGTTGAGCTGGCCCGGACTGGGTTTGAACCTGCCAGCCTCGGTGTATGTGGCTGGTGCTATAACCACTGTGCTATGGGAGCCAACCCACAAACACCCCATTTCTAAAAGAAAAAAAAAAGGTGAAAAACCAGCTGGATGTGGCAGTGGCACGCCTGTAGTTCCAGCCACTTGGGAGACTGAGGCAGGAGGATCCCTTGAGCCCGAGAGTTGGAAGTTATATTGAGTTATGATTGTGCCACAGCACTTCAGTCTGGTCAACAGAGCAAGACCCTGTCCCTCAAAAAATAAAAAGTAGAAAAGCATTTCATTCCTTTAAAACTGTTTCTCTATTTGACATATATCACTGGGCACCAGATTCCACCATGGTAACTGGAAAGTTGCTTCTGTTTCCTTTTCTCCTTGAAATAGGATGGGAAAAGTGGGACTGGCAGGAAAACAGCAAGCAGACTGTCCAGTGGCTCATTCTTTCTCTCTCTCTTTTTTTCCCCTTAGATTGAAATTGCTCAGAAACATCCTGACATCTATGCAGTTCCAATCAAACCACATAAGCCAGACCCCAACCTGCCTCAGTACACCAGGTAGGGGCTCCTCAGCAGGTGTTGCCCTCGGGAGAAAACTTCTCTAGGACTGGAAGAAAGAATTTTTGTATTCAGATTTCTGGGCAATAGGATGATTCCCCCCCTAGTCATTTAGTCCAATTTAATTGTAACAACTACAAAGTTAAACGTTCATGCTGATTTTGCTTGTGTGCTAAAACTCATTGATTCTTCAAGCAGGTACCCTTCGACACATCCAAGTGCAGGTTTGTTATATTGTGTTAGAGTACCACGTGAGCAGAATTGCTTATTCATTAGCAGAATAGGTCTTAGGCCTGTTTTGCTGCTGTTTTCTGATTTAGCCAAGCTCCTTAATTCCTGTGTCACCTAGCGAAGTCAGGCCTCTTGTGTTGCATTGGGGTCTGACAAGCAATCGACCAATGTTGGTAAGATGCTTTACATTTAAAATGCTACACAGACACTGGAATTATCTCAGTGTCTTCCTGTTGAGGTTTTACACTAGATCATTTCTTGCATCTAAGAATAGAAAAAAATACATTTTCTTGTGGCCATTCTGACTGAAAGCTGAGGTCTAGTTTTACAGCAATAGAAAACTAGAAGCAAATTTCTTCTTTAGCAATTGAATGGTGGTAACACAATCAGGTTGCCACTGGCAACAAAGAGTACCTGGTATAATTGACTGAAATGGGCAGGGAGCTCACTCTGCTGGGTGGGCCTGTAGCCAGGGAGCTTAGGGGTGGGGAAAGCAGCCCCTGCCCAACAGGGTGGCCCTGGCCAGCTTCCTCACTCACTGCCTGGGTGGGCTTTGGCCTTGCCCCATCCCTTCTAGTCCTGCCTCCACCATTGAACCTCGGCGAGGCCAGGAATGCCCCTCGTTATTGGGCACAGTGTGGTCAGTAAGTAATCAGCTTTGATGATGGCTCTGTGCTTGTAGCCACACCTCCAAAGGCAGCTGGAGAACAGTGCTCTGGAATGTGTTTAACTCTTTCTCTGTTAGTTCTAGACCCCCTGAGCCGCAGAAAAGTTCTTCCAGACTTTATCAGGACACTAGAGGAAGTTACGGCAGTGACACCGAAGAGGAAGAATACCGCCAACAGCTGTCAGAACAGTCAAAGCGTGGTTACTATGGCCAGCCTGCCCGATACCGGGACACAGAACTATAGCGGTCTGCGAAGGGACTCCCCAGGGCTGCCTGCTGCCACGGCAGGGTTCCATTCCTGCCAGGCCACCACACGGTCTTCTCCAGTTAAAACGCACTGTTGGGGACACAGTAGGACTTGGGCGCGTGTGTTCTCATGGGGAACCAGGGACAGCCAGTGCAAATTAAGAACTGAAGGCTCTGTTTGTGGGACTGGGTTAGAGGAGTTTGTGGGTTTTTGCTCAGAAATAAGAGGAACACTACAGTCTGATACTGTTACTTGCTTCAGTGGACCAAAATCTGTATTAAATCCATTTGCATATTTTTCACATGTGTATTAAGAAGCAATAACTATTTTTCCTCATCCATAACCTACAAAGACTGTGCAGAATGTGAAAAAAGGAATAAAAAATACAGCTGGACTCAAACTAAATTAAGTGTTTTATTACAACTCTCCAAGTGCCTTTGATGAGAAATGTCTTACAATTTTTTTCCTTTGAAGCTTTATGCACCTCCATAATGGACTAAAACATTATTTTGAGTAAACTTTTGTACTAGTTTAATAGCAATGGTTTTCCCTGCACTGTATCTTTTTTCAAGGCATTCCATCTTTGTAATATTTCCCGTAAATTCTGACTGTATATATAATAGCTGTACTTGGTAGTTTGGCTGTAAGTGCTCACTAGCTTAAAGACCCTGAAGTTAGTATACAACTTTTTTGTTTAAAACCAAGTGCTCTACAAAAGCAGATACTGAAGGAGAACGCATTTAATTTCCAAAAGTGTGTATTGACAACAGTTTTGTAATTTAATAAAATGGAGTATACTGCAATCAACAATTTGCTTTGTGGTAGCTTTCTATACTACTTCCTATTCTTACGTGTAACTTTTATCTCAGTTACTAGTTCATCCTAAAAGTGAGAACTTGCTCTTTGTTGAACACTTGCAAATGGAGACACAAAAATGAAGAAGATAAAAATAACCCACAACCCTATCCCCCAGATACAATAGTTATAGAGTTTCCTCTAGATATCTGTGGATGTCTGTGGGTATGATATTGAGGTGTACTGAGTTCACAGTTTTTTTCTACTTTTTCTATTTAACATTCTATCAAAAATGTTTGCTTTAAGTAGTTAAAACTCCACGCATACATCATTACTACTAACTGCAGGGTCATAAACCCCATGAGTGCTCCATAAGGGAGCAGTTCTCCTATCATGGACTGGATTCTTTCCAGCTTTTTGCCCTTTTTTACATGAAACGGGCCTCTGCATATAATCCATTTGTTGTATATCATGGATCATCATTTCAGTCCTTTAGGTAAATTTTCAGAAGTAAAATTACTGAGTAAAAACATAGGGACATTTTTAAGGTTCTTGATGTTTATTGACAAATTGCTTCCTAGAAAATTTGCAACAATTGACACCCCCACACTCACTCTTGAAAAACTAAAATAAGATTAGAATTTTAGCAAAGCAGTTTAGGCGTTGCGGCTTGCATGAATCAAAAGTACACTGAATTTGGGAAAGGAGGAAAAGAGTCTTCCTTCCACTAGAGCCTTTCACGATGTGAACTGACAGCAATGTGTTAAGCTTGGGTTTTAGTGGCGTTAGAAATTCAGTTTACTGGTAACTGAGTTATACTATTAATGTGTCCTTGGTTGTGCCTTTTTGGATATGGGTACTGTAATTTATAGACCATTTAATGCAGTATCTTATTTTTTTTTTTTGAAACAGAGTCTCACTTTATTGCCCTTGGTAGAGTACCGTGGTGTCACAGCTTACAGCAACCTCAAACTCTTGGGCTTAGCAATTCTCTTGCCTCAGTCTCCCAAGTAGCTGGGACGACAGGTGCCTGCCACAACGCCCGGCTATTTTTGGTTGTAGTTGTCATTGTTACTTGGCAGGCCTGGGCTGGATTCGAACCCACCAGCTCCGGTGTGTGTGGCTGGTGCCCTAGCCACTCAGCTGCAGGTGAGTAGCTGCCAGCCAGTATCTTTTTATGCAGTCCTCAAGGCATTGACTAACATTTGCCTATTCCATAAATAAAAGCCACCTTTTATGACTAGAAGAAAAAGCACACTGGTTAAGTATATGAAGATTTAGTTTATGTCCCTTAGAGGAATGAGCCCTTTGGCAAACATGGGGAGGAGAAGAGGCTTTTCATCCAGAACTGGGCTGTCATCTGGTTCCAGCAGTTTTGTGAGGCATTAAATGGTGCAGACAGGCAGCTCCTGTGTCCCTGAGAATGCCCAGTAGAGTGGCCGCTGGACCACAAGTGCCTGTCCCACCCCATTTTTATTCACATCCTGCTTTGTTCTGGGAAGGATTTAAGGCTTCCTATAAGTCCTGCTTGGACCATAACAAAGACATTGGTGCTAAGCAAATGGACTAAGGGGGAAAAGTATCAGAATAGGGAAGATAGAGCCACAAGTGAGGGTAGTATTTGCTCTGTCCACTGTCAGGGCTCCTCTGCCTCCCGAAGCTGGTGGGGAACCCAAAATGTGGGTGCATGATTTGATTTCAGTATCCCAAAGGGGGAATAAATTGTTCAGGAATTCTCTTCCCTCTCATTGGTTTCATGGTAAGGTTGCAACTGCACAGTTGCCCAGATGGTTTTGGAGGTCTCTTCTCTACTGTGTAGGGTAAGTAGCACAATTCCAAGGGCCATACATGTAGGGTAGTAGTACAATTCCAAGGGCCATACAGTAAAAGTTCTTTAGAAAGGACCCAAACTGGCAGTGTAAAAGCACGACTCTGCAGTCTGGCTTCATCTAAAGATCCATCTGGGGTACCTCGGACCAGTGCCTCCCAAATAGGAATATGACGTGCATGATCATGTGACCCACCTTTCTAGGAAATCACTTCCACATTGGGAGAGGGGTGTTTTACATCCACGCATAGGATAGAAGATACAGCAGAATGCAAACCTCACTCACATTTGGAGGAATGAAACTTGGGGCATGATTGATGATTGAAGTTTTGCTCTTTTGGCAGGTCTTTGGGCTACACCCCACATGTTCTTGACCCCAGACCTTCCAGATGGCTGTCAGATCATAGAGGGAGCAGTTCAGTCTCCTCTGTCAATTAGAGAAGTGCCATGTAACCTTCAGTTCATCCTGAGCTCGCTGGTTCTCTCAACCATGATTTTGTTTGGTGAATAGGAGGTTTTAATTTGGGTAACAGACCCAAGAGCAGGCTTCCAGTATAAGTGGTTTATTTGGGAAGTGCAAGAAACTCTGCACTGGGAGACGAATTCAAACCCTCCAAGACATGCTGGTAAACGGTATAAAAAGTGCATCTTAGAGTTTTCCCACTCAAGGGATGGGTGGGCAAGCTGGGCTATTCTCCAGTTGCCCTCAATCTTGGTTGAGGGCTGTTCTGTGTGTGTGATGGGGAGGGGAGATGTTCTCAGGACCCCTCCCTCAGGCAAAGAAACGGACTGGCAATCGGGGGACTGAAGCACTACCCACAAGGCCTGTGAGGTGGCCTGTGCTTCTAGCCCAGGTAGTCGGGGTGATGCTGCTTCCAGAACGACGGCAGGTGCTACCATCTGTACTAAACAAATTCTTTATATGAAGAAAAGCTGGTCAGGAACAGTCCCTGTAAGCAGTTACATCTGTCTTTTAAGAGAAAGTTTCCCAGCAAAACAAATTCCTTCTCCTCCCAGGAGCCCTTTTCCAGGTGGGTTATTTTGGCAGTTCAAGCATTCAGATCCTGAAGATGGATTAACTGCTGTGGGACATAGAGAATGAGGAAAATAGAGGATCGTCAGAGAGACCCCTGTACCCAGACGGACAGTGCCTGGTTGGGAGGAGGAAGTTCTAACCACTTGACAGAAGGGTGTCTAATCTTAGCTCTGGCAGCTCATATACGGGAGTTGACTGTTTCAGATCTTTTACAGGCAAGTAAAAATTATTAGAAGTGCCAGGCAGGGCAAGGTGCAGTGGCTGTAACCCTGGCACTCTGGGAGGCCAAGGTGGGAGGATCACTTGAGGTCAAGAGTTGAATATTCTTCAAAGCCTCACAAATGAGCGTGTCATCCTAACACAGGGGCCCTGCTAATCTCTGTAGGTTGCAATTTTAGTATATGTACTGCTGAAGAGAGGACTTCCTGAATATTTTCAGTTTGAGGTTGGTCGAATGCAAGGATGCAGAACCTGCAGACTCAGAGGGGAGGCCCAGTGTCCGGCCGTATCTCTGGGGGTGAGGGGGAGGGAGGAGGAGGCTGGAACTGGGCAGGCACGGGCCCTCCTGACCCCCCACCTCCCGTGCGCCCCTGGCTTCTCTAATCCCCCACCACATGCTCCTTCTTTGCTGCTTTAATTCCCTGCTAGTCTCAGATAATTCCTTTGGGAAGTCCAGAATAGCCCACCAAAGCATTTGTAGGAAACAGAAATCAGGAATACATGTAGGAGACACTGCTCAATCTCATGAGAAGCCTGGGGAATTGGAAATGACAATAAGGCAGCTTGGACGGCGAACCTGTGAGTCAAAATGAAGCATATAATTCTCTGGGCAAATCTAATGCGTACCTTAATCAAACCTAAGGTATTTTTAAATATCAAGATGTTGTTTTACACCCAGAGATACACTGGATTTTGTTATTTGAAAGTATTATGGGAAGCGAGAATATAAAAGTTACTAACATAGTTCCTACCCTAATCAGGTGTTAGTTCCTCCCCCAAGCTGGTTCCCTGGTTGCTATCCTCGTCCTGCTGAGGCAGCCCACAAGGGGCTATGCACGCAGATTCAGAAATCCAGGTGATTTTCATTCAAACCCCAGCTCTGTCGCTACTAGCTAGAAAAGTTTGGGCAAATTACTCAAATGTGTTAAGCTTCAGTTTTCTCATTCATAAAATAGGGATAGAAAACTGTAACTAACACTGTGTCCTATGCTTTTTGTGGCACTTTAATAAATGGTATTCATAAAATGTTTGGCATGGTAGCTGGCACAAAGAAATGCTCATTAAAAGTAGCAAGTAGCATTATCACTGCCAATGTTTTCACCATACGAATTTACAATAGCGATTTGAGTAGTCTTTGATTTTCTTACTCTTACTCCAAATGACGACCTACTTTATTCTACTCAGTAACTATTTTTAATTTCTCCCTGTGTCCCTTTTCCCACAGCCACTCCCCTAGATCAGATGGTTGTAAACTCTCTAATCCGCACCCAGCTAGCAGACAGAATCATCTCTCTAACTTAGATCTGAGAGCATCTTCCTCCTGCTTCAAAAACAGTGATGACTTCCTCTTGGTCTGGAACCAAGTTTGATTCTTTGTTATGCCATTCAGGATTTTCTACTATTAGATTTTCTACGGATTGATTATATCATTGGCCCTTAATTCTTCACCCCTTTCTATATCCATGTCCCTTGCCATGTGACTTTACAGTTCCTCCCACTAAAAGGTCAGAATATGGACGGTGCCCATAGCTCAGTGGGTAGGGTGCCGGCCACATGCACCAGGGCTGGTGGGTTCAAACCCAGCCCAGGCCTACTAAAACAAACAAACAAACAAAACCAAATAAAATAAAATAAAAGGTGGATCTATTTCCGCACTCCTTGGCTTTGGCTTTTGGGTTAGTCATGTGACTTGCTGGTCACGTGACCTTTTCTCTTGCATCTCTGCCACCCCTGGGAGGACAGTCCTCAGGCTAACCCGCTGTGCCTAGAGCAGGATGAGGGGGGTGGAGCAGAAACACTCCAGCGGAGTCCAACCTACATCAGCTGACCCACAGATGTATGAGAAATACTAAACAAAGGTTGTTTTAAGCCACTGAGTTTTGGGGTAGTTTGCTATAACAAAATAGCCCCAAATGCCCCATATTCTTTTCCAGGCAGCTTTCTTCTGCAAACTCATGAATGTTTCAATTACGTGGGAGCACTTATCCCCAATACACTCTTAGATTCTCTGCTGTTCCCTCCGCTGGGGCTATCCTTCCCTTTTCTTTACCATCATTCAAAACACTACTTGTTCTTCCAGGTCCAGTTACAATGTCACCTTCTCTGTCAAGACTGCTCCCATGCCCCCAGTCAAATTTGTCACTAGCACTTCACCAAGCTCCCATAACCCTCCATCTATAGCTTCTGGCCTTCTTCTTACCAATGCACAGATTTGTGACCCAGTCATTTCTAAGTTCCACTAAGGAGTGTGTGTGTGTGTAGGGGTAATCTGTATGCATCTTTGTATTCTCATCAGTGCCCTACGTATATTCCAGAAATGCTTCCTGGAAAAATGAAGTGAATGAGTGAAGGGAGAAATAAATCAAAATGTAATGTCTGCTTTTATCACAAAAGGGAATCAATGGCATAGTGACTTCCTGACATTGTGCCCAGTTTAAACTTCAACACTGATACCACTGATATAAACTGGAGAACATTAGTAAAGTTAAGAAAAACTGCTAAGAACTTGATTTGACCAGGAAAAGGCAGAGTAATGTTAAAGTATAATTTCCAAAAGGATAACATTTTTATTCTCACATGACTTAAAGAGGGAACCAATAAGATGTTAAGACTGGGTGAATGAGGTAATGTAAGCAATTTAATTAAGGAAAATTAGGATTAGAATTCTGAATTAATATGAATCTGGTTAATCTAGATCAATAAATGATAACTTTTATAGGTTATCTTTTCCATCAGACAGACATTATTTATATCTTTACCAGACAAAAATCTACACATTAATACATAATTTCACTAAGTCTGGGAATTTGGATTCATAGTTTTAGGGCTAATCCATGGAGTATAAAATTCAGTGGTATTTGGTACATTCACCACGTTGGGCAACCTTCACTTCTATCTAGTTCCAAGACATTTTCATCACCTCCAGAGGAAACCCTATACGCATTAAGCCAGGGGTCCTCAAACTGTGGCCCGTGGGCCACATGAGGTGGTGTGATTGTATTTGTTCATTTTTTTTTTTTTTTGTAGAGACAGAGTCTCACTTTATGGCCCTCAGTAGAGTGTCGTCATCACACAGCTCACAGCAACCTCCAACTCCTGGGCTTACGCGATTCTCTTGCCTCAGCCTCCCAAGTAGCTGGGACTACAGGCGCCCGCCACAACACCTGGCTATTTTTTTGTTGCAGTTTGGCTGGGACCGGGTTTGAACCCACCACCCTCGGTATATGGGGCTGGCGCCCTCCCAACTGAGCCACAGGTGCCGCCCTGTATTTGTTCATGTTTTGTTTTTTTACTTCAAAATAAGATATGTGCAGTGTGCATAGGAATTTGTTTATAGTTGTTTTTTTTTTTTTAAACTATAGTCCGGCCCTCCAATGGTCTGAGGGACAGTGAACTGGCCCCCTGTTTAAAAAGTTTGAGGACGCCTGCATTAAGCAGTCACAGTAGGGCCCACACTCCTGTGAAAATCTAACGCTGCAGCTGATCCGATAGGAGGTGGAGCTCAGGCGGTGATGCGAGGGATGGGGAGCAGCTGTAAATACAGGCAAAGCTTCCCTGGCTCCCCCACCGTGAGAATCCTGCAGTGTAGTCTGGTTCCTAACACACTTTGGACCCCAGTCCATGGTCAAGAGTCTGGAGACTACAGGTTTAGAGGGCTTTTAAAAACCTGAAAACCTGATTCAAAGTTGATTTAATAATAAAACAAGTTCCTGACCATGAATCTGAAAAGGTAAGAAGTCTTCCCAGGGCTCAAAAATGTCCCAGAGGGCCTGACTTCTTTCCATCTTTCTCTACTGCAGGTTATGGAGTTGCTTCATCTCTTGTGATGCCAAGGTGGTTGCCAACAGTTCCTGGGGCTGTTTCCTCCTTCACGTCCAGGAGTGGGTAGGGAGTATCTTTGTTTCAATGTCCCAGAAACAGACACAAATTTCACTCTGATTGCTCTGACGTGGGTCATGTGTCAGGTCCTGAACCAAATTCTTTTGGCCAGGGTGATGGGCTATGATGATTAGCTTTAAGCCATCGAGGACCCAACAATGTAGCTGAGAGCAAGCTGAGAATGCAGCGGGAAGGTCATTTCCTAAAGGAAACCTGGGGAAACTTTTCCTAGAAGAACAGGAGAGAGATCTGTATAGAAAATACCAGTTGTTGTGTACAGAAAAACACCAAAAAGTGAAGAGTATTTGTATCTAGGAGCTTTAGATCATGGAGTTACTAGAGAGTTTTACTTTCTTTTCTATACTTTGCCTGCATTTTAACAATGAGAATGCATTAATTTTATAACCACAATAGAGTTACTTCTACTTTTTAAATCCAGCAAGTGAATAACATGGAATAGATGGATGAAGACATGTTTTTTTGGTTTTGAACTTGCCTTTCCTCCCCTAAAGTGTTGTCCTTGCAACAAAACCAGCTATTCTGGCCTCTTCCCTAAGCAAAAAAGAAGGTCATGTTACAGGCAGCCTCCTGGATCCTCAGTATTCTGTGAAGACTCCCTCCTATCCAACCCTGCCTCGCTTAACAATTCAGCAGTGCCTGCTGGCTTGTCCGTCCCCCCTTCACATGTGCTATTCTGGGCTCCTGTAATTATGCAGCCAGTGGAGAGTTCTCTTCCGTGACAACTGAGATATCTCGAACTAAGAATAGGACTCTGACTGAGGAAGCAAGGTGACAGCCCTGGCTGGGAGGAACTTGGCTGTCTTCCAGAGCCTCTTTAAAAGACCTCCACCTCAGTTTAATTCTTCACTCTTTGGTTTGCCATGAGTCTGTGGTTTTGCTGCGAAGTCTTGTCAGCTGCATAGCCACACAAATGATACGGGCTCGAGCAGCTTATCAGGAGCTCCAGGGAGTGTTTCTTCTCAGAGGGCTTTCAGCTGGGAACACGGGGTCTAAGTTTTTCAGACAATTCTCTGTTGTACATTTGCAACTTTTTCCTCAGAGGCATTTTGGTTTGAGGCCAAAAAGAATATTTTTGACTTTCTAAGAGCTTCTGAGAAAACCCAGAGGAACTCTCTGCCCCCTTTGCACAGCAGGTGCTGTTGTAAAGCAGCAGAGGATTTTATAGGTTGGGGTGGGGGCTCCACCACTGCCTGGCTCTGTGGCGTTCAGTAGTTTCAGCTTTTCAAGCCTCAGCTTTCTCATCTAAAAAATGGGAGTTATTAAAACCAACCACTCGGTGTTGCGATGACTAAATGAGTGTTTGAAAGATATCTACCACAAGAAACGCCCAGTGACTATCTGAGCCAATGTTCTCCCACAGCGGAGATTCCACCTGTTTCTCAGGAAGTCCTCTGGGATCAAGCCTGACCATCCAGAATAGCAACCTTGAAAATGCTCCCTTGTACAGTATTGGTTGTCCCTTCTCTGGGTCTCATTCTTTTCTCTCCCTCACTCTGTCTCCCCAGCATCCCCTCTCACTACCTGTACACAGAGCCTTGTCTCCGTCTCTGCTCTAAGGTAAACCCAGGGCGAGATGGCCACAAATTACCAAAAACAGCAGAGCATTCTGAAGTTGTTTGTAGTTACACTTTCATAATATTAAGCATCATCTGGTCACCGGACAGATTATGATAATAACAATGTTGATGACAACCATGATGATTTGGGATTATTTTTTTTGGGGGGGGTGCTGATGCTGCCATGAATATTTGGTATTCAGCTCATTAGACTCTAGAAATTTGGTTTTTACCAAACCAAGCTTTAGGACTAGATATGTGAGAGCTGGGAAGAGGCTGCAAAGGAAGCCAGAAAGCTGGAGGTGATAAACTTCAGGGATGTGGACTGACTCAAACCCCTCACCCCCCACATACCTTCTCTTCTTTCTTTAAGAAAGTGTGTGTGTGTGTGTGTGTGTGTGTGTGTGTGTGTGTGTGGCTATAAATACCAATGCCAAAAACAGAGTTCTAGCAAACACAACATCAAGGTTAGATGTGGTCTGTGTCTTAGTCTGTTTTCTGCTGCTATAGCTGAATACCCTAGACTGGGTACTTTATAAAGAGAAGAAGTTTATTTAGCTTGTGGTTCTGGAGGCTGGGAAGTCCAGGAGCATGATATTGGCATCTGGCAAAGGTCATCTCATGGCAGAAGGCAGCACATGGTGAGAGACAAAGTAAAAAACGAATTTTTCCTTTTCATCAGCAGCCCACTCCTGAGATAACTAACCCAGTCCTATGATAACAGCATTAATCCACTCTGAGCCTTTATGGCCTAATCACCTTTTAAAGGCCCTGCCTCCCAATATTGTTACAATGGCAACTAAATTTCAATACACATTTTAAAGGAGCCATTCAAACCACAGCAGTCAGTGTTGGGCAAGGCATAGTTTATGCATTGTATTGTCAATTCCCAGTTATTCTTAGGCTTCTGCAAGTCTTCGCCCATTCTTTATGTCTTCGCTTGCCTCATGTCTGAGCTGGCTGTGGCAGCAGAGCCATACTCTTGGTTACTGGTACAGTATCCATGCCTTGCTACAGGGCCACACATACAAGAAGGAAATCTACAGCTCGTGATGAAAGGATCTGGAAAGTTTCAATAACGTTTTCTGCTTGGTTCACTGTCCTAGTTACTATGATTATCTAACAAATTCCCCCAAAGTTGAGAGGTAGTAATGTCCATTTGTTATGTTCATAGATTCCCTGTGTCAAGAATTTGGTCATGGTGCAGCAGAGACAACTCGTCTCTGCTCCACAGTGATTTCTGGGGCCTCATCTAGAAGATTCAAAGGCTAAGACCGTTTCACTCATATATAGCGGTAAAGGCTGGCTATTGGCTAAGGTCTTAGTTCTCCTCCATGTGGACTTTTTCTGTGGGTTCTCTGTGAGGGCTTCCTTCCTGCAATCTTGCAGCATTGTGGGTGGGTTCTGAAGACAAGTGTTCCAAGAGAAGGAGCCAGCCGGAAACCATATCTCCTTCTATGACCTGGCCTCCCAAAGATTGCATCATTATTTCTACCACCTTACATTCATTGAAGCAGTCATAAAGTCCCACCTGTGCTCATGGGAGCATTTGCCTCTTGATGGTGAGAGGTAAAGTTCTGGAAGAATGTGAGACTGAAAATATTGCTGTATCCATTTTTGGAAAATATTATTCCACATCTGCATAAGGAAGGGACCCTAAGGGAACATATCACAGTACTTCCAAGACTCTGGATAATATAATTTGAATTAGAGAAATTGTGTTGTTGTTGGGGAGGAGCAATGAATGGTTGGTTCTATTGTAACAAATAAGGACAGATGCTTGGTCTAATTTCTCTGTGAGATCTCTGAGAGAAAAGTTTAAGAAAATGGAAATTCAAAGGAAGGATCCTAGAGTTAAAAAAAAATGCGTTGGTCCCATATGCTGGAGGTGGCAGGTTCAAGCCCAGCCCCTGTCAAAAACCATACACACACACACACAAAAAATGTGGCCATCAAATAGGTTGAAACACTGCCAGACAACAGCGTTCTTGAGTTTCAATAGTGTATCTTCTAACAAACTTGATGAACAAAGCTCTTCAGCGTGTGGACAAGAGAGCTGCAGAGAGGCCTGGGTGTTGGCAAAGGTCTGAGAATGAAGGCTGTGTCCCCAGTTTAACTAGTACAGTCATATTCTCTGTGTCCTGTGTGAGAGCTTATGCTGTCAACACACTGACATTCTGAAAGCAGCACTGGGATTGCAAACCTCGGGGAGCTTTATGAAGCAGGTTCTTGAGACCTGTACGTGCTTTTTGGCCCAATTCTTCCTTTGTCCCATTTCCTCAGGAAGGAACCTGAAAGTTGCTGATGATCCCATTTGAATTTCAGTCCCCACTGGGAGGGAACATGACTTGCATGGATTCACACACATGTGTTGAGTAGTTCTTAAGCACCAGCTGTTGGATATGGGTAAGAGCTATGTTGACTGTTCTTCAGAACCTGCTAGGAGAGGAGGAAGGCAGAACCAGAGACAAGCGGGATTGGGGGAGGCCACCTATAGAAAAGAAAGGGGCGGGCGAGTGGGGTAGATTCTCTGGCTCTCTTTCTCTCACTGCAGCTCTTGGGCTTAATGAAGAGTTCAAACATAAGTTAGCATCCAGGAGGCCAGCGTGGTAGGCCGGAGGTGGGGCAGTGCTTGTCCTCTGCAAACCCAGGCTTTACAGATTCTTTCTTCCACAAACATCTCCCTCTCTACTACTAGGCCCAAGGGGAGGTATAAAATTGCAGAGCTGAAGAGTAAAGTCTCGAATTTCTAAGGAATCTTGGCATGATTTGGAGCATTCTTCAGACTTCTTCTAGATATTGTTTTCTTGCCTCAATCCTTGGATCAACATCTTCTTGGTTCCACCCACTCTCTCGTGCCCAGACAGAGTCAATATCCTTCCCACATACTAACCACACATCTGTAAGCAATAATAGAATCACAGACTCTGAGGGACTTGGAGGGGAAATAAAAGAAAAAAGTGGGAAAGTCTCAGGCTTAGAACATTCCAGGGAGGAGGACTCAGACCAGCAGGGCTATGCTCCTTTAAATTTCCTCCATAATACATGGGTCGAAGACCAAGATCTTTTTTTCACTATCTTAAACCAGCTGAAAAGCACCTTGTTCAGTGGCCTAGACTTCTCTGTCCCTCTGTTTCCTCTCAGCTCCCTTTTCTTAATCTAAAGAACCTCTAGAGGCCCCCAGATTCCCACTTCCTCTTTTCAGGAGCACAACCAGCCCCACTGGTGCTATTCTCTCTTGCTTTAAATATTACCTAAAAGCTCACCACCTTCAGGAAACCTTAAGAAGACCATCATGATCGTCTACAGCAGCTTGTGCTTCTTCCCAACCAATAATCTATCACATTGTCAAAAATGCTGATTACTGCCCCTTGAGTGGTCTTTGTAATTCTCTAGACTCTAAGCTCTGTGAAAGAAGGAACCTTTTCTTCTTCTATTTTAACTTCAGGGTGCTCACTAAGTATGTGTTGGATTTATAACAGGGAAAGATACACTGATTTTTTTCTTACCTCTGGACTTTCCAGGGGCAGAAGAGAATGAAAAGAAAACCCAGAGAACTTCCATAAGGCAACGGCACCTGCTGGTTGCTTTGTTTCTAGTACTTGCCCCAGGTTCAGCTATTATGTTGTACTGAGTGTTAACCTGTAGTGGATATAGTTAAACGAGGCAGTCCTTAAAGACATCACAGTTCTGAGAACAGGGACTGGGTCATTCTAACCTGCCATTATGCATGTCAGGGAATAGTCCGGGCATAGCAAAGACAGGAACTGAGAGGATTTGCCCTAAGTCAAGGGAGATCAGGCTCAGCCTTTCATGCCCAGATGTCAAGTGCTGAGGTTCCCGGATGTGTGTTCCTAAAGAAGAGGTTTTGTGCTTGATTTGCTCCTTTTAAAAAAGTACTTAATTTTGATTGTTACCAAACTAAAGCACATCAACAAAATGTAGCAGCCCCTGTTCCCCAGGTTCTGTCCTCTGAGCCAATCACTTCAAACTCATTTAGCTGTTTTCACTTCCAGCCTTCTAAGTCGTAGGTTGATGCTGCTATTTTTCATTTATCTATTTTGACACTATCTGGTGACTTCTCATTATTACTGAGGATGTGCCTCCCTTCATCTTGTCCCCACGTAAATCCCACCATCTTCTCAGTAGAGTTATTTTATCAGTGAAGATAAGATTCAGTTGCATAACAGGATACTCAAAATAACAGTGATTTAAATAGAACTTGCTTCTGTCTTGAGCAAAAGAAGTTGGGAAGTAGGCCTTTCAGGGCTGGTGTGGTGGGATCTTCAGGCTCCTGGAAGGAGGCTTTCCTATTCTTCCTAACTCTGGCTTCCATCTTCAGGGAACAAGAAGGAGGAAGGGGCTGTGTTAGCTAGGATAAGCTAGGCTACACTGCAGTAATGAACAGCTCCTGAATCTCTGCCTAGCAACACGAGGTGATCTCTCACATGGCATGCCCATTGCTGGTTGGCTGCTGCACTTTTTGGTCTTCCCCCTGGGACCCAGGGTGAGGGAATAATTTCTCTCAGGGACAATTGTACATCATCATGGCAGACAGGCAAAGCAAGTATACCGGCTCTTGATGCTTCTACTTGAAGGTGACTTGTATCATTTTTGCTCATATTTCATTATACAAAGTGAATCACATGGCCAAGCCTGAGTCAACAGGATAGGGAATGATACTTTTCCCCTAAGCAGGGCCAGTGTATATTTGTGCAGATCTGGGACAGGAGGTAAGGGGAAAGGCAGTTCATCTCCCAGCAAAACCAGGCCCTGGAGGGGGCCTTCCCAGTGGTCCTAAACAACATGCCCGCCCACATCTCACTGGCAGAACCTGGTCTACTTAAGTACCAATGAGGCTGAAACGTGGCATTTTTAGCATGGAGCATTTTATCTAAATAAAATCAATAAGTAAGTAAAATTGGGATTTAAACACTATAGAAGATAGGGAGGATGTATGGGTAGGCAACTGATAAGCTCTGCCAAAACTATCACAGTTTTGAGTTAAATCTATGTTTGGTGGGGCACGATGGCTCACGCTGGGAGGCCAAGGCTTAATCTGGTCAGCACTCTGGGAGGCCAAGGCAGGTGAAATGCCTGAACTCAGGAGTTTAAGACCAATCTTAGCTAGAGTGAGATTCTGTGTCTACTAAAAATAGAAAAACTAGCATCGCAGCAGCTCCCAGCTACTTGGGAGACTGATGCAATTTTCAGTTAGCTATATAGCACTCTACCTAGGGCGACAGAGTGAGCCTCTGTCTCAAACCCAACAGAAGCCTTCTGTGTTCATGCTAAGATGATCATGCCATTTTTATGGTTGGCTCAGATGGCATTCATATTGCTTATCCTTTGTCCTTAATTATTCATAGTTTCCTGGTGTTAGTAATTACCCCATTTTTTCCACCTGTTTAGTTTGCTATGCGTTTCCTAATTCTCCAATAGGTCTTTTATGTGCTTATCAATCATTTTCCCAAATGTTCAAATGCTCTGCCAGGCTCACTGTTCCCCCAAGACCTCCCTCCGGCAGCCCTCTGCTGTTCTGCCCAGCCTGGCCGCTTGCTCGTAGGCCTGAGGCACAGCTGCCATCTGGAGTTTCCTTTGCTGTTCATCTGCGTTTGTTCTCCTGTGTCTTTCATTAGTGGTTTACTTATTCATCTTACTGTATTTTGTAAGTGGTATCATCCTCCAGTAGCTTCCTGAGAATGTGCAAGGCAGATACATTTTTAAAGACTTTGTGTATCTCAGAATAATTTTGCTCTGTCTTTATGCTTCATTTTTAGTGTGGCTGGGCATAGAATTAAAAGTTGAAAATGCAGCCCCCAGAGATGCTAGAAGACCAGTGCTGCTCTCATTCCTGATTCCTGGTGCATAAGCAGTTTATTTATGTTGAATCTTGGGATGCTGTTAGGCACTATCTTTATGTATGATATTTTAACATTTCTCCAAAGATAGGTGTTGATAAGGATTTTTTCATTCATTGCACTTGGGCCTGCAGTGAGACTTTTAATCTGAAGACTTAGGTCTCTCCTTACTAGGACAAAAAAATTCTTTGTTAGGGGTGGCACCTGTGGCCGGAGGTGGCGGGTTCAAACCCAGACCCGGCCAAAAAAAAGTTGTTGTTAATTTTCTTCCTTCCTTTTTCTCTATTTTTTCTTTCTAGAACTCCTACTTGTAAGATATTGGCCCTCTTAAATTTATTCCCTAATTTTTCTTATATTTTCTCTTCTACGATCCATCTCTTTGGTCTGTGTTCTTTCTAGGAGATGTTCTCCATTCTACCTTTTAAATTTTCTATTACAATTTTATTACTGTGATTATCTTTTTAATCCCCAAGATTGCTTTCTTATTCTTTGTTCCTTCAAAAAATCCTCTGTAAGCTTAATGGATGTACCATTTTCTATCAACTCCCTGAAAATATTCATAAGAGTGTCTTATTTTGTTTTCATGTTTTCCTGCTTTCTTTATTGTTTTGTCTCCTTTTGTTTCTTTGATCTCTTTCTTGTGAGAGGCTTTCCTGATGTGTGTGGTGAACCTTGGCTACCCATTCATGGTTGTGAATACATCCCAATGAAGGCAAGAGTTTGGAGGCCATATCCAAGTGCAAAGACATGCTAGGGGCAAAGAAAATGGAATAGAGGTGCAGAAGGATGGCAGGAGAGGGACCACAGGTCTGTCAGACTTGACTCCTAGGAGCAGGCACAGTCAGCCAGGAGTTTGGCCCCAGTGGGGTAAGAGTAAGACAAAAATATTTTACATGAAATCCATAATTTTAAATACTCAGCTCAGCCATCAAAAAGAGTAAGAGCAAAATGTGGATTCTTCAGATATACAAAAACTAATATATAGTTTAATATTAATATATAGTTTAATATAGTCTTTCACCAAAAGAATTATTATTATTATTATTATTGAGACAAAGTTTTACTTTGTCATACTCAGTAGAGTGCTGATAGCTTACAGCAATCTTAAACTCTTGGGTTCAAGAGATCCTCTTGCCTCAGCCTCCCAAGTAGCTGAGACTCCACGCCCCCACCACAATGCCCAGCTAACTTTTCTATATTTTAGTAGAGAAGGTGTCTCACTCTTGCTCAGGCTGGTTTTGAATTCCTGAACTCAAGCAATCTACCTGCCTCAGCCTTTCAGACAGCTAGAAGTATAGGTGTGAGCCATTGCACCCAGCCTTACCAAAAGAATTATTAAAAGATGTGTCCAGCTGGAAGTAAAGTTAATCTAAAAATTGACAAGATAAAATGATAACCACAGTAACTGAAATAATATGTGAGTAAACATTGAGTGGAAAAATTGAAAGACATTTTATTTTTTCTTTAAAACAGATTTATTAAGGTATAAATTACATACCACAAAACTCATTCACAGTTCAATGAATTTTTGTAAATTCATATAATTGTACACCAACCCGACAGTCTCTCAGAGCTGTTTTGAGTCAATCCTTGCTTCCTTCCAGGCCACAGAAAAAACACTGCCCTGCTTTCTGTTCCTACATTTTTGCCTTTTCTAGAAATTTTGTATAAATAGAATCAGACATTATGTATTCTTTTTTGTCTGGCTTCTTTCACTAATCCTAATGTTTTTGAGGTTTGTCCCTGCTATTCCATGCCTCATGCTTTTGTTTGCATGAAACAGATATATTTTAGTACATAATTTAAGTTCTTCTGTTGATTTTTTAACAGCTTTATTGAGATATAATCAACATACCACACAATTTGCCTGTTTTAAGTATATACTTCATTTTTTTTTAGTATAATCATAGAGTGGTGCATCCATCACCATAATGAATTTGAGAACATCTTCATTACTGCTGAAAGAAGTCCGTCACTCCTCAGTCATTGCCAGACTCTGGCAACTGCTCCCCAGATAAACTTGAAGGAGAAAGCTCTTCCAAGTGCAGACAAGAGAGCTGCAGAGAGACCTGGGTGTTGGCAAACACTAATCCAGTTCTAATGCCAGGATTTGCCTATTCTGGATACTTTAAATATATGGACGTACAACATGATGGCCTTTTGTGGCTTGCTTCTTCTTCTTTTTTTTTTTTCTGACACCCTGTGTAGTTTTATTCTGTATAGGAAGAGTCAGTGCCCATTACCCTCCCTTCTTCATCCACAGCCAAATAAAGAGCTGCCCCCTCCGGAGGGGCAGTGGAAGTCCTGTGTGGCCCAGCGCAATCCACACAGTGCAAGAAGGCCATTAGTCCTGACAGCCCATCAGTCCTCCTTGTCTGACTCTGATTCTTCTGCTGACTCAGATGCACTCTCTGGCAAGTCATCTCCCATCTGTCGGAACCTTCCCGACTCTGCATCCCACATGTATTTGATGGTCACCTTGAATTCAGCCATCTCATACCCAAAAAGCTTCAGGACACGGGCCTGCTCTGGGGTCAGCACGTCGCCCTCCTTGCACACCTCATAGTCAGACAGCAGGGTCACCACACCTCTCTTGAGGGCAGTAGGCAGGCCCAGCTGCCTCAGCTGTGGCTCCATGGAGTGGGGGAACTGCTCCAGGGGCCCCGGATCCAGGCTCACAGTGAAAGAGGCTTTGTTACCAGCTCGGGCATAGTCCATTTCAGTGTATTTTGTGAACCACTCATTCACTTCTTCCTTCGAGCGATTGGTGAAAAGGAGACCAACTTCACCCCTTAACTTCTTGCTGACCTGATGCAGGTTGTCTTTGTACTCATCAGATGGGCTCCGACCCAAGGCCACCATCATCACTTTGTTTTTGCCAAAGAACATCCGGCTGTGCTTCCAGGCATTCCGGATGTCTTTCAGCTTGCTGTTCCTCATGTTGGCCACAGAGAAGATAAAAAGGTACTTGTAGGTGTCCACACATTTCCCAAGCTCTTCTATCAGGTTCTGTTTCAGTTCCAAGCCTTTCTTGGCAGTTCTGGTTAAGGAAACTTTCTTGTCACGCTTAGATTTGGGCATCGCGCTGAAGACACGTGCTGCGGAAGGCGGGGCGCCCCGTTAGGCCCCTGCCGCGCGGGGGCCTGTGGGACGGCCCTCTGGGACTGCCCTCGCGTGTGCCTGACCCAATCTGTAGGGCAGCCCGTCTCTCTCTGCTGGGCCGCCGATTACACTTTCTTCCTTGTCTGCAAGGCGACTTCCCACGCGTCCAAGTGGCCTCTGAAACTCCAGCGGCCCCCCTCTCCCCCCCCCCCCCAGCTCCCTGCACCTGTGGCTTGCTTCTTTTACTCAGCATAATGTTTTCAAAGTTCATCCACATTGTAGCGTGGATCAGTACTTCATTCCTTTTTATGGCTGACATTCCACTGTAGGGATATGCCTCTTAAAAAATCAGTTGATAAATATTTTAGTTGTTCCCATATTTTGGCTATTCTAAATAATGATTCTATGAACATTTGTGTACAAGTCTTTGTGTGAACATGGATTTTCATTTGTTTTGGGTGTGTACGCAGGGGTAGAATTATTGAGTCAATTCTCTGTGTGTTTAATCATTTGAGGAACTTCCAGTCTGTTTTTCAAAGTGGCTTTCCCCTTTCTCATTCTCACCAGCAATGTATGCTGCAATTTTGGAACATTCTTACCAGCCCTTGTTATTATGTCTTTTAAAATTATACCCAAAGCCAGGTGCAGTGGCTCACACCTGTAACCTAGCACTCAGGGAGGCTGAGGCAGGTGGATTGCTTGAGCTCAGGAGTTTGAGACCAGCCTGTGCAGGAGGGACACCCCGTCTCTACTAAAAATAGAAAAACTAGGCAGGCATTAGGGTAGGTACCTATAGTCACAGCTACTCGGGAGGCTGAGGCAAGAAGATCACTTGAACCCAAGAGTTTGAGGTTGCTGTGAGCTATGATGCCACTGCACTCTACCCAGGGCAACACAGTGAGACCTTGTCTCAAAAAAAAAAAAAAAAATTGCATTCATTTTAGTGGGAGTAAGATAGTATCACATTATGGTTTTGATTTGCATTTCCCTAATGATAATGATGTGGAATAACTTTTCACGTGCTTATAGGTCATTTGTATACTTTTGGAGAAATGTCTATAGAGATATTTTACCAATATTAAAATTAGGCTTTTTTGAGTTTTTTTCTTATTCTGATGGTTGCTGTAGTGATTATAATATGGTCTTTACCTTCTAATGATCTTCAGGTTAATACTGACCTAATTCTGCTAAAATGTAAGAACTTTGTTTCAATGTAGGTGCACACCCTGCCCTGTGCTATTATTATATGGATTATAATTACATACATATAATCCATAATTATAAAAGTGGGGTCTTGCTCCAGCTGAAAATTCTATTTGGGAGCTTATAACATATATTAAACCATAGAATTTTTTTTTGTTAGAAATAAAAACTCAGGTCCACAATACTCTGAATGGATGAGAGGTGGGGAAAAGTGTAACTGTGTATAAATCATAGTGAGATCTTTTTCAAATCCTAGAGTTTCATGGACTATTGAATAACTTTCAACATTCACAGAAAAAAATGGATATAGTTAATGATATATAACTATATATATATCATTATGATTTTTATAATATTAAAAGTTCAAGCAATACAAATCTAGAATACAAATCAGTGGAAAGATAAAGGAAGGGAAAATATAGCAAACCTTATCAACCCAACATTTTCGGTCTGGAGAAGAGGAAAAAATGAAGAAAAATGATTTTAAAGATAAAATAGACAAGATATGGTAGACATAAATAAAAAAATCAGTAAGTGCAACAAATTTAAATGTATTAAATTTATTTTAAAAGGCAGATATAATCAGATTGGGTCTTTAAACTAACAGAGGTTAAACTTATAACTAAAAAATCAGATTGGATTTTTTAACTAACAAAGACACACTGAAAAGTTGAAGATAAAGAAATGGAAAAAGATACAGCAAGCAAATTCTCACCAAAAGAAAGCTTCTTATGGCAGTGAAATTTAATGAACAAAAGCTTTAACAGGGATAAAGGAGGATACTATGTATTACAATTACAAGATACGAAAGTAACAGAGTTGTAAGAAGACATGAACAAATCTACAAACACACTGAAAGATTTTTTTTCCCACAGTTTTTGGCTGGGGCTGGGTTTGAACCCACCACCTCCAGTATATGGGGCCAGTGCTCTACTCCTTTGAGTCATAGGTGCCACCGCACACTGAAAGATTTTGACATAGGCATATACTTAAAAAAAACAATAAAAGGTAATGATTTAAAATTTTTAACAATCAAATTAATAAGTGAACTTGATTTAGACATTCTTTTGAGATAACATGGGATAGTTACAAAAGATTGTCCATAGACTTTTTTTTTTAATCTTTAAATATATTTTTTTATTATTAAATCATAGCTGTGTACATTTGTGCAATCAAGGGGTACAATGTGCTGGTTTCATATATAATCTGAAATATTCTCATCAAACTGTTCAACGTAGCCTTCATGGAATTTTCTTAGTTATTATATTCTGCATTAGTATTCTGTATTTAGTAGGTTTTGCCTATACCCATTCTAAGATGCACCCATCCATTACCCTCCCTCCAGCCTGACTTCCCCACTCCCTTCCCCTCCCTTGGCCCTTTCCCCATATTCTTGTGCTATAGTTGGGTTATAGCCTTCATACGAAAGCTATAAATTAGGGCTGAGTACATTGGATACTTTTTCTTCCATTCTTGAGATACTTTGCTAAGAAGAATATGTTCCAGCTCCATCCATGTAAGCATGAAAGAGGTAAAGTTTCCATTTTTCTTTAAGGCTGCATAATATTCCATGGTATACATATACCACAATTTACTAGTCCATTTGTGGGTGGATGGGCACTTGGGCTTCTTCCATGACTTAGCAATTATGAATTGGGCTGCAATAAACATTCTGGTACAGATGTCTTTGTTATATTGTGATTTTTGGTCTTATGGGTATAAACCTAGTAAAGGAATTAGAGGATTGAATGGCAGGTCTATTTTTAGATCTGTAAGTATTCTCCAAACATCCTTCCAAAAGGAATGTATTAGTGTGCATTCCCACCAGCAGTGTAGAAGTGTGCCCTTTTCTTCACATCCATGCCAACATCTCTGGTTTTGGGATTTTGTTATGTGGGCTACTCTTACTGGGGTTAGGTGATATCTCAAAGTAGTTTTGATTTGCATTTCTCTGATGATTAAGGATGATGAGATTTTTTTTCATGTGTCTGTAGATCGTGCGTCTGTCTTCTTTAGAGAAGTTTCTCTTCAAGTCCCTTGCCCACCCTGAGATGGATCACTTGTTCTTGCTAATACATTTGAGTTTTCCATGGATTCTGGTTATTAAACCTTTATCGGAGTTATAACCTGCAAATATTTTCTCCCATTCTGAGGGCTGTCTGCTTGCTTTACTTACTATGTTCTTGGCTGTGCAGAAGCCTTTTAGTTTGATCAGGTCCCAGTAATGTATTTTTGATACTGCTTCAATTGCCTGGGGAGTCCTCCTCATAAAATATTCACCCAGGCCGATTCCTTCTAGAGTTTTCCCTGCACTTTCTTCAAGTATGTTTATAGTTTCATGTCTTAAGTTTAAATCTTTTATCCAGTGAGTCTATCTTAGTTAATGGTGAAAGGTGTGGGTCCAGTTTCAGTCTTTTACAGATCGCCAGCCAGTTCACCCAGCACCATTTGTTAAATAGGGAATCTTTTTCCCACTGAATGTTTTTAATTGGCTTGTCAAAGATCAAATAACAGTAAGTAGCTGGATTCATCTCTTGGTTCTCTATTCTGTTCCAGACTTCTACTTTTCTGTTTTTTTTTTCCAGTACCATGCTGTTTTTTTTTTTTTTTTTTTGGCCGGGGCTGGGTTTGAACCCACCACCTCCGGCATATGGGACTGGCGCCCTACTCCTTGAGCCACAGGCGCCGCCCAGTACCATGCTGTTTTGATCACTATCGATTTATAGTACAGTCTCAGGTTTGGTAGCATGATTCCTCCTGCTTTGTTTTTATTTCTGAGTAATGTTCTGGCTGTTCAAGGTTTTTTCTGATTCCATATAAAACGAAATATTATTTTTTCAAGATCTTTAAAAAATGACAATGGAGATTTAATAGGAATTGCATTAAAATTATATATTGCTTTGGGTAGTATAGACATTTTAACAATGTTGATTCTTCCCAGCCATGAGCATGGTATGTTTTTCCATTTGTTAACATCTTCAGCTTTTTCTTTCCTTAAAGTTTCATAGTTCTCTTTGTAGAGCTATTTCACATACTTTGTTAGGTATTCTCCCAAATATTTCATCTTCTTTGGCACTACTGTGAAAGGAATAGAGTCCTTGACTGTTTTTTTGGCTTGGTTATTGTTGGTATATATAAAGGCTACAGATTTCTGGGTGTTGATTTTGTAGCCTGAGACATTGCTGTATTCCTTGATCACTTCTAAAAGTTTTGTAGTAGAATCCCTAGTGTTTTCCAGGTATACGATCGTATCATCTGTGAAGAGTGAAAGTTTGATCTCTTCTGACCCTTTGTGGATACCCTTGATCACCTTTTCTTCCCTAATTGCAATGGCTAAAACTTCCATCACAATGTTAAAGAGCAACAGAGACAATGGGCAACCTTGCCTGGTTCCTGATCTAAGTGAAATGATTTCAATTTAACTCCATTCAATACAATATTGGCTGTGGGTTTGTTGTAGATGGCCTCTATTAGTTTAAGAAATGTCCCTTCTATACTGATTTTCTTAAGTGTTCTGATCATGAAGCAATGCTGGATATTATCAAAAGCTTTTTCTGCATCAGTTGAGAGAATCATATGGTCTTTATTTTTTAGTTGGTTTATGTGCTGAATTCATTTCCAGATTTACGTATATTGAACCAGCCTTGAGACCCTGGAATAAATCCCATTTGGTCATGGTGTATAATTTTTTTGATGTGTTTTTGGATTCTGTTTGTTAGGATCTTATGGAGTATTTTTGCATCAATATTCATTAGTGACATTGGTCTATAATTTTCTTTACTTGTTGGGTCTTCCCCTGGTTTAGGGATCAAGGTGATGTTTGCTTCATTGAATGTGTTGGGTAGTATTCCTTCTTTTTCTATATTTTGGAAGAGGTTTAGTAATATAGGTAGTAGTTCTTGTTTAAAGGTTTGGTAGAATTCTGACATAAAGCCATCTGGTCCTGGGCTATTCTTTTTAGGGAGATTTTGTATAGTTGATGCTATTTCAGAACTTGATATAGGCCTGTTCAACATTTCCACTTCATTCTGGCTAAGTCTTTGTAGGTGGTGTACTTCCAAGTATTGGTCGATTTCTTTCAGATTTTCTTATTTCTCAGAGTAGAGTTTCTTGTAGTATTAGTTAAGGATTTTTTTAATTTCTGAGGGGTCTGTTGTTATTTCATCGTTACCATTTCTGACTGATGAAATTAGAGATTTTACTCTTTTTTTCCTGGTTAGGTTGGCTGAAGGTTTATCTATTTTATTGACCTTTTCAAAAAACCAACTGTTCAATTTATTGATCTGTTGTATACTTCTTTTGTTTTCAATTTCATTTAATTCTGCTCTGAGTTTGGATATTTCTTTTCTTCTGCTGGGTTTGGGATTGGAATATTTTTCCTTTTCCAGTTGCTTGAGATGTCCCATTAAGTTATTGACTTCCTCTCTTTCCGTTTTCTTGAGGAAGGCTTGCAGTGCTATAAATTTCCCTCTTAGGACTGCCTTTGCAGTATCCCAGAGGTTCTGATAATTCGTGTCTTGATTGTTGTTTTGTTTAAAAAATTTGGTGATTTCCTTCTTAATGTCATCTATAACCCATCTATCCTTCAGCATAAGGTTGTTTAGCTTCCATGTTTTTGTATGGGTATGTAGATTCCTGTTGTTATTGAGTTCAACTTTTATTCCATTATGGTCTGAGAAGATGCAAGGAATAATTTCTATTTTTTAAAATTTGCTGAGGTTAGATTTGTGGCCCAGGATGTGGTCAGTTTTGGAGTATGTTCCGTGGGCTGATGAGAAGAATGTGTATTCAGTTTTGTTGGGATGAAATGTTCTGTAGATGTCTGTTAAGTCCACATGTTGAATGGTTAAGTTTAAATCTAAAGTTTCTTTGCTTAGCTTCTTTTTGGAGGATCTATCCAGCACTGCTAAAGGGGTGTTAAAATCTCCAACTACTATGGAACTGGAGGAAATCAAGTTGGTCATGTCTGTTAGAGTTTCTCTTATAAATTGAGGTGCATTCTGGTTGGGTGCATAAATATTAATAATTGAAATCTCATCATATTGAGTATTACCTTTAACAAATATGAAGTGTCCATCCTTATCCTTCCTTATTTTGGCTGGTTTAAAGCCTATTGCATCTGCGAATAGGATTGCAATGCCTGCTTTTTTCTGCTTTCCATTTGCCTGGAGTATAGATGACCATCCCTTCACCTTGATTCTATATTTGTTTTTTTAATGTAAGATGCGATTCTTGTATGCAGCAGATATCTGGCTTGAGTTTTTATATCCAGTCAGCCAACTTGTGCCTCTTTAGAGGACAATATAAACCATTCACATTAATTGAGAATATTGACAAGCCTTTTGACCATCCGGTGGATATTTTTAATCCTTTTGAGACTGTGGAAGTTGGAATTTGATCAAAATTTTCTGGGTGGTTTTACTGTTGTGGTGGAGCATTATGCTGGTCTTTATGGAGGGCAGGTCTGAGAATATCCTGGAGAGCTGGTTTAGTTGTGGCAAATTTCTTCAACATGTGAATGTCATTGAAGTATTTAATTTCTCCATCATAAATGAAACTCAGTTTAGCTGGGTACAGGATCCTGGGTTGAAAGTTATTTTGTTTTAGGAGATTAAAAGTTGATGACCATCCTCTTCTAGCTTGAAAGGTTTCAGCGGAGAGATCTGCAGTTATTCTAATATTCTTGCCCTTGTAGGTGATGGTTTTCTTTCATCTGGCTGCTTTCAGAATTTTCTCCTTCATGTTAACTTTAGTGAAATTGATTATGTGTCTAGGGGGTGTCTTATTTGGGTTGAGTTGTGCTGAAACTGTCAGCTATCTGAAATTCAGAATCTCTTGGCATGTCTAGAAAGTTCTCTTTCATAATCTCATGGAGAAGAGACTCTGTGCCTTGAGCCACTTCATCGCTTTCGGGGATCCCTATAAGATGAATATTGGTTTTCTTTGAATTATCCCAGAGCTCTCTGAGAGAGTGATCCGTTTTTGCCCTCCATTTCTCTTCCTCTTTGAGTGTTTTGGAGCATTCAAAAGTTTTGTCTTCAATGTCAGAAATCCTTTCTTCTGCTTGCTCCATTCTGTTATTGAGAGATTCTACTGTGTTTCTCAGATCTTTGAGGGTGGCAACTTCTTGTCTCAGTGTATCAAAATCTTTGGTCATTTGGTCTTTGAATTCATTGAATTCTTGAGACATCTTTTGGGTTACTGCTTGGAATTCTAATTCGATCTTATTCGCTGTCCAGATTCTGAATTCGATCTCTGACATCTCAGCTATTTGTTTGTGCATGGGATCTTGTGCTGTGTCTGCCCTATTGATCCTTGGGGGAGTTGCTGTATTGTGATTATTTATATTGCCAGTTTTTCCTTTGATTTCGTCTCATGATTTTTTTTCACCGTTGCCTCTGGCCGTCCTCAGAGTTGGGGTGGTGTTTCTCCAAGATTAGACCTGGGGGGATCACTCTATTGTTGCTGGATCTTTGTAGGGAGTGACCCTGTGTCGCTCTTCTGGTGCTACCCCAGCCAGGGAGTTCTGGTTGTAGGAGCAGCTCAGAGTGTGACACCCGCAGATCCAGCAACAGGGCGGGGGTGGTGCACATGTTTCTGGGAGTGCCTGGTGCCCAGTGACTTTGGCACAGAGGGCCCAAGGCTCCAGCAGTCTCTGGCCAGGAGAAAGGCTCAGCCCAGAGGCAGGGAGGGCTCCGGAGGGCATGTGGCTACCAGAGTCCCTGGCCAAATGAGCGGGTGGTGTGGAGGCAGGGAGGGTACAGGAGGGAGGACGTGGGGTTGCGGCTCCCAGAGTTCCTGGTCAGGGCATGGGGAGGCCCAGCAGTTTGGGTAGCGGGTCCCTGCACAGCTCTTACTGGGGTTCAGGTGGGCACAGCTCTTCCGGTCGTCCAGGAGGGTCCTGGTGCAGCTCTTACCAGGGTCCGGGAGCATGCCGCTCACGGGTGCCGGCGCAGCTCTTCCGGAGGTCCAGGAGGGTGCTGATTGTGGGTCCCTGCGCAGCTCTTCAGGAACACTGATCCTGCCCATATTTGGATTTTTGGTCTTATTGTTTATTTATTTTTTTATTTTTTTATTGTTTTTTCTTTTTTTCACTATAGCACAAATTTGTTTTATTATTATTTTTTTAATATCAATTTTTTTTTATTGTTGGGGATTCATAGAGGGTACACAGAAGCAGGTTACATTAATTGCTTTTGTTAGATAAGGACCCTCTTACGTTTGTGTCCTGCCCCCAAAAGGTGTATTATTTATTTGTTGAGATACAGTCTCACTGTTGTCCAGGCTAGAGTGCTGTGGCATTACAGCACCTCAAAATCCTGGGTTCAAGTGACCTTCTTGCCTCTGTAGCTGGGACTACAGATGCCTGCCACAATATCTGGATAATTTTTCTGTTTTTAGTAGAAATGGGGTCTAGCTCTTGCTCAGGCTGAACTCAAACAATCTACCCACCTCCCAGAGTCCTAGGATTATAGGCATGAGCCACCACACCTGGTCATCGTAGACTATTCTCAAAGGAAATCTCAAATTTCTAAGAATCAATATTTCAGCTTGGATAATATTGTACTATTTATTTTAAGCTTTAAAAATGATATTTAACTTATAGGGTTAAAAGGAAATCACTGGGAATTAGATAGTATTTAAAATTAAATGACCAGCAAAGTTGTATACTATATAAACCTATGGCGTCTAAAGTAGCATTGTTGGAGACAGCAAAAACCAAACTGTTGTTTCTACTCTATCTCTCGATACAACACTCAGTACAGAATACTTCACCTCTGGTCACCAAAATATGTGGGAATTTCTTCTCCTCCAGTGGTGTCCTATAAAATTGAATTCAATTCTGATACTATCTCCAGCAGATAGTGTCAGATCCCACAGGTTAAAGGCTCATTCCTACAAGACTTCCCCCACTTCAGATGCCAGTCACAAGTCCCAGGTTGTGACCAACTGGGTAAAAATGGGAATTACCATGACCTCCTCGCTGGGTTCAGTTAATTTGCTAGAGGGACTCAGAGAACTCAGGAGAATACTTATGTTTACTCATTTATGATAAAGGACATTAAAAAGGATATAGATGAACAGCCAGATGGAATAGACACACAGGATAAGAAGTGTAAGGAGGGAATGGAGTTACCATGCCTTGTCTGTGGGTGGCATCTTCCAGGCACCTCCTGTGTTCCACAAAAAAACTGGAAGCTCTCTGACCCCCATTCAGGGATAACCATGGAAGCTTCATCAGGTAGGCATGAGTGACTGCTAACTCAGTCTTCCCTTCTTGGAGGATGGGACTGAACATCCCCAGCTTCTAATCATAGCTTGATCTTTCTGATGACCCGCCCCATCCTGGAGCCCACCAAGAATCGCTTCACTAGAGCAAAAGATGCTTCTACCACCCGGGAAACTCCAAGGAATTAAGAGCTCTGTGTTTGGAACCAGGTGCAGACACTAAATATTTAGTTTTTCATCATTTCACAGTATCACAATAGGCAAGATTATTGTTATTTTTGAAAAACAAGACAAGTTTGAAAATAAATGAGTTATTTATTCAATTCAAGAAGTTGGGAGAAAGAACAGAATAAACTAAAGTAAGCAAATGAAATAATTTTTTTTAAAAAATGTAATGTAAAAACTGGAAAACAAGAATTAATAGAAAAGATAAAAAATACCAAAAGGTGGTACTTTGACAAAAAAAAATATAATTATATATGTATATGTATATATATATGAAACAAAGTGGTTGTCTGATCAAGAAGAAATAGATAAGACAAATGGTACATTTCAAAACTATTAAGAAAAGAGCACAGCTATGATTTAATAAAACAAACAAACAACAACAACAACAAAAAAAAACGAAGAGTATAGTTGTCTTACCACAACAAATAAGCGAGGTGATGGATGTAATCAATTTGATGTAAGCATTTCACATGATATCAAATCAGTACACTGAACCCCCCAAAATGCATCAGTGTATACAGTTATGATTTAATAAAAGGAAAGAAAACATAGAATATTGCCAGCACCTCAAAAAAAAAATAGACAAGACACAAATATATTAGGACCAAAATAGTGAAAATCATTACTTATAAAATTAAGACTGAAAAAATTAAATAAGAGTGACATAAATTTGAAAACGTTAATGTGATTGAGACTTTCAATTGTCCTTGCCCATTTTCCTCTTCTTCCTCAATAACGGAACCTCTGATTCTAGTTAGGTACGTGGCTGCCTGGATAAAGAAGACATTTACTAGCATTCCTTGAACCAGGAGTGTCTCTATGACAAGGTTCTGATCAGTGAAAGAAAGTAGATATTCTGTGGCAATTTCTGGGAAATTCTCTGAAAAGTCAGCTGGCATCTGCCCTTTGTCCTCTCTTCATTACTTCCTCCAGTCAGCTGGCTGAAATAGGGACGTGGTAGCTGGATCTGAAGCAGCTATATTATATGAGGTAGGGCAGTAAGAAACCTATGTCTCTGATAACTTTATGAAGCTATCTACCAATCCTGCATAGGCTGCCCAGGGATTTCTTTTATGTTGCCTAAAAGCAAACTTATAGTTCATTGAGCTGATGCTTAAGGTTTTTTGTTACTTGCAGCCATTAAGAGCACTGGAGATGTGGCATTTCTTAAAGGATACTCAACTATTGATTACACAACTTTTTGTGAAGCTTCTGACACTGATTTTAAGAAATTTCTTAGTATGTGAAGGGCAATACTTTTCCATATATCTTAGTTAAAATATGTAACATAGTGTCATCTAATCTTTTCTTAGGTTTTATAAAGCATAACTCTGTAAAGAAATATCTATTTAATCAAGATCAATTCTCCAACAATGAAATTTGTTTCACTAATATCAAATTTCTACCCAACTGATCTGTTTCTGCACCTTTCCAGATACACAGTAACTTCTTGTTTCCGTGATAAATTACAGTGTAATCTTTTTGAAGATCACTTAACACCTTCATACAACAGGGGACACAATTCAGTTGAAGTGATGATAATCTGAACAGCCAATACCAAGTATTTCTTTTTTTTTTTAGAACTTTTTTTTTTTTATTGTTGGGGATTCATTGAGGGTACAATAAGCCAGGTTACACTGATTGCATTTGTTAGGTAAAGTCCCTCTTGCAATTATGTCTAGGCAAGACCAAGTATTTTTGTAGAAGCAACAAAAAATATGTCTTGACTATTTCTGGTGAAAAGCAAATTACACAATGTCATAGATTGTCAAAGATAATAAAAATGGCTTAGATCAATGACATGTAAATTGGTTTTGATATAACAGAAAAAACTTTTTCATCTTGATGACTGTTGTTTTAAGCCACTAAAGTTTGGAGGGGGGGTTGGACATGCAACAAAATCTGAGTGATGAAATCATTTACAAAAATAACTGGGAAATATATCTGTTTCTAAAAGTTATACAAACTCCTCTTTAAATACAAAGTCGAACATCTGTACAACATCAATTCATGACAACACATTTTCTATGCATATAATAAAAGGAGAGAGACTTCTGAGCCACACTTTTATTTTGATGTCAACTTGTTCTTTCTGTAAATAGCCACCTAAGTTGGGAAAGCTCAAAGTCATCCTGACATAGGCCAGAGAGGAAAGACAAGTGAGCTCAGATAAACCACAAATTACATTTGTGGCTGAGGATTCAGACTAATATTTATGAGCATTTATAGCAAGGATTCAGTCATTTAAAAATATGTGCTTTTATGATATTGAAAGTGTTCAGAATTGAAAGTGTTCTCTCCATTGTCACTTCCATTCCAGTTGCTGTCCTCTCTACAGAGGAGTAAAGTGTCACAATACTAATTGAGCCGTCTGATGTCTATACTTTTAAGAGAGTACCATTTTGGTCCTGATAGCCATTGAAACTGGGTGATATGCACATTGGAGTTTGTTGTTCAATTTCCTCTAGTTTGTATTATATTTGAAATTTTTATAATAAACTATTTCTTTAAAAGACTGCCCCTTTAAACAAAGTTACAAACAATGGCCATTGTTTTCAATGAATATTCAATGAATGGTTATTCAATGAACATTTGCCCATATTGGTGTTTAGTAATCAGGTACTTAAAATATATACTACTCCCTATCTAGATCATTTTTGCTAGAGTATGTATATTCTGAAATATTCATGAATGAAATAATATGATGTTTTTAGTTTTCTTTAAAGTACTCCAGTGATAAAGGGAGGGGAATATGGACGGAACAAGACTGGCCTTGAGTTGGTAATAGTTGAAGCTGGGCGATGAGTTCACGGGGCTGTTTATATTGTGCTCTCTACTTTTGTGGAGGTGAGGACTTTCCATAAGAAAAACACTTCTCAAAAAAAAAAAAAGAAGATACATGTTCATGGTCCATCAATTTTACTTCTCTAGGCCAAAGAAATGAAAGCAGGAAATCAAACAGATATTTTTACACCCATGTTCACAGCAGCATTTTTTTTTTTTTCCAGACAGAGTCTCACTTTGTCACCCTCGGTAGAGTGCTGTGGCTCACAGCAACTCAAACTCTTGGGCTCAAGTGATTCTCTTATTTCAGCCTCCCAAGTAGCTGGGACTACAGGCACCTGCCACAACACCCCGCTGATTTTAGAGATGAGGTATCACTCTGGCTCAGGCTGGTCTCGAACCTGTGAGCTCAGGCAATCCACCCACCTTGGCCTTCCAGAGTGCTGGGATTACAGGCATGAGCCACCACCACACCTGGCCCTCACAGCAGCATTATTGATAATAGCCAAAAGGTAGAACCAACCCAAATGTCCAACAGTTGGATAAAGTATGGCATGTACATGCCATGGAAAATTATTCAGCCCTAAAAAGGAAGGAAAGTCTGACACATTCTACAACATAGATGAACCTTGAAAACATAAGGCTAAGTGAAATAAGCCAGCTCCAAAAGGACAATTACTGTATGATTCTACTTACGCAAGATAGCCAAAGAAGTCAAATCGAAAGAGACACAACTAGAATGGTGGTTGCCAGGGGCTGGCGGATGGAGGCATCGGGGAGTTAATTTTTGGTGGGTACAGAGTTTCAGTTTTACAAGATGAAAAAAGGTAGATGTTAGTGACGGTAGCACAAAAATGCGAAGGTACTTAATACCACTGAATTGAACACCTAAAAATGGTAAGTGCTATGTTTATGTATAGTTTACTACAATAACAAAACATCTTAAAAAGATATGTCTAGTTCTTAGAAATGACACTAAGGGAGAAGAAAATAAGAAAAAAAGTGAGAATATTGAGATTATGTAAGAAAGAAGTAGACATTGCTTGATCTCTAAAAAAGACGGTAATCCTCACACGTACCAATTTCCTTAAACAGAACCCCTGGTTTACTCTCCTGGCCGCACCTTCCTTCCCCAAAGTCCCTGTGCTTCAGAGGCAGGAGCTGACGGCCTCAGAGGGCCGGTCACAGGATTTCCACGAGCAGGTGAAGGACGGCTCTTCCCTGCTGCTCAGCTATGCTTTGTTGCTGTCCCAGGGAGAGTTCCATCATTTTCTGTCTTTCTCTTCCCTGAACCAGACCTAACCACTAAGCTACTCTTCTCATTGTTTCTGATGAGAAAATCAAGGCTCAGAGGATTTGGTTTGGTCCCAAGTGGACCACTCACTGTGACCAAGGGATGGAGGCAGTGAGAAGGTCAGACACTCCACCCACATTCCTTCAGGCCCCTGGCTCTTCCTCCAGGTTGCTGACTTTCGCTGCTGCCGGGCTTCCTGGGCACTGCCTAGCACAGTGGAAGCTCTTTGTGGCACATCTTTTGGAAGAAGGCCAACAGTGGCCTTCAAGAGAAGTTAAAAATATCAGTGGTCATTCAACAGCACATTCTTCACTCAATGGGGCAGATGTTAGTTCGCAAACACAGACATTTAAAGACAGACAAGGCAAGATTTCCCTCCCCCCTCCAAAAGATGAAGTAGAGCTATTTTAAAACAAGTCGTTTCTACCAATTACCCGTCTGATTTGTTTGTTTGCTTGTTTATACTAAATCTATCCCACTAAGGAGTATTTATAGTGGCTTGCAGAGATGTGTAGAGTAAAACAGGATTAAAAAATATGATGTCAACACAGTGAAGAAAGCCTGGTGCAGGAAATAAGGCGCACCAGGGTGAGACTTAGGCAGGTGCACCACATGCTCTTAGTCCCCGTGGTATTTGCCGGTGGTGAGATTCAGGTTTGCCTCTGAACTTCTTGGTTGTGGAAAGTGGATAATGCCATCAACGACAGGAATCACACAATTATACAATAAAAATAAACCAGCTATTCTGGAAAAGCAGAACATTTCCTGGAATTCCTAGGAGGCCCAATGTGATATAAAAGAGATAAAACCCTCAGAATCACTCCCACAATAAAAACAATAGTGTTTGGGTGGCACCTGTGGCTCAAGGAGTAGGGCACCAGTCCCATATGCCGGAGGTGGTGGGTTCAAACCCAGCCCTGGCCAAAAACCACAAAAAAAACAATAACAAAAAAACCCAATAGTGTCAAGGGGCCCTTTCGCCATGTGTCTCTCTGTGAGAAAGGCAAGGCCCAGAAGTAGAAGTGATTCGGGAGTCTCCAGAAGTGGCCAGAAGAGTGCAGTCCAGGTGTGTAGCTCTGGGACAGCCAGACGTAGTTTAAGGACAGTGTTTCAGCTCATCAAGGGGATGGCAAAGAGTGTAAAACTTGCTATTATTTCCTGTAGAGATACGTGTGCCTTTGCCAGGAATCCTTGCCTTTGTCCCTGGGACTCGTCTATAAAACCCTACACCTGCTCCTTGCCTAGATCCTGCCCCTGGGTCTCACAGGCTGAAATTCAAGGTCTGCGATCCAACTTTCTGGCCCCAGCTCACCCGCACCCTGTGGGGTACGCCTACCTGAGCCCACAGTTGTCTTGGAGCTGGCATTCTTACAACACTCTGATCTTACTGGCAGCTAAGATATTCAAAGACACCGTCCAGACAATGCTCAGCCTCTGTATCTCTTGACAAAAAGATTTGTGCCAAGGTCAAGTCTACTTTCTGTCCTGGGCTCTAAATTGCTTTGTTATCTTCCTAGCAGTGGAAGTGATAAGAGGAAAGCATTCTGATTTAGAAGCAGAGCAGATATGTTTATGTAAGTGAAAAACTGCAGCAATTTTTTCTCTCAGCACCTTCAATTGATGTAAACAAAAATATTTTCAGGCACAATTCGGGACAGAAACAATTTTTGTGTTGTTTTCTAATTTGGTTTCATCAGCGTTTTTTAAAGTACTGGTCATTAATGAAAATGTAACATGAGGCCAGACTCGGGCATTTTGGGGCATTTTGTTCTGTCCCGCACACTTGCCATTGTGACGGGTCTCCACGTGGGCTCTGAGTGGCAGGCAGAGAATGAGCAGACACCGTCCATCACCAGAAAGATCCTGAAGCAAAAGACTCTCTGGGTGCCAGGCACAGCCGAGGTGGAACATCTCGCAAGGACCTTGATCTCAAATAGTCCAGCCTAGAAAAGACTTATCAACAAGCATTAAATTGTCTTTGGGCATTCCAAGAGTTGAAGGGAGGGTCTCAAAGGGACTTTTGCCTCCCCTACAAAAGATACTGGGTCTGCTCAAAGAGTCCACAACCAGCCATAGCAAACAGGATGGTCTCCTAGCCAGCCCCTCACGCCAAGTGTTGATCCCCTCCTGGTGCTTTCTTTTCTTTCTTTCTTTCTTTTTTTTTGTAGTCTCACTCTGGCACCCTCGGTAGAGTGCTATGGCATCATAGCTCACAGCAACATCAAGCTCTTGGGCTCAAGCGATCACCTTGCCTCAGTTTTTCTATTTTTAGTAGAGACAGAGTCTCATTCTTGCTCAGGCTGGTCTCACACTCCTGAGCTGAAGCAATCCACCCACTATGGCCTCCCAGAGTGCTAGGATTATAGGCATGAACCACTAGGCCTGGCCCCTCCTGGCACTTTCATATGGGGACCCGCCCTTGTCCTTGGGTGTTCAGGAGTGGATTGTACAAAAGGACCTGTACACGACTTTTCTTAACTCCATGTGTGGACATATCACATGGAGCTTTTGATTATGGTGACTTCACAAGACCACCAATAAAAAAAAAATTGTAATTTGAGCAAATGAAAATTCTGGTAGGCTAAAACAAATCTATTTGCAGTCAACATCTTCAGTATACAGGCATACCTCAAAGATATTGTGGGTTCCGTTTTAGACCACCGCGATAAAGCAAGTCGTGTGGATTAATTTAGTTTCCAGTACACATAAAAGTTATGCATACACCATACTGTAATTTACTAAGTGTACAATAGCTTCGGGTCTATAAAAAGTGTTACATTAAAAATATTTTATTTATTTTTATTTCAGATTAATATGAGGGTACAAATGATTAGGTTACAATGTTTGATTTGTTAGTTTAAGTCCCTGTTGAGGTCGTGTCCTGCACCCAGGAGGTATGCCATCTATCTTTCCTTACGTTATGCCCACTGTGGGGAGCACACCAACCCCCCTCCCTCCTCCTGTATTCCCCTTTCTCTCCCATCCCTGGAAATTGAATTCAATTGAGTTTTTCTCGAGAGGGCTTGTATTCATCTACTGGCTTCATATTAGTATTGAGTACATTGGATACTTGCTTGCCCATTCTTGTGATACTTTACTAAGAAGAATGTGTTTCATCTCCATCCAGGTTAATACAAAAGATGTAAAGCCTCCATCTTTTTTCTGGATGTATAGTATTCCATGATATCTATCTATCTATCTATTTATACTGTGTGTAAAATGTGATATATATATATATATATATCTCACAATTAATCCATTCCGGGGTCGATAGGCACTTAGGTTGTTTCCACATCTTAATAATTGTAAATTGAACTACAATAAATAATCTAGTGCAAATGTCCTTATGATAAAATTATTTTTATTCATCTGGGTAGATGCCTAGTAATAAGATTGTGGGATTGAATGGAAGGTATATTTTGAGTTCTTTGAGGATTTTCTGTATTTCTTGCCAAAGAGGCTGTATTAGTTTGCAGTCTCACTAACGGTGTAAAAGTGTTCCCTTCTCTCTACATTTGCACAGATCTGCAGCTTTGGGACTTTGTAAGATGGATGATTCTCAGTGGGGTTAGGTGATATCTCAGGGAGGTTTTGATTTGCATTTCTCTGATGATTAGGGATGATGAACATTTTTCATGTTTGTTGTCTATTTGTTTATCTTCTTCAGGGAAGGTTCTGTTCATGCCTCTTGTTGGATTTTTTTGTGGTTGATTAATTTGAGTTCTCTATAGAACCTAGTTATCAGGTTTTTGTCCAATTCATAATATGCAAATATCCTTTCCCATTCTGAAGGTTGTCTATTTGCTTTCATTGTGTCCTTAGCTATTAAAAGACTTTACTGCTTAAAAAAAAAAAAAAGTGCTAACAATCATCTGAACCTTGAGTGGGTCTTGCTGTTTTTTCTGTTGGAGGGCCTTGCCCTACAACATTGGTTGGTGGCTGCTGACAGATCAGGGTGGTGGTTGCTGAAGTTTGAGGTGGCTGTGACAATTTTTTAAAATAAGACCACAATGAAGTTTGCTGCATTGATCGAATCTTCTTTTCACAAAACATTTCTCTTTAGCATGTGGTGCTACTGACAGCATTTTACACACAGTAGAATGTCTTTCAAAATTATGGTTAATCCTCTCAAGCCCCACCCTTGCTTTATCAATGTACTTTCTGTAACATTCTAAATCCTTTGTTGTCAGTGCATCCGTGTTCATAGCATTTTGACCAGGAATAGATTACATCTCAAGAAGCCGTTTTCTTTGCTCATCATAAGAAGCAACTTTCCATCTATTGAAGTTTTATCATGAGATTACAGTAATTCCGTCACATCTTCAGGCTCCATTTCTAATTCTTTTTATAAATGATTTTTGTATTAAGTCTTTTGCACATAGATCATAAATACATTTATGCCATTTTCGATGTGTTAATTATGGGAGCGCCCATTTCTAATTCTTTTTATAAATGATTTTTGTATTAAGTCTTTTGCACATAGATCATAAATACATTTATGCCATTTTCGATGTGTTAATTATGGGAGCGCCCATTTCTAATTCTTTTTATAAATGATTTTTGTATTAAGTCTTTTGCACATAGATCATAAATACATTTATGCCATTTTCGATGTGTTAATTATGGGAGCGCCCATTTCTAATTCTTTTTATAAATGATTTTTGTATTAAGTCTTTTGCACATAGATCATAAATACATTTATGCCATTTTCGATGTGTTAATTATGGGAGCGCCCATTTCTAATTCTTTTTATAAATGATTTTTGTATTAAGTCTTTTGCACATAGATCATAAATACATTTATGCCATTTTCGATGTGTTAATTATGGGAGTGCCCATTTCTAATTCTTGCTCTCTTGCTATTTCTACTCCATCTGTCTTACTTCATTCACTAGAGTCTCCAATCCCGCAGAGTCATCTGTGAGGGATGGACTCGCCTTCTTCCAAATTCCTGTTCATATCGATATTTTGACTTCCTCCCACTAAAGTTCTTAATGGCATCTAGAATGGTCAATCCTTTCCAGAAGGTTTTCAATGTACTTCATCCAGATCCATCAGAGGAATTCCTATGTGTGGCAGCTGTAGCCTTACAAAATATATTTCTTAAAAAATAAGATGGAAAGTCGAAATCGCTCTTTGATCTGTGGGCTTCAGATTAGGTTTCGTGTTAGCAGGCATGAAAACAACATTCATCTCCTAGTACAGCTCCATCAGGGGTCTTGGGTGACCAGGTGCTTTGTCAAAGCACAGTAATATTTCACAAGGAATCTGAGCAGCATTTCTCAGCAGGAGGTTTAGCATGTTCCGTAAACCATGCTGGAAACAGATGTGCTGCCATCTAGACTTTGTTGTTTTCATTTCTAGAGCAGAGGCAGGGTCTCTCGAGCCTAATTCTTAAAGGTTCTAGGATTTCGGGGCCGGTAAATGAGCATCGGCTTCATCTTGAAGTCACCGGCTGTATTAGGCCCCCATGGGAAAGTCAGCTTGTCCTTTGAAGCGCTGAAGCCAGGCCTTGACTTCTCCGCTCTAGCTATCGAAGTCCTGGATGGCATCTTCTTCCAGTAGAAGATTGTTTCACCTACACTGAAAATCTGTGGTTTGTGTAGCCACTTTCACCAGTCAGCTGACCTTCTGGATAACTCGCTGTGGCTTCTACATCAGCACTTGCACTTCCATTCTAGAGAGAGTGTTTTCCCTTAAACCCCTGCAAGCTTCCAACTTTTCTTCTGCAGCTTCCTCACCTTTTTCAGCCTTCACAGTAGTGAGGAGAGTTGGGTTTTTATTCTGGATTAGGCTCTGGCGTAGGGAAATATTGAAACTTCCACTGTATCAGCACTATGGCTGTTTTGCTTTGTTACTTGTGTGTTCACTGGAGCAGCCCTTCTGATTTTCTTCAGAACTTTTCCTTTGCATTCACAACTTGACCAACTGTTTGCCCAAGAGGCCTTGCTCTGAGGCGACCTTGGCTTTCAGCATGCCTTCCCTGCTCAGCTTAATCATTTCTCCCTTGATTTAAAGTAAGAGACATGGGACTCTTCTGAACTTTTCTTTCACTTGAACACTTAGAGGCCATTGTAGGGTAATTAATTGGCTTAATTTCAGCATCATTGTGTCTCAGAGAATAGGGAGGCCTGAAGAGAGAGAAAGAGACAGAGGAATGGCAAGTTGGTAAAGCAGCGAGAAAACAAACCACGTTTATTGATTCAGTGAACCGTCTTATGTGGGTGTGGTCTGTGGTGCCCCCGAAACAACTACAAGGAAATATTGTGAGAATTAACAAAATGTGACACAGAGACAGAGAGTGAGTGCATGCTGTTGGAAAAATGGTGCCCATAGATTTGCTTAACACGGGGTTGTCACAAATTTTCAATTTATAAAAAACACTGTATCTGCAAAGTGCAATAAAGCAAAGCATAAGAAAATCAGGCGTGCCTGCATGTAAACTGTTGTAGCTCTGATTAATGTGCTTGATTAAAACTTCTTTTTCTAGTGTTCTGTACCACTGTAGGATGACAGCAGTTATCAGTAATGTATCATTTAGCTAGAAGGAGAAGACTGAATATTCCCAACACAAAGAAATGATAAATGTTTGAGATGATGGGCATGCTAATTAGCCGGCTCTGATCCCTTGGTTCCCCATAAATGTGTACAATTATTACATGTACAATTATAATTAAAAATATTTACATTGATACATAACTTTAATTTCCTAAGAAATCTTGACACTTGCTCTTTAACTCACACACCCCACTATTACAAAACACCTTCTAGCAATTTATATAATGACCGTTTTCTATCCTCCTTCTCCTCTGGCTCTCCAACTCATTCCTTGAGTCTGGCACTTCTAGGCTGAGAGATGGAGAGATCTCACACCTGGCAGCCCCTGTGGGTTGGATTGTGTTGTCTGAGTCTGAATGAAATAATGGCAGAACATTCTTGGAAGCTCTGTGTGTACTGGCCTGCTGAGGGATGAGCCCTCTTTTCCTTCTCAAATTGGCAGTGGACACATGGATTCCTTAGGGTGAGCCGAGGGTTTAGAGAGACCTGTTCAGAGCCAGCTGCCTAGCATGTGGACGGGCCCAGTTTCCAGGGTAGGGTCATGCAGGTGGATGGGCTGTGTGGGTCCCCACAGCTGGAAGAGCTTCATGTGGAGATGGAGCCTGGGTAACCTATATAAGACAGAACAGAATTACCCATCCAAAAAAGGAGAAGGCAGCCTCAGCCCCTGGGGTTCAAGGAAAGCAAGAGTTCCTGCCATGGCAGGTAAGTATTTTCCCTTCCCTCTACCAGGGGTAGGAAACAGAATTACCACCTAACAGATCTGGTCTCCAGTCAGTAATTTGTAATGGTAAGCCTAGGGACTTCCAGACTGGGGCCACCCCACTTTGTTCCATAGGGAATAGGTCATTCTGGACATTTCTTCCTTTGCTGCTTCTCCCCAATGAGGCCAGTTTGACCTCAGAAATTCATAGCCTTTCCTTTTTGTTAATGCAAGTGTTTCCTTGCCCTTAATCCTTTGCTTACCAGCTGTGATTAGGCATGTATTTTTTGTAACTTTATGTTTTGAGATTATTGAAATGCACGTGCAGTTATAAGAGATCCCACAGACATTCCAGCTAGTTTCTCCCAGTGGTAACCTCTTGCATAATTACAGTATAATATCACAACTAGAAAGTTGACATCAATGCGATTGATCCTCCTTATTCAGATGTCACCAGTTTAACATGCACTCAGTTATATGTGTGAGTTTTGTTCCATGCAGTTTTTACCACGTCTGTGGATTCAGGTGACGACCTCCCCCCCACCCGAGTCATTCCACCCCAGCAAGCATTCCTCTCGTCGCCCTTTGCAACTGTACCTACATCTTCTCCCCACCCCTCTCCTCTAGCAACTACTGATATTTCCCCTGTTTCTATAATTTTGTCATTTTAAGATGCTACATAAATGGTATCAGGCAGCATATAGTCTTTGGGGACTGACTTTTTTCATTCAGTATAATTCCCTGGAGATTCACCCAAGTTGCTGGGTGTGTCAATCGTTTCTTTTTAATTGCTGAGTAGTATGCTGTGGTGTTGATGACCACAGTTTATTTAACAACCATTCATCCGCTGATGGAAATCTGGGTTGTTTCCACTCTGGGGGTAAATTAAGGGTATATTAAACTGCTGTACAACCTATCCATGTATAGGTGTGTGTGTAAAGATATGCTTTCATCTCTGTGGGAAAAATGTCCAAGAGTGTAATTGCTGGCTTGTGAGATAGTTGGATGTTTAGTTTTTCCCGAAACTACACATTATTTTCCAGAGTGGCTGTAGCATTTTACGTTGGCATCGGCAGTATATGAGCGATCTAGTTAACTGCACCTTTGCCCACATTTGGTGTTGACCCTACTTTTTATTTCAGTCATTCTGATAATCATGCAGTGATATTTCATTGTGGTTTCAATTTACAGTTCTCTGATGGTTAATAATGTCAAGCATCTTTTCATGTGTTTATTTACCATCTATATATCTTCTTCAGGGAAATATCTCTTCAAGCTTTTTTCTTTTTTCTTTTGACACATTGTCACCCTTGGTAATGTGCCATGGCATCATAACTCGCAGCAATCTCAAACTCTGGGCTCAAGTGATCCTCTTGCTTCTGCCTCCTGAGCAGCTGGGACTACAGGCGTCCACCACAATGCCAGGAAATTGTTAGGCAGAAGGTCTCACTCCTGCTCAGGCTGGTCTTGAACTCCTGCTTGAGCTCCAAGTAATCCACCCACCTCAGCCTCCCAGAGTGCTGGGATTGCAGGCGAGAGCCAACATGCCTGGTCTTTCTTCTCCTGTTCTTTTTTTTTTTTTTGGTCCATTTTTTTTTCTAATTAGATGATTTGTCTTTTTGTTGTTAACTTTTGAGAACTCTTTATATATTCTAGATACTAGCCTTCTGTCAGAGAAATGGTTTGCAATTTTTTCCCCACAGTTTCAAGCTTGTCTTTTCATCTTCTTGACAGGGTCTTTTGCAGAGCAAAAGTTTTTCATTTGATTAGGCCCAATCTTCAATTTTTACTTTTCTAGATTGAGCTTTGGTGTCAAACCCATAATTCCTTGCCCAGCCCTAGATCTCAAAGATTTTCTTCTATTTTTAAAAAAAGATTTATAATTTTTACATTTATTTACCTCTGTGATCCACTTTGAATTCATTTTTGGGTAAGATATGGGTTTTAAAATCAGTTTTTTAATTTCTTTTGTCTTGTTTTTGCTCATGGAGATCTAGCCTCATTGTTGAAAAGGTCCTTACTTTTACTTGTTTTTCACTCACAAATGGAAATGGAAATGGGAGAGAGAGAGAGAGAGACTGACTGAGTTTGACAGAAGGATGTTAAGGGAGAAACAAAAAGAATGAGACAGATTTTTATGACCCAATGGCATCCAAGCAACTGCAGGGAACACTGGGATTAAATTGTTGTTTAGGTAAGATGGAAGGATTGCCCAAGGGGGAATCAACTGAGTCATGCGCTGGTAATAACTAAAGAGAATAAAGAGGCTTTTGATTTGTGCTTTATCCATTTTTCAAGGGAGAGAAAGACTAGGTAGTAAAGAGAATGGAAGAAATAGTTCTTGCCACTAGGTGAAGTAGCAATGTTGAGCTGTTGTGAGGAGTAAAACAGTGTTCAGGTGGGTGTTGGGGAAGGTTGTAGGCAACTAATGATTAGACCTTGGCCAAGACACCGTTTCCTCCCCAGGTAGCCTCACAGACTGCAGAGGAGGCAGCATCTCTGTAGGGCACCCTAACTTCTCCAGGGCGTGACCAAATTCAGTGTGTTCCAGGAGGGGCCAGGCCTTCCTCTAACACTCTCCTTGAATTCGCCTTGTGATGCTGGAATGCAACTACTTAAGTACTCAAGAGGCCTTCCACAAGAAACACGAAGGCTTTGCATTCCAACTCTCAGTTCCCTGCCACATGACTGTCTCCAAAAATTTCTATATTATTTTCGGAATGCAAAAACCAAACACAGTATGGCCTCTTTGGAAAGAAAAGGTGACTGCTCCCCAGTTTGTTTTTTAAAAAATAGACACTCTGGATGCTTCCCTTTTGCAGGCATTTATAGAAGAATGAGGCCATAAGAAAAGAGCTCTCTTGACACAGTTAATTGTATGTGTGTGCCTTGTAACTGGATGTAGAGGAATTTGGAGTAGGATTTGATCAAACACCTTGGCGCTAATGGAGAAGGAGAAAAAATAAGGGCCACCTGGCCAACTCATTGGCTCTGAGATTCTTCCCAGGTGAGCTGTCAATATTACAAGTGGAGGAAGGGACTGTTCAGCTGGTGATGGTTTATTTTTTGTCTTCTTTCTGTGCCATGTCGGTGGCACCTGTAACATACATTCAAGCCATGTGCTTCTTTTGCAGCTTTTCTTAGTGATCCTCATACATACTGTCGTCATTCGAATGGTGGTCCTCAAAATACACATCCATGTCCTAATCCCTAGAACCTGTGAAGGTGACTTTTTCTGGAGAAGAGTCTTTGCAGATGTGATAAAGTTAAGGATCTTGAGATGAGATTATCCTGGATTATCTGTAGACCATACCTCTAACAAGTGTCCCTCCATGAGACAGAGGAGAACACAGGCTCACAGGGGAGAAAATCACATGAAGATGCAGGTGGAAATGGGAGCGATGCGGCCACCAGAAGATGGGTGAGGCGAGGGAAGCTTCTTTCCTAGAGCCTTCAGAGGAAGCATGGCCCTGCTGACACCTGATTTCACGCTTCTGGCCTATAGAACTGTGAGCAAATAGATTTCTGTTCTTGAAGGTCACAGAGTATATAGTAATTTATTATAGCAGCCAGACAAATGGACACACATTATTATCTTCTATGCATTTGTTAAGAAAATCTAGGAGAGGGTGGCACCTGTAGCTCTGTGGGGAGGGCGCCGGCCACATACACCGAGGCTGGCGGGTTTGAAGCTGGCCCAGGTCAGCTAAGACAGTGACAACTGCAACAAAAAGATAGCTGGGCATTGTGGTGGGCACCTGTAGTTCCAGCTACTTGGGAGGCTGAGGCAAGAGAATTGCTGAAGTCCAAGATTTTGAGGTTGCTGTGAGCTGTGACGCCACAACACTCTACCAACGGTGATGTAGGGAGATGCTGTCTCAAAAAAAAAAAAAAATCTAGAAAAGATGATGATAGTGTTCAAAATGAAGGCAGCATTAGAAATAGGTCCCTGAGACCGGGCGTGGTGGCTCACTCCTGTAATCCTAACACCTCTGGGAGGTCAAGGTGAGTGGATTGCCTGAGCAGAAGTGAGACCCTGTCTTTAAAAATAGCTCGGCATTGTGGTGGGTGCCTGTAGTCCCAGCTACTCAGGAGACTGAGGCAAGAGAATCGCTTGAGCTCAAGAGTTTGAGGTTGCTCTCAGCTATGAAGCCATGGTACTCTACTGAGGGCAACAAAGTGGGAGTCTGTCTCAAAAAAAAAAAAAAATAGGTCCCTATACCTTCTTAGGGAGGAATATTTATGTTAGGACATTAGATTTTCAGGGCTGAAAGTATCCTTTAGGACTTGACCCAGGCCCCATATTTTACTGATGTGGAATCTGAGATCCTGAGAGGAAAATTACACTGTTTAAGGCCACACAGGCCTTAGCGGCAGGGACGAGTGAAGGTGTCAGCTCTTCTGATTCCCCACTCCTCCTGCCTACTTCTCTACTCAGACGCCCCTCAGCAGAATTTTGTTCACTTTTTTAAACCAGATCATTTCTGCAGGAGTTAACTGCCCCATTATACCATATTCTTTCAATTTTAAGTGACAGACATCCATCTCTATGGGTCAAGGATGAGAACGGACTGGTGTCAGAGATGGAAACGAGGTCCTAAGCAATCCCAGCAGCACTTTCTCATTACCCCTCAGATCTCTGCCTCTCAGCCCTGAATGCTTTTATGCTTTTTCTCAGTCTCTCTGATATCGGATATACCTTCTTCATGTGCCAGGGAAGAGGCTGCTGACAGCTCCAAATTCTCATCTTTGCTGTACCATGACCTATAGCCAAGAGATAGCTGGCTTCCTGTCAGATCCACAGAGAAGACCCTGATTGGTCTCATTTGGGTCACGTGTCCAATCCTGTGGTGGAGTGCCATGGGATAGAGGCCACTGGCTGCTGCCCCAAATCTCATTCTCCTGTTATTCCAGGGCACTCAGAGGGAGTGCTTTCCCATCCTCCCCCACAGAGAGGCCTGGTCAGATGAAGGCGTTTTAATCAATGAGATGTGAGCAGAAGTGACGTCTTTCAACTCTCAGGTACTGGCCCATCAAAATCTCCTATGTGCTTCTCCACCATGTTCCTATTCCTGGTTGGCTGGGAGGGAGGCACCCCCAGGGCGACCTTGGAAGCCTCACATTGAAAATGGCAGTGGCCTCACCAGTTGACAGTGGCCAGGCTGAATGAGGAGGAAGGCCACCTTGCCGGCCTACTCATCAGCTCACCACCATTATGTGGACAAGAAACAAACCTCTACTGAATTTGTGCCATTATAATGGAGGAATTTATGCTTCCACAGTTAGCCCACATTAACTAGTAAATATGCCGCCGAAGGAAGGCCTGAGTGGCAAACAGCCCCATCACATGCGCTAGTCACGCAGGCCGAGATAACAAACAACCATGACTGGTGAGTGGTGGGTTAAAGCCACAAAGGGTTATCTCTCATTGTGCCACCTGTCTGTCCTGCTTGTCTGGAAAGGACTTTAATCTCATTCTCACTCAGGGACTGGGCTGACAGAGGCTTCATCTCTGGGCTTTCGTGATTGTCAAGGCAAAATGAAAAAAGCTATGGTGACTCATTCATCGGTTTTAAAAGCATCCGTTACAAAGTGATTTTTTTTTTTTTGCTCTGTCACGTGGGCTTTTATGTTGCTTGCAGTGGTGTCATCACAGCTCTCTGCAGCCTCAAGCTGCTGGGCTCAGGTAATTCCCCTGCCTCAGCTTCCTGAGTGGGTGGGTCGATGTGAGTGCTCCACCACACTGGGCTCATATTTCTATTTTTGGTAGAGACTAGGTCTTGACCTTGCTCAGGCTGGTCTCAAACTCCTGACATCAAATGATCCTCTGGCTGCAGCCTCACCTTGCCTAGCCCTAAGTAATGTTTTACTGGCCGGGTCAAGTCAAAGCAATTTCCAACTTCAAGCAAGTGGGGATGTGCAGTCCCAGTGCCCCTGAAGGAGTATGTTTGGTGGAGAGAAAACTGATCTTTAAAGAAAGTTTTAGAAAAGACTGAATATTGCTTGCCTTTGGGGAAAGAAACTAGGAGAAAGGGAGAAATGGATGGATAGTTCTATTGGCTTCTTTTTCATACCCCTTGAGTTTTTATTTAAAAATTTTTATTGTGGTAAAATGTAAAATTTATCCTCTCAACCATTTTAAGTGTACCGTTCAGTAGTATTAAGTACATTCATATTATTGTACAACCAGCCTCCAGAACTCTTTCATCTTAGAAAACTCAATTCTAAACCACATTAAGAAGAAATCCCCATTTCTGGTTTCCCCAGCCCCTGGTAACTGCCATTTTGCTTTCTGTTTGTATAAATTTGATTACTTTAGGTGTCACATGTAAGTGGCGTCATACAATATTTGTCCTTTTGTGACTGGCTTGTTTCACTTAGTATAAGGACTTTGAGTTTCACCCATGTTGTAGCATGTGTCAGAATTTTCTGTCTTTTAAAGGCCAAGTACTCTGCCATTGTATTTATCCATTTATCCATTGATGGGCACTTGGACTACTTCTGCCTCTTGGCTATTGTGAATAACATTGCTATGAATATAGGTATACAGATATCTCTCAAGGCCCTGCTTTGAATCCTGTGGAAGTATACCCACAGGTGGAATTGCTTGATCATAAGGCAATTCTGTTTTCAATTTTTTGAGGGACTTTTCTATGAGAATATGTTGTCTTCCTAATTTATGGTCTTGAAGATTACTCCTATATCTTTTTATAGGGATTTTATACTTTTAGCTCTTACATTTAGGTTGATAAGTTAATTCTGTATAGCTCATGTAACTCAAGTAGCTTTGAGTTAATTTCTGTGTATCATGGGAGTTAGGGATCCATCGTCATTCTATTGCAGTACCATTTGTTGAAAGACTATTTTTCCTCTTTGTTAAAAATGCTATGATTTCTCCCATGGAATTACCTTCTCACACTGTTTGACTATGAATTGACCATAAGCACATGTGTTTATTTCTGGGCTCATTCTATTCCATTGATCCACATGTCTACCCTCATGTCAGCACCACACTGCCCTGATTACTGGAGCTTTGTAGTAAGTTTTGAATCAATTGAGTCCTTTGCCTAGTCATGCCCAAAGGTGGTGAAGGTACCCTGTATTTCATTTAATTCTTACAACCCTGTGGGGCAGGAATTACCACTTCAATTTTAAAGTTGAGAGATTTGGGGCTTACATAATTTTAAGAATTTCCCCCAATTCACATCATCTTTGCTGTCTAGGCCCACAGAAAAGTAGAATTTACAGATTAAGGTAGGGGTTTATCTTCCACTAAATACACTCTTAAGTTTTATACCTTCCTTTTTCTGTAACTATTTCTAAATAGGCCTAGAACCTGAACAGACCCCATATAATGTTTGCCATTCTTATCTGTGACTGTTAATAGTTTTTTTTTTTTTCCCTTACAGCAGAATTTCCCCAGGCTAGTTATTATTAACAGCTTGGTGACATAGACTGTTACAGACCTCTTCCTCTGTGAGTGGAGGTCTTCCTATTGTATAACTCACACCTGAATTTATGAGGGTATCTGGGAATATGGAAATGTTTGCGTGGCCAGAGGCAGAAATCTAAATCAAAGTTGACAGAAAGGTAGAATTTGTTGGATGAATATCGAGATAGCCCATGTAATTGTCGGAAGAGTTGAATAGCTGGACTGTAGGAGGTGTGGCATGCAGCTGGACCTCAGGAACAGCTGGAACAGGACTTGAATGCCACCAAAACTCTCTCTCTCCCTTTCTGTCTCACTTTCTTTGTTAGATTCCTCCACATATATCCCAAGACAAAGCCAGAGACAGCTCACAAGATACTAGACTCCAAGCTCTCACCACCGGAGAAAACCAGTTCTTTCCTAGCACCAGTTTGGAAAATTCCAGGCAAGGTCTCTGATTGGCTAGGTGGTGCTGTGTACCCCTCCAAACTGTTCATGTGAGCTTTGTTGTAACAAAAAGGGTGGCGTTTATTTGTAGAGAAGACTCTTCAGAAGTTTACTTTTGGTTTAAACAACTTCTTTCAATTCATTATTGCTCTACTTCTTACAGAACTTTCATTCTATTTATAACTCTAGTAATCGTTAATGATCACTTTTTAAAGGCTATTTAAATATTGTTTGGTCTTTTTAAAAACTCAGTTAAACTGTTTCAACTCTCAAACATAATCAATTTAATATATTTGATTTTCATCATAAATATTTTAATCATTTGACCAAATAATAAATCTTCCTGAGCACTTAAATAATTAATATAAAATAATAAATTAACCTGGGTGGCACCTGTGGCTCAAAGGAATAAGGCACTGGCTCCATATGCCAGAGGTGGTAGGTTCAAACCCAGCCCTGGCCAAAAACTGCCAAAAAAAAAAAAAATAATAAATTAACCTTATAAAGAAGGAGAACCTCAAGTTCTTTTAAAGATGCTCTAATACTAGAAATGGATTTTATAGGATTTTTACATAATATTGTAAGTCTAACAGTTATTTAATTGTATATTTTAAACCAGAGTTATAAGACTGTTATTCTACTAGGTCAAACTCTCACAAACACATAAAATACCCAATATATATAGTCTTTCTAAACATCAAAATATTAATACCATGGTTTTGATACCCTTGAACTTACAGACCTAATAAAAAATCTTTCTCAAATGAAAACTATCCCCACCAGTAGAACTCCAGAGGATACAGAAGACTTAATTCTAAATTTTCTCAGGGTTAAAAGAGGCTTACCCATGAATGAAGTTTCATCTGTCCTAAAATGTACTTTTTTCCCTTTCACATTTTCACATCACTGAAATTGGGATGTGTGTTACACTCAATGACTGGCACCTCGCTATTCATTGATAGCAGTTAGTCTTTCTTAGTGATAAGTAAAATAATGGTGTCTTAAAATAGATAAGAGATGGTATCATGTCTCATCTTAGTTAACTGGGATGACTTAACTCTGGAAGGTAAGGCTGGTTGTGAGATTTGGACCTACAGATGCCCAGATGTCGACGCCACCGCCCTGTTGATACTAACTTTATAAGTTTCTGTGACATGGCTTCAAAACTTAAAAAGAGATGTGGGCAGTACAGATGATCAGCTAGATAAGTTTATCCACCTGCTTGAGTCTCAGCCTACTCACAAAGTCTACAAGGCCCACCTCGGTCATTTGGTCGATTTTGTACTTACGTGACTGTTAGTGTACACATAAATATCTTTTACCCCCCCTTCTAACTTGGAGACTGATGGGAACCTATGATATTTAAATGTCTTTTGTGTAACTTAGAAGATGTTTGAATTTGATGGATTCTTCTCTTTCATGTTCTGGATACTTAATGTTATCCTATTCTCTGTGCCCCTCCACAAGGCATAAGTCATGTATTTGAAACTATGACAATTATTCTCCTTTGAAAAACTTGTCATTGCTATTTAAAGTAGTGATACTAGATATTCTAAGCTTATTTCTAAATTTAATGAAAACTATTTTGTATGCTCTTGAAGATAATTTGAGATCACTATAATAAGAATTTGTGGTTGGGCGAGGTGGCTCCCTCCTATAATTCCTGCACTCTGGGAGGCCGAGGCAGGTGGATTGCTTGAGCTCAGGAGTTTAAGATCAGCAGGAATATGGCACAGCCCTGATGGGGATATGGTGGGGACAGGGCGAAGAGTAGTCTGTGAGAGGGGAACAAGCAGGCAGAGCAAAGATTTCTTCTTTAAGCTAATTAAGCCATTCAAACCCCCCCCCTGTGCTTTTCTGACCAGGAATGAGGTTGCATGCTAACCATTGTGTAGTGTATTGGTAGAGAAAGGGAATTAGAAGTCAGAAGGCCTGGATTTGTGCTGTGGATTTGCAGTTTGACTTTAAGGAAGTTGCTCTGTATCTCTGAATTTCAAGTTCTTTACCATTAAATGGCTTGAAATTAACTGCTCGGCATGGTTGTTGGTGGTATTATTTGAGATGATGCTCCTGATCTGATACAAGCATTAGAAGACGTCCGTGTCCAGTAACTATCTTCTGCCCCCTCTGGTGCTCGATGTCCTGTGTGGTTTCTCCCTAGGCCACTGCCTCCTGGAGCTGTTCCAGATTTAACTCTCAGTTAAGTCCACTCGGCATTTCTAGCCCCACACTTTGTGCTGCCATTGGGTTTCTGGGTACAAGGTCTGTGGTTAGGGGATTTATTTTAAGATTTTGGCCTCCAGGGTCTTCAGAGGTTTTCCCCAGATTGCATTCACCCTCCACTTGCTGAAAACCAGGCCCCTCCCTGCCCTGCCCCCACCCATTCATTCTTTTCATCTCTGCTGACCCTCCTGATCCCAGCAAAGACAGTCTGATTGGTAGTTACATCAGTCCTATCAAAAGACTTTCTTAGTTAAGCTCATCCTTAATCATATTCTAAGCTGCAGAACTTACGAGTTGAGGAGGGGACAAGGTTCCTGCTCTCTGGGGTTAGAGTTCCAAGGCTGATAGGTAACACAGCTTCTGTGAGTGGGACACCTGATACTCCAGTGACAGGTAGCCTGACACCAGGCCTTTGGGGCCTTGGGTTCTCTTTCAGCTTCATTTACACACACACACACACACACACACACACCTTTCTATTTTCTTAGAGGATGATTTATAGTCAGGATGATTTATAGTCAGTATATTCCTATTCAAAGGAGACCAAAGAACTGTTTTATGACATCAAGAAGAGAGCAAAGATCTATATATTGCTGGCATTTAGAAGTACATGTTAGAGCCGGAGAGCCTTGGACATAATCTAGGCTGAGCCCCTGCCCACCCTTCCCTAACCCCACCTCTATTAATGGAAACACCTGAAGCCCATTGCGGTGATGTGACATATCTATGATCTCTAAGTAAGAGAAAAAGTGAAGACCATTTATTTGTTTATTCTTTCAATAAAAGTTTGTTGATTCCTATTTACCAGACAGCACTCTAGAAGATGAGAATATAGGATTATTCAGCACAGAGTCCTGGTCCTCATGAAGTTTACATTTGTCCTATTGTCATGAAGACTATAATAAACAAACAACGCTATGTGAGATGGTAATAAGTAGTAAGAAGAAATTCAAAATAAAGGGATAGAGATTGAAGAAGGAGGGGAAGTGGCCCATTTGATAAGGAGATCAGGATATGTTTCTCTATGAAGTAAACAAAGTAAGACAGCAAGACATGTCTAGGGGAGACCTTTTCAGACAGAGAGACCAGCAGGTGCAAAGGCCCTGGTGCAGCGTGTGACCAGTATAACCAAGATTTGCCATGCGGAGCTCTTTTACCAAACCATATTGCCTATAAGTCATCAGGGTGTCCCAAGGGTCTTTATGCCATATAGAGTGTCTATGTTTGAGAGTGCCTGTAAGAGCCCATAAGTCACCATGCTGCCCATGTTGGAATGGAGTTGTGTCTCCAACAGGTATGACATGTAGGACCTCGGTGTGCTGTAACAGAAACAGCTCTGACTAGGGATCCAGAGATCAGAGGGACAATCTTTGTTCTGTCATGGAGGGCATGATCTTGTTCAAATCCTCTGGGAGGATCAGATTTTTTTTTTTTTTTTTGAGACAGAGTCTCAAGCTGTCCCCCTGGGTAGAGTACCGTGGTGTCACAGCTCACATCAACCTCAAACTCTTGGGCTTAAGTGATTCTCTTGCCTCAGCCTCCCAAGTAGCTGGGACTACAGGCACCCGCCAATGCCTGGCTATTTTTTGGTTGTAGTTGTCATTGTTGTTTGGCAGGCCTGGGCTGGATTTGAACCCATCAGCTCTGGTGTATGTGGCTGGCGCCCTAGCCTCTTGAGCTATGGGCACCGAGCTAGAGGATCAGATGTTTTGTGTTTTGTTTTTCCTCTGAATTAAAATTTAATATTTTATTTTAAAATAAAAGCATTCCCAACTTTTTCTTTTATCCTAACTTTTTTGTTGTGGTTGTTATAACTTACATACAGAGATACTCACAAATTTTTAGTGTGCTGTTTGAAGAATTTTTGCATTTGTATACATCTAAGACTCCACCACCCATATTAAAATGCAGAACATTCCAGAAGATTCCCTCATGATACACCCTCCCTTCCAATGCACCTCCCTCACCCCCCATCAAAGACCACCATCATAGATTAGGGTTTTCTGTTCTAAAATTTCCAAGGAAGGAATCATGCAGGAGGTCCTTTCTGTGACTATCTTCTTTCACTCAATCTTATGATTTTGAGTTTCATCCACATCAAGAGTAGCAGAATTTTTTTGTGGCAGTATAGTTTTCCACTATACGAATATAACATTTTATTTATCCATCTCCTGCTGATGGTCTTTGAGTTGTTTCGTTTGGGAACACCCTTACGGAAAAGCTGCCACAAACATTCTCCTGTATGACTTTCCTTGGACAGAAGTGCTCATTTCTCTTGTGTATAAACCTCGGAGTAGCATTGTTCCAGTATGTGTGTGTGTTGTTAAGGTTCAAGTACTACTATCACAGAAGAGTAGCTATGTTGTAGTATCTTGATCCCAGGCACTGAAGTTAGCAAAGCTTGTAAATGATTTTTTATTTTATCAGTTATGAACATGCCTGTATGCATTTGGAAAGACATCCCAATGAGGCGCTGTTGATTCAGTTCTCAGATAAAGCATGGTGTCCAAAAGGTTTCCAAGCTATTGGGGAATTTTTGTCTTGATAATGTCTGAAATGTCCTTGAGATGTAATCCTTTATGATGCTAAAAGGCAGTGTTTCTAAAGGAATACATTTAATTTGATTCTTAACAGAGATTCCTCTGCCCGAGTCCTGATCTTGTGCTTAGAAACGAGGTTCCCTTCTGGCACTGGTGGCCATCTGGCTCACATTTTTCTAGTATTGAGTAATGGATATGCGTAGCATCAGATATATTTTTTCCCCTTAAATCAAGGATCCATCCTTCTTTAAATTAAAGTCCAGAGTACCAGGAAATGGGGCCAGTGAAGACAGTATGCTCATTTATTCTTGGTGGTCAGCAGGGAGTAGGGGCCTACCGGAGTTTGTGACCAGGGTGGTGGCTCCTCAAGGAGGGATATGACAGTTTTGCTGCAGGGAAGACTGATAGCAAACCACAATGACACCAAATGGACATACCTTATGTCCAAAGTATGGTAGTATGGAAGCACTTTGGGTTTTCTTTGGCCATCACAGTCTATTCTCCTCTCTCCATTTCTGATACAGGCTCTATTTCCTAAACACAGGGTAGGAATGTGACTCATGTGACTCAGAGTGGCCACTTGGGGCACTCAATCCTCCTAACCTCAACGATTGAAGAATGGGCAGATGAGCCAAGCTGAACTAATCACAGTCCTTCCAACGTGTGTTCTCGTTAGGTGGATGGGAGGATTCACCTTTTCTTGTTTGTCATTTTGTGGCCAAGTCTGGGAGGACGATGACAGGTGGAGGGTCCTGGCAGGCTGCATCCTTGCTTCCTGTCTCAGAGGGGAAAAATCAATGTGCTTTCCATTCATGCTGATATGTAAAGAATCTGAACAGATAACATAACCCCCCACTTGACCAAACCTACAGTTTGGGGGATGCTCTTCAGGTAGACTTGTGAGAACTGGCAAGAAGGGTCCGTGCCACCAGCTCTCCCTATGGCACATCTATTTTTGCTTTCTCATCAGCAACCACTCCCAGGGCTGAGCAGAAACAGGAGTCCTCCAGTGTTTCAAAAAGATTATGTCTTGACTACACCACAAAAATAGCGCCTCCTGTTGATTTACTGATTGTCTCTCACATTTGGAGTCTCAACAGTATCTAAACAAGAAATCAGGGGATCAGAATATGGTGCAGCGAGAGCTGTGAGGGAAGCAGAGAGTGGTGAGAGGCACGAAGCAGGGACACCTGCCCTGGGCTCTCGGGCCTGGCGGTGGGAATGTCCAGGGGGACTCCCTGAGCAAAGATGGGCTCAGTCTGCAACCTAGGAATGAATAGGAGTGTCCCAGAGAAATGTGGGTGTGGGTGTGGGGACCAAGTGTTCTTAACAAAGTGAACGGCAAGTTTAGATTCTTTTTTTCCCCTCTTTATTAAATCATGGCTATGCACATTAATGCATTTATGGGTTACAATGTACAGAACTGATAAACATGTGGAAAGCTTTGAACTGATTCCCATAACCATCACGTTGCTTGCTTATTTGTTGTGGTAAGACATTTATACTCTATTCTTAATAGTTTTGAAATGTATCATCGTAGTATGCACCTTAGGTGAGGCCCACCAAATACCCTCCCTCCTCCTGGCTTCCCCCCTCCCCTCCCCTCTCCTTCCTCTTCAAATGGCATGTTTAAATGTCCCAAAGTAAAAATGAGCCAGGCACAAAAGACTGATATATGCCAGGATGCCAATTTATTAAATTAGAACAAGATGGAGGGTAGGGTAAAAGGCTAGTGCACAGAACTTGCGTCTGCTACCAAGGGCAGCTGTTTCTTGGATCAAAATCAGCTGGATTTGGTACCACAGAATTGCCTAGACAGCAGCCTCATTTTTCTGCCAACCTATGAATGTCTGAGAGGCAGATAGGGACTGTGGGTGCAAGAAACTCAAATATGAGAACTTTTCCTTCTGATCCTTTCTCTTCTTTTCTGGCCCAATTAAACAAAGGCCTGTCCAATAGGGCTCCTGTATTGGAAATAACATACACAATGCCTGGACTAGCAGGCTGCTGAAACCAGAAGCTAGGATTGCCAGGAGACCCAGGTTATTCCTACCTCCTAAGCTTCCCTGACCCCAGTTCTCATTCCCTGTTCCAGAAGCGACCTCTGTCAGGATGGTTAGCAGCAGTTATACCCTCTCTCTCAGGGGAGACCCCATCACTTTCTCCTTGGGTGGCTTTGTGGCCTTGAGCAGGCTAACAGCTAAGTCATTTTAAATTTAGTATAATTTGTTCATTTCCCACAGTTAGTTTATCAGTTTTGAAAAACCCAGAATACAGGGATATCTATAGCTCAGTCTGTGTGCGCTCTGCCAAGCCCAAACCAGGTCCTTCTATTGTTTCTCCTTCAGTGTGACTGGCAGGAATGCCCTCTTCTGTCTTTGGGGACCCAAGGTTCTCTCTTCCATGAGTAGTTGCTGGCACAAATACACACACACACGGACTTGAAAGTCCTACCTGAGAAAGGAATATTTGTCTCTGAGACAGGGCTTTAGAGGACAGTTTGTGTATCTCAAACCTCAGGGGAGTTTTACTACATATATCTGCACAGGCCTCACCCTTCTGCAGCCCTTCTATATTAGCATATCTACAACTAGGGACTAGTTGGGGGGCAGGCAACTCTGCTCACACCATTCCAAGAAAACTTCTCTTGTTGTTCTATCTATTTCAAAGAGTATATGCTCCAATTTTGATTAAGTGCAAGACCTAGTCAAGAGATTTCCCCCCAACAAAGAAATGGTCTCCACTTAGAGGTGACTTTCAGTTTTGACTTCTGCAGAAACTTGAAACTGCAGGAAGTTCTGATATTACAGGGTTGTGCGCACACACACACACACACACACACACATTCTCTCTCTCTCTCTCTCTCTCGCATACTCGTAGGACACACTTTATTACACATATATGTATAGCTTATCTCCTGTAAATTTATGAGCTACAAATAATTTTTAGGGCAGCTGGCATGAACTATCTTTTTGGGGATTTTCATTGTAAGTATTCAATTTCAACAAAAAAAGTATGGCTGCAGCCCTTCTGTTTAACAAATCAGTTTGTCCTGGGGCCAGAGGCATTGTTAAATCCTTAACAACCAATCTCTACTATTATTTCAGAAAAACATAGAGCCTGATTTGCCCTGCTTGGCTCGGGGGTTTTTTTCATTCTTTCACTCTTTCTCTCTTAATTTAAAAGTAAAAGTTATACAGCCCTTTCTCTGCCAAGTGAAATGTTGTAACTGCTGCTGCCATTCATCCATTATCCCCAGGTGGTTTGTCATAGAACACAGTACCCCATGAAAAAACCGGAGACCAAGGGGTTTTGTCCTGGGTATTCGGGGTCTGTAAATAACACATTAACATTCCACATCCTAGTTCACCTGCTTTTCCTAGTCCTTGTTCTCTTGCTGGTCATCTGAGAAACCATGGCGATGAGAATGGCTGAACTTCAAAATTGCAGGCCCAGGGAAATCCAGATGATTTCATGGCCCAGTCTCCTACGACTATTTTACAGAAGCAGCAATGGAAGCCAAGAAGCTCCTGACTTGTTCAAGAGCTCAGAGTGCAGAAGAGCTAGAGCCCAGAACATCTGGCTCCTCGTGTGGTCCCCTTTGCATTAGGGTTCGGGGGTCTACATTCTTCCTGTGCCTTAAAATCACCTGGGCAACAGTTCTTGGCTGGGGACCAGGAAGATCCCTCCCCACTGACACATTTCCATGTCAGCTTGCTTTCAAGCCATATCCCCCTTCCAAATACCTCTGCTGCTTCTAGTTCCTAATATTTCTGTATGAAAATTCTGGTAGTGTAGTACCATATACTAATATTTATTTACGTTTGTTAAAATGCAAGTTTGTGGGGCTCCAATCCAGAGGGTCTGCTCCACGGAGTGGGGGGCAGTGTGTGAACCTGCATCATGCCATCTGCCGCCCCTCCCCTCCTCCACGGCCCTGTGGTCTATGCCGCAGTCTGAGAAGCTGCTCCAGAGCTGCAGGTTAGCTGAGTACACTGGGCCTTAACTCTGAGAAGCACCTGTCTTCTTGTAAAACATAAAAGCTTGAGGCAGATGCCCAGGGAATGTGGATTGAGGGGTGCAGCTCCCACTCTACGGAACACAATCTTCCTTATTAGCAAACAGGTTGGGTCTTTTGAGAAATGGGAAGGCACTGAGGCGTTTAATTAAAGGTGTCCAAAAATACCCGAGCAGAGACCCCAAACTCCTCAGCAGAGAAGGTTCTGAGTGCAGAGAGTGGAAAATGAGGTACATGGGGGAGAAGAGTTCCTAGGGAGTCTGTAGAACCTCCTTGGAAATTGGCTTTGATCACGAGGAAAACCGGCAGCCAGATTTCACCAAACAATACACTACAGCTCTTGTTCCCTTAAACTTCTGCCTACATTAAAGAAGAATCTGGGTCAAGTTTTCCACAGGTTCTTCCTCCCTTTATTTTGAATCTTTTTGATAACTTTTTTATTGAGATATAATTCACATACCATACATACATTTCACCCATTTAGAGTGTTCAACTCAGCGATTTTTAGTGCATTCAGAAAGTTGTGTAATCATGACTACAATTTTGCAACATTTGTCACCTTAAAAAGAAACCCCCTGTGCTTTATCACCCACCCCCCACCTTCCCCATTTCTCCAGCCCTAAGCACCCAGTAAGCTTTCTGTCTCCACGAGTGTGTCTATTCTAGAATTGAGGCCCATAAATGGAATTACCTACTACGTCGTCTTTTGTGGCTGTCTTCTTTCACTTAGCGTAACGTCTTCAAGGTTGATCCATGAGGTAGCAGGTATGCACACTTCATTCCTTTTGCACCAATGAAATTATCTCATTAGATAGACAGTCCACATTTTGTTTATCTGTTCATCCACTTGATTTACTTTGGTTGCTTCCTCCTTTTTAGCTATGGAGAATAACACGGCTATTTGTGTACAAATGTTTGTGTGGCTATGTTTTCATTTCTTTGGGGTATACCTAGGAGTGCAATTACTGGGTCAGATGATACATCTATGTTTAACTTTTTGAGGAATTGCCAAACTGTTTCCCAAGTTCTCATTTTATTTTTTAATCCCCCCTCCCCCATCATCCTAAAAGAACATGGTTACGTACAGCTTGACCAGGTATAAGACTGGTAAAGACTCATTGTAAGCAATCTTTAGGGGATGCAGAGAATTAAGCTTGGCTTACCAAAATCCCAAGCCCAGATACTAGACGCAGGGGTCCTCAAACTGCGGCCCGCGGGCCACATGAGGTGGTGTGATTGTATTTGTTTCCGTTTTGTTTTTTTACTTCAAAATAAGATATGTGCAGTATGCATAGGAATGTGTTCATAGTTTTTTTTTTTTAAACTATAGTCCCACCCTCCAACGGTCTGAGGGACAGTGAATTGGCCCCCTGTTTAAAAAGTTTGAGGACGCCTGCAGAGGGTGCCATTTGATGGAACCTTAAAGGCTGGGCAATGTTACAAAAATTTCTGTGTATGGTAAGTAGAAAAAGAAACTCACAGCTATAAATGTGGCCAATTAAAAAAAAAAAAGAGAAAATGACAGCAAAACAATACGTCATTAGCAGCTTTGGAAAAAGTTTAATGACCTTATAAAATGAGTAAAGTTATTAGATAATACCATGTATGGATTTCAGTCCAAACATCTGCTATCAACTGTTTCTACATAGGAAAAACGACTGGAAAAAAATTTAAGAGTAAAGTACTAAGAAATGCTTTAAAGTATTTAAGTATAAAATAGAGAAAAGTGTACAAATCATTAGTGTAACTCCATGAATTTTCAAAACAAAATGAACCTCATCCATGTAACTAGAACCCACATCAAGAAACATCACCAGCACCTCTCAAAACCCCTTTTCCAGTCATAACCACCCCCAAGGGATGAAGGACATCCTGAATTCTAAGACCAACATTCTCAGACACAAATACATTTTTAATTGCACGTTTCAGGTGTCAAGACCTGGCTAATGGAATAGATTTGTTTAGCTGAGAGAATTTCTTAAGACTCAGTCAGACTTACTCTAGTGCATGGTGTAATACATTCTGAAAAATTAAATACCTTTAAGCTTGTATATAAAATAGAGGGTATGACCTTAGAACCCAAGAAGCTTTTAATTTAATATCATCTGCTATTTAAGAGCATATACTAAACGGTGTTTTTTAAAAGAGCATGAAACAGTAGACTTTAAACATTTATTGTAAAAGACATCTCTTTTTCCCTCTAGAATTTGAAGTTTATTCCTGAGAGCAATCTGTAAAGGAAATCCTAGGGACCATTACTCATAGGAACTTTAATAATTTAAAAAGCGTCCTGTAAATACATGCATATTGGGAACACATCACATTGTAGGTTGAAGTAATTACCAAAATAATACAGCCCTTGAAAGCTCAGCGTAAAAACTGATACACACTTCCCTTGGTTTATTGGGCTGGAGATGTTAACTACCCCCACCTTTCCGATAACACCAAGCTTTCTAATACTGGAACTGCAAAGCGACACTGCTCTGGTTCTTCACTGGAAAAAAATCCATTATAATCATTTTATGTATAGCACTTTGTACGCATTAAAATTCTTACAAGGTAAAAGGGTAATATTAAGAGGGGAAATCATTTTGCAAAGGCGAATCATTTTTAAGAAGCTCTAAAGATGTCTCAAATTGCCAAAGGTGATTAGGGTTTCTCAGGATATTTCCTCGGAAGCCTGGGGATTCTGGGTTCTACCAGGCGATGCCCAATATAGCTCACGAGCCAAAGCGGGGAGTCCTGCTGAAGTGTAACCCTCCCGGGTACTTTTCTTTTTGTATGGATGGATGCTGGATGCTTCCAAGGTAACTCTGTCCTGTCACTCTCGCCCTGACAGGGGAGCCGGGAAAGCACCCACGCCGCCCTACCCTCTCCGGGCGGCCCAGCCGCCGCGGTCAGCGCCGGAGCCCCCGCGGCTGCGGAGGAGACAGGTCCCGCGCCGCACAAGCGGTAACTTCGCGGGGCCTGGTCCTTCCCGCAGTCCTTGGCTCACACCTCTTCCCCTCCAGTCGCCCCGCCGCCCCTCCTCCTGGCATCACCCTCTTTGGAGGAAGGCGGGGTCGGGGCAAAAGTTTAAGGCTGGGCTCCTTCTCAATAAAGCTCACCCGGGTCCTTCTCCCGGCTGGACCGCAAGGGGCCCGAGGGGCGGCCCGGGTGCTTTCCCTGCGCTCCTCTCCAGCCCCAGCTCAGCGGATGGGGACACACTCTTACAACTATCGGTGGCCAGCTCTGACGCGCGCTGACCGCGGGGTCCCGCCCAGTCTGAGGGACTTACTTAAACATTTAGAGTAGGGCATCCTTCCTGGCCTCCAGGAAGCGGGAGCAGGTTGGGCGGTGACCCCCGAAGCTGTGGCGCACTAGCTCGCCGCGCAGCGCGAGCGCAGGGTGCGCGTGGGTGGGAGCAAGGGTGCGCCCGGGCCAGCCGGAGGCGGACCCGCCTGGCGGCAGGTGGGTGCGGCCGGCGGGAGCCGGGGCAGCGGCGGCGGCGGCGGCGGCGGCGGCGGCGGCGAGTGGTTGGGCGGCGCGCGTTTCCTTCCCTCCCCCTTGCCCTCGGAGCCCGCCCGCGGTGCCCAGTGCGCGGCGCCCTCGGCTCTGCTTCGCGTTCCCTGCCCGCTGCCCATGTCCCTGCCTGTGGTTCTCCCGGGCTCCTGCTGCCCCGTGGCCGGGCTTTCTGGCGGGCCGCAGGCCGGTGGCCCAGGCGCCGCGGCCACCGCGGCGCAGGAACCGCCGCTGCCCCCGCTGCGGCCGCGCTGGCCCCGAGGCGGTCTGCAGCCCCCGGCGCGGCCTCGCTGCGCAGCCCCCGCCGCCGGGGTGCTGGCCGCGCCGCCCGCCCTCTCCTCGCGCCGAGCAGCCGCTGCAGCCGCGGCTGCCCCGGGCTCCGCGCTGCTGCCTGCCCGCCCGCTGCTGTCGCTCGGGCTGCTGCAGCTGATCCTGGGCTGCTGCATGGTGGCGCTCAGCTTCGGGGCGCTGTCGCTGAGCAGCTCCCCCCAGGTGAAGAACTCTTGTCCGTTCTGGGCCGGCTCCTCGGTGAGTATAGCGCGCGCACCCCGCGCTCGGGTCCCCCCTCGGGGCCAGAGGGATCTGATCAGTTCCTTCCGTTGTCTGTGCAGCTGGGGAGCCCAGCTTCTCCAAGAAGTATTTGAAGGCGTGGAAGCTGGAGAAAAATGTTCTGAGCCAGTGGAGTTCAGGGAAGAATTGGGTCGCTGGGGCAGGGTCCATTCCTGGAAGTCTAAAAGATTTTATTGACCATGTCAAGCTGTCAAGCTAGTAGAATAAAACAAAGATATCTGACTCTTTGTCGTTGCTTGTTTTATTCTGCATTAACACACACACACACACACACACACGTGAAATGTGTGGAGGGGCTAGACCCCCAGAGGAGTGCAGGTAATGAGAGGGTGTGTGTAAATAGCACTAGAACCTGCTCATTACAGGAGGGCCCTAACTCGTGCAGGCTACTGCGGGGGTGGTGGTGGTGGATTTAATTCTCTAGAACCTGAACCTGTCATTATGGATGAGGTGACCAAGCTCCAGCGCACAGGGCAGCTGGCTGGAGATGCCTGCCTTGCTCCAGGACCTAGGCCTGCCTCCTCCATCTGCGGGGGCTGATCCTAGGGCAAAAGGGAGCTGGGACTTGGGAGAAGGCTGCTGCCAGCCAGCTTGGTGGCCACTGGGTGGCTGCTCACCCCTACTGCCTAACAACTTCCCAACTTCCAAGGCATTCCACCCCTTGAGGTTTGCTGCATGTTGGGAGACTTGAAAACCCTGCTTTTGTGGAATGACTGTGGAAGATGGGTACAGTAAAGTAGATGTCTTTTCTATGAACTGTGGAAACCTGAAAGTCTGGCAATGCCTGTAATTTTTTACTAAGGATTGTAACGAATTTGTCTTGAATGCGCAAAAACTATACTTTTTGCAGGTCCAAGTGTATTGAGATTCAAGGCCAAATTTTAAGAATGCAGGGTGAACTAATTGGACCCAAAGTAATTGTTTGCATAAGAGCATTAAGAACATTAGGTTCTTTAAGTCTAGCCTGAAATTTTATACTTCAGCTGAAGCAAATTATTCTCCTTTTGAAATGCTTTGATGTTGGGCGATCTTGGGGGTACACCCTGTGCCATGGTGAACAAAATTCACAATTGGAGTATCATGTGGGCAAAATCCCATCCTGTGGCCCTGCCCTAGGGCTGTGCTGCTGGTCTCTGTGAGTGTTCTGGAAGATTACAGAAGAATGGGTATTCCAATCATGGTAGGAATTAGATCCCTACTACACTTTTCAGACTAAATTCAGCCAAATGGAGGGTACGTTTTATTTCTCTAAATACCATGAGCCAGTGATGAATCTTGCATAATTTTTAGGATTTGCTCTTTGTAAAATCATAATCTGTTGTCTTTTCGAAGATAGCTAGTTTAGGATTATTAAAAACTATTTTTTCTCTTCTAAAATGAAAACCTGAAATCAGTTTACTATGGTGAATTATTACAGAGGTAAATGCACTTAGATCTGGCACTCAAACCACATTAGGACTTGATGAAATACAAAAATAAAGGGCCATCCACCAGAGGATGAAGGGTAATACCCTGGCGAGTTGTCTTGGCACATCCTGGTCTCAGGTTGAGCACACCACGGCAGGAGAAGAATCTGTGATTTGGAGCTGACAGGTTCTCTGCTACATGTCACCCCCTAACTGTGTCCCCCAGGTAGGTAGGAAGCCCTGTAACTATTGCTTATATTCCTACTTTGGTGTGTGTGTGACTGGTTGACCTCAGGATTTACAAAGTGACAACAGAACCAGTGGATACTATTTCTATAGAACAACTAAATAACAATTTTAAGAGAAAGCATCAGGGCCATGATCTCTTGGTGTTTTCAGGGGGGAAAGTCACATGTTTTGAATTTATGTGAGAGAGGTCATTTTTAAAAAGCTTTGCTTTGTGGAAAATTTTAAATTTATATGAACAAACACTGTACAGTGAACCCATAGACACCCTTCAGCAGTGGTTTATCTGTAGCCGCTCTCTGGGCTCTGCTGCTGGCTCAGTGTTGTAATAGACTCTAAAAGGATGGGTATTCCAAGAAGCCTTCCTGCTGCCTAGTTCATTTGTCAGATTCAATTCTCTTATTATTTTGAAGGAAATCTCAGGCATCACATCATCTCATCTGTTTATATTTCAATGTGTGTATATTGGTGTGTGTATGTATGTATGTGTATGTGTGTAAATATATATAATATACACACACACACATATATACATAACCAACAGAGAAAGATAGCACAGAAGTGAGCAGGAAATCTTAAGATCTTTCCCCTCTACTTCTTACTTTTTTTTTTTTTTTGTAGAGACAGAGTCTCACTTTATGGCCCTCCGTAGAGTGCTGTGGCCTCACACAGCTCACAGCAACCTCCAACTCCTGGGCTTAAGCGATTCTCTTGCCTCAGCCTCCCGAGTAGCTGGGACTACAGGCGCCCGCCACAACGCCCGGCTATATTTTGGTTGCAGTTTGGCTGAGGCCGGTTTGACAGTGCCACCCTCGGTATATGGGGCCGGCGCCTTACTGACTGAGCCACAGGCGCCACCCTACTTCTTACCTTTTATTATGAGTAACTTTAAAATCTCAAATGCAGAAAGAAGAGTGTAAAAGTCCCACTGACCTCTCCTCAGCTTCTGTAGCTAAAACACAGCCACTCTATACACACCATTCCCCCTTTTTAACACCCATTGGATTACTGTAAGGCAAATTCCAGGCATCATAACTTCAGTCATTAAATATTTTAGTATATAGTCCTAAAATAAAGGGGCTCAATAGCACATTGCAATTAATTTGAAGACAGCTAAGGGTTTTATGAACAATACTGCAAGATTATAATTGGGGACCGCAGAACAACAACAAGTACAACAAAACACATCTTGGAAACAGTTCACACGCCACACATCTCACCTATTTAAAGAGTACCATTCAGTGGTTTTTAGTAAATTCAGACTTGTGCAGCTGTCACTATGCTCACTTTAGAAAATTTTCATCACTCTAAAAAGTTCTGAGCAGTTACTCCCCATTCTCCCCACCCTCCCTTCTCTAGGTGCCGGTGATTAACCTAATTTCTGGTTCTCTAGATTTGTTGATTCCGGACCTTGCATATAAATGGGATCCTATAATATGTGATCTTTGACTATCTTCTTTCACCGAGCACATTTTCAAGGTTCATCCGTGTTGCGGCATGTATGAGTCTTTCATTCCTGTTTATTGCCAAATGTTATTCCATTACATGGGTATGCGTGTTTATTTATCTACTCAGAAGTGCTATTAGCATATGAAATAGGTGATTGTGTGGAAGCATCAACTTACTCCTAAGGTTGCTTCAAACACACTTAGGAACGCAGAAGAAGAATATCCTCCTACTTTAAGCTTTGGATGACTGTTAGGCACTTGAACCTGTTGTATCAACATTTTGCTTATGTATTTGATACAAAATTAGGGTTAAGAGACAAATATATTCATTTGAAAGGAGTGTTTTGTTAAAGTACAGTTTAATGATATTTTTCTATGCATACCTCTGTAGGAGTTCTTACTCTGAACCTGACGTTTTGAGGCTTTCTTTTGTCTTAACCTTGGAGGTCTATTTTATCTATTTACAAAAATTTAGGAATTAAAAAATCCTGTAAGGTGTCTTTCTACCCAGTTTACATTCATACTTTTAGCAACTTGTAGGGGGGCATTTTTAATGTGTTCTGTGTTTGTGAGGACACTGTAATCATTTGTTTTCTTCCTGGTATCACTGGTTAATGACTGAGTGTATTGTTATTCCCCAAGTTTATGAAGCTAAGAGATGAGCCACCTTTAAAAATAACCCAAAGTTTGAGTGTAGGTGGGCAGCTGTGTGAGGATCTCAGGGTGTGTGTGTGGTGTTCAGACAGTGCTATCTTAGCACTCAGCATTGAGCATGCTTGATTTGGGGGTGTGTTTAGTTAATATTAATTAGAGTCCAGTGGGAGTATGGAGACCCAGCCTACCACACTGTGATAGATTTAATTAAAGAGCAGAGAGAGTTGTGCCTCTCTTACTTCCTATACAGAATTCCTGACTTAGATGATGTGTATGATCCTTAGGAAATATTTCAGGCAAGTGATAGGGAATTGCTTATTGCTTTTTGTTCTCTTCTTTGGGTCCCTGAATATCCTTTACCATCTGCATATATTTATGTCTTTCTGCTTTGTGGTCACCCCTCCCTTGAGTACATGATTCTTGGGCCAGATTCTTCTTTCACATAAAGGGAAAGGTATTAGTGAACTTTAGGGTATACTTCAAACAAACAAACCAAAAAAATTGGAATGACTAAACATAAAAAAGAATGAATGGCTAAGGGAGAAACTAGTCTAAAAATTTTGAAGTTTCTACCAGTTAAACAATGATATTTTCTATCATTCTCATCAAATATTACTTTAATATTTAAGAGATTAAAATATAATATAATATAATATAATATTTAAGAGATTATAATTTTTGGACATAAATTTCATTAATGTTATTTGATCTTTTGTTTTGCATAACAGCAGAATCCCATTTATAAGTTCTGTGCCTTGAGCAAGTCTCTGAGCCTCTGGGCATCAGTTATTCATCTGTCAAATGGGTGGGATGATTCTTGCCTCAAGATTGATTTTATATAATTAGAGAACAGATAGGAGAGAGCTGAGTATACTAGAACCTCTATGGTTGTTTTTCAAACATTAAGGCAACATTTAAACAAAGTAAAGTGAATAGGCTGGTTTTTTGGTAGGACCTTAGGGTAACCATTGTAGATGTGCCAGAAATCTCCAATTGCTCACTTTCTCAGTATTTTTCTTTTTAGAGACTAAGTCTCACTTTGTCACCCTTAGAGTACTGTGGCGTCACAGCTCACAGCAACCTCCAGCTCTTGGTCTTAGGTGATTCTCTTGCCTCCGCCTCCCAAGTAGCTGGGACTACAGGTGCCCAATACAATGTCCAGCTATTTTTTTGTTGCAGTTTGGCCAGGGCCAGGTTTGAACCTGCCACCCTTGGTATATGGGGCTGGTGCCCTACTCACTGAGCCACAGGCGCTGCCCACTTTCTCAGTATTTTTAATGAGTCAAAGTACATAAAGAAGAATCACCCCCCCACACACACACTTTTTTCAGTTGCCAGTGTAAAAGCTATAGGACAAGATAGGTTGTTGAGAGGTTTGATAAATTATTTCGTGCTTTTTTTATGGGGTAAACATGGAACACACGCAGCATGGCTCTTTTTATCTCTGTGTTTAGATACGGCAGCTTTTGACAAATGATCCGGAACATTTTTGCTCTGAGGCATGTTAATGGATTAGAACAGGAAAATAGGGCAGTGGAATTATAAGCTTTTGATCTTAATGATTTGATTTTTAAGCTGGAAAATTAAGGCATGTTAACCATATATGGTGGGTAACAACAACTCTTGCCTGGAGTATCTCAAAGCCTTTTTTTTTTTTTTTTTACAATATTAGAAAGGTCCCTGTTTTTTCCTGTAAACTACAAGGAATGGGTTACAAATGAGTGAAACAAAAATTGTAATAAATCTTATAATAATAATAATAATAATAATAAATCACCAAGAAAGAGAGCTTGGTGTTAGAAAATAGGTTCTTGCGTGTTCATTCAGAACAGGTTACATCTTGTTCTGGGTGGAAAGAATGCTGATGGAGTTGCATTTCACGACTGGTGCACCGTCTTAGGAAGCTCAGGGATGGAAGATGTGTTTAGGTTTACCCTGTCAACTTTGAGCAAGTTCTCCTATTTCTGGCCTCCATTCATTCATTCATTCATTCTTGTCATTAACTGACCGAGTGCCTTCTTGGACCCCTTAGGGGTACTTAAGTGAGTACTCAGAGGCCCAAGCCCCAAGATAGATAAGGGACCTTCATTGTTCAGGGACCTTCTTATCTCCCTGCCCAGGGAGTTCCGGGTTCCTGCTGCCCCCAGGGAGGTGGCGGCATTGTGTACTCTGCTTCCTTCTTTTCTCCCTTCCCCAACCCCACTCCCCATTCATGAATCACACCCCTCCTTCAGATGAAATGTGAACCTCATTCCCTGACTTGAGTTCTTAAAAGATGGATCCCCCGCTGTAGGACCTCTGTCCCACCATCCTGTTAGAGGCTGCTGACCAGCCAGCCCTACTTCATAGTCACCTTTTCCTCCCTCATCAGCTCCTTGTTCCCCAAGTGCCTGAGGGCTTCCCTGGGCTTGAAGAGAGGGAGAAATTGAGTAAACGCCCGTGTGTGCCTCTGCTGCAGAGTTAGGGCTTGAGGAGGATGCAACTGCAGCTCCCACCTACAACTGGAATTCACCCGGCAGCAGAACCTCTGTAAGCTGACCACCCAAGGAGCTCTAACAGACTGGTCAGCATACGGAGGTGGTCAACATAAGGAACCAGGCCTCCTGTACTGATACGTACATGTGGTGCATGTCCAGGCTATGACAATTAGGTCAACTTAAGGAGGTGGTCAGTGCAGAGAGGTGCTCAAATATAGAGGTTCTGCTGTATTTCCAGTATTTTTTTTTCTTGAAGTATCCTTATTAAAAAAAGGTGGTTTATAAAAATCCTGCTAGGATTTGAGTGTATGTTGAGACTATAAAACAATTCAAATGGAAATGATATCCTATCTTCCAACCCATGAACTTGGTATATGTCTTTATTTATTATTTATAATTACATGTATTGCTCAATAAGCTTTATATTTCTCCCCATGGAGGTCTTAAGTATCTTTGCTGTGTGCATTGAAATTATTGCTATTTCTTATTTGTTGTATATATTTTATACGTGTTTTTTAAAATTACAGTTTCTATAGTTTGTTGCCACTATATGCAAACAAAATGCCATTTCCCAAAGAAAGAAATAAAGATAGCTTCCTTTTTTTTTTTTGTCTCAGAGACCCTTCCTTTGAAATGACAGTTGTATCCGTCATGATCTATTAAAACAATATAAATTCCTTTCACCTTAGAAACCCACTTCTGGGACTTTATCCAACAGAAATAAATGCACTCGTTTTTAAAGATACATGTTCATGGATTGCAGAATTGTTTGTGAGGCCAAAAAATTAGAAATAAAGTGAATGCCCATGAATATGGGAATAAATGACAACATTAGGTACAGCCGTACAATGGAATGGAATGAAGCCATTAAACAGAATGAATTAGAGCTTTTCCAATGGACGTGAAGAAATTTTCATGAAGTTTTTATTTACAGAGAAAAAGAAGAGGCAGGAAGAATATATCTTTTATGACCCATTTTTAATAAAAATCGTACTCCTGTGCATGTAAGTGTATATATACACGTATCTGTACACACATATGTGTATAGTGATGAGAATTTAGAGAAAAATATACATTTATGAAATATGTAAACCTGCTGGATTGTTACCATGGAGGAGGATGGGGTGATATGCCTGGGTAGAAGAGGTGGGAAGCGTATTTCAGACGTATCACTATTTCAGGAGTTTTTATGGCCCATGCTGGACACCTCCTGTTAATGTTTTAATGGAAAAAATATATTTCAGAAAGCTGCACCACAAGGCTCTGTATTGGAGCCACTTGGAGACCACTGGCATAAACATCAAACACTAACCAGTAGTTCATATAACATGTATTTTTTACTAAAGCGAGCACTTCGTTTTTCCCCCAAGGGAAGTCAACTTTTCAGTTGTGTTTTCATCAAAACAGCTTGTATTTCCACAGCCAAGTCCAGTGGGCAGCAGAGTGTGCAGGCAGGAATCACACACACATGTACACATGCACACGTGCACACACAAGCGTGCACAAACATGTTCACGTGTACATACAAGCACACGTGCTTGTAACCTGGACCACAAGTTTCAGAGGTGTCAGTCATCACAGGGAGGTAAACCTTTTGAGCTAGAGGAGACCTACAGATGGTCTCCTTCCCAAACAACACTTCTAAGGAAAGAAGAGTGAGGATCAGAAAAGTGAAATGACTTGGCTGAGGTCGTATAGTTAAAAGGTCAGAGAATTGAGCTCACGAACTCATCCTAGAAAAGCGCAGCAGACCTCATTGTTGATATCACTGTGGTCACCTTTGGGGTCCTCCCCTCGGGAAGCTGTGCACTGATGCCAGCATTAAGTCCACGCTTCAAAGCAATTTTGGGATTCTTTTTCTGGAATGGCCATCAGAGCTATGGCCTAGCAGGTCCGACAATTAAGTTTGCAAACTCATCCTAGAAAAAGTGCTACCTACCTCATTGCTGAGTATCACTCCACTTTGAAGTCTCCACGTGGCCATCTGGTGACTGTAGTGATATCACCAATGAGATATGTGGCACTTTTTCTAGGATAAATTTGCATACTTAGTTGTCTACACTCCTAAGTCTTTTTGAAAATTATTATTTTATTTTAAGTTTTGTACATACTTAAGTCCTTAGAAGCTGAGTGGGAGCCTTGAACCCAGGGTCTCAGGGGTTCCAATCCCACTTTGTAAAGTAGGTGCAGCCCATACACACCCTAAGTGTCTCCTCTCCAGGCAGAAATTGTTGAAGGTGAAGAAATATCCTGTTGGATCAATGTGATGTGTTTTCATTGTTACTAAGGGGTCGTGACCCACGGGTTGAGACCGCTGTGTTGGATTTAAGGGGATTGCAAGGGTACATGCATGGTGGGCGGGCAGCTAGCGGTACATTTAAAAGCAGGTGGCACACAAAGAAACTGTTGCCTGACTGCCTGGATGTGGTTTTTGGTCCTTGATATAAGAGGGTAGACTTGTCCTTGGCTGGTTCCATGCTGGTGAGAATGGAGAATATTGCCAATAGGTCTGTGTGCTTTGAATTTGATGTGACTCTGTTCCTTACCGATTTGTAATTAATAAACAGTATTTGTAATTAATAAACAGGATTTGTGAATTGGTGTATTCGAGGGATTTGGCAAGTAAACTGTGCCTATAAAGGAAAAATCTCAGACTGTATTTAGCAGACACTTTATTATACAAAGGTAAAAACGCTCAAATGGCATCAGGACATCCTGGGCTGGATAATTATCTCGATTATTCTTTCCTAAATGCTGAGTGACTATATTGTACAGAGGACTGGCCTTGGTTTTCACTTCATGTTTTGGCAAAATACTGATTTTTCTTTTCTTTCTTTTTTTTTTTTTTTTGCAGTTTTGGCCAGGGTTGGGCTTGAACCTGCCACCCCTGGTATATGGGGCTGGCGCCCTACTCCTTGAGCCACAGGCGCTGCCTAATGCTGGCTTTTCTTTACTGAGATTTTCAGCTTATTGTTTATCAATGTGTCATCTCACTATTGTTCCTCCTCCTTTATAGAATAAATGCTCAGGAACACTTATTAGTTGCCAGCCACGTGAGAGGCACCATGCTGGGAGGTGCCTGGTTACAATAGAGAGTGTTAGAGGAAAAAAGTTATATGCAGAGGGCTTCCAGGGGTGTGCAGTGGTGGAATCAGAGAAGGCTTCTTACAGGAGGTGACTGTTAATTGGGGCCTTGCAGAATAGGTAGGAGTTCTCGGGCAGTTAAGAGTAGAGCTGGGGGGAGAGGACATCTTAACAAAGAGAAACAGGCTCTTAGCTCAGGGATGTCTAAAGCCTGCCTGGTCTCAGGAAGGGCAGATGTGCTTGGAAGGAAAGTGTGCGGTGGAGAGGCAGGGGTGCATGGATACCAGGCTTGAGAAGTAGCCGAGGAGTGATCCTGAAGGGCCTTGCTTTCCTTTCTGTGCCATACGGGGTGAGTACCCGCCCCCACCCGCCTCAACAAGGGAAGGGATGCAGCCAAAAGTGTATCTTATAGGGTGATCCTGGCAACAGATTGGGTGTTCCTGGGAGCAGGGAGTTGGATCAGAAATATGAATTCCTTCACTGACCAGGAGAAGCTAATTTCTGTTTGTTCTTAATTGGCATTATGAAAAAACATACACAGTCAGTAAAAAGGCTTTGGAGGCTTGGAAGCAGAAGATAGTGGTCTACCAGGGTTTGTGTAACCACAAGGAATGTTAAATGTTTGCTTTAGAATGCTTTGAAATGTCAATATTTTTAAAAGTATAGGGCGGCGCCTGTGGCTCAGCGGGTAGGGCGCCGGCCCCATATGCCAAGGGTGGCGGGTTCAAACCCAGCCCTGGCCAAACTGCAACAAAAAAATAGCCGGGCATTGTGGCGGGCGCCTGTAGTCCCAGCTACTCGGGAGGCTGAGGCAAGAGAATCGCCTAAGCCTAAGGATTTGGAGGTTGCTGTGAGCTGTGTGACGCCACGGCACTCTACTGAGGGCGATAAGGTGAGACTCTGTCTCTACAAAAAAAAAAAAAAAGTATATACTTTTGGGACTGGGGATTAGTTTATTATAATCAGTCCATTTTCTAGATTTATGAAAGTGTTTATCCCTTGCAGGTGATACTTTCTGGGATCATAGGATTAACAACTTGGAAAAGGCCTATGATACTCCTGGTATGTACTGATCTTATAAATTGATACCTTAAGTAAATTGTCCTATGTATGAAGTCTGTTTGAATAAACCATTGAAGAAATGTTTAAGCTTCCTTGTTCATCAAAAAAATAAGTCAACAATGGACAATGTTAGATCTTATAACAATGATTTTCAACTGGTGTGTTGTGAGAGGATCTTGGGTGTGCCTCAAAAATTATTTAAAGATCATTAATTAAATTATTTTTGAAGAAGTTCAAAGTACAGTAAGTATATTCTTTTTTTCACTCTTTTTTTTGATCAACGTAATTGGGGAATGCTGCGGAAGTTTAACTATAGGTTCAAGTGTACGTGAGATAAGAAGGGTTGAAAAACACTGCCTTGTAACACTAAATTAAGATGCTACTTTTGAAGGTTTTCTGATTCACTTTTAAGCTTCTTAGGTCCCTAGTGCTATACCTGTGTTTCTAGCTTAAGGATTAGACCCAAAGTAAAAATATAATTTTTTATAAAGTTCTTCACGATATAGACAGCTTTGAACATAGGCAAAAGTGGAAGGAATAATACAGGGTGGCCATAATGTTTGTGTGTGATTAAAATAGTGTGCAGTTTAAAATTGCACATGAACTTTATGGCCACACTGTTTGATGACTCCCTGTGCCCATCACCGAATCTCAACAGTTATTAACTTCCAGCCACTCTTGTTCAGCCGTATCCTCCTATTTCCCCATGTGCTTTCCTCTTCCATATTCTTTTTAAGCAAATCTTGGATTTCTCTTTAAGCACATCAGGTATTAGAGATTTGCTAAGTTGATTCATGAATACAACTTTTTATTGTTATAATGTTTTGGTTGGGCAACCTCAGCACTTTGTTGCTTAGATTTGCTATATTTTCTATCACATAAATATGTATATATATTGGTGATTTTATTCTTTTTTTGTTCTGATTGAGAAACACGAGTATGTGTGTTCTTAGATTCTAAGAAAGTTCACCTTTTAAGACATTTATTTCATCAACATTGTTTTATTTTGACAGTGTGCCATAGGTAGTAATTATGTGAGTTTAAGCAACTTTAAATGAAAAGAACCCTGTATTTACTGCATCCCTTTCCATTTATTTCTCATCTTTGTTCCTGACTATGTGTGCTTTCTCACAGTGTTGTAAGCACGTCCCCCCCGGGGTGGATACCTCCCTCCCTCCCTCCCTCGGTTTCTCCCCCTCTCCCTCCTCTCTTTGTTCTTCCCTGTCTTCCTTTTCCTTCCTCTTCCCCACCCCCTCTCCCTCAGTTTCCTGAGTTTAGGGAATGTGCCATTGGGTGATTTTTTGATGAGAAGCCATGTGCCACTAGAGAAGCCAGAAGGGCTCTAAGGGCCGTGTTCTTGCAGACCTGGCTCAGCCGATCAGAGCTCTGTCCCTGGCTCCACAGCTGCCACCCCCTCGCCCCCATGTCACAGTCCATGCTGTAGGCACAGTGGCACCTTCTGACTTGGGACTTTCTCCCTCTCGCTTGATGCTTGGCTGGCTGCTTCTCTTACAGCTCTCATGTCAGCAGTCACTTCCTGAGAGAGACCGTTCCTGAGTGCTCTGACTGCAACAGACCCGAGTCCCTTCCCTTTCTCTCCACAGCCCTGCAATGTCTCTTTGGGTCCACTGGATGGGATTAGCCTGTGCACTGGTTGTTTACTATTTGCTGTCTGTCTGCGCCAGGAGATGGTTCCATGAGGACAAGAGGTTGTCTCTTTACCCTTGATCCTTAGGGCCAGTGTGCTCAATATCCATTTGTTGCTGACTGTGGCGTTAATTTGGCAGTAATAAGACATTGAGGTCCTGGGTGAGTTCTCGAAGTTTTTTTTACCTTTGTCTTAAGTTTCTCTCACTTGCTTTTATTCTCTAAAACTTGGATTCATAGCATATCCTTTGAACTTCAGGGTTGTTAGGGAGTTTTTGGTGGGGGGGTTATGGAGGGGAAAGGACGGTTGTTGTGAGGACCATCTGAGAGTAAGGCTGTCTTCATTTTGCGTTTGTGTTGGGTGCACAATAGTCTACAACACATCCTTTTGAGAAACATTTACAGTTGTGCTCCCACTTTTGTGATTTCTCCAGGTTTTTACTGATTTGAACAGAAAGCAGTCAGTTTGACCTACTTTCTTCAAACTCAAGTTTTCGTGGAAACTCAGAGTTGAAAGCTTTCCTTCACTGGGTCTTCTTCCTTCCACGGATAACATGCTCTTGTGTTCAGAACAAAAACAATAATACTGGAAAGTAGTTTGTAAATATTTGTAACTATTTATGGCTATGACTAGGATTAAGTGAAGGAATGTGTGTACTTGAGTGTATAGTATTCTAGGTTGTGTTTTTTTTTCTGGTTTTTGGCCGGGGCCAGGTTTGAACCCGCCACCTCTGGTATATGGGGCTGGTGCTCTATTCCTTTAAGCCACAGGTGCTACCCTCTAGGTTGTGTATTTTCTATACAAAGCTAACATTTTCTTCTAGGTGCAGTGGCTCATGCCTGTAATTCTAGCTTTTGCTGAGGCCAAAGCAGAAGGATCACTTTCTGAAGCTGGGTGTTTGAGACCAGCCTTAGCGACATAGTGAAACCCCATCTCAAGAAAGAAAGTAGGAAAGAAGGAAAAAAGGAAGGAAAGGAAAGGAAAGGAGGGGAAGGAAAGGAAGGGAGGAAGGAAGGAAGGAAGGAAGGGAAGGAAGAGAAGGGAGGGGAGGAAAGGGAGGGGAAGGGAAAAAAATGAAGGGGGAGGGGAGGGAAAGGGAGGGGAAGGGAAGGGAAGGGAAAAAAGAAAGAAAAGAAAGAAAGAGAAGCCAGGCATGGTGGCACGTGCCTATGGTCTTGGCAATTCAGGAAGCTGAGGCAGGAGGACATCTTGAGCCCAAGAGTTTGGGGGAGGAAGAGGGGAAGCTAACATTTTCCATTATTAAAGTATGGCTTTGTTTCTTCTGGACATCCTTCCTTTTTCATTCTGATAAAATGTTTGTAAATACTTACAAATACAGTGCTAGAAATGGCCTCAAATGTTGTCTGATCTAGACTTCTCAGAAAACAGAATTATCTTAATAAGATGTTTTTGTTATTTTTCTTCAGTGGTCCAGGTATTTTTCTGTGGCAGGTGTTATTCTTTGGTGGCACATTTGGTAAGAACCACCACAGTGAAAGCTCGGGTGGATCACTGCCTGCAATTTTAGTTGCTTTTAAAGTGGTCATTTGAGCTATTGTTATTTTTTTTTTCTTGTCAGTTAGGAACAGATGGGATGAATCTGACCTGGAAATGATAAGAGGATGGCTCTGTTCCTCAGCATTGAGAGCGGAGGTTCTTCCCCAGTGACGTGTTTGTGTTACATGTGGTTTATTCTCTAATGTAGGTCCTGTTGATTTGCACCCGAGACCAAGAATAGAAAGAGATAAATGCATTGGCTGATTTTATAAACGTCCTTCAGTTTCTTTTCTAAATTCAAGATTACAGTATTTAGAATAAAACCTTATTACCTAAAGAGACTAAAAAGCTTAACATATACGTAATTATTTTTTTCTTCTTCTCACCATCTGAATAGTGTAGGCTGGTAATAGTTCTGCCCCATAGGGTTCCACTGGGTTCTTTCATATGCCTTTTTTTTGTAGATAAGGGCACAGACACTCAGGAGTTAACTGGCTTGTCCAGTTCACAATCTAATGAGCTATTTTAAGAAAAAAAACAGGAGTTTCGGCTCCTAGTTTAGTGCTTCTTTCTTTGTATCATTTCACCACATCTCCCATTAGCAAATTGGTGGGCAATTCACTATGGCCAACCATATATATATATATATATATATTTTTTTTTAAGTATAAAAGAATAAGTTAAATAAGTTATTTTCTTATTTGTGATTGTCTACTTCTTTTTCAAGACCTGAAATGACAAAAGTTTCAGGATTTTATCCTTTGCTTAAAAGAGCCAGAAGCAGAAATGACCAAGGCAACACAGGGTTGGTCCAGTGTTGAGTCTCCATCCTGTCCATGTCAATCAGTGAGTGGCCATGGAAACAGTCTAATCAGTTCTGTCATTTCCACCCATCCCTCAGGACTGTAATGAGGAACAAGACATGAATGCTCACATCATCTTTAATCATCAGAGAAATGCAAATCAAAACTACTTTGAGATATCATCTAACTCCAGTGAGACTAGCCTATATCACAAAATCCCAAGACCAGAGATGTTGGCGCGGATGTGGAGAAAAGGGAACACTTTTGCACTGCTGGTGGGAATGCAAATTAATACATTCCTTTTGGAAAGAGATATGGAGAACACTTAGAGATCTAAAAATAGATCTGCCATTCAATCCTGTAATCCCTCTACTGGGCATATACCCAGAAGACCAAAAATCACATCATAACAAAGATATTTGTACCAGAATGTTTATTGCAGCCCAATTCATAATTGCTAAGTCATGGAAGAAGCCCAAGTGCCCATCAATCCACGAATGGATTAATAAATTGTGGTATATGTACACCATGGAATATTATGCAGCCTTAAAGAAAGATGGAGACTTTACCTCTTTCATGTTTACATGGATGGAGCTGGAACATATTCTTCTTAGTAAAGTATCTCAAGAATGGAAGAGAAAGTACCCAATGTACTCAGCCCCACTATGAAACTAATTTAGGGTTTTCACATAAAAGCTATAACCCAGTTATAATCTAAGAATAGGGGGAAGGGGGAAAGGGAGGGGAGGGAGAAGGGAGGTGGGTAGAGAGAAGGGGATTGGTGGGATTACACCAGCGGTGCATCTTACAAGGGTATATGTGAAACTTGGTAAACGGTCTGTGAAGCTAGTGAATGATGCCCCATGAATATATCAATGTACACAGCTATGATTTAATAAAAAATAAATAAATAAATGACATTAATCTACAAAAAAATAAATAAATGACAATCTACAAAAAAATAAATAAATGACATTAATCTACAAAAATAAAAAAAGAAACTGAAATGTAAAATGGGATCTAAGGCTAGATAAGTACATTATGAATTATTTTTTATCACCCATTAAGAAAACCTCTAATAGAAGATGTGGCCTCTTGTTTGATGTGTTGTTAAGTAACCCATGGCAGCAAAATGTACACTTAGGCACTGTGAAGGCCTCCTGGGCTGGCATCAGGTTTCTCTTTGACCACAGTGGGTTTAGCCTTTGGTAACAGAGCCCTGATTTCTTCCCCTGATTATTTTCTCCCCTGAACTATGCATTGGGAGAGAATCTAGGATCTAAACAAAATGACAAACTCCGAGATCCTCCGAAATTGAAAGCACTCTTGGGCAGTCATCTCTGGGCAGCCCCAAGACCCAGACAGTACCTTGTTTTGCAAAGTGATCTAAGCTAATTTGGGTACACTCTAATTAGCAGGTTTAGTGTGGTAGCAACAGGTAATCACCAAAGCTGAGAAGTAACCGTCCTGCCAAGTCAATTATTAAAATGAAGATACTGCTCAAATCAAATTCTGCTATGCATATGCTTGTTAGCCACCAGACGAAAAGAAATTACTCACACCTTGTGTTCTGAAGCTTAAAAGATACAGAGATGAGATTTGTCCCATGCTTATAGCACAGAGTATGGGGACAATATTTCTCTCTCTCTCTTTTTTTTTCAAGACAGTCTCACTTTGTTACCCTTGGTAGAGTGCTGTGGCATCATAGCTCACAACAACCTCAAACTCTTGGGCTTAAGCGATTCTCTAGCCTCAGCCTCCAGAATAGCTAGAACTATAGGCACCTGCCACAACGCCCGGCTATTTTTTAGAGACAGGGTCTCACTCTTGCTCATACTGGTCTCGAACCTGTGAGATCAGGCAATCCACCTGCCTTGGCCTCCCAAGTGCTGGGATTACAGGTATGAGCCACTGTGCCTGGTCCCTTGTCTCTCATTTTTGCATCCACTTGTCTTGAATATCATTGTTGATTTCCTGAAAACCTGTTGGTCAAGCAAAGCTAAGTTAATTACACATACTTCCATAAGGGAGAATACCACCTTGACAGTCCTCAGAAGGGGTGAATCAAAAAGAGGAAATTTATGGGGTTTCAGAGCCCCTCTTGGATGATTCTAAGGTGAATCTTGCAAGGCAGAGAACTGGTTGCGACTGAGCAGAGTTTATGACAGATAGTAATCCCTCAGAATTTACAGTTTTACTTTGTGCAGTTTCAGTTACCTATTGTCAACCATGGGCTTTTTTTTTTTTTTTGAGACAGAGTCTCACTATTTTGCCCTCAGTAGAGTACTGTGGCATCACAGCTCACAGCAACCTCAAACTCTTGGGCTCAAGCAATTCTCTTGCTTCAGCCTCCCAAGTAGCTGGGACTACAGGCGCCCACCACAATGCCTGGGTATTTTTTGTTGCAGTTGTCCTTGTTGTTTAGCTGGCCCAGGCTGGGTTCGAACCTGCCAGCCTCAGTGTATGTGGCTGGCGCTATAACCACTGTGCGACAGGTGCCGAGCTAACCGTGGTCTTGAAAATACTGGATGGAAAGTTCCAGAAATAATTCACATATTTTAAATCACTTGCCATTTGGAGTTGCATGGGATCATCTTTTGCCGTCCTGTGCTGTCCCACCCAGGACATGAATCATGCCTTTGTCTGTGTACCCATTCTATCTATGCGCTCTGCCAGTTAGCCACTTGGTAGCCATCTTGGTTATCAGGTCGACTGTCACAGTATGGCAGTGCTTGTGTTCCAGTCACCCTTATTTTTCTTATTAATGGCCCCAAAGCGCAAGAGTAGGGATGCTTGCAGTTTGGGTATGCCAAGGAGAAGCCATAAAGTGCTTTCTTTAAGGGAGAAGGTGAAAGTTCTCCACTTAATAAGGAAATACAAGAAATTGTATGCTGAGGTTGCTAAGGTACAGTAAGAACAAATATGCTCTCTGTGAAACAGCAAAGAAGGAAAATGAAATTTGTTGCATATCTGTATAGGGTTCAGTCCTACCTCTGGTTTCAGGCATCCAGCCAAGGTCTTGGAACATAACCCCCATGAATAAGGGGGGCACAGGGAGAGAAGGCTCTGGTTATGAAAGGACCGTGCGAAGAGTAAGCTGCTGCTTTTGATGAATAGTTAGTTCATAGTCTTATGAGGAGCAGGTATTTCCTGGAGCAAGTAAGTTATTTTTGCTTGTTCACAAAATTGTATGACGTGGGGTCAGAAAACTCTGGTTGGTCCCAGAACACAAGGAATAGAAATTATTTTGGGTTTAGGTCTCATCACAAATTTCATGAAAACCATTTTTAACATCCATTATGCCAATTAAACAAGGTCATCATTTCGTCCATGACATCTCATTTTCGTATTCACTATAGCAAAGTCACTTGGAAGTTGCTGGGAGATAAAGGAAGCAGGCGTTTGGACTTTTTTGCCCTTTTTATGAATACTAGCTGACCATGCTGGAATATGAACTCCTGACTGTGCTCAGGGGGTGGCGGGGACCCAGCAGTACGTACTTAGCATCACGTTGTCAGTGCTGAAGGATTTAAAAGGCATCCCAGACATGCCTGGATTGCTGAAGGGAGCCCCCGACAGGCCTGCATCCATACCATCTGGGCCCACCAGACTGCAGTCACCAATTTCTGAATGTGATCGTGAGAAAGTTCGCCAGCTGTGAATGATTTGGGACGAGGGAAGATAACTTGGAATTGGCAAATATCTTAAAATAGATGTGTTGTCATATGAAAAGTTGCAGGAATGTGTATGGTCCCATTTGTGTGTGTATGTGTGTTTAAAAGAAACCCTAGATGATCACACCTGTGTTTTTATTTTCTGAAAAGATGTACAAATAGTTGTTTACAGTGGGAAATGGGAATGGAAGGAGGAAGGCCTTTTTATTGTCTAATTTGTCTTTGGAGAGGACAATGTTGTATTGTGCGACAAGGAGACTTCAGTTCTGTTTTGTTTGATCTTTGGCCACTCTGTGTCTGCAGCACCTGAACTCCCTTTTCTGGGGTTGGTGTCTCTGCTGTCATGTGAGTCTTGGTGAGAGACATGGCCTGCCTTCATGGGTGGGAGCTTCTGAGGCCACAGGCTTATACTTCCTAATCCAACAGTAGGCCGTGAGCCTGTCCTCCGCCTGCTGGAGCTCCAGGTGAGGGCTCTGAAGCTGGAGCTACTGACGTGGAGCGGCCTGGAGCTTCTTGAATTCGTTAGGCTGAGGGGCAGCTGGTATCCAGGGCTAGCAACAAGGAACCTGATTTTCCCATGGTGCGACCTTGATAGAGGTTCCAGCACCCAGCTTCCTTCCCAGGTTCCAGCACCCAGCTCCTTCCCAGGTTCCTGAGCCGGGCCCCTGTGGAGTCTGTGGGCTACCTGATAGGCTTGAGAGAAATCCCTTTTCTTCTGTCTTCTTTTTTTTTTTTTTTTTTTATTGTTGGGGATTCATTGAGGGTACAATAAGCCAGTTACACTGATTGCAATTGTTAGGTAAAGTCCCTCTTGCAATCATGTCTTGCCCCCATAAAATGTGACACACACCAAGGCCCCACCCTCCTCCCTCCATCCCTCTTTCTGCTTCCCCCCCCATAACCTTAATTGTCATTAATTGTCCTCATATCAAGATTGAGTACATAGGATTCATGCTTCTCCATTTTTGTGATGCTTTACTAAGAATAATGTCTTCCACTTCCATCCAGGTTAATACGAAGGATGTAAAGTCTCCATTTTTTTTAATGGCTGAATAGTATTCCATGGTATACATATACCACAGCTTGTTAATCCATTCCTGGGTTGGTGGGCATTTAGGCTGTTTCCACATTTTGGCAATGGTAAATTGAGCTGCCATAAACAGTCTAGTACAAGTGTCTTTATGATAAAAGGATTTTTTTCCTTCTGGGTAGATGCCCAGTAATGGGATTGCAGGATCGAATGGGAGGTCTAGCTTGAGTGCTTTGAGGTTTCTCCATACTTCCTTCCAGAAAGGTTGTACTAGTTTGCAGTCCCACCAGCAGTGTAAAAGTGTTCCCTTCTCTCCACATCCACGCCAGCATCTGCAGTTTTGAGATTTTGTGATGTGGGCCATTCTCACTGGGGTTAGATGATATCTCAGGGTTGTTTTGATTTGCATTTCTCTAATATATAGAGATGATGAACATTTTTTCATGTGTTTGTTAGCCATTCGTCTGTCGTCTTTAGAGAAAGTTCTATTCATGTCTCTTGCCCATTGATATAAGGGATTGTTGGCTTTTTTCATGTGGATTAATTTGAGTTCTCTATAGATCCTGGTTATCAAGCTTTTGTCTGATTGAAAATATGCAAATATCCTTTCCCATTGTGTAGGTTGTCTCTTTGCTTTGGTTATTGTCTCCTTAGCTGTACAGAAGCTTTTCAGTTTAATGAAGTCCCATTTGTTAATTTTTGTTGTTGTTGCCATTGCCATGGCAGTCTTCTTCATGAAGTCTTCCCCCAGGCCAATATCTTCCAGTGTTTTTCCTATGCTTTCTTTGAGGATTTTTATTGTTTCATGCCTTAAATTTAAGTCCTTTATCCATCTTGAATCAATTTTTGTGAGTGGGGAAAGGTATGGGTCCAGTTTCAGTCTTTTACATGTAGACATCCAGTTCTCCCAACACCATTTATTGAATAGGGAGTCTTTCCCCCAAGGTAAGTTCTTGTTTGGTTTATCAAAGATTAGGTGGTTGTAAGATGTTAGTTTCATTTCTTGGTGTTCAATTCGATTCCAAGTGTCTATGTCTCTGTTTTTGTGCCAGTACCATGCTGTCTTGAGCACTATGGCTTTGTAGTACAGACTAAAATCTGGTATGCTGATGCCCCCAGCTTTATTTTTGTTACTAAGAACTGCCTTAGCTATACGGGGTTTTTTCCGGTTCCATAAAAAACGCAGAATCATTTTTTCCAAATCTTGAAAGTACGATGTAGGTACTTTGATAGGAATGGCATTGAATAGGTAGATTGCTTTGGGAAGTATAGACATTTTAACAATGTTGATTCTTCCCATCCATGAGCATGGTATGTTCTTCCATTTGTTAATATCCTCTGCTGTTTCCTTTCTGAGGATTTCATAGTTTTCTTTATAGAGGTCCTTCACCTCCTTCGTTAGGTATATTCCTAGGTATTTCATTTTCTTTGAAACTATGGTGAAGGGAGTTGTGTCCTTAATTAGCTTCTCATCTTGACTGTTATTGGTGTATACAAAGGCTACTGACTTGTGGACATTGATTTTATATCCTGAAACATTACTGTATTTTCTGATGACTTCTAGGAGTCTTGTGGTTGACTCTTTGGGGTTCTCTTAGTATAAGATCATGTCGTCAGCAAAGAGGGAGAGTTTGACCTCCTCTGCTCCCATTTGGATTCCCTTTATTTCCTTGTCTTGCCTAATTGTATTGGCTAGAACTTCCAGCACTATGTTGAATAGTAAAGGTGACAGAGGACAACCTTGTCTGGTTCCAGTTCTAAGAGGAAAAGCTTTCAGTTTTACTCCATTCAGTAAAATATTGGCTGTGGGTTTGTCATAGATAGCTTCAATCAGTTTTAGAAATGTGCCACCTATGCCTATACTCTTCAGTGTTCTAATTAGAAAAGGATGCTGGATTTTATCAAATGCTTTTTCTGCATCTATTGAGAGGATCATGTGATCTTTATTTTTGCCTCTGTTAATATGGTGGATAACGTTTATGGACTTGCGTATGTTAAACCAGCCTTGCATCCCTGGGATGAAGCCTACTTGATCATGATGAATGACTTTTTTGATGATAAGCTGTAATCTATTGGCTAGGATTTTGTTGAGAATTTTTCCATCTATATTCATGAGTGAGATTGGTCTGAAATTCTCCTTTTTGCTTGGGTCTTTTCCTGGTTTTGGTATCAGGGTGATGTTTGCTTCATAGAATGTGTTGGGGAAGATTCCTTCTTCCTCAATTTTTTGGAATAATTTCTGCAGTACAGGAATAAGCTCTTCCTTGAAGGTTTGATAGAATTCTGGAGTGAAGCCATCTGGACCAGGGCATTTTTTAGTTGGAAGCTTTTTTATTGTTTCTTTGATCTCAGTGCTTGAAATTGGTCTGTTCAGGAGGTCTATTTCTTCCTGGCTAAGTCTAGGTAGAGGGTGTGATTCCAAATATTGATCCATTTCCTTCACATTGTCAAATTTCTGGGCATAGAGTTTCTGGTAGTATTCAGAGATGATCTCTTGTATCTCTGTGGGATCAGTTGTTATTTCCCCTTTATCGTTTCTGATTGAGGTTATTAGAGATTTTACTTTTCTATTTCTCGTTAGTCTGGCCAATGGTTTATCTATTTTATTTATTTTTTCATAAAACCAACTCCTTGTTTCATTAATTTTCTGAATGATCCTTTTGTTTTCAATTTCATTGATCTCTGATTTGATTTTGGATATTTCTTTTCTTCTACTGGGTTTAGGCTTAGATTGTTCTTCTTTTTCCAATTCCATAAGATCTCTTGTGAGATTGTTGATGTGCTCTCTTTCTGTTTTTTGAATGTAGGCATCTAAAGCGATGAATTTTCCTCTCAAAACTGCTTTTGCAGTATCCCACAGGTTTTGGTAGCTTGTGTCTTCATTGTTGTTATGCTCAAGGAAGTTAATGATTTCCTGTTTTATTTCTTCCTGCACCCATCTGTTATTCAACAGAAGATTGTTTAATTTCCATGCCTTTGGGTGGGGTTGAGCATTTTTGTTAGAGTTGAGTTCCATCTTTAGTGCCTTATGGTCTGAAAAGATACAAGGTAAAATTTCAATTCTTTTGATTCTGTTGATATTTGTTTTGTGTCCCAGGATATGATCAATTTTGGAGAATGTTCCATGGGGTGATGAGAAGAATGTATATTCTTTATCTTTGGGGTGGAGTGTTCTATATACGTCTATCAAGCATAGTTGGTCTAGGGTCTCATTTAAATCTCTTACATCTTTGTTTAATTTCTGTTTAGAGGATCTGTCCAGCTCTGTAAGAGGTGTGTTAAAGTCCCCTGTTATGATGGTATTATCAGATATCATATTGCTCAGACTGAGTAAGGTCTGCTTCAAGAATCTGGGAGCATTTAAATTGGGTGCATAAATATTTAGAATGGAAATGTCTTCTTGTTGTAGTTTTCCCTTGACCAATATAAAGTGATCATCTTTGTCTTTTTTGACTTTAGTTGCTTTAAATCCACATGTATCTGAAAATAAGATTGCAACTCCTCTTTTCTTCTGAATTCCATTTGCCTGAAAAATTGTCTTCCAACCCTTGACTCGGAGCTTTAATTTGTCTTTTGAAGCCAGGTGTGTTTCTTGCAGACAGCAAATGGATGGCTTGTGTTTTTTAATCCAGTCAGCCAATCTATGTCTCTTCAGTGGGGAATTCAAGCCATTAACATTTATTGAGATAATGGATAAGTGTGGTAGTATTCTATTCGTCTTATTTGGTGAGAGTCCATTGCTTAGTTTTATCTTTTGCATCAGTGTGGAGGTTAGGTTCTGTCCTTTGATTTCTGAGTTCTTACTTTGCTGCTGATCCATTGTGGTGGTCAGTGTGCTGAACAGGTTGAAGTATTTCCTGTAGAGCTGGTCTTGTTGTGGCGAATTTCCTCAATGTTTGTATATCCGTAAATGATTTGATTTCTCCGTCAATTTTGAAGCTTAGCTTAGCAGGGTACAGAATTCTGGGCTGAAAATTGTTCTGTTTAAGTATATTAAAGGTAGATGACCATTGTCTTCTTGCTTGGAAAGTTTCATTAGAGAAGTCTGTGGTAACTCTGATGGATTTGCCCCTGTAGGTCAACTGGTGCTTACTCCTGGCAGCTTGCAGAATCTTTTCTTTTGTCTTGACTTTGGACAGGTTCATCACAATGTGTCTTGGAGAAGCTCGGTTAGAGTTGAGGCGACCCGGGGTCCGATATCCCTCTGAAAGCAGTGTGTCAGAATCTTTGGTGATGTTTGGGAAATTTTCTTTTATAATATTCTCTAGTATGGCTTCCATTCCTCTGGGGCATTCTTCTTCCCCTTCTGGAATTCCTATAACTCGAATGTTGGAACGCTTCATAAAGTCCCATAATTCTGACAGTGAACGTTCTGCTTTCTCTCTCTTCTTTTCTGCCTCTTTTACTGTCTGAGTTATCTCAAGAACTTTGTCTTCTACCTCTGAAATTCTTTCTTCTGCATGGTCTAACCTGTTGCTGATACTTTCCATTGCATCTTTAAGTTCCCTAATTGACTGTTTCAGTTCCTTCAGGTCTGCTATATCCTTTTTATATTCTTCATATCGTTCATCTCTTATTTGATTCTGTTTTTGGATTTCCTTTTGGTTATTTTCCACTTTATTAGCAATTTCCTTCATTGTTTCCATCATTTCTTTCATTGTTTTCAACATGTGTATTCTAAATTCCCTTTCTGTCATTCCTAACAATTCTATACTGGTGGAATCATCTGCAGTAGCTACCTCATGGTCCCTTGGTGGGGTTGTTCTAGACTGGTTCTTCATGTTGCCTGGAGTTTTCTGCTGATTCTTCCTCATGAGTGATTTCTTTTATCTGTTTGCTTGCCCTAATTTTCCTTTCACTTCCTCTTGCTCTTTAAGTTCTTGTGCCTGTGGACTAAAGGTTACAGGACCAGAAGGGTGAGAAGGTTGAAGAGCAAAAAAAAAGGGGATGAAAGAAAGGAGGACCGAGTGATAAGAAAAAAAGAAAGATAGAGAAAGGAGAGGGGGTGGGTATAAGGAATATTGACAAAAAGAAGAGAGGCACAGAAAGAGGGAGACAGGGCAATATAGGTGTACAGTAGGGTACTTTGACACAACCTTAAAAAACCCCCACCTTCTGGGGGTGCCCAGTTGCGTGGTTCCCTTGAGGTCAGCAGCTCTTTGCTAACCTGATCAGACACAGTACCCCACCTCCACCAAGTAGAGAGGAAAGACAAAAATGCTATAAATCAAACCAAAAGAAGCAAACAGAAAACTTTACAGGGATAAAATTGGGTGAAAAACCAAATTATATCGGTAGAAACACTAGCAAAAATGAAGTTGAAGTTACTAAAAAAAGCAGCAATGGGAAATTATAATTAAACTAGGAAAATTGAGAAAGAAAAAGGGATCTGTGTGGAAAAGATTGAAATTAAAAAAAACAAAAGAATATCAGCAACGTCAAAATAAACAAACAAAAAAAACAACCAAGCAAAAAAAAGAAAGAAAAAAATACACAACCAAAAACAAAGCAGTTTGTATATGTTATTGAATATTGTCTGGGCAACACGTGGTCTTCTGGGGTATGAGATGTTAGTCACAGTTCAGATACGACCGGAGGCTGCTGATTACTCAAACCCCAGCAGGAAGACACCCTGAATCTCTCTTCAGCCTACTTAAAAGGCACTTCGAACTTGTAAACTTGTTGAGCAGAAGCTTTCCCAGCTTTCTTGCTGGAATTGCTGCTGAAGTGGCTATCCACTTACTCAGTGTGCCAAAACCGGTCTCACTCTGCCCCTGAGGGTTAGGGCTGCAAGGCGTCTCAGACCCCACCCTTAGGCTACTTGGTTGCTGGGTTACCAGCTCCCACCCGTTTCTAGCTCTGCGACCCTGAGGGCGGAGCTTGCCGGGGCAGATCGCTGGCAATGGATCCGTGTGACCCACCGCCAAACACTATTAGCTCCGTCTGGCTCAGTGGCTCAGACTGGGGCCCTAGACACCGGCCAAAGTTCTCGCACTCCCGCTCAGGCCTTCCCCAAGGCAGTTCAACTCAGTGCCAAGTCCAAGGACATCAAAACAGTTCACAGGTAAGGCCTTTCTGGTTTGCAGTCTCGCTGCTACTGAACTTACAGTTGTGGGCGGGTTTAGACGGATTGAACACACGCGACCACTTGCCGGTTTTCCACGGATTTAGTCCTCCTCTTGGGGTCCAGAAGTCTCTCGCTGACTCCCTGTATCCTCATAGGAGTGATGATAGGCAGTTCTCACCAGCCAGAGACGCCTGGAGTCCTATCTCCCCAGACTCACGGTGCCCAGATGCAAGGAAGCTGTTACTCCTTCTTCTGTCTTCTTAAATAACCTAAGTTGGTTTCTCTTATTCATAACATCAGCCAAGGGCTCTGACTGCTTAGGACCATGATTTTTCTTCCATGAATATTTTATAAATATGAAAAGTTAGAAAATAAATATATTCATTTTTAAACATTTTGGCACTGATGGGAACTCAGTTTAAGAAGAAGAAACCCAGTAGGTGCTCAGACTAGATCGATCGATGCTGACTGCTTGACATCTGTGGGAAGGCTGGGGTGGTGGGGAATGGGGTCTTAATGGCTGTAATTTCTCAGTGAGGGATATCAAAGAATTTCTGGAAGAAGTCTTTAAAAGAAAAGGATGATCTCTAAATGGGACAGCATGTGTTAGCGGGAATTTTGTACTTCGATAAAGGGGGAAAGAGTATAGGTTTGTCTCAGACCTGGGTCTGACTTGTGTGTCTCTAGTTATTTGTGTAATTTGGGGCATCATGCTTTGCCTCTCTGAGACCATTTCCAGTTTGTTTTCTCTCTACGTATCTACATGTCTGTAAATCTATTAGCTATGTATCTCTAACATCACTGTAACATTTTATAATTTACTAAATACTTTTTAGGAGCGAAAAGTCTTTTTTACTTAAAAAAAGGAGGAGCTCATTAGCCTTCTTAGGCATATTAAAAATAGTAATTTGACTGAGCACGGTGGCTGTAATCCTAGCACTCTGGGAGGCTGAGCTGGGAGGATTGCCTGAGCTTAGGAATTCAAAACCAGCCTGAGCAAGAGCAAGATCCTGTCTCTACAAAATAAAAAAATACTAGCTGGATGTGGTGGCATGCACCTGTCATCCCAGCTCCTCAGGAGGCTGAGGAAGGAGGATCTCTTGAGCCCAGGAGTTTGAAGTTGCAGTGAGCTATGATGATACCATGGCACTGTAGCCCAGGAAACAGTGTGACACTGTCTCAACAACAACAACAGACTTCTGTGTGTTTCTTCCAACACCCAAACTTGATTATACTCCCCACAATTAATCATTTCGAACTTGTTCTGACTTTAGTATTCCTGGTAGTTGTCCCATCTTACTAAAAGTGAGAGATTTGTCACACTTAATGCACATTCCCTTTCTCTTATTTTTTAAAAATTATTATTATTTTTTTTTTTTTGTAGAGACAGAGTCTCACTGTACCGCCCTCGGGTAGAGTGCCGTGGCATCACACAGCTCACAGCAACCTCTAACTCTTGGGCTTAGGCGATTCTCTTGCCTCAGCCTCCCGAGCAGCTGGGACTACAGGCGCCCGCCACAACGCCCGGCTTTTTTTTTTTTTTTTTGTTGCAGTTTGGCCGGGGCTGGGTTTGAACCCGCCACCCTCGGCATATGGGGCCGGCACCCTACTCACTGAGCTACAGGCGCCGCCCTTAAAAATTATTTTTATTTCTCCTATTGATGACTTTGTAATTTTAAATAATTGATCCTTACTTTGGATAGTATTTTTTGACTCTTTCATAAGATAAAGAAATTAGCACATCACTCTGCTGCTTTCTCCCTTCAGCTTCCCTTTTTCCTTTCTTTTCTTTTGTTTTTTTTTTTTTGAGACAGAGTCTCACTTTGTCATCCTCGGTAGAGTGCTGTGACATCACAGCTCACAGCAACCTCCAACTCCTGGGCTTAAGTGATTCTCTTGCCTCAACCTCCCAAGCAGCTGGGACTACAGGCACCTGCCACAGGGCCTGGCTATTTTTTGTTGGAGTTGTCATTGTTTAGCAGGACTAGGCCAGGCTTGAACCCGCCACCTTTGGTGTATGTGGCTGACGCCCTTACTCATTGAGCTACAGGCACCACGCCAAGCTTCCCTTTTTTTTTTTTATTGTCAGTGTTTTAACATTTATCTTTTGTTCGTAATCTGTGTCTACAAATTGTTTCTCAAATAATAAAAACCAATAATGACATTTATAGGATTTACCTGTGAATGTTATTGTACTAGTATGATAGAATTGGATTCTTTATTTCAAGATGCACTTGAGGGCTTGATCCAAGAGATGCCAACTGCTCTCAGTTGCAGTGTGTGTGTTTGTGTGTATGACTATCCAAGCAGGACATGCAGAACTGCGGGGTGACAACCAGTTTGTAAACCTTAGCTGATCTCCATCTCCCAGCCTATAAAAAGATTAGAGCTTAAAGAGACTCCTGTTTTGAAGAAAGTCACTGGATTGCTGAGGCATTCAGTAAGTCCCACCTTTTCATGGAGAAAAGTTAAAGATAAGCACCTGGAGAGTCTGATGTCCCTGGGTGTTTACCTCGGCCGCACATGCCTGGGGATCAAAGAGCTAGTTGGTGAACTCTGTGGCCTCAGAGTTAAAGACTGCAGTGGGAAAAGTAACTGTGTTCACAGACCAAGCCCCAGGGGCATGTATGTCCAGCTGACCAGATGGGCTTCACAGGAGAGAACAGGTCTGGGGCGAGCTTATATTCTGCCCAAGAGGGGCCATAGGCAGTAGGCACAGCAGAAAGAGGCTGGGTTGGTTTGGCGCTCGTTGCTCCGTGGTTAGGGAGGCTAAACAGCAATGAAAACCAAAAAAAAAAAAAAGCCAGGCATTGTGGTGAATTGTGGTGAGTGCCTATAGTCCCAGCAACTACTTGGGAGGCTGAGGCAAGAGAATCACTTAAGTCCAAAAGTTTGAGCTTGCTGTGAGCTGTGAAGCCATGGCACTCTACTGAGGGCGACATCGTGTGAGACGCTGTCTCAAAAAAAAAAAAAAAAAAAGAAAGAAAGAGGCTGGGCCTGCACTTCTGGGTACTCAGCAAGGGAGCTTCCACACAGCAGTAGGAGGAGCCAGTGGGAGCCCATTCAGGAGTGGGTGCCCTGGAAACACTTGCCAAGACCGCACATGAATTTAGGTGAATTCTCCTTGCCTGTGACCTTGCCCACCACATGGCCCTGGCTTCCTCATGCTCCCTTCTATCCAAAATGACAGAACTGCTTGGTGCCTGTAGCACAGTGATTACAGCACCAGCCACGTGCTCTGAGGTTGGCGGGTTGGAACCCGGCCTGGGCCAGCTAAAACAATGACAACTGCAACCAAAAATAGTTGGGTGTTGTGGCAAGTGCCTCTAGTCCGAGCTGCTTGGGCGGCTGAGGCAAGAGAATCACTAAGCCCATGAGTTGGAGGTTGCTGTGAGCTGTGATGCTACAGCACTCTACCCAGGGCAAGAGCTTGAAACACTGTCTCAAAAAAAAAAACCCCAAATGACAGAGCTGCGGTTAGGTTGCAGGAGAGGTAGACACACACACACACACACACACACACACACACGAGTAGAGATTGCAGTCTTGCTCTGGCCTTCCCCACTGTGGGCCTGCTTGCTGCCTGCAGTAATAAGCCTGATGCCAGGGAGAGAAACTTAAGTTCAAATGAAATTCCAAGTTTTGACTGGGACACAGGTCTGTATACATATTAATTACTTTTAAATGAGTCCTTTCATGACTTGAAATGACTGGAGGACTTTTTGTATCTGATATTGACCAGCGAAATCATGGGCTTGGACTCAGAAGTTTTCCTAACTAGCCCTACAAAGCAGCCTTGGACAACACTGGGGGAAAAGAACAAAGTGGGTCTCTGTTAACCCCACAAGTCCAGCTTGTTCAAGAGACCAGGTACATTATTTAATGCAACATCAGGAAGAATGATTGATTCTAAAGAGAAGGAAATGTGATCCCATGTCATTGAAAGGCAGACTGTCCCCTCTAAGTCAAATGCATCCTTTCTTCCTGTCCTCGAGTGTTGACTCGGTGTCACTCACATCTTAGTTTGTTCCATCTTTGGATCACGCCTGTGATGTATAGCTTTACGTTTTTCCCGAGGTTCTAAATGACTTCTTTCTTTTTCTTCTTGACAAAACAGGTACCTGGTCTTGGAGATCATCTAGTTTTTTCCTTTTTTAACAGCTTTATTGAGATATAGTTGACAGTTTACAAAATTTACCTGTTTAAAGTATACAATAAAATGTATATTCACAGACATCACTACCATCAATTGCAGAAAATTATCATCACCCCCAAAGGACCCATATACCCATTAGAAGTCACTGCCCACTTCCCTGAAATACTCTCAACTATAGCAAACCATTAATGTACTTTTTTCGTAGATCTGTGGATTCCAGATATTTCAAGTAAATGGAATTGTACATTATGTGATCCTTTGTGAGTAGCTTCTTTCACTTAGCATTTTTTGTTAGCATAATTTTTTAAGGTTATTCCTTGTTGTAGTGTGTATCATCAGTACTTTTTCCTTTTTTACTGCTGAATAATATTTCATTATATGGATATGCCAGAGTTTATCTTTTCATTAGTTGAAAAGATAAGATCTTTTCATGATAAGTTCATGAGGTCCACTTTTGGATATTATCAATAACACTGCTGTGAACATTAGTGTACAAGTGTTTTTATGGATACATTTTCATTTTTCCTGGTTACATGGCTAGCAGTGGAATTGTTAAGTTATATGATTATTCCATGTTTAACATTTTGAGATATTGCTAAAATGTCTTCAAAGTGGCTGTGTTATTTTATGTTTCCATCAGCAGTGTATGAAGGTTCTAATTTCTCCACTTTTTGGTAATACTTGTCTGGCCTATTTTTTTTTTTTTTGTAGAGACAGAGTCTGTGTCACACAACTCACAGCAACCTCTAGCTCTTGGGCTTAGGTGATTCTCTTGCCTCAGCCTCCTGAGTAGCTGGGACTACAGGTGCCTGCCACAACGCCTGGCTATTTTTTTGTTGCAGTTTGGCTGGGGCCAGGTTTGAACCCTCCACCCTTGGTATATGGGGCCAGTGCCCTACCCACTGAGCCACAGGCACCACCCTGTCTGACCTTTTGATTATAGCCAGTCTTATGAATGTGAAGCGGTATTTCATTGTGGTTTTGATTTGATGTTCAGCATTTTTTAATGTGCTTACTGACCATTTGTATATCTTCTTTGGAGAAATGTCTATTCTGATCTGTTTCTTATTTTTAAATAAGATTATTTGTCTTTTTATTATAAGTCAATAATAAAAATTGACTTATACAGATGGTTCTCAAATTACAAGGGAGTTATGTTCTGATAAACCCATTGTAAATGGAAAATATTATAATCCCAAAATACACTTCATATGCTAACATCATACCCTCGCCTGTCTTAAATGTACTCAGAACACTTACATTAGCCTATAGTTGGGAAAAATCATCTAATACAAAGCCTGTTTGATAATAAAATGTTGAATATCTCATATAATTTATTGAATACTGTTCTGAAAGTGAAAAACAGAATAGTTGTATGAATACCTGAAGTGCAGTTTCTACTGAATGCTTTCTTAGTATTGTAAAGTCAAAAAAGGTGGGTTGAACCATCATAAATTGGGGACTGTACATGTACATGGTTTGCAAATAATTTCTTTGATTGTGTGGGTTGTCTTTTTACTTTCTTGCTGGTGATATGTGAAGCACAAACTTTTTTTTTTTTTTTTTAATGTCAAATGATCCTTTATTGAAACATTTTCCCTTGTACTTTTTTTTTTTTTGTAGAGACAGAGTCTTATTTTATCGCCCTGGGTAGAGTGCCATGGTGTCACACAGCTCACAGCAACCTCCAACTCCTGGGCTTAGGCGATTCTCCTGCCTCAGCCTCCCGAGTAGCTGGGACTACAGGCACCTGCCACAACGCCCGGCTATTTTTTTGTTGCAGTTTGGCCAGGGCCGGGTTTGAACCCGCCACCCTCAGTATATGGGGCCGGCACCCTGCTCACTGAGCCACAGGCGCCGCCCTTCCCTTGTACTTTTTAACTAGCTGGGCATTCCACGCACACTGTTGATGTCATCTATGATGTCATGAGGGTGGCAGCCATCAACATTGCAGCCCACCGACTGGGCTGTCCCCAGGATCTCTTTAACGCTTCTGGAGAGTTCTCTGGCTAAAGATGGTTGCCACATCTGTCTGGCAAGTTGACAGTTCTCATCAAAGGTGATATTTCTGTTGTATTTAATGTTTTCCTGTGTTTCTTTCTATCTCTCAGTGGTTCCTTGAGAGCTTTGATGGGGAGGGCAGAGGCAGAAGGTACCACTTCAATCTGAGCCTGTCTGTTCTTGATAGTCAGTTTCACTGTCATCTTCAGACCCTTCTCCTCACCAGTTGCTTGGGCAATGTCATTACCAACTTTTTTTGGAGACAAACCCAAGGGGCTGATCTTGGGGACCAGGGCAGATGTGGCTCCACCTTTGCCACCAGTGCACCTCAGGTACACCACTTTGATCTTGTTGGGGTTGAACTTAGGCAGCATGGTGGAGGCGGCTGGTGTGGAATGAACCCGGATTCAGGATGACTGAAGAAAGTCGCACCTTGGCCTCCTCCAAGCTGAAAGCCAAAAGCAGCACGAAAGTTTTTTATTTTGAAGTTAAGTTTGTCCATTTTAAATTTTGTTGCTTATACTGTTATATTTAGGAATGCTTTATCTAACCCAAGTTTATTGAGTTTTAATCCTATATTTTTTTCCCAAGATTTTTATTGTTTTAGCTATTCTGCTTAGGTCTGTTTCCATTCTAATTTTTTTTTTTTTTATTGTTGGGGATTCATTGAGGGTACAATAAGCCAGGTTACACTGATTGCAATTGTTAGGTAAAGTCCCTCTTGCAATCATGTCTTGCCCCCATAAAGTGTGACACACACCAAGGCCCCACCCCCCCCTCCTTCCCTCTTTCTGCTTCCCCCCCATAACCATAATTGTCATTAATTGTCCTCATATCAAAATTGAGTACATAGGATTCATGCTTCTCCATTCTTGTGATGCTTTACTAAGAATAATGTCTTCCATGTCCATCCAGGTTAATACGAAGGATGTAAAGTCTCCATTTTTTTTAATGGCTGAATAGTATTCCATGGTATACATACTGTGTATTCCATTCTAATTTTTGCATGGAATACAAGGCAGGAGTCCATGTTTATTCTTTTGTATGTGAATATCCAGTTGTACCAGCACTATTTGTTGAAAAGCCTCTTCTTTCCCCATCAAATTGTCCTGGTACCGTCACTGGAAATTTGTCTCTAAGTATGAGGTTAATATACGTGGCTGCTTGATCATACCATTTCTGCTATTTGTCCCACTATTTCCTTTGGACATTTCTTACTGAGACCACTAACTTTCTGTTCTAATTTGGACTTAATTATTTTCTAGGCCTGATGCACAGATGTCATCTGCATTTTTCATTTCTTTGTATTCTTAAATTAGAGCCATTGTTTCATAGATCTCACGTAGTCTTTTCCTTGAATTCCTTTTTCATTGACCAGAGAACATTCTCAGAGAATAATTTTTGAAAATAATTGAGGGAAGGGAACTCTGTCAAGATTTGAATGTCTTGATGTATTTTTGTTTTTACCCTCTTATTTGAATAATGGTTGGGCTGGACATAGAATCCTCAATTCAAAATAATTTTCCTTCTAAGATTTGAAGTCATGCCTTTTGTCATGCATGAGAAATTTGATGTCATCTGATTCTTGTTCCTTGGTAGACAACCTTCCCTCTCCACCCATCTGGAAGGTTTTGGGGTCTCTTTACCTTGACATTGATAAAGTCTGATTTTCCAAAAGTTAAAATCGTAAGTCTCAGGCAAATATAAAATGAACATAGGTCATTAATAAAAGAACACTGGTTCAAATAGTATTTGAGAAGCCAATTTTAGGAGAGGATTGCTGAGGTGGATACAAACTGGTTAATGTACTGCAAGGCCATGAACCTTAACTTCAGAGGTTTTCTATTCCATTGGACAGAAACTTATTTTCATCTCTACTGAGATAAAATCTACAGCATAAACTTTGTCCCCACAGAGTTGTAAAATAGCCAGTTAAATACATAAATAAGAATATGGAATATCCCAGTAATCTCTTCTGCCTATTTCCAAGTTTCAGATAATTTCCCTGCCAATCTTCTGAAGTTACATGAGGATATGTCTAGGTATGTTTTTTTCCTTCTTCCTTTTGAGTAGTGATTTCTTTTTATTTAAATGTATGTCTTTTTTTAACACTGATAACTTTTCTTTATTGTTTTCTCAAATATTTCTTTCTCTCCATTTGCTCTGCTCCTTTTTAGAACATCTAATAATCAGATGTTGGGCCACTTGGATTGAAACTCTTTGTTTCTTAACTTTACAAAGTCTCACATTTTCTAATTTCTTGTCTTTTTATTTATGTTCTGGGTATTTTTTAAATTTTGCTCCTTCCAGTCTATTGAAGTATTTTATTTTGATAATTTTTAAAGATGTATAGGAATACTTTTTTGATCTTTGATTTATCCTTTTTTATAGCAGCTATTCTTGTTTTATTTTTTTTTTATTCTTGTTTTATGTGTGCTGAATTTTTTCTTCTCTCTTTGGAGATACATATTAGATACATTTAACGTTTTTCCTTTCTATTCTCTCAGTAATCTATTTCCTTTCTGGAGGTCAGTGGTTCTGGTTTACAACTAGATCCTTCTTTCTTGTGCTGTTAGATTTTTGAATGCCTGCTGATCCCTGATGGGTCATTCTGGTTATGACTGAAGAATTAGGTAATATTTGTAATTTCTATAATAATAATAATAATTAATATAATAACAACATACAATTGAAGTGCATATACATTAGTCCACTAATCCTATGAAGTATTATTACTTTCTTCATTCTGACCAAGAGGTTAAGTAATTTGCCCAAGATCATTTTTTTTTGTCAATGTTTTCTTTTTAAAATAATTTTTCTATTTGTACAAATTTATGAGGTACGTGTATAGATTATATTTGTTGCATTTGTAGTTTACATAGTGATCAAGTCAGGACTTTAGGGTATCCATCACCCGAATAACATACATTGGACCCAAGAAATGTACATTATCCATCCTGCTGCTCCCACCCATTGTTCATCATTCCAATCTCTGTGTCTGTGTTTACACATTTTTTAGCACTCACGTGTGATAACCTGGGATATTTGACTTTCTGTACCTGATTGTTTCATTTAAGATAATGATCTTCAGTTTTATCCATGTTGCTGCAGAAGACATTATTTCATTCTTTTGCTTTATAGCTGAATAGTATTCCATTGTATATGAGGTCAAACAATTAAGTTCGTGAACTCATCCTAGTAAAAGTGCCACGTACCTTATTGCAGAATATACTATGTACTGCGGTCACCAAATGGCCAAAGGGAGTACTTTGAAAGTGACTGTAGTGATGTTTAGCAATAAGGTATGTAGCACATTTTCTAGGACAAGTTCATGAACTTAATTGCCAGACCTCATACAACGACAGGTCTGGTGGCCATTCCACAAAATGAGTTCCAAACTGCTTTAAAGAGTAGACTAGGCACTGTTATCACTGCATAGCTTACCCAGGGGAGTACTTCAAAGGTGGCTGTAGTGATACACAGTAATGATTATGTAGCACTTTTTCTAGGATGAGTTCACAAACTTAGTTGTCCAACCTCATATATAATACCACCTTTACTTTATCTGTTCATGATGGGCATTTATGTTGACTGCCTATCTTTGTTATTGAGAGTAGTGCTATAGTAAATATACAAGTGCAGGTATCACTTTGGTGCCCAAGATCATTTAGTTAGAAGTGGCAGGGCTGGCTCGGCGCCTGTAGCTCAAATGGCTAAGGCACCAGCCACATACAGCAGAGCTGGTGGGTTTGAATCTGGCCCAGGCCTGCCAAACAACAATGACAACTACAACCAAAAAATAGCCGGGTGTTGTGGCAGGCACCTCCCAGCTACTAGGGAGGCTGAGGCAAGAGAATCACTTAAGCCCAGGAGTTGGAGGTTGCTGTGAGCTGTGACCCCATAGCACTCTACCCAGGGTGAAAGCTTGAGGCTCTGTCTCAAAAAAAAAAAAAAAAAGAAGTGGCAGGGCTAGGCTGCCATCTCCACTGATCTGACTGGAGAGTCCAGGTTCTCAGTCACTACCTTGCTTGTGTGGACCTGGATCCACATCAGACTTGTCTGGGAGGGAGAGCTGTCTGAGAGTGCTGTGCAGCTGAGTGGACCAAAAGGACTGATAGGCTTCATTGTAGGGTGGCTGAATAGAAACAAGCAGATGACCCCCAGCATGTCAGAAAGAAGAAAACACATCAATACTCACTGTGCCCCCAGGCACATTATTCAGCTCTTTCAGAAAGAAGTTCATGAGTATTAACTGGTGGCCAGATGCTGCTTCTGCCAATCACTTTTGCATCTGCCAAAGTCTTTTCAGCATTCTTTCAAGGTTTTATTAGAATTTTCAAACTTACAGAAAAGTTGAGCAAATAACACAATGAATTCTTAGATGCCCTCAACTAATTATATTAAACTAATTAGTTTTTTAATTAAATCATAGCTGTGTACATTAATGTGATCATGGGGCACCATACATGGGTTTCGTAGACCGTTTGACACATTTTCTTTTTTTCAGCAATACAGACGTTTGACACATTTTCATCACACTGGTTAACATAGCCTTCCTGGCATTTTCTTAGTTATTGTGCTAAGACATTTACATTCCTCATTTACTAAGTTTCACATATACCCTTGTAAGATGCACCGCAGGTGTAATCCCACCAATCACCCTCCCTCTGCTCACCTCCCCCCCCCCCCCGCCTTTCCCCCTTCCCCCTATTCTTAGGTTGTAACTGGGTTATAGCTTTCATGTGAAAGCCATAAATTAGTTTCATAGTAGGGCTGAGTACATTGGATACTTTTTCTTCCATTCTTGAGATACTTTACTAAGAAGAATATGCTCCAGCTCCATCCATGTAAACATGAAAGAGGTAAAGTCTCCATCTTTCTTTCAGGCTGCATAATATTCCATGGTGTACATATACCACAGTTTATTAATCCATTCGTGGATCAATGGGCACTTCGGCTTTTTCCATGACTTAGCTATTATGAATAGGGCTGCAGTAAACATTCTGGTACAAATATCTTTGTTGTAATGTGATTTTTGGTCTTCTGGGTTTATGTCTAGTAGAGGAATTATAGGATTGAATGGCAGATCTATTTTTAGATCTCTAAGTGTTCTCCATACATCTTTCCAAAAGGAATGTATTAATTTGCATTCCCACCAGCAGTGTAGAAGTGTTCCCTTTTCTCCACATCCACGCCAACATCTCTGGTCTTGGGATTTTGTGATATGGGTTAATCTTACTAGAGTTAGATGATATCTCAAGGTAGTTTTGATTTGCATTTCTCTGATGATTAAGGATGATGAGCATTTTTTCATATGTCTGTAGGCCATGTGCCTGTCTTCTTCAGAGAAATTTCTCTTCAAGTCCCTTGCCCAGCCTGCGATGGGATCACTTGTTCTTTTCTTGCTTATACGTTTGAGTTCTCTGTGGATTCTGGTTATTAAACCTTTGTCGGAGACATAACCTGCAAATATCTTCTCCCATTCTGAGGGCTCCACTCTGGCGTTGTTCCCTCTCAGCTGACCATCCCCTCCTCACTTCCGTGCCCCAGAGTCAGCACTGACCAGCTGCAGTCTAAGCCCTGTCCACACCCCTCGAGAAATCACCCAAGAATCTGGACTCCTGGGGGACAGGCCTCCAGACCTCAGAGTGAGAGTGGAGGGGAGTGCTGGGAGCTCAGAATTGCAGGTAGAGAATATATACAGTTTTATACAGTTTTATGCCTGTCAGGAGAACGCCGTGGCACCCTAGTAGGGGAGGTAGGTCCAGTTTTTACAGGGTCTCTCCCGTGGAGTGTAGTGGGAGGGCCTTTGAACTCTGCTCATTTGTTTGTGGGGCACTCCGAGCCATTCGCATGGGGTAGGGGACTCCTATTCGCTTGGTGATGGATTTTGTACCTTTTGTTTGTATCCTTGGGGTCGCAGCTTGCCTCAGCGGGGTTCATGTGTGTTCTTCAACCTTCTCTCTTGGTGCAGCTCTAATCCACCAGGTTACTTGCTAAATTTATGTCCTTTAACTCTCCTTCTGGATGGGAGCCTGGCTGCCCAAGCCTCAGGGACTTGTGAGTCAACCTTATTCAAACTAATTAGTTTTAATATTAAAACTAATATTATATTAGTTTAATATAATTAGTTTTCAGTAGTTGTTAACATTTTGTCATATTTGCTGTATAAATAGATATTTTATATTGAACCATTTCAAAGTTGCAGTCTTTGGACTTTATTCCTATATACTTTAGAAAGTGTCTCTTGAAAATAAAATATTGTCTTCCATCACCACACTAACATTCCCATACCTAAGAAAATGATCAGTAATTTCCTATTGTCATCTAAAATTCAGCCTATATTCAGATTTCCCAAGTTGTTCCAAAATGTTTTTTATAAGTTTTCTTTATTAAAAACCTTTTTTTTTTTTTTTTTTTTTTTTTTTTGTGGTTTATGGCCGGGGCTGGGTTTGAACCTGCCACCTCCGGCATATGGGACTGGCGCCCTACTCCTTGAGCCACAGGCGCCACCCTTAAAAACCTTTGTAATTGAAGCATGGTTTATGCGCATTTCTCTATGCATAAAGGTGCAGCTTGATGAATTCTTTTTTTTTTATTGTTGGGGATTCATTGAAGCTTGATGAATTCTTGAAAAGTGAATACTCCCATGTTCCTTAGAAAAATTTAAGATGCTGTCAAGGTTCAGTTATTGCATTTAATTATTTTGTTTCTTCATCTTTTGTATCAAGAATACTCTTTTTCTGTTTTCTAGGAATTGACCAGTTCACTTTTATGTTGTTGTTGTTCATCTTCATCTTTGACTTGAAAAAATTTCAAATGTACCCAAAGTTGAGAGAAATACAACCACTCCCCATGTACCCATTGCTACAGCATTCAGCACATGTCCAAACTTGTAGACCCCTAATTGCCCTTCTCTTTTCCTGTTGGGAGGGAGAAGAGTGAAAATCTGGGTGCCCAGACTTCATGGTATTTCATCCTTAAATATTTCAGTATGTATTTATGAGATATACAATTCATCAAGCTCATCAAGTATCTAGTCATTGTTTCACATGTTTTTAATAACTGGTTTGTTTTCATTGGAGCCAAATAAGCAAGATCCTCACATTACATTTACTTGGTATGTTTCCTTTAGTCAGTAGACCCTCTTGTTTTCCCCTTTGCAAGTTTTTGTTAAATCAACTACATTCTTTGTCCAGATGAGTTATATTGCACCCCCAAGGTGCTGTTTTGCATGTTCCTTTGTTTCCTTTATTTCCTGTAAGTGGTGGTTAAGTCCAAGTTTAGGTTTGATTTTAGTGACCAGGCTACTTTACTAGTGGTGGTGTGTATTTCCATCAGGAATCATGCATTGTTTTTGCCTCTCTTTTTGCAATTTTTTTTTTAATTTCCAGTTAATATGAGGGTATGTACAATTAGGCCACATTGCTTGCATTTGTAAGGCAAAGTCTAAGTTGTAGCTATGTCCTCACACAGGAAGTGTGCCATACACCCTCAACCACATTTCTCTTATGGGAAAGAACCTGCTGACCTCCCTCCCTTCCTATCCTCTTCTTGGGTTCAGTTGAGTTTTCCTCCATGTGAGCATGTTGTTGCTAATCTATAACTTTCAAATTAGTATTGAATACATGTGATGCCTGCCTTTCTATTCTTTTCTTTTTATTTTTTTATTGTTAAATCATAGCTGTGTACATTAGTGCAATCAAGGGGTACAATGTGCTGGTTTTATATACAATCTAAAATATTCTCATCAAACAGTTCAATGTAGCCTTCATGGCATTTTCTGAGTTATTGTATGTAGACATTTGTATTCTGCCTTTAGTAAGTTTCGCCTGTACCCATTCTAAGATGCACCATAGGTGTCGCCCCACCAATTACCCTCCCTTGACCCTAACCTCCCCACTCCCTTCCCCTTCCTTGGCCCTTTCCCCATAGTCTTGTGCTATAGTTGGGTTATAGCCTTCATGTGAAAGCTATAATTTAGCTTCATAGTAGGACTGAGTACATTGGATACTTTTTCTTCCATTCTTGAGATACTTTGCTAAGAAGAATATGTTCCAGGTCCATCCATGTAAACATGAAAGAGGTAAAGTCTCCGTCTTTCTTTAAGGCTGCATAACATTCCATGGTATACATGTACCACGGTTTGCTAGTCCATTCGTGGGTCGATGGGCACTTGGGCTTCTTCCATAACTTAGCAATTATGAACTGGGCTGCAATAAACATTGTGGTACAGATGTCTTTGTTATATTGTGATTTTTGGTCTTCTGGGTATAAACCTAGTAAAGGAATTATAGGATCGAATGGCAGGTTTATTTTTAGGTCTCTAAGTATTCTCCAAACATCCGTCCAGAAGGAATGTATTAGTGTGCATTCCCACCAGCAGTGGAGAAGTGTGGCCTTTTTTCCACATCCACACCAGCATCTCTGGTTTTGGGATTTTGTTATGTGGGCTACTCTTACTGGGGTTAGGTGATATCTCAAAGTAGTTTTGATTTGCATTTCTCTGATGATTAAGGATGATGAGCTTTTTTCATGTGTCTGTAGATCGTGTGTCTGTCTTCTTTAGAGAAGTTTCTCTTCAAGTCCCTTGCCCACCCTGTGATGGGATCACATGTTCTTTTCTTGCTAACATGTTTTAGTTCTCTGTGGATTCTGGTTGTTAGACCTTTATCGGAGGTACAACCTGCAAATATTTTCTCCCATTCTGAGGGTTGTCTGCTTGCTTTACTTACTGTGTTCTTGGCTGTGCAGAAGCTTTTTAGTTTGATCAGGTCCCAGTAGTGTATTTTTGATACTGCTTCAATTGCCTGGGGAGTCCTCCTCATAAAATATTCATCAGGCCAATTCCTTCAAGAGTTTTTCCTGCACTTTCTTCAAGTATTTTTATAGTTTCATGTCTTAAGTTTAAATCGTTTATCCAGTGAGAGTCTATCTTAGTTAATGGTGAAAGGTGTGGGTCCAGTTTCAATCTTCTACAGGTTGCCAGACAGTTCACCCAGCACCATTTGTTAAATAGGGAATCTTTTCCCCACTGAATGTTTTTAATTGGCTTGTCAAAGATCAAATAATGGTAAGTAGCTAGATTCATCTCTTGGTTCTCTATTCTGTTCCAGACATCTACTTCTCTGTTTTTGTGCCAATACCATGCTGTTTTGATCACTATCCATTTATAGTACAGTCTCAGGTCTGGTAGCATGATTCCTCCTGCTGTGTTTTTATAGCTGAGTAATGTTTTGGCTATTCGAGGTTTTTTCTGATTCCATATAAAACGAAGTATTATTTTTTCAAGATCTTTAAAATATGACAATGGAGCTTTAATAGGAATTACATTAAAATTGTATATTGCTTTGGGTCGTATAGACATTTTAACAATGTTGATTCTTCCCAGCCATGAGCATGGTATGTTTTTCCATTTGTTAATATCTTCAGCTATTTCTTTTCTTAAAGTTTCATAGTTCTCTTTGTAGAGATCTTTCACGTCCTTTGTTAGGTATACTCCCAAATATTTCATCTTCTTTGGCACTACTGTGAAAGGAATAGAGTCCTTGACTGTTTTTTCGGCTTGGCTATTGTTGGTATATATAAAGGCTACAGATTTATGAGTGTTGATTTTGTAGCCTCAGACATTGCTGTATTACTTGAACACTTCTAAAAGTTTTGTAGTAGAATCCCTAGTGTTTTCCAGATATACAATCATATCATATGTGAAGAGTGAAAATTTGATCTCTTCTGACCCTACGTAGATACCCTTGATCACCTTTTCTTCCCTAATTGCAATGGCTAAAACTTCCATTACAATGTTAAAGAGCAATGGAGACAATGGGCGACCTTGCCCAGTTCCTGATCTAAGTGGAAATGTTTTCAGTTTAAATCCATTCAATACGATATTGGCTGTGGGTTTGCTATAGATGGCCACTATTAGTTTAAGAAATGTCCCTTCTATACCGATTTTCTTAAGTGTTCTGATCATGAAGGGATGCTGGATATTACCAAAAGCTTTTTCTGCATCAATTGAAAGAATCATATGGTCCTTATTTTTTAGTTTGTTTATGTGCTGAATTACATTTATAGATATATGTATATTGAATCAGCCTTGAGACCCTGGGATAAATCCCACTTGGTCGTGGTGTGTAAGTTTTTTGATGTGTTGTTGGATTCCGTTGGTTAGGATCTTAGTGAGTATTTTTGCATCAATATTCATTAGTGATATTGGTCTATAATTTTCTTTTCTTGTTGGGTCTTTCCCTGGTTTGGGAATAACGGTTATGTTTGCTTCATAGAATGTGTTGGGTAATATTCCTTCTTTTTCTATATTTTGGAAGAGGTTTAGTAATATAGGTACTAGTTCTTCTTTAAAGGTTTGGTAGAATTCTGACGTAAAGCCATCTGGTCCTGGGCTTTGCTTTTTAGGGAGATTTTGTATAGTTGATGCTATTTCAGAACTTGATATAGGCCTGTTCAACATTTCCACTTCATTCTGGCTAAGTCTTGGTAGGTGGTGTACTTCCAGGTATTGGTCGATTTCTTTCAGATTTTCATATTTCTGAGAGTAGAGTTTCTTGTAGTATTCGTTAAGGATTTTTTGAATTTCTGAGGGGTCTGTTGTTATTTCATCTTTACCATTTCTAATTGATGAAATTAGAGATTTACTCTTTTTTTCCTAGTTAGGTTGGCCAAAGGTTTATCTATTTTATTGACATTTTCAAAAAACCAACTTTTGGATTTATTGATCTGTTGTATAATTCTTTTGTTTTCAATTTCATTTAATTCTTCTGTGATTTTGGTTATTTCTTTTCTTCTGCTGGGTTTGGGGTTGGAGTGTTCTTCCTTCTCCAGTTGCTTGAGATGTCCCATTAAATTACTAACTTCCTCTCTTTCTGTTTTCTTGAGGAAGACTATAAATTTCCCTCTTAGGACTGCCTTTGCAGTATCCCAGAGGTTCTGGTAATTTGTGTCTTAATTGTTGTTTTGTTCCAAAAATTCAGTGATTTCCTTCTTAATCTTGTCTATAACCCATCTATTTTTCAGCATAAGGTTGTTCAGCTTCCATGTTTTTGTATGGGTATGTAGGTTCCTGTTGTTATTGAGTTCAACTTTTATTTCATGATGGTCTGAGAAGATGCAAAGAATAATTTCTATTTTTTAAAATTTGCTGAGGTTAGATATGTGGCCTAGGATGTGGTCGATTTTGGAGTATGTTCCGTGGGCTGATGAGAAGACTGTGTATTCAGTTTTGTTGGGATGAAATGTTCTGTAGATATCTCTTAAGTCCAGATTTTGAATAGTTAATTTTAAATTTAAAATTTCTTTGCTTAGCTTCTTTTTGGAGGGTCTATCCAGTACTGCTAGAGGGGTGTTAAAATCTCCAACTATTATGGAACTGGAGGAAATCAAGTTGGTCATGTCTGTTAGCGTTTTTCTTATAAATTGAGGTGTGTTCTGGTTGGGTGCATAAATATTAATAATTGAAATCTCATCATATTGAGTATTACCTTTAACAAATATGAAGGGTCCATCCTGATCCTTCCTTATTTTGGTTGGTTTAAAGCCTATTGCGTCTGCGAATAGGATTGCAACGCCTGCTTTTTCTGCTTTCCATTAGCCTGGAGTATAGATGACCATCCCTTCACCTTGAGTCTATATTTGTCTTTTAATGTAAGATGCGATTCTTGTATGTAGCAGATATCTGGCTTGAGTTTTTATATCCAGTCAGCCAACCTGTGTGTCTTTAGAGGACAATTTAAACCATTCACATTAATTGAGAATATTGATAAGCCTTTCGAGAGTCCGGTGGACATTTTTAATCCTTTTGTGACTGTGGAAGTTGGAATTTGATCAAAATTTTCTGGGTGGGTTTACTGTTGTGGTGGAGGATTACGCTAGTCTTTATGGAGGATAGGTCTGAGAATATCCTGGAGAGCTGGTTTAGTTATGGCAAAGTTCTTCAACATGTGAATGTCATTGAAGTATTTAATTTCTCTATCATAAATGAAACTCAGTTTAGCTGGGTACAGGATCCTGGGTTGAAAGTTATTTTGTTTTAGGAGATTAAAAGTTGATGACCATCCCTTCTAGCTTGAAAGGTTTCAGCGGAGAGATCTGTAGTTATTCTAATATTCTTGCCCTTGTAGGTGATGGTTTTCTTTCGTCTGGCTGCTTTCAGAATTTTCTCCTTCTTATTAACTTTAGTGAAATTGCTTATGATGTGTCTGGGGGATGTCTTATTCGGGTTGAGTCCTGCTGGAGTTCTGAAAGTGTCTGCTATATGAATTTCAGAATTTCTTGGCATGTCTGGAAAGTTCTCCTTCATGATCTCATGGAGAAGAGACTCTGTGCCTTGTTAAGCTACTTTGTCGCTTTCGGGGATCCCTATAAGACGAATATTGGTTTTCTCTGAATTATCCCAGAGAGAGTGCTCTGTTTTTGCCCTCCATTTCTCTTCCTCTTTGAGAGTTTGGGAGTGTTCAAAAGGTTTGTCTTCAATGTCAGAAATCCTTTTTTCTGCTTGCTCCATTCTGTTACTGAGGGATTCTACTGTGTTTCTCAGATCTTTGAGGGTGCAACTTCTTGTCTCAATGTGTCAAAATCTTTGGTCATTTGGTCTTTGAATTCTTGAGATATCTTTTGGGTTACTGCTTGGAATTCTAATTTGATCTTATTTGCTATTCAGATTCTGAATTCAATTTCTGACATCTCAGCTATTTGTTTGTGGATGGGATCTTGTGCTGTGTCTGCCCCATTGTTCCTTTGGGGAGTTAATCTACTCTGATTATTCATATTGCCAGAGTTTTTCTGTTGATTTTGCCTCATGATTGTTTTTTACCATTGCCTCTGGCCATCCTCAGTGTTGGTGTGGTGTCTCTCTGAGATTAGACCTGGGGGGATCACTCTATTGTTCCTGGATCTTTCTAGGGAGTCACCCTGTGTAGTTCCTCTAGGGCTGCCCCTGTCAGGGAGTTCTGGTTGTGGAAACAGCTCTGGAGTGTGACACACCCAGATCCAGCAACAGGGTGAGAGTGGTGCGCATGGTTCTGGGAGTGCCTGATGCCCAGTCACTTTGGCACAGAGAGCCCAAGGTTCCAGCAGTCTCTGGCCAGGAGAAGGGCTCTGCACAGAGGCAGGGAGGGCTCCAGAAGGCACGTGGCTACCAGAGTTTCTAGCCAGATGAGCAGGCTGGTGTGGAGGCAGGGAGGGTAGAGGAGGGAGGACTCAGGGTTATGAGGCTCCCGCAGTTCCTGGTCAGGGCATGCGGAGGCCCAGCGGGCGTGGGTTGCGTGTCGGGGGTCATGGCACAGCTCTTATGGAGGTCCAGGCAGTGTGAAGCCCGGGAGTTTGAGGTTGCTATGAGCTGTGACACCATGGCACTCTACCTAGGGCGACAGCCTAAGGCTCCAGTGTGCCAAAATCGGTCTCATTCTGCCCCTGAGGGTTAAGGCTATAAGGCAGCTCAGTTCCCACCTTTAGGCTGCTCATTTACTAGGTTACTAGCTCCCGCCCAAACCTTGCTCTGCGACCCTGATGGCGGAGCTTGCCAGGGCAGTTCTCTCATAATGGCTCCCTGTGGCCCACAGCCAAACACTATTAGCTCCATCCAGCTCAGTGGCTCAGTATGGGGCCTAGACAATGCCCAAAGTTCTCCACACTCCTGCTCAAGCTCTCCCCAACGCAGTTCAACTGAGTGCCAAGTCCACAAATACCGAAACAGTTGCCAGGTAAGGCCTTTCCTGTTTGCAGTCTCACTGCTGCTTGTATTTAGGGCTGCTGGTGGGATTAGGTCATTTGAACACACGCAACCACTTGCTAGTTTTCCACTGTTTTTGTCCTCCTCTTGGGGTCCAGAAGTTCCTTGCTGACTCCCTGTATCCTCAAAAGGATGATTATAGGCAGATCCACCAGCCAGAGATGCCTGGAGTCTTATCTCCCCAGACTCACTGTGCCCAGTTGCAGGGAAGCTGTTACTCGGCCGCCATCTTGCTCCACCTCCCTGCCTTTCTATTCTTGTGCTACTTTACTCAGGAAAGTGTTCTCCAAATCCATCCAAGTTGTAGTAAAGGATACAAAATCTCCATCTTATTTATGGCTGAGTAGTATTCCACAGTATACACACACCATAGTTTATTTATCCATTCATATGGCAAAGGGCACTTGGGTTGTTTCCACATCTTTGCACTTGTAATTGGGCTGCTATAAACATTGGAGTGCATATGTCCTTATGGTGTCCTTATGACTTTTTTTCCTATTGGGTAGATACCTAGTTATAGGGTTGCAGGATCAAATGGAAGGTCTGCTTTTAGTTCTTTGAGGACTCTCCATATGTCTTTCTATAAATATTGTACTAATTTACAGTCCCACCAACAGTGTGTGAATGTTCCCTTCTCTCCACACCTATGCTAGCATCTTTTGTTTTGGGATCTTGTGATAAGGACCATTCTCTCTGATGTTGGGTGATATCTCACAGGGTTTTGATTTGTATTTCTCTAATAAGACAATGAGTATTTTTAATGAGTTTGTTGCCCCTTCATCTGTCTTCACGCAATATAATTCTGATTCTGTTTATGTCTCTTGAACAGATTTTAATAGGGTTGTTTGCTCTTTTTTTTGTTGATTTGCTTAAGTTCTTTGTAGATTCAGTTATTATCCCTTTGTTGGATTTGTAATATGCAAATATCTTCTCCCAAAGATGTCAATAAATAACAGTTACAAGCAGGAGTACTTAAACATGAACCTCACCATGTAACAACCACTCCTACACGGTGGCTGGTTCTGAGAGGGAGTGTCTAGCAAGAGTGTCCCAGGAGGCCTAAGAGGCGGCTGAAAGGCTTCTTATGATCTGGCCTTGGATGTCTCAGAGTATCTTTTCTGCCACATTCCATTGGTTAGACAGGTTCCTAAGGCCAGCTCAGAATTAAGGAGAGGGGTGTTGAATGACATTTTTTGTTTGCAATTTCTCATTGTGGTAAAAATATATAACATAAAATTTAACATTTTAACTGTTTTTTTTTTAGAGACAGAGTCTCACTTTGTTGCCCTCAGTAGAGTGCGGTGGCATCACAGCTCACAGCAACCTCCTGCTCTTAGGCGATTCTCTTGCCTCAGCCTCCCAAGTAGCTGGGACTCAGGTGCCCGCTACAATACCTGGCTATTTTTTTGTTGCAGTTTGGCTGGGGCGGGTTTGAACCCACCACCCTCGGTATTTGGGGCCGTTACCCTACTCATTGAGGCACAGGTGCTGGCCCATTTTAACTGTTTTTAAGCATACAATTTAGTGGCAGCATTAAATGTATATTTAGTGTTATTAAGCACATTCACAATGTGCATTCATCAAACTATCCATTTCTAGACCTTTTTCTTTATCCCAGATGGAACTCTAGTCCCATTAAACAATTCCCATTTTCCTCTCCCCTTTAGTCCCTGGCAAACACTATTCTACTTTCCGTCTGTGAATTTGCTTATTCTAGGTACCTCACATAAAGAAATCATAGGTTCTCTTTTGTGTCTGGATTCTTTCACTTAGCAGAATGTTTTCAAGTTCATTCACGTTGTAGCCTGTGTTGGAACTTCATTCCTTTTGATGGCTGAGTGGTATTCCATGGCACCCCTGGACTGTACCTCTTGACGTGAGGAACAGCCTGTGAGGACAGACAGGGAAGTACGTGATGGCCATCTTTGGAGATTGCTGATTCTGCCTAGCAGATTCTTCTCAAGACCTGTGATCCTTCATGGTTGGGGAGTTACAAGACCTGGCTCTTCAACTTCCTGAACCTTGAGAAGCTTAGAGCAGTGGTGAAGGGGCCAGAAGTAGGGAAAGAAAGAAACTTAAAGAGACTCAGAGGAAAGGATAAAATAATAATGAAGTAAGGACAGGGGAGTCTCAAGAACCATAGGTCTGACATTTTGTTTAAACTAACTTCCTGCTGCCTCTCTATTCTTCAAATCCAAACTTGACTTTTGCCATCTTATTTCCAAGGGGAAATGGTTTGCCTTGTTGCCATGATCCACTGACTGCTGCTCTTGAGACTTGCACTGGAACTTTCCTCCTGTCCTCACCCCAGTCCTAATGAGAACGTGTTAGCTTAGGGATAACAGCTGTCTGAGTTGGACTGAGGAATGAAGGAGCCAGCCCTGTGCTGAGACAGTCCCCTTCTCTGCTAAGCCTGATCGCTTGGCTTGTGAAAAAAGTCACTTTCCTGAGAAATGAGGTACAGTGTGCTGAAAGGGAGTCAAGGGGGAGTTTGCAAGAGAGCCTGAGAAAGGAAATGCCTGGTAGGGCAGAATTTATTTTTCACAAATGAAGGCTAGAAAGTGCCCTGGAGATTGTTTTCCCCAGGAGTAAGCCACACCAGGTTATAAGTGCTTTTAGCTCTTCTTAAAGCTGTGTCCCCAGCTGATCAACATTTTTGTCTCACTCTGGAGGGAAAGGCAAATGGCCTTTCACCCCTGTTGAAAGAGGAATGTGGGCTGGACACAGAAGCTCGTGTGTGTAATCCTAGTGCTCTGGGAGGCTGAGACAGGAGGATCTCTTGAGCTCAGGAGTTTGAGACCAGTCTAAGCAAGAGTGAGACTCTGTCTCTACTAAAAATAGAAAAAAAAAAATTAGGCAGACATTGTGGTGGGCATCTGTAGTCCCAGCTACTCAGGAAGGAAGCTGAGGTGTGAAGATCATTTGAACCCAAAAATCTGAGGTTGCTGTGAGCTAGGCTGATGCCATGGAACTCTAGCCTGAGCAACAGAATGAGACTCTGTCTCAAAATAAAAAACAAAAAGAGGAATGAGAAAGGAATGTTGTTATCATATCTTAAATGCTTTATAGAAAGAAAATCAGGGGACAGCTATAATATGAGTAAATCTGGCCCTTCAGCATGTTTAAGAGGAAAGAGAGACAGCTGGTTCTGTTCGTAGCAACAGGCCTGTGTTGGCTTGTTGGCCAGGAGAATCAGTCTGGACAATGCTAATATATCTGCCAAATTTCTTGACAAAATTTAAAGGATGTCAAGGGACTGCAGTTAGGAGCAGATTCTCTTGGGGACCAAGGATTAAAAGCACACAGACAAATCAAGGTTGTGTGTGTGTGTGAGCTGCCAAAATAGGTTTAAAGTAGTAAGGGTGTGGGCTTTGTCAGAGGTTGTGATTTATGTTTTGTTGGTTTGCCTTGGTGCTGGGTAGACAATTGATTCATTTTGCTAAACCAGTTTAGAAAGGTTTTAGTTTGGTATCTTCAGATTTTTTTTTTTTTTCTTTCCCAGTGACATTGTGTTGTATTCAGATAACTTTGCTGATGATTCTAGATATTTGCATTTTTATTTATTTTTTGTTTTTATTAAATCATTACTGTGTACATTGATGCATTTATGAGGTTCAGTGTACTGATTTGATACACAATGTGAAATGCTTACACTGAACTAAGTAACACATCCATCACAACTATACTCTTTTCTTAATAGTTTTGAAATGCGCATTGCATCACGCGCATTAGGTGAGGTCCCCCAAATACCCTGCCTCCTCCCATATCCCCCCTCCCCTCCCCTCTCTCTCCTCTTCCCTTCTATTTTCTGGACTATAGTTATGTTTTACCATTCATATGAATGTGTAGGTGATTATATATTGATTTCATAGTAATATTGAGTACATTGGATACTTTTTTTTCTGTTCTTGAGATACTTTACTAAGAAGAATATGTTCCAGCTCTATCCAGGTAAATATAAACGATGTGAAGTCTTCATCTTTTTTATGGCTGCATAGTATTCCACCATGTAGATATACCACAATTTGTTAATCCATTCATGGGTCGATGGGCACTTGGGCTGTTTCCATGTCTTGGCAATTATGAATTGGGCTGCAATAAACATTCTGGTGCAGATGTCTTTGTTGTAAAATAATTTTTAATCATCTGGGTATATATCTAGTAGAGGAATTGTAGAATTAAACAGTAGGTCTACTTTTAGTTCCTTGAATATTCTCCAAACTTCTTTCCAAAAATGATGTATTAGCTTGCATTCCCACCAGCAGTGCAGAAGTGTTCCCTTCTCTCTGCATCTGTGCCAACATCTGTAGTTTTGGGATTTTGTTATGTTGGCTAATCTTAAGAGTTAGATGTTTGCACTGAAATGATTCCCCAGACTGAATTAAAATCTAAAACACTAAGAGTTAAATAAGTGGTCATATTAACTGTCATGGGTTCTGTCATATTAACCAGTGACTGATTGGTGATTTGGATCTTGGATTCCATGTCTCTAAGGATATAAATGTTAAAATGGTGGTTAGCGTCCTAGCAAGACCATATGATGATCTTGCTTTAATGGGAAACTGTCACTTAGATTCTAAGGACTACTGCTCTCTCTTCTTCCTTGGACACAGAGAAACAGAAGTCCCAGCCCTTCCCCAGGAAATGGTGAGCTCTCACCAGGAGTTATAATGGTAGCCATTTTCATGCTAGCAGTGACAATGAGTCATGTTTTCATCTTTTAAATCCTGTCTGTATTTTGTTCACGAATATTAGTGAAAATGCATGGTACTTATATGTAATGTTTATCAGAATGAATTTTCTATCACTTGTTCATTGATTCATTCATTTATTCAATATTATTTATTACTTCCTATGTATTTGAGTCTTTGGTTTAGATTTTGTGGAGAAAAATGTGTTTTAGTTTTTATTTACTTTTGAGAACTATTAAAAAGCTGCATGTGGGGGGAAAAAGTCATAGTGATTAAATGAGTACCAGGGATACTTTGGAAATTTAAAGATGAGGGTGAGTGTGAAAGAGAAGGATTCTGAAGTGATATTAGTGTCTTTTAAATTAAAAGTTTCTGCATTTTTAGATGTTACTTTTTTTGTGGAAAGAATTTGGCAAGCTGTTAATATTTAAATAAAAATAATACATACACTCATTCACTGTTAACATTAGGAAAAATATGAATTGTTTCTGATAGTATAAAAAGGAACACTTTATTTGATGAACATGTATAATTATTAAGGGAAGCTTTTCTTTTTTAGCATTAAGAAAGCATTTCTTCCTTAGACTATTGCATGTTATGTTGAACAGATGTAATGGAGGCCAAACCAAGGTGGGAAGGTTGTCTAGAGCCACATCCCCAGTGAGCATACTTAAGAACTTGGGGGAGATGGTGGTAAGGGTTAGGGACAGGTGTCATTACGAACCAGGGAGTGGGACATGGAGGGCTAGATGGCAAAGCGTAGTGTTTGAGCAAAAATGAGAAAAGGTCTAAACTGGACTGATGGGATGGGAGGAGGGAGAGGTGGCCGTGGTTCCTGATTTATTTACTGTGTGTGAGTTGACAAGTCCATGTATTGAGCAAGGATGTATTGAATGTGGTCTATGTGTCAGGCACTGCTCTGGGTAGTTTTATGGACATTCTCTTTTTGTTGTTCCTTTCCACAGCCATTCAAGATCAGTATTTCTCTATTAGACAAGTACATAGATGAGACCCGGAGAGATTAATTTGCCCAAGATTACTCAGCCAATAAGTGAACTGGCTGGAAATCAAATATTTTTATGTAACTCCAGGTTCATATTATTTTATTTGTGTCTTTAAATTTAGTTTTTGTTTTTATCAAAGTTGCACATGCCCATGGTTTAAAGGGCCAAATGGAATTGTAAGTCTTAATAAGAAATCTTTACTCCCTCGTCTCCTTCTTCAAAGGAATGGTTACCACCTTAACCATTCTTTTGATATCATCCCTATATTTCTGAATAAAATCCTGATCTTGCTACTTCTTGATTTTTCATCGTTAGGCAGTGTAGACAATTAGGATGTCCTTCTCTTTTATAACACTTCACATAGTCCCACTTGCCACCCACATGCTTCCTTCTCTCAATATGGTGATTGTACATCTTGATTGTAGTCAGAACAGTATTCAGTGTTTATTTTAACTATTAGTTTTCCTCCCCCGTGTTTTATTTCTTCTCTAGTTAACAATGGTCTTTCCTTCCCAGTTGCTTAGTTTTTCTGTATACCCATCACTGATTCAAACATCACCTCTCTCTTTGTTTACGTCTCTTTTCCAGACATCCGAGCACATCCACTGGGGATTCTTTATTTTTTATTATTATTTTTTTTATTGTTGGGGATTCATTGAGGGTACAATAAGCAGGTTACACTGATTGCATTTGTTAGGGAAAGTCTCTCTTGCAATCATGTCTTGCCCCCAGAAGGTGTGGCGCACACCAAGGCCCCACCCCCCCTCCCTCCTTCCCTCTTTCTGCTTTTCCTCCCCCCCCCATAACCTTAATTGTCATTAATTGTCCTCATATCAAAATTGAGTACATGCATTTAGGCTGTTTCCACATTTTGGCAATTGAGCTGCAATTTACAATTTAGACTGTTTATTGGAGCTCCACTGGGGATTCAACGCTTCCCTCTCCTGAGAAGATTCCCTCCTGGAGCTTTCTGCCTTGCTCTATCAGGACTGGATTGCCCCGAGGCTCACATAGTCACTTTTGTCCCCATTTCACCATCATCCTGGGTAATTCTTTTTATTTCTCTCCTGAGTTGGATCCCTGTTTCCTAGACTCCGTAGATTGTTTTTTAGTTCCCCCTCATTTGGGTGGAACATCCTTTGGTAACTCTAAGAAAAGGGTACATGAGAAACATGTACACAATTTTTAAAAATTGTGTAGAAATAGCAAAACTGTAAACACATTTTTATTCTACTGAAACCTGATCAGTAATTTTAGTTGAGTACAGAATTCTAAACTGGAATTCTTTGTTAAAGGTTTGAAGTCATTGCTCTATAGAATTTTGGCTTTCCAAAGAAAAATCTTTCAGTCTTTGGCTGTGGTGGAGGAAACATTTTTCTTTTTTCTTTTTTTTTTTTAATTGTTGGGGAGTCATTGAGGGTACAAGAAACCAGGTTACACTGATTGCATTTGTTAGGCAAAGTCCTTCTTGCAATCCTGTCTTGCCCCCAAAAGGTGTGGCACACCCCCAGGCCCCATCCTCCTCCCTCCTTCCCTCTCTCTGCTCTTCCTTTCCCCACCCCTCCCTCCTTCTTTCTCTCTCTGCTCTCCACTCCCCCCACCCTCACCGTGTCCTTAATTGTCATTAATTTTGGAGGAAACATTTTCTTCTGGGTCCATACTGTTATCAGAAAAAGGAATCAGGAGTTCTAATAGACATTTTTTAAGGGACAATTTATACGTAACAAGATGTGCAAATCTTTTTTTTTTTCTTTTTTTTTTTTTTGTAGAGACAGAGTCTCACTTTATGGCCCTCGGTAGAGTGTTGTGGCCTCACACAGCTCACAGCGACCTCCAACTCCTGGGCTTCAGCGATTCTCCTGCCTCAGCCTCCCGAGTAGCTGGGACTACAGGCGCCCGCCATAACGCCCAGCTATTTTTTGGTTGCAGTTTGGCCGGGGCCGGGTTTGAACCCGTCACCCTCGGTATATGGGGCCGGCGCCCTACCGACTGAGCCACAGGCACTGCCCCAGATGTGTAAATCTTAAATGTACAGCTTGCTGAGTTTTTACCCGTGTGTAATCATCGTGCAGGTCAGGATACAGAACTCTGCCAGCATCTGATGAAGTTCCTTTATGCCCCTTCCTGGTCAGTTTTCCTCCTTTCCTTCAGGAGTAACCCCTTTCTGATTTTTTTTCCACCATAGGTAAGTTTTCCGTGTTCTTGAACTACATACCAAGTCATGCAGTATGTGTACTTCTGTGTTCCTCTTCTTTTGCTCACTGTAATGTTTCTGAAATTCATCCCTCTTGCCATATGCGTCAGTGGCTTGTTGGTTTACTGCTGAGTCTTGTTTCCCTGAGAGTATACTGTAAGTTCATCCATTCTCCTTTATTGGCTTTTTTGTTGTTCCAGTTCTTGGCTGTTTTGGACAAGTTACTGTGAACATCCTTGTCCAGGTCTTTTGTGGATATGCGCACCTGTTTGTCTTGGTCATGTGCCTAGAAGTGGGATTGCTGGGCCAGAAGGCGGCATATATTTAACTTTATTAGAAACTGCTCATCACTGGCCACAGCAGTTGTACTGTTTTCTAATTGTTCTTTCAATAGACTCTCAGTCAGTCCTAGATTTTGGCTCCCTTTTTATGTCAGAGGTATCTGGGGATTCTGCAGAGTGAATCCTGTTGAGTTCTGGCTTCCTCCTCGCTGTCAGGGGATTCAGGATTCTCAGGACCACTCAGTCAATTCGTATTGTTCTCCAGCTTTCTAATTTCCACATTTTTGTTGCTCTTCTTATATTCTCTCTGTCCTTAAGGATTCCTACGCTTACATTTTTTCTTTCCTGCCATTTGAGTGGGTTTTCAGGAACTAGCAGAGCTCAGTGCTTATGCTCAAGTCACCGTTTCAAACCTACTTACTTTGAAACTGTTCTGCCTCCTCACGATGACAGAGCTATTTATTTAAACACACATAGGGTGTTTAAGTAAGGAGCAAAATTAAAGTCCTCAGGCAGTAGGGAAAGGTCAGCCTATTTAGAGAATGAAGTCTTGTATCAAAAAAGACATTGAACGATACCAAGCTGTGATAGGTGTAATTATTTAACAATATTATGTGACAGGGATTATGAGGAAATTTGTGGATGACAGTGCTTCTTTTTAAAAAGTTTCAGAGTCTACAGTCAAAAAGCGTGACTATGTATGAAGCCCTGTGTTGGCAAATCTGTTTGTCCACCCTCCTGGACCAACCTGGTGGCTGAGATGAGTGTGTATAGTGGAATTGGGGACTAACTGGAAATGACGGCTTCCTGCACAGTAATGCAGGGTCACAGAACAAAGGACACTGGTAGTCGGTCTGTATTTGAAAATTGGATATTTTGTTCATCAGGGAGTTTTTGCATTAATTGATTATTTTAAAATAGTACTTAAGATAATCATCTTTGTGACTTGAGTTTTTGGCACCTGGGGCTAATGTTTTCAAACTGATCCTGGACGTGACAACTCCCAGCTTTCTGATTTCCTTCCTTGGAGCCTCCGTTTTGTCGTCTGTCAAATGGTGACAACTTGCTGCCAGCACTTGAGTGAAGACCCTGGGAGTAAACACTGGCCAAGCACCCAGCTCGGTCCCTGGCCCTGGAAGCTCTCATTCAGCATTAGTTCTTTTTATGGTCATTCAGCACCTTCCACTAAATTGGCCATTAATTCCTGGTGGCTGTGATTAGGCTTGTGGTCACCAGATATTTGTCAAACACATGCTGAATATTAGGACACACACACTTGAGCATCACCGCCGTGGGGTTCTGAGCTGCCATTAGAGGCTCACGTTGGAGAGACATCTATTACGAGTTTTTTTCTCCTTGGGGAAGGGGTGGGGAGGGGTGGACCGACAGAAGGGGTTGGTTTTAAAACGATAAAGTCAATTTGGTACGGTCAAAAAAAAATTTGGGTTAATAAAAGGATACATACAATTAGGTTACATTGTTTGCATTTGTCAGGAAAGTCCAGGTTGTCATTGAGTCTTTCACTGGGAGGTGGGCCACACAGCCCTACATTGTACCCATTAGGTGGGAGCTTACTGACCTCCCACCTCCTTCCCCCATTCTTGAAATTAATTGTGTTTTCATCCTGTGTGGGCATGTAGTTTTTCATCTACTAGTTTCATATTAGTATTGAGTACATTGGATACTTACTTTTCCATTCTTGAGATACTTTACTAGGGACAATGTTCTCCAAACCATCCAGGTAAATACAAAAGTGTAACGTCTCCGTCATTTTTTTGTGGCTGAATGGTATTTCATGGTATACAGATGCTGCTTCTTGATAGCCTCAGCCATCAAACATTCTTTTATTACTATAGTCGGTTAATACCTTGAATGAACTGGGAGCGCAACTGACGAGTTGTATTCCACATACTGAAATGAAAAACATAACACCTTTGGCATAAAGGCATCTAGCATAAATACTCATGATTCAAGTTAGTAACAAAATTAGGTCTCCAGGCCTTTTGAGAAGACTAGCTCTTTGGATCTTAGAGCTTGCATCTTACCCTTAAAGAGCACTGGGGGAGCCTCCACTCTTTGGCTCTCATTGTCTCTCTTGATCTAAAATACAGGTTTCAGAAAGACACTTCTCTGGGCTTTTCTTTTCTTTTTTTCTGAGACAGGGCTTCACTCTGTTGCCTAGGGTAGAGTGCAGTGGCGTGATCATAGCTCACTGCAGCCTCAAACTCCTGGGCTCAAGTGATTTTCTTGGAAATACATCCTAATGATGAATTGGCTTCGGCAGAGTTCAAGAACAGTAATCCATAATGTTCACTCTGCTGGGCTGATGATGATTAACTTGAGGCGAGAACAATAGAAATGAGTCTTAAAAGAGCAGAAAAAATGAGATTAAATACTGGGAAAAATTTTGTAGAGAAGTTTTATCAGACAGGCTCCCGTAGGAAATAGATGGCACAGTACAATTATGATTTTGATAAGAGGTTAATAAAGGGATGATTCAGAAAGGTGTGTGCAGGGTGTGGGGAATGGTGAAGCTGTTAGTCTTCCCTAAGCCTTAATGTGGACGTCAGAGTCATGTTTAGAGGAGCCCTGAGAAGACTGGTGGCTTTCCATGAAGGGCACTGCCAGCCTGAGGCTGCAGAGAAAGCACCAGAATAACTACCCCACCCTCACTCGTTCCTCCCTGTGGTTTCCTGCCAGGGCTTCCCACTGGCTGAGCTTCACTGGAGAGCAGAGGGGGAAGGAGCCCCACTGATTCTGTCTGCAAAGGTCAGCCCTCCCCCTGGCAAAGTGAAAAATGGGGAGGGGTGAGGAGAGGCTCTGGTGAGACAAAGAGGAGATTTCCTGCACACAAATGTCCGTGATCCAGTGTGGAGCAAGTTCCTAAAGTAGGATGCAGAGAATGCTCTTTTTGGAGAAGTTTTGGAAATAATACACCTGCAGATTAGTTTTTACAATTTGAGTATCCTTTCCAGCTGCCATACATTTAAGCCTGTCACAGTACAAAGAATGAAATGCTGATATCAGACCTAGTGAAATTCATTTTTTTTTGAAATTCACATTTTAATAACAAGCATAGCCAGGTGTAGTGGTGGGCGCCTGTAGTCCAAGCTACTTGGAAGAATAAGGCAAGAGGATTGCTTGAGCCCAAGAATGTGAGGTTGCTGTGAGCTATGACGCCATGGCACTCTACCCAGGGCAACAAATGAAACTCTGTCTCAACAAAACAAGCTGTTCATGTCCCTTAGTAGTAATAAAACTGTTTGCATAGTATTTCATAGTTGACAAAGGGCTTTCATGTACATAATTTGTGACATCTGATAATCTCGTGAAGTAGGTAGGAAGATAGACCCATTTAATGGATGAAAAAAGTGAGTGTCTCAGAGGTTGCCTGGGGTATCACAGCAAGCAAGTGGGGAAATGTGAATTGGAATCGGGCTGCCTAATTTCAAAATCAGGTGCTTTCCACAAAGAGAAAAACTCAAATCACCTGCAATGATTTTTTTTTTTTAAAGGCAAAAGGCTGATGTTAGAAGAAATACAGAAAAGAAATTCTTCCCTTTCCCAGATATTGCTGAGTGGCCTTTGTGACTATAATGAGAACATTCTTTAGCAGCTGATGTGTCCCTGTCTCCAGGTGAAGGTTGGGACAGAAATTTGGTCTTGGAAGTCACACCAAACCATTAACCAGGCTGAGGCTAGACGGGTCCATTCTGAAAATCTCCGTAAACTCTAAGTGAGTCCCTGTGACACTAGTATTTTGTACCCTGGGACCTGGTCCAACCTCTGAAAGAAGCATCCTAAGGGACCCTATGTATGATATATGCTATGGCAGTCTGTGCTAGAGTAATTCAGGTGACTGGTTAATTGAGACCAGAATTTAACAATGATGACGACAACAACAACAATTATAATGCCGTACTTAGGAATAAAATTGAGGAATAGTACATGGTGATTTTGTACATGGCCTATATGCTACATGTTTGCTGTGATACCCTATTCCCCACGTACCCCTCATGAGGCCCAGGTCCTTAATCTGAGGTTTGCAGGTGTGGCATTCTGATTATTTGACTTTGGTTTGTGGTTGGCAGCACCTCCATGTAGGAGGGAAACAAAGTTTAGCCCCATTCATTGCATGATCTCACAGTCCTGACTGGGCAGCTGGATTTAGGATTTTCTTTTTTAAAATGATATAGCAAGTATGCTTATATATAGTGAAATCCCATATCGGAAATGTTCAGTTAGCTAAGTTTTGGCAATTGGAATCATGCATATAATCACCACCCAAAATAAGTTGGAGGATGTTTTTCACAACTCAAAAAATCTCTCTTCATGTCTCTTTCTAGTCAACCTCCTCCCTCCCCACCCCAAATAGATGATTACTCTTCTGATTTCTGTCACCACAGATTTTTGTCTCTTCTGAACTTTCTGTAAGTGAAATCATACAATATTTGGCTTATTTTGCTCAATGTAATGTTTCTTTATTGATATATAATATTTGTCCACATTTATGGTATACATGGGATACACTGTTACATGCATAGAATGTGTAACGATCAAGTCAGGGTATATGGGGTATCCATTACCTCCAGCATTTATCGTTTCTATGTGTTGGGAACATGTCAAGTAATCTTTTCTAGCTATTTTGAAATATACAGTACATTGCTGTTAACTATGGTGACCCTACTCTGCTGTCAAATATTAGCACTTACCCACTGACCAGCCTCTCTCCATCTCTCCCCGCACCTCCCTTCCAGCCTTGGATTATTATCATTCTGCCCTCTACCTCTGTAAGATTAACATCTTCAGCTTTCACATATAGGTGAAAACATGATATTTATCTTTCTGCGCCTGGCTTACTTCTTTTCGTATAATGACTTTCACTTTCATCCATGTTCCTGCAAATGACAGGATTTCATTCTTTTCTATGGCCACATAAAAATGTCATTGTGTATGTATACCGGGTTTTCTTTATCCATTTATTCATCAATGGATGCTTAGATTGATTCCATATCTTGGCTTCGTGAATACTGCTGTAATAAACGGGGGAAGGTATCCCTTTGATAGACTGACTTCTTTTCCTTTGAATACTCAGTAGTTTGATTTGCTGGATTGTGTGGTAGTTCTATTTTTAGTTTTTTTGAGCATTCTCCGTACTGTTTTCCATAATGGCTGTACTAATTTACATTCCCACCCACTATTTGTGAGTGTTCCCTTTTCTCTGCATTCTCTCCGGCATGTTGTCTTTTTTTTTTTTTCTGTAGAGACAGAGTTTCACTTTATTGCCCTCGGTAGAGTGCCGTGGTGTCACACAGCTCACAGCAACCTCCAACTCCTGGGCTTAGGTGATTCTCCTGCCTCAGCCTCCCGAGTAGCTAGGACTACAGGCGCCCGCCACAACACCTGGCTATTTTTTTTTTTTTTTAATTGTTGGGGATTCATTGAGGGTACAATAAGCCAGTTACTCTGATTGCAATTGTTAGGTAAAGTCCCTCTTGCAATCATGTCTTGCCCCCATAAAGTGTGACACACACTAAGTCCCCACCCCCCTCCCTCCTTCCCTCTTTCTGTCCCCCCCATAACCTTAATTGTCATTTATTGTCCTCATATCAAGATTGAGTACATAGGATTCATGCTTCTCCATTCTTGTGATGCTTTACTAAGAATAATGTCTTCCATGTCCATCCAGGTTAATACGAAGGATGTAAAGTCTCCATTTTTTTTAATGGCTGAATAGTATTCCATGGTATACATATACCACAGCTTGTTAATCCATTCCTGGGTTGGTGGGCATTTAGGCTGTTTACACATTTTGGCGATTGTAAATTGAGCTGCCATAAACAGTCTAGTACAAGTGTCCTTATGATAAAAGGATTTCTTTCCTTCTGGGTAGATGCCCAGTAATGGGATTGCAGGATCGAATGGGAGGTCTAGGTTGAGTGCTTTAAGGTTTCTCCATACTTCCTTCCAGAAAGGTTGTACTAGTTTGCAGTCCCACCAGCAGTGTAAAAGTGTTCCCTTCTCTCCACATCCACGCCAGCATCTGCAGTTTTGAGATTTTGTGATGTGGGCCATTCTCACTGGGGTTAGATGATATCTCAGGGTTGTTTTGATTTGCATTTCTCTAATATATAGAGATGATGAACATTTTTTCATGTGTTTGTTAGCCATTCGTCTGTCATCTTTAGAGAAGGTTCTATTCATGTCTCTTGCCCATTGATATATGGGATTGTTGGATTTTTTCATGTGGATTAATTTGAGTTCTCTATAGATCCTTGTTATCAAGCTTTTGTCTGATTGAAAATATGCAAATATCCTTTCCCATTGTGTAGGTTGTCTCTTTGCTTTGGTTATTGTCTCCTTAGCTGTACAGAAGCTTTTCAGTTTAATGAAGTCCCATTTGTTTATTTTTGTTGTTGTTGCAATTGCCATGGCAGTCTTCTTCATGAAGTCTTTCCCCAGGCCAATATCTTCCAGTGTTTTTCCTATGCATTCTTGGAGGATTTTTATTGTTTCATGCCTTAAATTTAAGTCCTTGATCCATCTTGAATCAATTTTTGTGAGTGGGGAAAGGTGTGGGTCCAGTTTCAGTCTTTTACATGTAGACATCCAGTTCTCCCAACACCATTTATTGAATAGGGAGTCTTTCCCCCAAGGTATGTTCTTGTTTGGTTTATCAAAGATTAGGTGGTTGTAAAATGTTAGTTTCATTTCTTGGTTTTCAATTCGATTCCAAGTGTGTATGTCTCTGTTTTTGTGCCAGTACCATGCTGTCTTGAGCACTATGGCTTTGTAGTACAGACTAAAATCTGGTATGCTGATGCCCCCAGCTTTATTTTTGTTACAAAGAACTGCCTTAGCTATACGGTTTTTTTCCGGTTCCATACAAAACGCAGAATCATTTTTTCCAAATCTTGAAAATACGATGTAGGTACTTTGATAGGAATGGCATTGAATAGGTAGATTGCTTTGGGAAGTATAGACATTTTAACAATGTTGATTCTTCCCATCCATGAGCATGGTATGTTCTTCCATTTGTTAATATCCTCTGCTATTTCCTTTCTGAGGATTTCATAGTTTTCTTTATAGAGGTCCTTCACCTCCTTCGTTAGGTATACTCCTAGGTATTTCATTTTCTTTGAAACTATGGTGAAGGGAGTTGTGTCCTTAATTAGCTTCTCATCTTGACTGTTATTGGTGTATACAAAGGCTACTGACTTGTGGACATTGATTTTATATCCTGAAACATTACTGTATTTTTTGATGACTTCTAGGAGTCTTGTGGTTGAGTCTTTGGGGTTCTCTAAGTATAAGATCATGTCATCAGCAAAGAGGGAGAGTTTGACCTCCTCTGCTCCCTTCGAATTCCCTTTATTTCCTTGTCTTGCCTAATTGTATTGGCTAGAACTTCCAGCACTATGTTGAATAGTAAAGGTGACAGAGGACAACCTTGTCTAGTTCCAGTTCTAAGAGGAAAAGCTTTCAGTTTTACTCCATTCAGTAAAATATTAGCTGTGGGTTTGTCATAGATAGCTTCAATCAGTTTTAGAAATGTGCCACCTGTGCCTATACTCTTCAGTGTTCTAAATAGAAAAGGATGCTGGATTTTATCAAATGCTTTTTCTGCATCTATTGAGAGGATCATGTGATCTTTATTTTTGCCTCTGTTAATATGGTGGATAACGTTTATGGACTTCCGTATGTTAAACCAGCCTTGCATCCCTGGGATGAAGCCTACTTGATCATGATGAATGACTTTTTTGATGATAAGCTGTAATCTATTGGCTAGGATTTTGTTGAGAATTTTTCCATCTATATTCATGAGTGAGATTGGTCTGAAATTCTCCTTTTTGCTTGGGTCTTTTCCTGGTTTTGGTATCAGGGTGATGTTTGCTTCATAGAATGTGTTGGGGAAGATTCCTTCTTCCTCAGTTTTTTGGAATAATTTCTGCAGTACAGGAATAAGCTCTTCCTTGAAGGTTTGATAGAATTCTGGAGTGAAGCCATCTGGACCAGGGCATTTCTTGGTTGGAAGATTTTTTATTGTTTCTTTGATCTCAGTGCTTGAAATTGGTCTGTTCAGGAGGTCTATTTCTTCCTGGCTAAGTCTAGGGAGAGGGTGTGATTCCAAATATTGATCCATTTCCTTCACATTGTCAAATTTCTGGGCATAGAGTTTCTGGTAGTATTCAGAGATGATCTCTTGTATCTCTGTGGGATCAGTTGTTATTTCCCCTTTATCGTTTCTGATTTAGGTTACTAGAGATTTTACTTTTCTATTTCTAGTTAGTCTGGCCAATGGTTTATCTATTTATTTTTTCAAAAACCAACTCCTTGTTTCATTAATTTTCTGAATGATTCTTTTGTTTTCAATTTCATTGATCTCTGATTTGATTTTGGATATTTCTTTTCTTCTACTGAGTTTAGGCTTAGATTGTTCTTCTTTTTCCAATTCCATAAGATCTCTTGTGAGATTGTTGATGTGCTCTCTTTCTGTTTTTCGAATGTAGGCATCTAAAGTGATGAATTTTCCTCTCAAAACTGCTTTTGCAGTATCCCACAGGTTTTGGTAGCTTGTGTCTTCATTGTTTTCTCTTCTTTTTTTTTTTTTTTTTGTAGAGACAGAGTCTCATTGTACCGCCCTCGGTAGAGTGCCGTGGCGTCACACGGCTCACAGCAACCTCTAACTCTTGGGTTTACGCCATTCTCTTGCCTCAGCCTCCCGAGTAGCTGGGACTACAGGTGCCTGCCACAACGCCAGGCTATTTTTCTGTTGCAGTTTGGCCAGGGCCGGGTTTGAACCCGCCACCCTTGGCATATGGGGCCGGCGCCCTACTCACTGAGCCACAGGCACCGCCCGTATATTCATTGTTGTTATGCTCAAAGGAAGTTAATGATTTCCTGTTTTATTTCTTCCTGCACCCATCTGTTATTCAACAGAAGATTGTTTAATTTCCATGCCTTTGGGTGGGGTTGAGCATTTTTGTTAGAGTTGAGTTCCACCTTTAGTGCCTTATGGTCTGAAAAGATACAAGGTAAAATTTCAATTCTTTTGATTCTGTTGATATTTGTTTTGTGTCCCAGGATATGATCAATTTTGGAGAATGTTCCATGAGGTGATGAGAAGAATGTATATTCTTTATCTTTGGGGTGGAGTGTTCTATATGCGTCTATCAAGCATAGTTGTTCTAGGGTCTCATTTAAATCTCTTATATCTTTGTTTAATTTCTGTTTAGAGGATCTGTCCAGCTCTGTAAGAGGTGTGTTAAAGTCCCCTGTTATGATGGTATTATCAGATATCATATTGCTCAGACTGAGTAAGGTCTGCTTCAAGAATCTGGGAGCATTTAAATTGGGTGCATAAATATTTAGAATTTCTTCTTGTTATAGTTTTCCCTTGACCAATATAAAGTGACCATCTTTGTCTTTTTTGACTTTAGTTGCTTTAAATCCACATGTATCTGAAAATAAGATTGCAACTCCTCTTTTCTTCTGAATTCCATTTGCCTGAAAAATTGTCTTCCAACTCTTGACTCGGAGCTCGAATTTGTCTTTTGAAGCCAGGTGTGTTTCTTGCAGACAGCAAATGGATGGCTTGTGTTTTTTAATCCAGTCAGCCAATCTATGTCTCTTCAGTGGGGAATTCAAGCCATTAACATTTATTGAGATAATTGATAAGTGTGGTAGTATTCTATTCGTCTTATTTGGTGAGAGTCCATTGCTTAGTTTTATCTTTTGCATCAGTGTGGAGGTTAGGTTCTGTCCTTTGATTACTGAGTTCTTACTTGGTGCTGATCCATTGTGGTGGTCAGTGTGCTGAACAGGTTGAAGTATTTCCTGTAGAGCTGGTCTTGTTGTGGCGAATTCCTCAATGTTTGTATATCCGTAAATGATTTGATTTCTCCGTCAATTTTTAAGCTTAGCTTAGCAGGGTACAGAATTCTGGGCTGGAAATTGTTCTGTTTAAGTAGACTAAAGGTAGATGACCATTGTCTTCTTGCTTGGAAAGTTTCATTAGAGACGTCTGCAGTCACTCTGATGGATTTGCCCCGTAGGTCAACTGGCGCTTACTCCTGGCAGCTTGCAGAATCTTTTCTTTTGTCTTGACTTTGGACAGGTTCATCACAATGTGTCTTGGAGAAGCTCGGTTAGAGTTGAGGTGACCTGGGGTCCGATATCCCTCTGAAAGCAGTGTGTCAGAATCTTTGGTGATATTTGGGAAATTTTCTTTTATAATATTCTCTAGTATGGCTTCCTTTCCTCTGGGGCATTCTTCTTCCCCTTCTGGAATTCCTATAACTCGTATGTTGGAACGCTTCATAAAGTCCCATAATTCTGACAGTGAACGTTCTGCTTTCTCTCTCTTCTTTTCTGCCTCTTTTACTGTCTGAGTTATCTCAAGAACTGTGTCTTCTACCTCTGAAATTCTTTCTTCTGCATGGTCTAACCTGTTGCTGATACTTTCCATTGCATCTTTAAGTTCCCTAATTGACTGTTTCAGTTCCTTCAGGTCTGCTATATCCTTTTTATATTCTTCATATCGTTCATCTCTTATTTGATTCTGTTTTTGGATTTCCTTTTGGTTATTTTCCACTTTATTAGCAATTTCCTTCATTGTTTCCATCATTTCTTTCATTGTTTTCAACATGTGTATTCTAAATTCCCTTTCTGTCATTCCTAAGATTTCTTTACAGGTGGAATCATCTGCAGTAGCTACCTCATGGTCCCTTGGTGGGGTTGTTCTAGACTGGTTCTTCATGTTGCCTGGAGTTTTCTGCTGATTCTTCCTCATGAGTGATTTCTTTTATCTGTTTCCTTGCCCTAATTTTTCTTTCACTTCCTCTTGCTCTTTAAGTTCTTGTGCCTGTGGACTAAGGGTTACAGGACCAGAGGGGTGAGAAGGTTGAAGAGCAAAAAAGGGATGAAAGAAAGGAGGACCTAGTGATAAGAAAAAAAAGAAAGATAGAGAAAGGAGAGGGGGTGGGTATAAGGAATATTGACAAAAAGAAGAGAGGCACAGAAAGAGGAAGACAGGGCAATATAGGTGTACAATAGGGTACTTTGACACAACCTTAAAAAACCCCACCTTCTGGGGCTGCCCAGTTGGGTGGTTCCCTTGAGGTCAGCGGCTCTTTGCTAACCTGATCAGACACAGTACCCCATCTCCACCAAGTAGAGAGGAAAGACAAAAATGCTATAAATCAAACCAAAACAAGCAAACAGAAAATTTTACGGGAATAAAATTGGGTGAAAAACCAAATGATAGCAGTAGAAACACTAGCAAAAATGAAGTTCTAGTTATTAAAAAAGGCAGCAATGGGAAATTATAATTAAACTAGAAAAATTGAAAAATAAAAAGGGATCTGTATGGAAAAGATTGAAATTAAAAAACAAAAGAACGTCAACAACGTCAAAATAAACAAACAAAAAAAAACAACCAAACAAAAAAAAAGAAAAAAATACACAACCAAAAACAAAGCAGTTTGTATATGTTATTGAATATTGTCTGGGCAACACGTGGTCTTCTGGGGTATGAGATGTTAATCACAGCTCTGATACGACTGGAGGCTGCTGATTTCTCAAACCCCAGCAGGTGGACACCCTAAATCTCTCTTCAGCCCACTTAAAAGGCACTTTGAACTTGTAAACTTGCTGAGCAGAAGCTTTCCCAGCTTTCTCACTGGAATCACTGCTGAAGTGGCTATCCACTTACCCAGTGTGCCAAAACCGGTCTCACTCTGCCCCTGAGGGTTAGGGCTGCAAGGCGGCTCAGACCCCACCCTTAGGCTACTTGGTTGCTGGGTTACCAGCTCCCACCCGTTTCTAGCTCTGTGACCCTGAGGGCGGAGCTTGCCGCGGCAGATCACTGACCATGGTTCCGTCTGGCTCAGCGGCTCAGACTAGGGCCCTAGACAATGGCCAAAGTTCTCCGCACTCCCGCTCAGGCCTTCCCCAAGGCAGTTCAACTCAGTGCCAATTCCAAGGACATCAAAACAGTTCACAGGTAAGGCCTTTCTGGTTTGCAGTCTCGCTGCTACTGAACTTACAGTTGTGGGCGGGTTTAGATGGATTGAACACATGCGACCACTTGCCGGTTTTCCACTGTTTTAGTCCTCCTCTTGGGGTCCAGAAGTCTCTCGCTGACTCCCTGTATCCTCATAGGAGTGATGATAGGCAGTTCCCACCAGCCAGAGATGCCTGGAGTCCTATCTCCCCAGACTCTCGGTGCCCAGATGCAAGGAAGCTGTTACTCGGCGGCCATCTTGCTCCGCCTCCTTTTTTTTTTTTATTGCAGTTCGGCCAGGGCTGGGTTTGAACCCGCCACACTCGGTATATGGGGCCGGCGCCCTGCTCACTGAGCCACAGGCGCCGCCCAGCATGTTGTCTTTTTGATAAAAGCCATTCTAAATGGGATAAAATGATATCTCATTGTAGTTTTGATTTGCGTTCTCTGATAATTAGTGATGTTCAACATTTTTTCATATACTTCTTGCTTTGTATGTCTTCTTTTGAGAAGACAAGTCCTTTGCCCACTTTTTTGATTATTTGTTATTTGAGATTATTTGTTTTTGTGCTGTTAGGTTGTTTGATTTCCTTAAAACTAATTTAAATTGCACATGAACTTTATGGACACCCTTATATTCTAGATATTAGTCCCATACTGGATGAATGGCTTACAGACCTTTTTTCCCATTCAATAGGTTTTCTCTTCACTCTCTTGACTATTTCTTTTGTTATGCTGAAGCTTTTTAGTATAGTCCCATTTGTCTATTTTTGTTTTTGTTGCTTGTGCTTTTGAGGTCTTAGCCATAAAATCTTTATCTAGATTCATGTCCTAGAGCGGTTCCCTATGTTTTCTTCAAGTTGTATTATAGTTTCACATCTTGTGTTTAAGGCTTTTATTTTAAGTTGATTTTTTTCATATGGTGAGATATCAAGGTCTAGTTTCATTACTGTGCGTATGGATATTGTCATAAATTCTCTTTATAATGTTGAAGTATATTCCTTCTAGGTCAAGTTAATTGAGAGTTTTTATTTGAATTTTGCCAAATGCCTTTTCTGTATCTATTAAGATGATCATATATTTTTTGTCCTTTCATTCTGTTAATGTGATGTATCATGCTTATTGATTTGTATATGTTGAACCATTCTCACCATCTAAAGATAAATCAGATCACACTTTATCATGGTGTATTATGTTTCTGATGTGCTGTTGGATTTGGTTTGCTGGAGTTGAAGGTTTTTGCATCTATATTCCTTAAGGATATTGGCCCATAGTTTTCTTCTTTTGTTGTGTTCTTTGGTTTTAGCATAAGTGTAATACTGACCTTGTAGAATGAATTAGGATGAATTTGCTTTTCTTCAATTTTTTTGAATTATTGGAAAAGAATTAATGTTAGTTCTTTGTCAGTTTGGTAGAATTCAGCAGTGAATCTGTCTGGTCCTGGGTGTTTCTTTGTTAGGAGACTTTTTATTAGTGATTAAATCTCATTACTTGTTACTGGTTTGTTCAGTTTTTCAATTTCATTCTTATTCACTCTCCATAGGTTGTGTGTGTTCCAGAATTTATTTGTTTCCTGTAGGTTTTCCACTTTGTTAGCATATAACAAATAATCTCTAAAGATCTTTTGTATTTCTGTGCTATCAGTTGTAATGCCCCCTTTTCCATTTCTGAGTTTGTTTAGTTGCGTCTTCTGGGTTTTTTTTTCTTTTTCTTGGTTCATCTACCTAACAGTTTGTCAGTTTTGTTTATATTTTCAAAAGAACAAGTTTTTGTTTCATTGATCCTTTGTTTTTTTAAGTGTCTGTTTTTTAGAGTCTTTATTATCGCTTTCCTTCCACTAATTTTGGATTTGGTTTGTTTTTGCTTTTCTGATTTCTTGTGACATAGGTTGGTTGGTTTTTGGAAATCTTTCTTTTCTTTTTCTTTTCTTTCTTTCTTTTTTTTTTTTCAGACAGAATCTTACTCTGTTGCCCAGGCTAAAGTGCCATGGTGTCACCATAGCTCACAGCAACCTCAAACTCCTCAAGTGTTCCTACTGTCTCAGCCTTCTGAGAAGCTGGGACTTTAGGCATCTGCCACAATATTTTCTATTTTTAGTAGAGATGGGGTCTTTCTCTCGCTTAGGCTGGTCTCAGACTCCTGAACTCAAGGATCTTCCTGCTGTGGCCTCTGAGTGCGTTGGGATTATAGGTGTGAGCCACTGTGCTCAGTGTGAAATCTTTCCAATTTTTTGATGTAAAGATTTATTTTTATTATTATTATTTTTTTTAGGGTACTTGGGCCCAAGGAGAGGTCAGGCTTCTCATTATGGATTTTTTTTAATTGTTGGGGATTCATTGAGGGTACAATAAGCCAGGTTACACTGATTGCAATTGTTAGGTAAAGTCCACCTTGCAATCATGTCTTGCCCCCATAAAGTGTGACACACACCAAGGCCCCACCCCCCTCCCTCCGTCCCTCTTTCTGCTTTTCCTCCCACCCATAACCCTAATTGTCATTAATTGTCCTCATATCAAAATTGAGTACATAGGATTCATGCTTCTCCATTCTTGTGATGCTTTACTAAGAATAATGTCTTCCACTTCCATCCAGGTTAATACAAAGGATGTAAAGTCTCCATTTTTTTTAATGGCTGAATAGTATTCCATGGTATACATATACCACAGCTTGTTAATCCATTCTGGGTTGGTGGGCATTTAGGCTGTTTTCACATTTTGGCGATTGTAAATTGAGCTGCAATAAACAGTCTAGTTCAAGTGTCCTTATGATAAAAGGATTTTTTTTCCTTCTGGGTAGATGCCCAGTAATGGGATTGCAGGATCAAATGGGAGGTCTAGCTTGAGTGCTTTAAGGTTTCTCCATACTTCCTTCCAAAGTTGTACTAGTTTGCAGTCCCACCAGCAGTGTAAAAGTGATCCCTTCTCTCCACATCCACGCCAGCATCTGCAGTTTTGAGATTTTGTGATGTGGGCCATTCTCACTGGGGTTAGATGATATCTCAGGGTTGTTTTGATTTGCATTTCTCTAATATATAGAGATGATGAACATTTTTTCATGTGTTTGTTAGCCATTCGTCTGTCATCTTTAGAGAAGGTTCTATTCATGTCTCTTGCCCATTGATATATGGGATTGTTGGCTTTTTTCATGTGGATTAATTTGAGTTCTCTATAGATCCTAGTTATCAAGCTTTTGTCTGATTGAAAATATGCAAATATCCTTTCCCATTGTGTAGGTTGTCTCCTTGCTTTGGTTATTGTCTCCTTGGCTGTACATTTTCAGTTTAATGAAGTCCCATTTGTTTATTTTTTTTGTTGTTGCAATTGCCATGGCAGTCTTCTTCATGAAGTCTTTCCCCAGGCCAATATCTTCCAGTGTTTTTCCTATGCTTTCTTTGAGGATTTTTATTGTTTCATGCCTTAAATTTAAGTCCTTTATCCATCTTGAGTCAATTTTTGTGAGTGGGGAAAGGTGTGGGTCCAGTTTCAGTCTTTTACATGTAGACATCCAGTTCTCCCAACACCATTTATTGAATAGGGAGTCTTTCCCCCAAGGTATGTTCTTGTTTGATTTATCGAAGATTAGGTGGTTATAAGATGTTGGCTTCATTTCTTGGTTTTAAATTCGATTCCAAGTGTCTATGTCTCTGTTTTTGTGCCAGTACCATGCTGTCTTGAGCACTATGGCTTTGTAGTACAGACTAAGATCTGGTATGCTGATGCCCCCAGCATACTAAGAACTGCCTTAGCTATGGGGTTTTTTTCCGGTTCCATAAAAAACGCAGAATCATTTTCTCCAAATCTTAAAAGTACAATGTTGGTATTTTGATAGGAATGGCATTGAATAGGTAGATTGCTTTGGGAAGTATAGACATTTTAACAATGTTGATTCTTCCCATCCATGAGCATGGTGTGTTCTTCCATTTGTTAATATCCTCTGCTTTTTCCTTCCTGAGGATTTCATAGTTTTCTTTATAGAGGTCCTTCACCTCCTTCGTTAGGAATATTCCTAGGTATTTCATTTTCTTTGAAACTATGGTGAAGGGAGTTGTGTCCTTAATTAGCTTCTCATCTTGACTGTTAATTGGTGTATACAAAGGCTACTGACTTGTGGACATTGATTTTATATCCTGAAACATTACTGTATTTTTTGATGACTTCTAGGAGTCTTGTGGTTGAGTCTTTGGGGTTCTCTAAGTATAAGATCATGTCGTCAGCAAAGAGGGAGAGTTTGACCTCCTCTGCTCCCATTTGGATTCCCTTTATTTCCTTGTCTTGCTTAATTGTCTTGGCTAGAACTTCTAGCACTATGTTGAATAGTAAAGGTGACAGAGGAGAACCTTGTCTGGTTCCAGTTCTAAGAGGAAAAGCTTTCAGTTTTACTCCATTCAGTAATATTAAAAGCTTTCAGTTTTACTCCATTCAGTAAAATATTAGCTGTGGGTTTGTCATAGATAGCTTCAATCAGTTTTAGAAATGTGCCACCTATGCCTATACTCTTCAGTGTTCTAATTAGAAAAGGATGCTGGATTTTATCAAATGCTTTTTCTGCATCTATTGAGAGGATCATATGATCTTTATTTTTGCCTCTGTTAATATGGTGGATAACGTTTATGGACTTGCGTATGTTAAACCAGCCCTGCATCCCTGGGATGAAGCCTACTTGATCATGATGAATGACTTTTTTGATGATAAGCTGTAATCTATTGGCCAGGATTTTGTTGAGAATTTTTGCATCTATATTCAGAGTGAAATTGGTCTGAAATTCTCCTTTTTGTTTGGGTCTTTTCCTGGTTTTGGTATCAGGGTGATGTTTGCTTCATAGAATGTGTTGGGGAAGATTCCTTCTTCCTCAATTTTTTGGAATAATTTCTGCAGTACAGGAATAAGCTCTTCCTTGAAGGTTTGATAGAATTCTGGAGTGAAGCCATCTGGACCAGGGCATTTCTTGGTTGGAAGATTTTTTATTGTTTCTTTGATCTCAGTGCTTGAAATTGGTCTGTTCAGGAGGTCTATTTCTTCCTGGCTAAGTCTAGGGAGAGGGTGTGATTCCAAATATTGATCCGTTTCCTTCACATTGTCAAATTTCTGGGCATAGAGTTTCTGGTAGTATTCAGAGATGATCTCTTGTATCTCTGTGGGATCAGTTGTTATTTCCCCTTTATCATTTCTGATTTAGGTTACTAGAGATTTTACTTTTGTATTCCTTGTTAGTCTGGCCAATGGTTTATCTGTTTTATTTATTTTTTCAAAAACCAACTCCTTGTTTCATTAATTTTTTGAATGATTCTTTTGTTTTCAATTTCATTGATCTCTGATTTGATTTTGGATATTTCTTTTCTTCTACTGAGTTTAGGCTTAGATTCTTCTTCTTTTTCCAAATCCATAAGATGGCTTGTGAGATTATTGATGCACTCTCTTTCTGTTTTTCGAATGTAGGCATCTAAAGCGATGAATTTTCCTCTCAAAACTGCTTTCGCAGTATCCCACAGGTTTTGGTAGCTTGTGTCTTCATTGTTGTTATGCTCAAGGAAGTTAATGATTTCCTGTTTTATTTCTTCTTTCACCCATCTGTTATTCAACAGAAGATTGTTTAGTTTCCATGCCTTTGGGTGGGGTCGAGCATTTTCGTTAGAGTTGAGTTCCACCTTTAGTGCCTTATGGTCTGAGAAGATACAAGGTAAAATTTCAATTCTTTTGATTCTGTTGATATTTGTTTTGTGTCCCAGGATGTGATCAATTTTGGAGAATGTTCCATGGGGTGATGAGAAGAATGTATATTCTTTATCTTTGGGATGCAGTGTTCTATATGCGTCTATCAAGCACAGTTGTTCTAGGGTCTCATTTAAATCTCTTATATCTTTGTTTAATTTCTGTTTAGAGGATCTGTCCAGCTCTGTAAGAGGAGTGTTAAGGTCCCCTGTTATGATGGTATTATCAGATATCATATTGCTCAGACTGAGTAAGGTCTGTTTCAAGAATCTGGGAGCATTTAAATTGGGTGCATAAATATTTAGAATTGAAACGTCTTCTTGTTGTATTTTTCCCTTGACCAATATAAAGTGACCATCTTTGTCTTTTTTGACTTTAGTTGCTTTAAATCCACATGTATCTGAAAATAAGATTGCAACTCCTCTTTTCTTCTGGATTCCATTTGCCTGAAAAATTGTCTTCCAACCCTTGACTCGGAGCTTTAATTTGTCTTTTGAAGCCAGGTGTGTTTCTTGCAGACAGCAAATGGATGGCTTGTGTTTTTTAATCCAGTCAGCCAATCTGTGTCTCTTCAGTGGGGAGTTCAAGCCATTAACATTTATTGAGATAATTGGTAAGTGTGGTTGTATTCTATTCGTCTTATTTTGTGAGAGTCCATTGCTTAGTTTTATCTTTTGCATCAGTGTGGAGGTTAGGTTCTGTCCTTTAATTTCTGAGTTCTTACTTTGCTGCTGATCCATTGTGGTGGTCAGTGTGCAGAACAGGTTGAAGTATTTCCTGTAGAGCTGGTCTTGTTGTGGCGAATTTCCTCAATGTTTGTATATCTGTAAATGATTTGATTTCTCCGTCAATTTTTAAGCTTAGTTAAGCAGGGTACAGAATTCTGGGCTGGAAATTGTTCTGTTTAAGTAGATTAAAGGTAGATGACCATTGTCTTCTTGTTTGGAAAGTTTCATTAAAGAAGTCTGGGTCACTCTGATGGATTTGGCCCTATAGGTCAACTGGCACTTACTCCTGGCAGCTTGGCAGAATCTTTTCTTTTGTCTTGACTTTGGACAGGTTCATCACAATGTGTCTTGGAGAAGCTTGGTTAGAGTTGAGGCGACCTGGGGTCCGATATCCCTCTGAAAGCAGTGTGTCAGAATCTTTGGTGATATTTGGGAAATTTTCTTTTATAATGTTCTCTAGTATGGCTTCCATTCCTCTGGGGCATTCTTCTTCCCCTTCAGGGAGTCCTATAACTCGAATGTTGGAATGCTTCATAAAGTCCCATAATTCTGACAGTGAACGTTCTGCTTTCTCTCTCTTCTTTTCTGCCTCTTTTACTATCTGAATTATCTCAAGAACTTTGTCTTCTACCTCTGAAATTCTTTCTTCTGCATGGTCTAACCTGTTGCTGATACTTTCCATTGCATCTTTATGTTCCCTAATTGACTGTTTCAGTTCCTTCAGCTCTGCTATATCCTTTTTATATTCTTCATATTGTTCATCTCTTATTTGATTCTGTTTTTGGATTTCCTTTTGGTTATTTTCCACTTTATTAGCAGTTTCCTTCATTGTTTCCATCATTTCTTTCATTGTTTTTAACATGTGTATTCTAAATTCCCTTTCTGTCATTGCTAACATTTCTTTATAGGTGGAATCATCTGCAGTAGCTACCTCATGGTCCCTTGGTGGGGTTGTTCATGTTGCCTGGAGTTTTCTGCTGATTCTTCCTCATGAGTGATTTCTTTTATCTGTTTCCTTGCCCTAATTTTCCTTTCACTTCCTCTTGCTCTTTAAGTTCCCGTGCCTGTGGACTAAGGGTTCGATGAGTCCTTATGGTACAGGACCAGAAATGTGAGAAGGTTGAAGAGCAAGAAAGGGATGAAAGAAAGGAGGACCGAGTGATAAGAAAAAAAAAAAAATAGAGAAGTGAGAGGGGGTGGGTAAAAGGAATATTGACAAAAGGAAGAGAGGTACAGAAAGAGGGAGACAGAGCCATGTAGGTGTACAGTAGGGTACTTTGACACAACTTTAAAGAAAACCCACCTTCTGGGGGTGCCCAGTTGGATGGTTCCCTTGAGGTCAGCAGCTCTTTGCTAACCTGGTCAGACACAGTACCCCACCTCCACCAAGTAGAGAGGAAAGACAAAAATGCTATGAATCAAACCAAAACAAGCAAACAGAAAACTTTTCGGGATAAAATTGGGTGAAAAACCAAATAATAGCGGTAGAAACACTAACAAAAATGAAGTTCTAGTTATTGAAAAAGGCAGCAATGGGAAATTATAATTAAACTAGAAAAATTGAGAAAGAAAAAAGATCTGTATGGAAAAGGTTGAAATTAAAAAACAAAACAACATCAACATCAAAATAAACAAAAAAACAACCAAACTAAAAAAAAACAAAAAAACACAACCAAAAGCAAAGCAGTATGTATGTGTTGTTGAATATTGTCTGGGGAACACCTGGTCTTCTGGGGTATGAGATGTTAATCACAGTTCTGATACAGCTGGAGGCTGCTGATTTCTCAAACCCCAGCAGGTAGACACCCTAAATCTCTCTTCAGCCCACTTAAAAGGCACTTTGAACTTGTAAACTTGCTGAGCCGAAGCTTTCCCAGGAAAGTGCTTGTTGCTGGAATCACTGCTGAAGTGGCTATCCCTGATATAAAGATTTATTACTATTAATATCCCTCTTAGGGTGGCGCCTGTGGCTCAGTGAGCAGGGCGCCGGCCCCATATGCCGAGGGTGGCGGGTTCAAACCCAGCCCCGGCCAAACTGCAACAAAAAAATAGCTGGGCTTTGTGGTGGGCGCCTGTAGTCCCAGCTACTCGGGAGGCTGAGGCAGGAGAATCGCCTAAGCCCAGGAGTTGGAGGTTGCTGTGAGCTGTGTGACGCCACGGCACTCTACCGAGGGCAATAAAGTGAAACTCTGTCTCTACAAAAAAAAAAAAAAAAAAAAAAATATCCCTCTTAGCACTGCTTTTTCCATATCCCATAGGATTTGGTATGTTGTATTTCCATTTTCATTTGTCTCAAGAAATATTTTTATTTCTATCTTAATTTTTTCATTGACCCACTGGTTATTCAGGAGTATGTTGTTTAATTTCCACAGACGTGTACAGTTTCCAAAGTTCCTCTTGTTATTGACTCATAATTTTGTTCTGTTTTGGTCTGAGAAGATACTTGACATGATTTTGATTTGTTGAAAGACTTGCTTTGTGTTCTAACAAACTATCTTGGAGAATGTTTCATGAGCTGATGAAAAGAAGTGTATTCTGTAGCTGTTGGATGAAATGTTCTCTAAATGTCTATTTGGACCAAATGCAGTTTAAGTGCAATGTTTCTTGGTTAATTTTCTATCTAGGTGATCTGTCTGATGCTGAGAGTTGGGTGCAGAAGTACCCAACTATTACTGAATTGGAGTCTATCCCTCCCTTTGGATCTAATGATGTTTACTTTATATATCTGGATGCTCTGGTGTTGGGTGCATAAATATTTAAAAATGTTATATCCTCTTGCTGAATTGATACCTTTGTCATTACATAATGATCTTTATCTCTTTTGATGGTTTTTGACTTGAATTATGTTTTATCTGATGAAGGTATAGCTACTCTTGATTGCCCTTGGTTTCTGTTTGCATGGTATGTCTTTTTCTGTCCCTTTACTTTCAGTCTATATGTGACTTTACAGATGAGATGAATTTCTTGTCGGCAATATATACATGGGTCTTATTTTTTCAATCCATTCATCCCATCTATATCTTTTAAATTAAAAGTTGAATCCATTTACATTCAAGGTTGTTATTGATAGGTGAAGGCTTATTCCTATAATTTTATTAATTGATTTTTGGTTGCTTTGTATATCCTTTGTTCATTTCTTTCTCTCTGATTATTTATAATTGTGGTTTGGTGGTTTTTTGAAGTAGTAACATGTGAGTCCTTTCTCTTCCTTGTGTGTTTGCTCTAACATTGGGTTTTATGCTTTTGTGTGTTTTCAATGGTGAATATCATTGTTTTGCTTACAAGTGTAGGACTTCCTCAAGCATTTTTTTGTAGGGTTGGTTCAGTGGTGCTGAATATTCTCAGTTTTTGCTTGTCTAGGAAAGATTTCATTTGTCTTTCATTTATGGAAGATAACTGCTGTGTATAGATCTTTGGCTGTCAGTTTTTTTTCTTCTTTCAGTAATGTGAATATATCATTCCATTCTTTCCTGGCCTGTAAGGTTTCTGCTGAGAAATCCATTGTCAGGCTTTTAAGGGTACCCTTGTGCTTGGGTAGATGCTTTTCTCTTGCTATTTTTAGAATTCTCGCTGTCTTTAAATTTTGACAGTTTGACTATTATGTGCCAGGGAGAACTTTTTGAATTATACCTATTTGAGGATTTCTAAAGTTCCACATCTGGATGTCTAAATCTCTTGCTAGACTTGGGAAATTTTCAGTTATTTTGTTAAATAAGTTTTTTTATGTCTTTATCTGTCCTTTCACCTTCTGGAACACCTAAAATTCATATATTTGGTTGCCTTATGGTATCCCACATGTCACGTCAGCTTCTTAATTCTTTTGTTTTTATTTTTGTGTGCCTGGCTTAATTCAAAAGACCTTTCTTCAAGTTCTTAAATTATTTCTTCTGTTTGATCTAGTCTATTGTTGAAGCTCTTGGTTGTATTTTTTATTTCATTTACTGAATTCTTCAGTTCCAGGATGGCTGTTTTATTTTTTTTTTATGATCGGTATCTCTTTGTTGATTTTTTCAATCATATACTGAATTATTTTTCTGATTTCTTTGTGTTTTTTATCAGTGTTCTTTTGTATCTCATTAGGTTATTTACTATCATAATTTTGAATAATTTGTTCAGGCATTTCATTAATTTCTTTTTTGTTGATTCCGTTGCTGGAGAATTATTGTATTCCTTTGCAGTTGTCATGTTTCCTTGCTTTTTCATGTTTCTTGTGTTCTTATATTTATATCTATACATTTGGGATAACAGTTTGTTTCTGTAGACTTTTTTTCTACAAAAAGTCTTTGTAGAAGACTTTTTCCTGTAGATGTACGTATGGTGTTGGGTGGGCAGGGCACTTTAGCTTTGATTCTTGGTGCATGAGGTAGGGTATTCTCTGTTTGATTTCTTTGGCTATAAGTGGCATTAGTAGTATCTGTAACTTCCTCAATGGCATAGGCTGCAGTTGTTAATGGAGGCCATGGTGAAGCTTTTCTGGGGCAGAGATGCCAGGTGGGCTGGTTCTCCAGCCTTAGTCATGGCAGCAGTGGTCTGGGCATGCCTGACCTTGGACCCCCAGGCAGTACACATGTTGGTGGGTCCAGATAGACCAATTCTTGGGCATCCAGCCATCTTGCTAGGATTTCAGAAGTGGTGGCAGTGGTCTTTAAGCCCCTGCACAGTGTGCATGTCATGGATAATGACAGTAGTGGTGGTGGGATAACCCTGGAGGTTCTAGGTAGTATGCAATTGTTTTAGTGGTGGTTGTGATGGGCTGGGCATGCCAGGCCCCAGGCCCCCAGGTGGTGCATGCCAATCAATAGTGGTAATGGTGGTTGCCTCAGCCTGGGCAGGTCTATTCTCATGCTCTCAGGAAGACTACACACCTACCATTTGGAGTAGTATAATCCCCAGGCCTCTGGATGCTGTGCTTTGATGCCAATGATAGGTGTTCTGGGCCCCCTGGTGATGTGCATGTGCACCCAGGGTGGCCATTTGGTCAGGGTGAGCCTCATGCCCCAGGTGCCATGATTGGGTGGTATAAGCAGTGGTGGTGGTGGGCATGGAGAGCCTGTCCCCAGGATATGTGCAAATGTGTGATGGCCCTCCTTCTTGGGCGGGGGTCGGGGTTGTTATCAGTGACAGTGGTCCCAGGCAGGCAGCTCTCAGGCTCTGTGGAGCAGATACTTCAGATCCCTTTGTCTTAGAAGCAGCCTTGTACCACCTGCCCCCCTCCCACTAGAGTATAGGGCATAATGTGGACTAGAGTGCTTGGGTCCCTGCTGCACTGCTGGGGTCAGCCAGTGTTGTGCCACTGCAGCCTCTGGGTAGGCATGAGGGAATGTCAGTGCATCTCCAGGGATGTGGAGATGCAGGGGCCATTGGGCTCCAGGGCAGCATGAAGTCTGGTGAGATTTGGGTTCTCAAAATGGCACTGTGCTGTAGCTGCTTGGGCCTCCGGGGGTGCATAAGCCCCCTCTCTGGTGCAATGCTATTACATGGACTAGAGGCAGCTCCCTACACAGGTCTCAGGGCCTGTGAGAGTCAAGGGATTCATCCATGGCCAGGATTGCAGCAGTCTGTCCTGGGAATGTAGACTGGTGGTGATCTCTCACTTACCCTTTGCCTTCTCTGGGGAGCCTCTCCAGGGGCTCTCAACCAATCCCAGCTGGAGCAGCTACCTTACCTCCTTCCCCTTTCTTGCCTCAAGAGTTCCCAGTCACTTCTCTGCTAAGTTCAGTGTTCTTTCTTAAATGTTCTCTTTGAAGTATGATTATCCTCTCACTGTTTCGGTTCTTTGTGGAGGAGAGTGTCAAGTGCCTCTAGTCACCCAGTGTAATCTTTTTAAAGTTCATATTGTTCTTTTACATTGTTAGTTCATTCCTTTTTATTGCTGAAAGTATGTCATTATTTATTCTTTCTTCTGTTGGAAAATTAAGTTCTTTATCCTTTTGGTCTAATATGAATAAAGCTGCTGTAAACTTTCTTCTACAAGTCTTTTTGCAGATAATTGCACTTCTCTGGGTTTATTACTAGGTGTAGAATTGTAGGACATAGGGTAGGTGTACACTCAATTGTTTTACGGTTTTTAAAATAAATTTTTTAATTTTTTTTGAGACAGATCTGTCTCACTATGTCGCCCTCTGTAGAGTGCGATGGCGTCACAGCTCACAGCAACCTCAAACTCTTGGGCTTAAGTGATTCTCTTGCCTAAGCCTCCCAAGTTGCTGGGACTACAGGCACTCACAACAATGACCATCTATTTTTTGTTGCACTTGTCATTGTTGTTTAGCTGGCCCGGGCCAGGTTTGAACCTGCCAGCCTCGATGTATGTGGCTAGCTCCATAACCATTGTGCTACGGGCGCCAAGCCCAAAATTTTTATTTTAAAATAGTTTCAGATTTCTAGAAAAATTGCAAAGAAGGTACATTGAAATCCCTTATCTTCACACTAGGTTTCTTCTATTATTGGAATCTTACGTTAATAGGGTACGTTTGTCACAATGAATGAACCAATACCAATGTTCATAATACATTATTATGAACTCGGGTCCATTACTTTTCACATTTCTTTCATTTTTACCTAACGTCCTCTCTCTGTCCAGGATCCCATCCAGGATATCTTATTATATCTATTTTTCATGTCTCCTCTGGGTCCTCTTGGCTGTGACAGTTCCCCAAACTTCCCTTGTTTTTCATGGCCTTGATAGTTTTGAGAAGTAATAGTCATATGTTTTATAGGGAATACTTCAACTAAGATAGTCTCATGTTTTTCTTATAACTAGCCTGAGCTCATTTTGAATTTGGGGAAGGAAGACCACAGCGATGAAGTGTTACTTTCTGTACATCCCATCAAGGGCACAGGCTGTAGACATGAATTCTGATCACTGAGATGAACCTTGGCCACCTGGTTGATGTAGTGTTTGTCAGGTTTTTTCACTGGGAAGTTACTCCCTCTACCCTTTTTATGCTCTATTCTTTAGATGAAAACCATCTGTGCAGCCCACACTTAAGGGGTAGGGAATCTAGGTTGGAATATCTCCATACATTATTTGGAATTCTTTGGCATGGAAGATTTATACTTAATTTTTAAGAAATTAACCATTTTCTTTCTTTCTTTTCTTTTTTTTTTTTTTTTTTCAGTTTTTGGCCAGGCTGGGTTTGAACCCACCACCTCTGGCATATGGGGCTGGTGCCCTACCCCTTGGAGCCACAGGCGCCACCCAGAAATTAACGATTTTCTAAGTGGTTGAACCATCTTATGCCTTTATAAGTAAAGGGCTCCTCATCTTCATTGACAGTTGGTATTATTAGTCTTTTGAATTTAAGCCATTTTATTTGGTGTGAAATGGTAAAATTGTATCTCAGTATGGTTCTTAATTTATGTTCATGATGACTAATAACGTTGAGCACCTTTTCATGCGTGTATTGGCCATTTATTTCTGGTTTTGTTTTTTTAATTCATGGGTCATCTTTGCACAGGGGCCATGCTAATCTTCTCTGTATTGTTCCAATTTTTGTACATGTGTTACCAAAGCACACTACTGGCCATTCTTATATCCTGTGTATGTGTGTGTGCGAGAGAGAGAGGGGGAGAGAGAGAGAGAGAGGGGCAGAGAGAGGCAACGGAGGATAGAGAGAAATATTTATTCAGGTCTTTTATCCCAGTTTTTAATTGGGTTGCTTGTCTTTTTATTATTGAGTTGAGAAGTTGTTTGTATATTCAGGATACAGGTTGTTTGTTCAACATATGCCTGAAAATACAGTAGAATCCTCATAGTCGACCAGCTCCCTACCAAGTTGACCTAATTTTCATAGACTGGACATGTATGTATCAGGATAATAGGACTAGTTCCTAAGATTGATCACCTTCATATATTAACCAGCTTGTTACAGTCCTTGAGTGGTCCACTTACGGAGCTTCCATTGCATTTTCTACCAGTCTGTGGCTTGCCTATTGATTTTCTTAACTGTGTCCTTTGGTGAGTTGGATTTAAGATTTTCAAGAAGAGATTTGGGGGTCTAGTGTTGGAAGTAATGGACGCTCACCCATTTTGTATTTGATGATACTAATTTTTAGTAGTGTGTTGGTGGACATAGAGGTTGTAATCACACTTTCTTTTTAAGGCGTATCATATTGCATTAAATTTTTTTTTTCCAACGGAGAGTTCAGGACTTTCCCATAGTCACAATGATAGTGCTGGTGGGTGTGAAGATCCAGATATATTAGATCTTTTTGGATGGCAACTACCAGTGGGTTAAAGAAGCCCATGTGGGAAGATCATGCTCTGTCCTTTGCCAATTATACATTCTCCTTTTCCAAGAAGCGTTGGTATAGTCATGAATGATACAGGGCGAGAGGGGACGCATGCTATGTGCCATTAAGTCAAGTCCTGTAGACACTGAGGACCCCAGTCTGGAAAACAGTCACAATAGCAGCTGCTGCTGGCATTTCCCCAAAGATTTGATGACAGGGTGTGTACAAATTAACCATAAACAAAAAGAAGCCAGACTCTTCATGGAGAGGAGGAGGAATTCTCCTTGGGAAAAGTGGTGTTATATGATATTAAATATTGACTCATAAAATGGGTCTGTGGAGATACTTTCAAGCTTGACTTGGAATAACAACAATAATTAAAGAACAGGTTCCTCCATTAGAGTTCATCTGTGAACTCCTTTACCAGACAACTCTGACATATCAGGTACCCGAATTGATGCTTAGCGCTAACATTGATAATCATTGGCTTTTGTCTTTATATTTTTGCTTTTGTACTTGGGATAAGGTTTTATATTTAGAATAATCATAGCTCTTAAAGTGAAAATCCTATAAAGTCTCTAATCTGTACTAAGTAAATGCTGCCTTCTCGGTTGGCTACTGCCAATTTTTAATTATTTGGAATAATATTTGTACTACTTAACTTTGGATAACAGTACATGGGAGATCTTTGTATAGTCTTTGCTACCCAAATCATTCTGAAATGAAAAAAGATCCATCTTTTTGTTTATCTGTATCGTGTGATTCCTGGACTGTGTTGGCTCTGAGCTCCGGGATTCCCCCGGGTTCCACTCACATTCCACAGTTCTCCATTTGTGTACGTAGTGTTGATCCTATAAAACTAAAAAACAAGAAGAAGAGAATGGCTTAAGGAGGAAATAGCCCAGGCTTAGTATAACTAGAGATGAAAGACAAGGGAGTAAGAACTATTTACAAAGAGGGGAACACGGGGACTTGAGTTTATTGAGATGATTTGAGAGTCAATGGCGTAATTTGAACAATTCTAAAATGTGAGTAAAGTTAGTATGTTAAAGGCATGCTGGTGATCTTTAAGAAAAAAAAAGTTTCCTAGCCAATAGATGATCTAATATATGTCCACACAAGATAAAAACTCAAATCATCTTAAGGTAGGGGTGTGGGAGAATAAGAAAGTGGGGGAGGGGAGTTATGGGTGTGCTCCCACTTAAAGGGCACAATGTTAGGGTGTATGGCACACCTCTTGGGGGTGAGACACAATTTTAAGAGGTACTTTACCTAACAAATATAAACATTGTAGCCCTAATTCTTTATACCCTCAATCTGAAACAATAAAAAAAAAATTAAAAAGTTTCCTTTTGCAAGTTGAGTGTTTTTATATTCAGTCAAAATTATGTCTGACTTTAGCTGCCATCTTTCTCTAACTACCCATTCTCTTGCCATTTCAGGTAAACCTCTTCGTGCTGCTCTCTGTAGTTTGTGTCCTACTAAATCTCGCTGGATTTATCTTGGGCTGCCAAGGGGCCCAGTTTGTGTCCAGCGTACCCAGGTGTGATCTGGTAAGCAGTCCTATGACATCACCGTGCATCCGGGCAGACCCTAGGCTGTCTGGTGTTCCTGGTGTGACTTGCAATGCTCAGTACCAGGCAACCGTACTGCAACCAAAACCTGAAATTGGTAAAAGGAAAATAAAAAACAAAACAAAGAGCTGCCTGCTAATTATTCTGCTCAGGTTGTCAATTAGTTTTTCCAAAGTAGGGACCAGCTAGCATAAACCCAGAACCACGGTGATATAATCCATCACTAGTGAATAGATACATCAGGTGTCCATAATCAATCTCTGTCTGCCCTCATCTAAAGAGGAAAAATGGATATTATGTGAATACAGGTCAACAGTCCTTTATCTGAAATCCTTGGAGGCCAGGTGTATATCAGAATTTAGAGTTTTTATAATTTTAGAAGATGAATATGGTGCCTATATCATTTATTATATGGCACACCAGTGGAGCAGCAGGCTGTAATCAAGACTTCTCGTTTTCTGAGCTTTTTAGCATTCAGAATTGTGGAAAAGAGGTTGTAGACCTGTATCATCTCAACTTAACTTTTTCTTTTTTTTAAAAGTAGAGATGGGATCTCACTCTTGCTCAGGCTGGTCTCAAACTCCTGAGCTCAAGCAATCCTCCTGCCTCAGCCTCCCAGAGCACTGGGATTACAGGTGTGAGCCACTGTGCCCGGCCTAAAAAAATATTTAAGGGGTAAAATACACATAACATAAAATTTACCAACTTAATCATTTTTAAGTATACAGTTCAGTAGTATTAAGTATGCTCATGTTCTTGTGCCGCCAATCTCTAGAACTCTTTTCATCTTGCAAAACCAAAACTCTTTGCATGTAAAACAACAACTTTCCATCCTTTCCTCTCACCTGCCCCATCACCATTCCACCTTCTGTTTCTATGAATTTGGCTACTCTAGGTACTTCACACAGGTAGAATCATATAATATTTGTCCTTTTGTGACTGGTTTATTTCATTTAACATAACATTCTCAAGTTTCACCCACATTGTAACATGAATTCACTTTTTACAAGACTGAATAATATTCCATTGTTTGTATATGGTACATTTTGTTTATCTGTTTATCCATTGGTGGATATTTAGATTGGTTTCACCTCTTGGCTATTATGAATAATGCAATGAATGAGGGAAGCATAAAGAGGTTTACCTGAAATGGTGAACCTGTCTGTCTGAGATACTGGTTTTAATCTTTTTGCATTCATATCCAGAAGTGGATTGTATAATCATCTGGTAATTCTATTTTTAATTTTTTTGAGGAATGCTCCATCCTGTTTTCCATAGCAGCTGAATCATTTTGTATTCCTGCCTATAGTGCACAAGGTTCCATTTTCTCCACATTTTTCTGACCTTGTTATCTTCTATATTTTTGATAACAGCCATCCTGTGGGTATTAGATGATACCTCATTGTGATTTTGATTTGCATTTCTGTGATGATTGGTGATGTTGAACATATTTTGATATGCTTGTTGGTCATTTGTATTTCTTCTTGGGAAGAATGTCTATTCGAGTCCTTTGCCCATTTTTTTTTTCTTTTTTGAGACAGAATCTCACTCTGTTGCCCCCAGTTGGAGTGCTATGGCATCATCCTAGCTCACAGTAACCTCAAACTGCTGCTGCCTCAGCTTCTCAAGGTAGCTGGGACTACAGGCATGCAATACAACACCCTGCTAATTATTTCTATTCTTAGTAGAGACAGGGTCTCATTCTTACTCAGGCTGGTCTCGAACTTCTAAGCTCAAGCAATCTTCCTACCTGTGTCTCCTACAGTGATAGGATTACCTGTGATTACCATGCCTGGCCATTTTAAAATCAGGTTATTTTGTTGTTGAATTGTAGGATTTCTTTATGGTCTGTATTAAATGTATTTTTAATTAAAATTTTTTTCCCATCACCAAACCAGCAAAGTATAGGGTAGAACTTAAAAATGATTTGAATTGGCCAAGCACAGTAGCTCAGAGGTTTGAGAAGATCACTTGAAGCGAGGAGTTCAAGGCCAGGCTGGGCAACATAGTAAAATCCTATATCTACAAAAAACCTTTTTAAAAAATTATCCTGGTGTGATAGTGTATATGCCTGTAGTCCCAGCTACATGGGAGGCTGAGGCAGAAGGATTGCTTGAGCCCAGGAGTTGGAGGCTACAGTGAACTGTGATCCTACCACTGCATTCAAGCTTCGGTGGTTGAGCAAGACACTGTCTCAAAAAAAAAAAAAATTATTTGAATTTCCACTACTCAGGGATAGCACAGCTAGCTATTTGGTCGTGTTTTAGGTGTCACAATAAACACAGTAGCATACATAATGAGATCATATCATAATCACAGGACCACACCATGATTGGATTGCATTGGGGAAGCTGTTGACAAAATCTTTTTGAGGAAGGGGAGGCTCTCCTCTCCTCTTTTCCTCCCCCACTATCACTTGCCCCAAATCCATAGCAACAAGCTGGGGAAATCTTATTTCATAATATTTTAATCATATAATGTATGATTATATATTATATATGTAATATATAATATATGTATTATATATTATATATGTAATATATATTATATATGTAATATATTGTAATATTGAATACAATATATATTCAATATATTGTATTATATTGAATATATAATTACAATATAATCATATATTGTATATTATGTATTATACATATATAATTATATATTTAATATATAAGGGTGAAGTTATTTATGATTTATTTAAGAATGGGATGTGCTGTATACCTTTCCCTGCATTTTGTTTTTCTCAAAATTGTATCATTTAAAGATATACTAGCTACAAATGCAACACCCTTATTTTCTTTTAACAAGTTAGTTTATATTTTCTGTGAACATTTTCATAGGGTTTTTTTTTTTTTTTTTGAGGGATCTGTTTTCATTCTCTTGAGTAAATACCTAAGCATGGAACAGCTGGATCATGTGTCTCTGGTAGATTGGATTTTGGCCAACGGAAACAGTGCTTCCCTGAACACTGTCCTACCTGTCCTCTTGGGGGCTTCTAGTCTTCAGGGGAGTAGGTTTCCAGACAGGAGGTTGTTCTTAGCGTGTATCTTTTCTTCAAGTCTCTTTGATTACTACAAATTCAACCATTTTATGATTTTATCCATTTTTTAAACATCAAAGCAAAAGTTACAATGAAAGGCAGAGACCTTAAGAGTGCAGCTTACTGATTTTTGAGCAGTGTATACAGTAATCTTTTTTTTTTTTTTATTTTGGAGACAGACTCTCATTCTGTTGCCCAAGCTCAAGTGCCATGGTATCAGCCTAGCTCAGAGCAACCTCAACTCTTGGGCTCAAGCGATCCTCCAGCCTCAGCTTTCTGAGTACTTGGGACTATAGGCTCCTGCCACAACGCCCAGCTAGTTTTTCTGTTTTTAGTAGAGACGGGGTCTCCCTCTTGCTCAGGCTGGTCTGGAACTCCTGGCCTCAATGGATCCTCCTGCCTTGGTCCCCCCAGAGTGCTCACAGGTGTGAGCCACGGTGCCCAGCCAATGTGCACACTAATCTTGACAAGTGTAAACTCTCACGTTCTACTCCAAGTAAGATCTAGAACAGTTCCATCGCTGTAGAAAGTTCTTGGGTGTCCCTTTTCAGGCAGTCTCTACTCTGTCATGGGCAACCATTGTTCCTCCTCCTTTTGCCACACATTAATTCTGCCTGTTCTGGAACTTCACAGAGATAGAGTCATGTGGTATGTACCTTTCTGTGCCTGAATTATTTTGCTTAGTGTAATATTTTTGAGATTCACCCATATTTTTATATTGCAGCAGTTGTTTGCCTTTTTTTCTTTTTTCTTTTTTTGCAGAGCAGTATCTCATTGTATAACAATATCACAGTTTGTTTTATCCATTCTCCTGTTGATGGAATTTGGATTTCCTCCAATTTGGGGATATTATGAAGCTGCCGTGAACATTTTCATATGGGTTTTTTGGAGGTGCCTGTTTTCATTTCTCTTGAGTAAATACCTAAGCATGGAACTGCTGGATCATGTGGTGCTAAACAGTTTTCCAAAGTGGTTGGAAAACAAGTTTTTTTTAAGTTTAAAATGGGTGGTCAGTTCCTTTATTAATGGGGTAAACACACATTTCTGCCAGTGGCTCTCCACATCTCCACCAGCAGAAAGCGTTTCTCTTTTTAGTTTTTTGCCAGTCTGATGAACCTGAAGTGAGAGCTCATTGTTCCTTTAATTTGCAGTTCCCTGGTGGCTAAAGATGGCATTGTTATTTTTAAAAAGCTATCCAGAAAATTCTGATGTTGGCTAGGGTTGAGAACCACAGTGTTGAAGGATGGCGGGAGGAGGAAGACAGATTTCTGACAGCTTCAGGTATCAAGCTGGGGGGGATGTTTATCATTTAGAATTAGGGAGCCTTCTGCAGGCTTGTTTGTGGATATAAGTTAAAGAGATTGAAAAGAAGTTAGAATAAGCCTTTAGAAATAATGGGCAGAGATGAGATTAAGAACAGAGTTTAAGGTGTTAGATTTGGCAAGGATCAGGAGCAGTGGGAACAAGGAACAGACGATGCAACTTACCTCGAGTCACTTTGCACAGAGCTTCAGGGCTTCCTTGTGTCCAGAGGGCAACGTAATTGATATTCATCATCATTTTTATAATGAGCAAATTTTCAAATAGTCTTGTTTAAGGGGATTAACTTTCATCCATCCAGAAAGTTTTACTACTGACTTTCTAGCCCCAAATATTCAGCTAGCTGAAGCTTCGGTGTGCTTAGACATCTAGCGTTTATAATGAAGCCAGCTGTGTGCAGCCCACATCGGCCTGCTTGTGGGCTGTATCAATAACGGACTGTTTGAGATGACATCTAGTGTTATCTGAAGGAAGTAGCGTTCTCCGGTCAGATTGGAAGGCTTGCTCCAGTACAAGAAATAAAAATTGTACTGCATCATGTTGAAAAAGGAGAGTTTGGCTCCTGTTGGGAGGAGTGGAACTCAGTTATGTGAGCAGAGTGGTGGCTGATACGTCATCTTCATTACCTGATTATTTCTTACTAGTAAATAGTGTTGTTAGTATTAAAACAGGAAGTTCCCACCTCGAGACTTTCAGGGAGAAAGGAGGGATATTAAAGGAGTGATGTTCACCGCTGAATTCAGCCTAGTGTAAGGACTGTTACTAATTAGGGAAGAGGGGCAAAGAGAAAGCTGGTGAGCCCTGAGGTGAGAAAATTAGACCTGCCTAGACCCTCCCTGGAGAAAGCCTGTCTGATGGCCAAGGTCGTTTTCCTCTAGATGGCAAGAGCTAGCATGGATATTAGCAGTATCTTCAATGATGTGAGATAATGGAAGAAAAATTCCAACAGAAACAGCCGTGTGTGTATATGGGATTGTAGATTTAGGAGTAGGAACGGTGCTGAGCTAGCAATCTCCATAGAAAAACCAGGAAAGGACAGAAACCACGTGGGGATGGATTGATACAGACTATGGAGCCCATCAAAGTAACTCTAGACGTAATGCTGTGTACCAGAGAAAGAATTTATAGCAAAATGTGATATAGTAATGCATCCCTTCCAATGTGATTTCAGGAAAAAGAATGAAGAATGTCAGAATCCATGGAGTTCTAGAAAGGGCAGAGGTAATCTACATGGGAAGAGCATGAGAACAGTGGCGTCTCTCAGAGGGCAGGGACAGGGACTGATGGAGAAGGAACAGGAGGGTATTTTCTCCAGAGTCCATAATATTCCGTATGTTGATGAGGGTTTTGGATTCCACCAGGGTCACTTTGCTCAAAATTTCTCGAATGGTACACTTAAGATTTGTGTATGTAAAATTTTTGTGTGTGTATGTAAATTTCATCTCAAAAAAAAGAAACTGTAACCAAACCAAAAGAAAAAGAAGTTGTGTAATCCAGTAGTGGGATTTTTTTTTTTTTCTTAGCTTTCTGGGAAGCTTGTCTTATAGGGCAGTGGTCCCCAGCCTTTGGATACTAGGGACCAATTTTATGGAAGAGAATTTTTCTACAGACCAGAGTGGAGGCAAATGGTTTCCAGATGATTCAAGTGCTGTACATTTCTTGTGCATTTTATTTCTGTTATTATTACATTGTAATATATAATGAAAGAGTTATATACCTCACCATGAGGCAGAGTCAGTGGGAGCCCCGAGCTTGTTTTCCTGCAACTGTACGGTCCTAGCACTGGCATCATCTCCTCACCCCCCCCTCAGATCATCGGGCTCACAAGGAGCGTGCAGCCTAAATCCCTCCTGTGCGCAGCTTACAGTGGGGTTCACGCTCCTGTGAGAATCTAATGCCACTAATGATCTGACAGGAGGTGGGGTTCAGCAGTGATGCCAGCGATGAGGAGCAGCTGTAAATACAGGAGAAGCTTTGCCCGTTTGCCTGCTGCTCACCGCCTATTGTGTGGCCCAATAATAGGCCACAGATCGGGGGTTAGGGACCACAATTATAAGGAACCAAGTTTTCTCCTAATTTAGAAAAAACACTATAAAATTTATTATTATAACTAGAGTTTAAAATCTTAATTAAATAAGAAAGAAGTCTTTTTTTCTCATTTAGCAACTAAAACACTGCAGATGTTCAGTCATTCTTAAAGATTCCTAAAGAATTTAGCAGCTGACGAAGTCAAAGCTGTCTAATGAATTTGACAATTAAGAGGTCTAGCTTTCCTTTTAAAGTCAAAATAGAATAGTCAATTTTGATAGCTCAAATAACAAACGGGTAAGAAACTCTGCCCTAAAATTAGAGGTCTTATTACCCCAAATCAGGTGTTACATACATTCACAACCTGATTCAAGGGAAATTTGGAAAAGTGACTAAAAATTTGCAAAGCATCTCACTAAAAATATACAAAGTTACTCTTTAGTAATGTTTTCACCTCAAGCAAAACAACAAGAATCTATGACTACACTGAAAATGTGAACTAAGAGGTCCATTCAAGCCTACATGGTCTAGGGTTAGGGCTCACGGAATATACCATGTGCTTACAGACGTGGTAGGTTGGACTTCCCTGCGTTCTTGGAATTAGATGGGTCCGTGCGATTTGCTTTGGAAATGAAATTGTGAGTTAAGGTGATAAGTGTCATTTGCAAGAGAAAGCTTCTCACTAGAGTTGCCAGATTTAACAAGTAAAATCACAGGACTCCCAGTTAATAATTTTCTAGTATAAACATGCTTTTATAATTTAAATAATTTTCTAGTATAAACATGCTTCTTAAAATACTTGGGGCATACTTATACAAAAAAATATATCTGTTGTTCATCTGAATTCAAATTTAATTTGGCATCCTGTGTTTTATCTGGCAACCATACTTTGGGTGCTCTCTTGTGGAGCTGGTGGATGTTCCATCTATCTAGGTTCCTAAGGAGTGTGATAAGTAGAGTCCCCTGCTGTCCTGACATGTCGCATGTTTAAGAAATAACCTTTGTTGGGTAAGTTACCCAAGTTTTGGTTTGGGTTGTTGCAGCAGCTTGCTCTAGGCCATCTTTTTTTTTTTTTTTTTTTTTTGCTTCTTGGCCAGGGCTGGGTTTGAACCTGCCACCTCTGGCATATGGGACTGGCGCCCTACTCCTTGAGCCACAGGCGCCGCCCCGGCCATCTTGACTGATAGAGGCATTGCCTGACCTGGGACCCTGCCCCATCTCATTCTGTTGGGTTGGTGCTCGGTGCTGTAGCCAAGGTATTTTTAATAATCGCATTATTGTTCCACCTTTTCTCCTTAAGGTGGACTTAGGTGAAGGCAAGATTTGCTTCTGTTGTGAAGAATTTCAGCCAGCCAAATGTACAGACAAAGAAAATGCCTTGAAACTCTTTCCAGTTCAGCCTTGTAATGCTGTTCATCTTCTACTTAAGGTACCTTGAATAGATTCTCACCCCTACTGTGAAATCCACCATTGAGTCCTCAGAGAAGGCAAAATTATGTGAAACATTCCTATCTGTTACCTCCCTCAAACAGTTAAGCTGCTGAAAGCAGATATGAGTGACCCCTCATTAGTGACCCAGAGGCAGAATTGAGTGCAGAAAGAACCACAGATGATGGTGTGTGATAAATTATGTATGGACAGTTTTCTTTGTGTTCAAGAACCATACGATAGTAAAAAATCAAAAGAAGCCCGACTGTATACATATGTATATGACACATAGCCACACATATATATATGTACATACACACATGCGTAAGACGTAGCTTTTAGTTAAGTCTTTAAATTGCACGCTCATTTGTCATTGTTCTGATGCTTAAATTTGTTGGTTTAAGTGAGTCTTGTAGTCTGAGAAGTGCTATCGGTTTATAATCATTGACTAGGGAGAGATACTGGCCAGAAAATACAGGGGAAATTCGAGCACTTTATCTCTTGTTTAATAAACAACAACTATAATAGGCCAAAGAAATTTTTAAAAACAGATGATTCCAGTGGAAGAGAAATACACAATCAGTCTTTATCAGGGAATTGGATGTAAATTGTGCCCCAACTTCAGGAACATTAGCCCAGTGAGTGACAAAATCAGCTGGTGAACCCTGAAGTATTGGCTTTTGGGGATTCCGTTACTGCCAGCTGTCTTTAGATCTTGTCTTGGGTTTATTTTTGGTGGGGAGGAGGAATCTCTAAGCAAAGAGATAGGACTGCTCAAAGCTGGCAGCTCTGGGTCATGTGGGATGTGGCAGTGGCCTGCTTCTCTGGCTTCTGCATTTTTGGTAGCTGAGTCACCCCCAAAGTTTTTGAGCCAGGACTTAGTTTGGGGAAAGCCCCGCTAAGGAGCCAGGACTGTAGCAACAGAAACTCGTGGAATGGTCTTTGCTGCTATTTTGAGATGTGCATTTAGAGGAAAGAGGTCCTGTTTACACTCTGGCTAGCCCGGCCTTTGCAGCGTCCCGGTTTGGTGCTGGGGCAGCATGGCCAATTGCTCCTGAAATAGAATCGGTGGCCACAGATCACCTGGTGGGAGGCTGGGAATTGCTATCCCTGGGGACACCAGCTTCAGAAGAGAAATGCATTGCTCTCCTAGAAGGAACATTTCCGGATAGTATTGTGATGCTTGCAAAAAGGAATACTGTAATACCAGGTCTTTCTGGGATAAGAAGCTTCTAAGATAAATGTTTGAAATTAAGAAGTACACCTTAGTGCATGAATGTCACAGTATTAATAATAGCCAGCACTTATTTCAGCACTTTCCATGAACCAGACACCGCCTACCCCTTTACATGCATTTTCTCCTAAGAATTGGGACATTATTATTATTTTTTGTTACCATTTTTTTTACATTGCACTATGGTCATCCACGTTGAAGTACTTAGGGGTGCCATTGTTTCCTTGTTCCAGAAAGTCCTCTTTGCCCTGTGTGCCTTGAATGCCCTGACCACCACCGTCTGCTTGGTGGCTGCCGCCCTCCGCTACCTCCAGATGTTCGCAACCAGAAGATCCTGCGTGGTGAGTCTCTGGGAGGTGGCACTGAACAGCGTCGCCTGAGCCAGCCTGCTGATCCATTGCTTTCCTCCCTGTGCCTTGGTAATGAGAGTCGTTGCCTAATCGGGTGCTATTTCATCAGGATGAATCCCAGATTTCTACTGAAGAAGTGGAAGAACATGGCCACATCCCAGACCCGGATGACTTTGTGCCTCCTGTGCCTCCCCCGTCCTATTTTGCCACCTTTTACTCTTGCACGCCCCGCATGAACCGCAGGTATCATTCTACATTCCCCTGCAGTCTTGGTGGGGTGTTCTGGGTATTGACGACTACAAGGTCTCCAGAACTCACCACATGGGCTCTGACTTTCCTTTGTTATTTAGACAGCTTGTGTTGTTTTTCAGAGTTCTCTTTTCTCTCTGTCTTTTTCTCCTGCATTTTGTTTGATAAACCAGATGAGTCCCAGGAAAGTCACATTTTGACCTAAAGATATACGCTTTCGATTTCAATTAGCTTTCTAAGGAAAATTGACACCGAGGGAGATAACGGCTGTAATTTGACATGATTGAGAGTCACTGTTGCCCTGGAAACGTTCCTGGTTAGGCCAAATTGATGTTTCATTATAACACCATCAGCAGGTCTCGACAATCATGAAATTCTTTCCTCCCATTAAAAAGACATTAATTATTAATTGTATCTCCCCAGTCTAGATAAAATAGCTACCATGGTTATTTTCCTTTACAAATTCTAGCTCAAAATTTTGACTTTCTTTAATCTTAAGAATTATTATTTGTAGAATGAAATGCTACATGCAGTATCTGGTTATTAGCAACTTCTAGAATTGAACCTTTTGACAAAAGAAAAAAAAAAGAATTGAACCTTTCTAAAGAAGGACTTTATTCATTTACTGAACAAACACATAATCAATCTGCTGCTTGCAAGTTGCTGTGCTGGGTTACTGAAATTCAAAATGACTTAGACTTGCTTTCTTTTCTACAATTAAGGAACTCACAGGTCATAAAAATGAATGTTGGAAGGATCACAATAGTATTGAAAAGAGAGACTTTGGGTGCACAAAGTCCATGTAGTCCAGATTAGTGAGGTGAGTCAGCCAGTCAAGGATGTTTTCCTGGAGGAAGCAACCTTAAGCTGAGTTTAAAGGGTAAGGAAACCTATATTTAATTTTCGAAGAAAATCTTGGAATTTCATAGAAAGATTAATGTCTTTAGCCTGCTAATTCAGAGGGCCAGAAATTTCTTTCTTTTTTTTTAATTTTTCTATGCATTTATTATTAGCTATTATGAATGCAGAAAGGGGACAAAAAGCTCATAAACACTCTACACAATTTCACAAGACACATTGTGGGGTAAGGGGGAGTGACTGAGATGTATCAATAGTATCAGTATCCTAAGGTCTGGGAGGATGCATTCCTGGGGGAGGTGGACCTCTAATTCCTGGTGGAGGGGGTCTCATTCCTGGAGGGGGCATACCTATTGATGTCCCTCGAGCAGGGGGAAGTCCAATTGGTGGGCCCATGGGTGGTCTCATACCAGGTGGAGGAGCCATAATACCTGGAGGTGGTGTTGCTCTGCCTACAGGGGGCGGTGGGGTCCCTCGTCCTGGGGATACTGGGTCGGGGCTCCAGCAATGCTGGCAGTAGCAGCAACAGCAGCAGCTGCTACAGTGCCTCTTCCCTGTGGAGTCATTACCTGCTGGGATGGTCCCCCAACTCCTCGGACTGGACCTGCTAACCCAGCAGGAGCCTGGGGAATTGGTACACCAGCTGCCCTACCAACTCCAGGGCCTCCTGCAGCTCTAGCAAGTGGTACTCGAGCGATGCCAGTATCTTTGGGGGGCGGCCTCTCCACAGTCATGGATACCAAGTTCTCCCCACGCAGCAACACCAGACCCAAAACCCACTTTTCTTCACGTTCTGGCTGCTTTGCATTCTTTGGCGTGATCTTCCTGAACTCATCACAATCACAGAGAATCAAATTCATATGTTTGTCAAAAGCCTTGAAGGTGCCAATGAAGATTCGGCCATCTTGCAGGATACATCTCATTCTATAGTCAATCTGCTGCAGCATCTTGCTACTCTTGCCCACAGTCATGATTGCTGCTCCATCAAATCTGATGTCCACAGTTAAAACTTCTTGATTAAAGACCAAAGACCTGGATACAGGTGTGATGCAGGATTTCCTAGAAATAATGCAAGCTGAGAAGAAACTTCAAACAGTAGATGAAGCCTAGTTTTTGTTTGTGATCAGTTTCTTCACTGTTCCAATACTGCTTTAACCACCTCTTGGTGTCTCAGCTAAGAATGCCTGTCTTAGTTCAGCCTGGAAATCCACCACAGGAGATTGTCGCTGCTGAGAACGCCTCGGGTACAACTGACACCTGAATTGGTCCTCAACCAAGACTATACTCACTCTTGGTTGCTCAGTGAGCCTGTTCTTCTGCGTTTGACTTGGGCTTCCACCTCTGGGACGTGCTGTTCTGTAGTCTGTCTCAGGTGTAAGCGATCCCTTGAAACTTTATGAGGTATTTCCAAAGGGGTCAGCCATGTTGAGATCCTGAGCCTGAGTGAAAGTCTATAAAATGGCGGACCAGGACAGCCTTGCTGGCTCCATTGTGTCTCTCAGGGCCAGAAATTTCTAATTTTCATTGCTATAATACATGTAGAGACGTGTCAAATCAATTTGATGGTAGGCTTGGGGATTTGGGGAAACCATTTTCTGATGTTCATGGCAGCCATATATGACTTTGAAGCAGGGCACCAGTACCAGCTACCACTGGCTGCTGTTGGCATCCTTTACATTGGGTTGCCTTCCTGACTTGTCCCTTAGAGATATACTTGAACCCCATCCGCAGGCCCTCCCCTGCTCACCTGCCCGGGCAGAGGCAGAGATGACCACAAGGCCAGAGGGGATGTCAGCTGGGTGGACTGATGGTGTGGAGCAGGCCTGTGGGGCAGCTCAGCCTCTCTCTTGTCCAGGGAGCAGCTTACTAGAATTTCAATGCTTCATGGGCCAGGATGGCTTCCCTGGTCTTTCAGGAAATGAGCCAAGAACTACAGAGGCTGAAGAGATATAGCAGCAAAACACATATTTTTGGTGTTTTGACACATTTGCCAAAACCTTAGTCTAGTCTCTGGCTAGACTGTAAAGGGTATATCGGAGGATGGTAAAAACTGCTGTTATTTTGTGATTGGGAAGGGAAATGCCTTCTCTGACAGAAAGAATCCCTTGGCTCTCTGAGGTTGTGGATGAGCACTTGTTGACCTAAGACGAGGCGACAGACAGATTTAATTTCCTGCAGTGGCAGAAAAGGAAAGTGACTCATGTGGGTTTGGGAGTGGTGCCGTCCAGCTCCCTGTCCTGTGGACTCCCTGACCTTCCTTTCTCCTCTGTCTTCTTTCTCTTCTCTGCTGCACCATGAAAGTGCTTCATAGTGTGGGTATTTCTGCTCCCGGGGGACCTGGGTGCTGCCTTGCATGGGTCCCTCTGAGTCCTGAGACAGCCCCTGGCCAAAGCTAGGTCGGAAGAAGATGGACAAGCTTCTTATCAGGGGCTTGGTACCTTCAGAACATTCCAGGAGAAAGGTGGAAGTAGAAGGGTAAAGCAAAATACCTTTGGGAGAGAACAGGTACTGCCGTGTCTAAAATATGTGCACAGAGCCCGAGAAAACATCGCCAATGGGCACCTTCCCTTTCTGAAATTTCACAAATATCAGAGGGTAGTCCACTTTCCTTTCTAAAATGGCTAAATTTATTCCCATTTAGATACATATTCTGTCAAAGATATTTTAAAGTTTGGCTGACTTTAATATGTATATATTCATGGTATAAATCAATTTTAGAGACACTAGTTGCTTAACTCCATTTAGTAATTTTCTTTCTTATAAGCAGGCAGGCAAGAATATTCATGAGGCTCAGCGCCCATAGCACAATGGTTATGGCACCAGCCACATACACCGAACCTGGAGGGTTCGAACCTGGCCCGGCCAGTGAAACAACAATGACAACTGCAACAAAAATTAGACAGGCACTGTGGCAGGTTCCTGTAGTCCCAGCTACTTGGGAGGTTAAGGCAAGAGAATCACTTAAGCCCAAGAGTTTGAGGTTGCTGTGAGCTGTGATGCCACAGTACTCTACTCAGGGCGACATAGTGAGACTCTGTCTTAAAAAAAAAAAAAAGAATCATGAATGTTTTCTTAATATGTATAGTTCCACAAAGTTTTGTTGTTTCAACACAATAGAGTCTCCCTATTTCCTGTAAAATAGTATGACCTCTCAGAAAAGGTTTATTTATTTAACTTCTATAAATACAACCACTTCATGCATTGGTATCTCCTTGAGAAAAGACTTCTCAAGTTACTGTTTTAAACAGAAGCCCAGTTGCAGTCAAGGCTTCTGTCCAAAAATGGGCTGGCTACTTTGTGAATTGCTTTGTAAGTATAGTAAGGGGCTGTGCACCCCATCTCCACTAAGTCAGAGTGTTCCCCATTCTCAGAAATTGCTTTGAACCAGAGATCAAGACAGACAGTCTCCAAGCTAGTTTATGAGCATCGATCAGGTTTTTACTCTTGAGATGTTGCCTGTTAGGAAAAACTGAAGACTGACCAGGTGGGAGCTAGGTTGATACGGGCATTTGTCAAGTGGAGGACACTTCCCTTTCCTAGAGAAGTTCGAACCTAAATTGGGTGGAGTCTGGGGTTGAGTCCGTGCTCCTCTCCCTCCTCCACAGGCTGCAACCCTGTGCCCCTTAGCAGGAGACAGTGCTCAGGAGACAGAGGAGGATCAGTCTTTGGTCAGAGGGATGTTTGTGAGTTTTTAAGGCCTATTTGTAGCTTTAAAGCATAATACATTTTTCATGAGCTGTTTGGATTTCTCCTCATCTTTAGCACTCATGAGCATGCACCAGTGAAAGTTTCCTGGAGAGTCTGGGCTGAACTTGAAAAAGCCCAGGCTCTGGAATCCCTGCAAAGGGTGGCCCTGGACGGGTCTCTTACCATTTCTGAGCCTCAGTGTGTTGTCACGTGGCTGCTGGGAGGATTGTTATGAGATTGTGGACACAAGAAGCTTTCTAAAAATAAAAGCTTAGACCATGCTCTCCCATTGTTAGTTGTAGTTTAAAACGTTCTTGGTATGTATACTACTCTTAAGAAACACTTAGCTCTTAATCCTTACCTTATCAGGCTGCAGTTTTCTAAAGACCCTCACTCTTAATAAAAATTTGATCAACTTACGCAAGGACGGTAGGGTTTTAATTTCAGATACCAGGAGCCATTTCCTTTAGCAGCAATGCATTAGAATCCCCCAGGAACACTGGAAACAGACAGATCCCTGGGCCCCACCACAGGCACTTAGAGCAGGATTTCTAGTGGTGAGGCCTGGGCCATCCATGGTTTTAGAGCATCCCAACGTGATTCTAGTCCATAGCTGGGGCTGAGAGTCCTCGGAGATTGGGTAGGGGGAACCCCAAACCAACTTGGCAGTATCTAGTAGACCTGCTTGCCTCCATGAATCCTTATTTACTCAAATGAGGTAAAAAAAGAAATTGGAAATGAGTATTTATTTTATTTATTTATTTAATATTAGCATTTAATATACTTCAAGAAAAATAAACCCAGAAAACAAAACATACAGCGCTAATACTCCATTTTTTTCTCTCTTCAGGCAATTCTTTTAAATTACAAATTAATATGAGGGTACAGATGTTTAGGTTGCATTGTTTTCAATTCTAAGGTAAAGTTCAAGTTGTAGTTGAGCCCTTCATCCGGGGGCGTGCTGAACACCCTCACATTGTGCACCTTAGGCAAGATCCTGCCAGTCATCCTCCCTTCTCCCCCTCTCCCTTGCTAGACTATATTTATGTTTTTTCTTTTGCATGGGTGTATAGTTGTTTATATATTGGTTTCATATTAGTATTGGAGTACATTGGATATTTTTTTCCATTCTTGAGATACTTTACTAAGAAGAATGTGTTCCAGCTCCATCCAGGTAAACACAAAATATGTAAAGTTTCCATCTTTTCTATGGTTAAATAGCACTCAATAGTATACATATACCACAGTTTGTTAATCCGTTCATGGGTAGATGGGCACTTGGGTTATTTCCATGTCTTGGCAAGGAAACAGATATTTATTTATTTCAGAATATTATGGAGGTAAAAATGTTTCAGTTACATGAATTGCCTTTGTATGGTTTCAATCAAAGTAAAAAGTGTGCCCTCACCCAGGTAGTGTGCATTGTATGTAATGGGTGTGAATTGACCCTTCTCCTGCTCCACCTCCCACCTGCTTGCTTCCATTGAGTTTTAGTACCATATTAGCACATGGGTGTTGATCAGTTAGTTCCAATTTAGTATTAAGTGCATATGGTGTTTGTTTTTCCAATCTTGCAATACTTCACTGAGAAGAATGACCTCCAGTTCCATCAGTGTTGTTCCAAAAGGTATTAGCCCATCATTTTTTATGGCTGTGTAGTACTCCAGGTATATAAGCATTTATGTCAACTCTAGCAGCATCTTCCATCAAAGTAGGGGTTTTATGGCCATTATAACAATCACTATAAAAGCTTTTTATTGTGTGGTTAAGTTGGATATAGCAAACTCTCTATTCCCCCCCGTATTTTTTTCCCCTGAGAGAAATTCTGCAGTAGTTTAGGATTTAAAATAGAGGCCGTTGCCCTAACATGGTGGTCCTCAGCAAGCCCTCTCCTCTGTGAACACACACAGGTGACCCTGCACTGGGAATGTAAAACCGACACCATCAGCTCTGAGAGCCAGGCACCAAGTGGGCGGTATTAACATCGTAGGCAGGGAACAGGCAGTGAAGAAATGTAGGTGCCAAGGGTTTGTAAGTGCTAGAAAGGTGGTTCGTGGGAATTATGTTGTTTAAGGACTAAAGACTGGCCTTCTAGAGAGGATGGGAGAAGTCCTTAGGTCTCACTGATTAAAAGATATTGCACTGTTCATTGGCTGGAAAGAATCTTCATCCCGTCAGGCCCAGGAAGGGTCTCTGATAGCCATTTAGCATTTATAGTTCTTACGCTGCTTGGGTTAGAGAGGAGGGTTGGAATGAACCCTCTGGCTAGTGCTGTTCTAAGGAGAGACTAACTCTTTTGTTGTCGATTTTTAATCCTCTACATTTCGTGATAACTTTGTCAGGACCCCTTCCAATCCTCCAGTGGAGGGACCCTTTATGCTGACGCTTCCTTTGGGATGGGATGCTTGACCTGTCACAAGCTGAGCCTGAAAACATCTCCACTTCAGGTGTCAGCTCATGACCTTCTCCCTTCCCTTTCAGCTCAAGCAAAGAATGAATCTTATTTGTGAACAAATGTATAGGAAAAAGCAGGAGGGCTTTCTCATCTTTTCATTCAAGCTACAGAAGTCTTATTCTTCTAGACCCTAGAATTCTAGAAGTTTTGTTGTTAGAAAGAAAGAACATCACATCTTCTTATGCTTTTTTCTCCTGCCAATCACATTTTATAAAAGGACTCAAGGAATAACTGTAAATTCAGAAAACACCTCTCCCCTAAAAGCAGTCCCTGCATACAGCTGACCCCAGGATTTGTTTTTTCATCCATTCCTTTTAGTTTTTAAATTCTTTTTTTGTATTTCAAGAGCAGATAAACTTTTGCTGTTAATTATTATTTTTTTTATTCTCTCATACTCTATAGCCTGAATACAGGCTTTTTGGCTTTTATACATATGTATATGTTTTATAATTATTTTAAAATTTAGTTTCTTTATTGTCTAGATTCTCTTTTGTAAAATTTTCGATGACCTTTGGATGGGAATCTTTGTAGGATTTTGTTTTCATTTTTTATTTTGCTATTGAGGGTGCGTTGCCTACAAAGCAAAACAAAACAAAGCAAAGCAAACAAACAAACCAGTTATCTAAGAAACACTTAAAAGGAAAACACAGGTCACTTTATTTGGGTGGGGGGGAAGGCATTTGGCAAAGAAAATCTATAATTTAGGAAGTATATGGGGGTTACAACACTTTCATTGGTAAATAAAGCCAAAGCAAATATTTAATAACAAAAGAAGTTTTCAGTCCTACACTATCCCCATTTAAAGGAGGGGGAGGTCAAAAGTAAAGAGAGAGGAGGATGAGAAAGAACAGTGTAGAAATAGTTTGAGGCAGCCGGAGTGGACAAAGGAAAGAAATTCAGAAGAGAAATTAAGTTGACACCAGCAGCCACCATTTTAATTAAGGTAGCAGGCTATGGGGTAAATTTGCCCTATGAAGTTCAGCTTCTCTAAATCTACACTGTTTATTTCAGTGAAATTTGAGAATCGTTAAAGCTGTCCTATGTACTCTGAAATCTTGAGTTTGTTATAGCTTTGTTGGTGGGGGTGATGTTCGTATTACAAATCAACGCAAATCATTTTGCCAACTTGGCTTAATTTACTATAGCAAAATTAGGAGAAAACAGAAAACCAGCCTTTATTTCTTCCCTCCCCCTATTCTGGCATGACTCTTAACAAAGGCCTGTTTTAAAAAAAATCTGTGAAGTCCTCAGCACCTCACGCACCGCCTGGCACTGAGCAAGTTTTCAGTCGGTGTTTGTCGAATGGCCAGCTTCAGGAAAAGTCTCTCCTCCTTCCTGGTGCTGTGTCTCTGAGCTATGATATTGTTCACTTTTGTTTTAAATTAATCCATCCTTTAAAATATTTTCTCAACACATATAGGTTGAGTATCCATTATCTGAAATGCTTGGACCCAGAAGTGTTTCAGATTTCAGATTTTGTTTTTTTTTCAGAATTCAGAATATTTTCTTAGGCATAATGAGCTATCTTGGAGATGGGATCCAAGTCTAAATAAGAACTTCATTGATATTTTATGTACATCTTATATACATCACATAGCCTACAGGTAATTTTATATATTATTTTCAATAATTTCATGATGAAGCAAAGTTTTGACTGCACTCTGACTGCCATCTGTCAGGTTAATGTCAGGTGTAAAATTTACACTTGGGCCTGGTACTGGCATTCAAAAATTTTGGAGTTTCTGGGAGCACTTTAGATTTTGATTTTTCAGATTAGGGATGTTCAGCCTGTAGAGAGTTTCTATCATGAATCAGATATTAGGGAAACCTAGGAAGAAACTTTTGCCATTTATTAATGTGTGAAATAATTGAGTTTTTCTAGCCCTTAGTTACTGTTTTTTAAATCGAGCTGAAATTCATATAACATGAAGTTAGCCATTTTAAAGTGTATAGTTCAGTGGTGTTGAACCATCACCTTTATCTGGTTCCAAAACACTTTCATCACTCCTAAGGAGATCCCATACTTTTTAAACTGTCACTCCCTGTCCTCCTCACAGGCCCTGGCAATCACTAATCTACTCTCTGTCTCCATGGATTATTATTTGCTTTTTGACAGATGGGTTGAAAAGGAATGGTAGGGTTGCCTTTTACACGCCGTCCCTTGCCTAAGGAACTCGGAGCACTCTGTCAGAAAGCAGCTTATATGATTCTCCCTCTCCTGGCCTGGGAGAATGTGGTATGGAGGGTGAGTGTCTAGCAAAGGCTAGTATCCAGGAGCTGCTGTAGACAGCTGGCCGGCCTGTAGAACGAGCTCCCTGACGCCAAAATGCCTTTCCTAGGATGGTTGGTCCTGATGTTATTCCGCTGCCGCACATCTATGGAGCTCGGATCAAAGGTGTGGAAGTGTTCTGTCCTCTGGACCCCCCGCCTCCGTACGAAGCTGTGGTGAGCCAGATGGACCAGGAGCAGGTACTGCCCAGAGTCTCGCTCCAGGACGGTGACTGCACGTAGGAGACACAGCGCACCTCCCAGGGGACAGCCGGGACACTGTGTCCTGCCTGTCTTTGTACAGAGTTTGCTGGGGTCTGATGAGGGTTGAGTTGAATATCAATAAAATAGCCCTCTTTTTTTTTCCTGTCATGCAGGGATCTTCGTTCCAAATGCCAGAAGGATCAGAAGCTGCTGAGAGCCCGCTGGAACCAGCCTGCACACAAGTGACTCATGGTAATAGACATGGCATTGCTGCCCAAAGTCATGATGCAGTTGATAAAACATGGTAGGGTAATGATCTATCTGGATTTGGTTGGAGAGAAGATATTCTTGGGACAAATTGTTAAAGCTACATCCTCTTTTTCAGGTGCAAAAATACCATCATTTATTGGGGGTTATCACTGGGAGATAATATATGAACAGAAAAAAAGATATTCCTGTGATCTTTTATGAATAATAAGGCTATTCTCAGGAACCCGTGAAATAGATTACAGAGTTTAATTTGGCATTCCTGTGCTTTCTGAGCTACGATTTTCTTTCTCCTATTAAAATTAGATGGATTCTTTTGCAGAGAAAAGGACTTTCCTTATGGCAGGGTGGTTTGCTGTGAGTTTGTGCTGTGTCATTCACAACCCAGGGCCCAGTCCTGCTGCCTGAGCGTCTAGTGAATTCTGATTTTCTGTCCAATGTTATCCACTAGAGTCAGTTTACATTTATCCTTGCAATGGAAGAGAATGTGGTTATGGTCTTCTCTCTTTGGGAAAGCCTTAAGTGGCTCAGAGAATTGTCCACCAGGACAAAATCACCAACAGTGATAAATAATGAATCAGTTTGCAATTTTAGATGGAGGTAATTTTTCATCAGTACCATTTGGAACAGCTTTCTGTTCTTCCGCTCATGTTCCGTCTTAAGTAGAATTATGAAGAAGTGCCCTGTTCTCCTAAAATGTTTGTAATTTTTCCATTTTTAAAAACAGTTTCTCCAGCCACAACTCAGGTTCACAAATGATGATTTTATTTTCCTGAGCATACATCATTCAGTTCCAGAATGATTTTACCGATCCATTTAGTGGCTCTTTCATTCAGCTGTGTGGGAGTTTCACAGACTGGCAGCACTCTGGGTTATGCAGATGAGTCCCTGCCTGCATTTGGCCTGTAGTCCTTAGAGTGACCGCCTTACCTGTGTAGGCACAGTAATCTCCCTGTTCTCCAGAACTCATGGGAATTGCCAGATTTCAGATAAAAGTAATTTCTGGTTGCTTGAGAATTACTCTTAAAAATAGGCTTAATTAATTCTATACCCCATCCTATATCATAGCATAGCATACCATCGCATACCATAGCATACCATACCATACCCTCTGTATTGCCTCGATTTTAATATTGAAATACATTAATTAAAAGCAAATTAAGACAAATAAAGACAAACATCACCTCCTGTAACAGTTTTAGTGTATTATAAAACAGCTTTGTAAATGCTGTGTACAATTTTAGTTAAATGGCAGTCAATACACTTTCAGTTTCACTACTGTATTTTTGTAACTTCAAGTAACACACATTAACACTTAAAACTGTTAACAGAGAACACATGGGAGCCGTGGGAGTGATGCTCAGAGAGTGGGCTTGCTGACAGCAGGGTGTAGGCCCGCTAAGTTTAAACTCTGAGTTTTTGGTTTCTTTTTTGGCGGGGCCAGGTTGCGTGCTGGTTGCTTGAGTTGTGGATAATGGGGAGTTTACTGTGTTAGCCAAACTCATCCTGAATTGTCAGAAAGTATGAAATTCTTGGTAGTTTTTCAGTACTGCACCAAGATGCCTCAGTGGAGAAGGTTCTAAGCCCCTTTAGGAAAAAACGGACATTTGGGCATGGTTTCTTTATTTTTTTATAGCATTTAATTTTTTTGTTTGTTTGTTTATTTTAGGTGTAGAGGGGTGGTTTGGAGAAGCAAGTTTTCCCACAGTGCTGGGAAATTAAAACTTACCGGGCCAGCAGCCTAAATAAATGTTATTAACTTTATTACCCTTGTCCTGGCAGGTTTGGGCTCACAGGTGTTTCCTGCCAACATTTTGAACACTGCAGCTGGTGAAATAATTTATGTTTCTTCTCTTAAAAAAAAAAAAAAATCAGGTGGGGACATTCCTAACACACCTGGAGAAGAAAACACATCGATTTCAACACCCAACTCTACCCTGGTGCATCCTGTGAGAAGCCGGAGAGCCCTCCCAGCCCTGAGGACGAGGTCAAAGAGTGACCCTGTGCTCCATCATTCCCAGAGAGGTGATGTTACTCCCCAAGCTCTTCCCGGAGGGCTGTGCTTAATTGCTTAAAGATGTTGTGTGAAAGCAGGTGCCTCTCGCCAGCCCAAGGACCTGCAGTTGAAGTGGTAACTTGAAGGAGGTTAAGAGGTCTTGGGAAAGTAAAATATCCTACTTGCACATTAGAATATACACCTACCACATCTTTATTATTATTTTTTTATTTCAGATTAATATGAGGTACAAATGATTAGGGTGCAAGGTTTGCATTTGTTAGGTAAAGTCCCCATTGTAGTTGTGTCCCACCATATACCCTCACTTGGTGCCCATTAGGTGGGAGCACACCGATCCCTCTTCCTCCTCCCCTCTCCCCCAAATTGAGTTGAATTGAGTTTTTCTCCTGTGTGGGTGTGTATTTGATCATCTACTGGCTTCATATTAGTATTGAGTACATTGGATGCTTGCTTTCCCATTCTTGTGATACTTTCCTAAAAAGACACTGTGTTTCAACCTGCCACGGTTTTTAAGGATGGTAGGTTTTATTTTAAGTCACTGTCATCCAAAGCATTTGGTTTATACGATGCTGTGCTGGGTACTACATGAAGACAATTACGTACACCTAGTTCTGATTTCTGGATGCGGCAATGCTGGGGGAACATACATTCTCCTTCAAGGAAAAATCAAAGGGGTGTGTTTTTTAACCCCCTCTTCTATAATTTAATCTTTTGTTATCTTTTTATTGGATCTGTAGATTGAATTATTGAAATCTGACCTTGTTTGAGAAACTGTAGCTAAATGCACAAGTTCACATACATCATCTCTTTCCTCTTTGCGATGTGTTTGTTTAGATGTTATTTGAATAACTAAAAATTTAAACATTTTAAAATAACATTGTCTTTTTTTTCAATACATGAATGCCTGAACATGTCCATATATCTCTTTATTGTAGAACATTGTAAAAAATAATGAAGTAAAGGAAGAAAATGAAAACCACCTGTAATTCTACCAGCACAGGCTTCTTTTTGTGGACTAGTCTAAGAGTTGACCTCTGCTCTTCTAAAACTCTATGCAAAAAAGACTTTGACAGTCCTCCCACCCTGCTCTCCCTTGGGTCCTGTCTTGAGCCTCCATTCTGCCCCTCTTGCAGCACAGTCTTATTTGCCACAGCTCTGGCCTGACCGTGTGTGAGCCAGAGAGAATGCTCCTCTTGTCTCTGCAGTGGCCTCTGAGTGGGAGGAAGCCCTGGGACGCTTGTGTCTCCACCACCCCAGCGGCCTGGCAGCCTGGCCTCTGAGTTCCAAGACCCACCTTCCCCGAGGGTCTCCTGCACCCTACCCAGCAAGCTGAGGACTCCGGCCTCAGTGGCAGTTTAGCTGTCACACAACTTAGGAAATCTTTCTGGAACCCTTTCTCATTCTGCAGCCCCGTGGGGGCAAAGACATGTGTTTCTCTGTTGGAGCCCTTCATTGTAGAAGGTATCGGGTTGCCTTGAAGTGGACGAGTGTAGACCCTGAGTCTGTCCTCACACACGAGTGTCTTCAGCAAGTATTTCTGGAAGTCTCTTGTTCTCTGTGACATCCACGTGACAGCCTGGGAGGACAGCCTCTAAGCCCATGGTGTAGAGCTCCCCACACCTGCCTTTCTCCAAAGGAAAAGGAGTGCTCCCCCTCCTCCACCTGTCCTCCCACCCCCGCTGCCTGTCTTCCTTGAACTTCCAAATTCCTGCTTATCCAGCCTTCGCAGTCTGACTTCATCAGTGTGGTATACACTGAAGGCTGCCGGCCAGCTGGCTTATGGACACACGGAGACCAGACCTGGGTCTCCCTCCCCCCACTTCACAGCGCAGTGGCATTCTACTGGTCTCTCCGTCCCTGCTGATGCAAGAGGCTGTGGAATTTCCCAGGCCCTCTGTCGATGTCCAGAATGATGTGTGATTTCTCTGCTTCTAAATTTCTCTTTCCGCGATAGTCAGCCGTAGATCTACCTCCTAGCCGTGGTGTGAGCATCAGTAATATGAGTCAGTACAATGCCCCGAGGATATTTAGGACAAAGGTGCAAAGTGAGCAGAGCGTTATGTGCATCCCTCAAGTCTTGTCTCTCATCAGCCTCTTCCTCTCTAAGTGGCTCCTTCATCCTCCCCTATGGAACATCCTTCCCTTCTCAGCCGTGTTTGTTTGCTCTGCCTGTCCATCCCCATCCATTTGCCACACCCATGGGACTTGCTCCGTTTTGGTTTGCATTCTGGAGTCTGTTCACTCTCATGTGTCTTTACCTTGGGGGTTGTTTTATGTGACATAATTAAAGGTTCGGGCCCTATGCTCTTGGAACTGCACTTTGGGGAATAAGCTGTCTCATAGTTGTTTTTATTTTCCTCCTTTTCCTTCTGCAAGATGAGGAGCAAGGCGTGCATGGCGCTCAGCTTTGTCAGACGTTTTCCATGCTGAGTTTTGTGGCCTGTGCCCTTTAAGGCACAGGTGCGTGTTCGGAGGAGCTTGGCCAATGGGTACATATGGTTTTTCTCTGCCCACAGCCACCCCCGTGCTCAGCTGTGAAGCCGCGACTCAGACTGAACGGAGACTGGATCTGGCTGCGGTGACGCTGAGGAGAGGCTTGAGATCAAGAGCTTCACGATGCAGACCACGGTCGCTAGTAGATTACAAATCTTACATAGACACCAAGCTGCTGGTGGCAAGGTTCCTAGAGCAGTCCTCATGCAGTATGACCCCGGACATCCACGAACTTGTAGAAAACATTAAATCTGTTTTGAAGTCTGACGAGGAGCACATGGAGGAAGCCATCACGAGTGCCAGTTTCCTAGAACAGGTAGTTTTGGGCATGAATCAGGTAACTCGTTTCCATAGAAGTTTAAGTGGCTTCTCTGATTTCCCATCTGAGGTGGAGTAAGTTTGTGTTCACAGTCTCAAAGGAAATGGGGTTAGGAGGTCAGGGGAGAGGGAGAGCCTTCCTTTCAGGGGTGGAACTTTTCCACAGTGTTCGTGGCTCAAGAAGAGAACCCAGTTTTCTGGGATGTGGAAGAAGGCCTGGTAAAGAAAAGGGAGCCGGCAGGGAATGAAAGTGAAGGGTGTGGGCAGTATGGAGCCCATTTGACATTTGGTTTCCTAAATTGAAGTTTTCCCTTGACCGGGCATGTTTTCTCAGCCCTTTGAAAATGATGAGATAGACCATTTGACACATTTTCATCACAGGTTAACATAGCCTTCCTGGCATTTTAGTATATGGTGCCCCATGATCACATTCATGTACACAGCTATGATTTAATAAAAAAAATAAATATGAAAAAGACAATGGTCAGATAGGTGAGTTTTAATATTGAAAGATTTTGGGAGCTGTTTACATTCCCATGAAATGTTTGGCAAGATAAATAAGCCAATAGGACTTAAAGGAATAAATACCTTTCCTTTTCATAGATTATAAAGTACAAAACAGTCCCCTACACCAAAGCTTCCCAGGACAAAGATAAAACTGGTCAAGAGCATAATCCAGTGGGGATCAGGTTCCTCGTCTTTAAGGTAGAGGGTTGGAGTAAGGCAGCCTCTGTGCCTTTGTCTCTGAATAAATGGAATTTTACTTTGGTAAGAATCTTCTTTTCACCTCTTTTAAAAGCCATGACCTTTTTGGTGTTTACATTGTTGCTCTGTGGGACAGTTGTTGTGGATATCACTGCACAATGGCACATGGGTATTACATGGCTCTGTGCCTGTGGGCATTAAATGGCCAACAAATATTTCATAAGTTGAATTGGGCTGAGGCTCAGGATAATTACTGGCTCTGGGATTCTAGGTAAATTTTCAGATCAGCTTGAAAACATGCCCTTCTCACCTTGCTTTCTGTTCCTCCTTCCCACCTGCTGGCCTCTTGGTACAGAAGCCAGATTCTCTCCCAGTCTCTCAGGAGATCCCAGGGAGAAGAGTGATCTGAGTACTTGCATGAAGGGGTTTGTGAACCATTAGCCCTTCTTGTGATTTTCTCATTGAAAGAGTGGTCAGCCAGTGGTCCCAGTTACTAGTCTGTGTAGGGACAGTGTTCTTCATACCCTGCTGGCTCTCACCTACTCGTTCCCTGCCATCTTCTCTCTGTCCAGCCCTAGTTGCCCAATAAACAGGAGCCATTTCTCACACACAGGCTTCCAAGCTTGGATGAGGAAAGAGCTGGAACACTGACCAGGAAGTTGGTCTGGACCTTCTGCAAAGTCCTGATCCCTGGGAAATAGCTCCAGGGAAAAAGAACAAGTACTTACAGTTCAACAGATGCAATCATTACAAATGTTTGCTAGATCCTTGTGCCCCAGAGCTATTAAGAGTTCAGGTTCTGCCTGGTGCGGTGTCTCATGCCTGTAATCCTAGCATTCTGGGAGGCCCAGGCAGGTGGATTGCTTGAGCTTGGGAGTCGGAGACCAGCCTGAGCAAGAGTGATGCCCTGTCTCTACTAAAGTAGCTGAGTGTTGTGGTGGGCACCTGTAGTTTCAGCTGCTTGGGAAGCTGAGCAAGAGGATTGCTTGAGCACAAAAGTTTGAGGTTGCTGTGAGCTATGATGCCACAGCACTCTACCAAGGGTGACAAAGTGAGACTGTGTTTCGAAAACACGAACAAAACAAAACAAAAAAACTAAAAGAACCCCAAAGAATTTAGGTTCTTAGATTATTGTGATAAATTGTGGGCCATCTACTGGGGCCTTCCAGGATAGGACCCCAGAGGTGAAGTTTCTTAATGCCACACCCCTCCCTAGGGACGGACGGAGGCAGAAATGACAGAAAAGCTGATTTTACCGAGCTTTGTACATTTTCACTCTCTTTAGTAATCACTGGAATGAATTTTTGAATCCATTTTAATCTTCATCAATATCAAAACCACTTGTCCTAATTTACCATGTAACACAGTCAACTTCTATGAATGTTGAAATTTTCTTCTTAGTCATGAGACAAGGACAGGCCTTAATGAAATTTAATATTCCATCTTTTGTGGGATAACCTTTTAATAACCTTATAAGCTCAGAATGGTACAAACTAAATAAAAAGTCATCTAAATGATTGCACTATGATACTAGGCGATAATACAGCTCCTGAGTTTTTCCGAGGTGCTAACGGTATTATAGTCATGCAGACACAGGTCTGCAGTTCTGTCTTCTTCAATCTCAGATGAGGAATTTCCCATATTGTTGCTATTTTCAGAGTTAGTAATATAATTACATGTTTGTACTTACACATTGCAAAATAGACCTAGTAATAGAACCCTTCTTAAATAGTGTTTACAAATAAATTGGCCTGGCTATGTTCTTCGTTGAAGGGTTATCAGATCCATTAGACTCGTCATTGATTTTGGTTGATATTTTATAGATTCATGACCTGGTCACTGTCCTAGACCTGTGGTTCTCAGATTTTCAGATGCATTGGTCTCACTTGGATTTTCGTTAAAAAAAAACAGCACAGATGCTTATACCCCTCTCCAGACCACCTATCAGAACTGCCATGGTGGCAGCTGGGAATCCATGTTTCTGACAAAAAGCACCTCCCACCCCAGTAATGTTCAGACTCAACGAGAATCACTGGCATAGGCCTCAGGGAAACTGGAGAAAAGTGATGAAAAGAATGTAAAATATAAAGTAAGAAATTTCATTTGACAAGTCAGTTAAGTATGGTCTACAGGCCTGCAACTGAAATAATAGATCATTTGGAGAATTTCTTAGGAACTTTGGAAAAGAGGCAGTGTGTTCAAAGCACCATTGGAATGCCAAGTGGCTTTCACTTTGGGAAAATGGCCTTTTAATTTTTCCAGAGCAATTACATATGAAGATCTGTGGACAGACATAAGAGGCAGATGAAAGGGCCTCATCTGGTGAAGCTGATTAACTTTTCCCCATCTTCCTTTATTCCTCCAAAGATCATGGCCCCGCCACAGCCCAGCACTTCCAGGGCTGGGCTGCCCTCACGGAGACGGCCTGGCCTGCTGCACTTGCGGACCTGCGGGGACCTGAGCACCTTCACTCCAGCAGGAAGGCCACGGGTTGAGAGGAGGCCCCAGCGAGCAGAGGCTGAGCGGCCACATAGCCTCATTGGGGTCATCCGAGAGACGGTCCTGTGAAGCCTGGAAGGCGAATGGAAGGCTGCTCCGGGGGAATGATCCCCTCCTCTCTATGCCCTTTCCTGCCTGGGAGTTTGGGGTCTCCCTTTGGGAACTCCTTAAAAAGGAGGGGCATTCTGGATGACGTCTGTTTCCATTCTTTGACTGCCTTTTTGCTGACCAAGGGCATTCCAGGGCAAACGTGGAGGGTCTTCCAGGCCCACTGAGTTTGGATGCACCGAGTCTGAGTTGTGGAGGCTGCGGGATCTCCCCCTGCTGCCAGGCCTCACAGCATGCCCGAGGATCCCTGCCCTACTGTGGGCAGAAACTGGGCAAATGATTCTTTTCCCACCTTACCCCTCGTCTCTCTTTGTTGCTAATTCTTTCCCTCTTGGAAGGACAGACTGCTGGGCTGCTATTTATAGCTGCTCGTGGCCTTTTCCTGCTCAGCAAATTGGCAGGAAATGTGGTGATTAACCCTGATGTGTCTGCAGTCCTCACACCTTGTTTTAGGTCACCCTCAAATCATATTCTCTTTAGTAAAAACAGAAAATTTTTAGGTAACAAATTTTAATGAAAGACATTTAGGGAGAAAATTATTCATTTATTTATGCTTGCAAAACTAGAGACACCTAAGGCAGAACTGAGAATAAAAATGTTTACTTTGGACCCCTGGGCTCGGTGTGCAATATTTATGTTCTGATGGCCTGGCCTTACCGTACAGAGGGTTGGGAACTTGGAGCCATGATGGTCAAGTTTGCTGGGCAGGCCACCAAACCAGTTTATTTCCAAAGCACCTGAACCCCAAAGGTAACAATATGTCCTTCATTCATTCATGTGAGTGCTTGGATGAATGGCTTCAAGGAGCTGCATTCTAGTGGGGCTGTGAACAGTAAATCAATAAGGTCATTACAGATTGAGGATTATTACGAAGAAGAAAGGCGATGGATAGGGAGGGCTTCTCAGAGGAAATGATGCGTGAGCTGGGCCATGACTTGGAGAGGCTTACAGTACTGGAGACCACTGTGACCACAACTCAACTGACCACAACTCAGACAGGAGAGATCAGGCAGGTGCTGCCCAGGCTGCATTTTGCTAACAAGGCGATGCCATGGAGGGATTCTCAGCAGAAGAGTGACAGAGTTAATTACATTTTCAAAAATCTACACATAGCATGGAGAAGAGTTTAAGCCAGACATGAGTGGAAGTGAGGGGCTGAGTAAGGAGGCTGGACTCTTAGTGGAAGGCTGGCTCCTGCCGGGCACTACTTGTGCACCAGCTGCCATGAGAAGACTTCGCTCACACTCTCATCTCATGCTCTCAGCAGCTTAGGAGGTGGGACCTGTTATTGTCCCCATTTTACAGATATAGAAAATGAGGTTGAGTACCATGCCCACGGTCCCTCAGAAGCTTAGGAGTAGAGCTGACATTCACAGCCAGGTGGTCCAGCTTGAGACCACTCCATCCCTCAGTCTCCCAAACAGTAGCAGTGTACCCTCTCATTCTTCTGTTAAGACTTCTACCCAACCAGCTGTGCCATAGCGGGGCCAAGGGACAGAGCAAAGAAGAAGGGAAAGACATTGTTTGGAGACTGGGGGGCTGGGGACGAAAGGGGCTATGGAAGTATCTGGAAATGGGGCAGAGATGGAGGGTTGTGACCAGGCTGGGGGCCTGGCCCGCTTTCCTAGGGCGAGCCGTGTTTGGGGCAGGTCTACAGGGCTTCCCAGAAGGGCATTCCTCTCTTCTTACCTGCTGCCCCAGGCATCAGTTCCCTATACAGGCGCACGCTCTTCCCACTTCTCCAGAAGTCCTTGCTGTTGGCACCACTGCTGTCCACTGGGCCTGGTCCACTGCCCCAGGGGAAGCCCCTGCCTTCTTTGGACACCTCACCACAGCTCGCTGAGCCTCTGAGGACTGGCCCTGCAGCCCAGGCTGCTCCTTTCCTCCTGACAGCTGCCTAGTTGCCCTCAACCTGGTTTCTCCCTGTGAGGGCCAGCAGCTGGGAAAAGGAATGACCTTCCCTCACTCCGGCCTGTCCAGGCCTTTCCTGCCCTTCTCATCTTTTTTTTAAATTATTACTCTGGGAGAACATACCTTTCCACTTTCTCCTCTGAAACCTGCTGCCCACCTCCAACTGCCACCATAGGCCTCCCTGTATACCTGGAAGGCTCGGGGTAGACAGGCGGGCACTGCAGGTGTGGACTGTGTGACCTCCAGCCTTGGGAGAACAGGCACAGAGATGGCCTCAGCCATGCCGAGGAAAGGGCAATGTCAACCCACAGCTAGAAGAGGAAAGGAGATGTAAAACCTGAGAGCATCACCAATGTACAATCACCAAAATGTGGAAGCAACCTAAATGCCCACCAACCCAGGAATGGGTTAACAAGCTGTGGTATATGTATCCCACAGAATATTATTCAGCCACTAAAAAGATGGAAACTTTAAATCTTTTGTATTAACCTGGCTTGAATTGGAACACATTCTTAATAAAGCATCCCAAGAATGGAGAAGCAAAAGAATACTTTTTTAGGATGATCTTGGGCAAGAATAGTAAGGTCTGATAAGCCTTTATCCTCTCTAAACCACAAAGTATGGTAACTAGTGGTTGTTCTTTACCATCTCCCTGTAAATTTATATTCATGGTCACCTATCACAACACAAATGGACATTTATTGTGTATCAAGGTATTGCATTTGCTGTGAAAGAACTTGATTTTCAGAATGTGTGAAGAATTAAAAAAAGAATGGAGAAGCAAGCATTCAGTGTACTCAATTCTAACATGAAGGCAGTAGATGAGCTAATACAAGGTGGGAGGGGAGGGGGATGAGGGATTAAGAGAAGGGGGATGGTGGGTCACAGTGTCTGGCACACCTCTTGGAGGTGGGACACAATTATAAGAGGGACTTTCCTAACAAATGCAATCAGTGTAGCCTAATTCTTTGTTCCCTCATGAATCCCAAATGATAAAACAACAGCAACAACAACAAAAAACCCTTGAGAATATCACTTGGATGCTACCAGGAGAAGGGAACCTGTAACTTCACAGAACTGACTCTGTCACTTAGGGAATGTCTCATATAATTCCAGGACTTGAAATTATTGGCGAAATAAAAAAACCTGACTTCTGTCTTGCTTCCCTAGCTTTAAGGAATGTTAAAGTAAAAAATATACATACATATATAATTGTATAGTACAATATTTTATATATCTTTATTATGGGAGGGAACTCAGAGGTCATGTGATTTGTGGTTTGTCTGGATGGTAGTATACTTTTAAGTATAATCTACTAATAATATAGCATAATACGCTTAAGCATTAATGTGATATACATGTTCATAGGTCAACTGAGTGTACGTGGGGAGGGCAGCTATTTTGCCTTTGGAGTACCTAGGAATCCTCAGTACAGAAGTGATGAATAAGCATTTCAAACGTGGTTATCAAAATTACACCAGAGGGTTGATTACTGATGGTCAAGGTATGTGGCTGGCTAGAGGATCACATAGTCATCGTTGCCTGTGCACCAG